>NC_092335.1:400017500-400737500 GCF_046630445.1 Rutidosis leptorrhynchoides | reverse complement strand
TAAATAACTAGTTAATTGAACTTTAGTTTTAAAGTTAGAGATTTAAACACAATTATTATATACTCTATCTGTCTCAAAAAGAATAAAAATGTCTTTCTAACACTTTTTCATTTTAAGATAAATTAATAAATTGTCTAAAGTAGTTTTGTTGTATTTTAATCAAATAGTTACACTATCGTTTCAATATTTATGGACTAATTAATGATTTGTTGAATTTTACCTTTCATTTATAAATATTTAAAAATGTAAATTTGGAACTTTGATGATTTTTACCCTATTATTTTTATTTTTGAGTAATGAACATTTATTTTCAGACGTATATAAATATTATTTTTTTAAAAGAAAATAACATTTTATTAAAAAAATATGAATGTACAGAGGGGCCTTATATGGTTATGGCCATATCACAAATATTCCAAACATAACATATAACATATATATATTATATGAAACTACTGGAGTATAGCAGTAAGATTTACATTTTTCTTTTTTTGAAAGGTGCAGTAAGATTTGCATTAGTTCGTAAGATTTACATTAGTTCAATCTACTTGTTTTTGGCATGCCAATCTTCGGATTGTTAAGATCTACCAATACGTTGTTTTGTTGGGGGGTTGACATCAAAGATTCTCGGGTTGGTTAGCCAATTTTGTCACTCAAGATGACCTTTTTTCCATCTACAAGTGATCCACTCAAAACTTTTAGATTGGATGTCGGAACTATCTTCGCATAGCAAATTTGGTTATTGTCAAAAACATGTTCGTTGCGGTTCTTCCATATTATGTATCCAGTAGTTCAAACCATCGATTGCCATAAGGAGAGCCTCGTGTAGGTTTTTAACCCAGGATTGGTGCCTTTGAATAAATCTTGTACACATGAATCGTTTAATCGGTTTAGGTCCCACCATTTTCGCATGTTTATCCACACTTGTGAGGCGGTTTTGCGTGAAATTATAGCATGATATATGGATTCTAGGTCATCGTCACTACGGGACACCTTACCGTATGAAGATTAATACCTCGATTGTTGAGTTCTATTCTCTCCGGAATTTTATTTTGAACTGTCCGCCACCTGAAAGATCCTATTTTTTGTAGAATTTTATTGTTGATCATAGTGGTAACAATCTGCGAATTGTATATGTTAATGATCTCGTCCGGCAGTTTAGATAGAGAACTTGAATGATATATTCCTTTGTTGTCAAATTTCCATATCTAATCATCCTTCTGTTATCCAGAACTGGAGTTATTTTTAATTAGAGATTCGATATTAATCAATTATGTTGTAGCTCGCCATTTAGGTTGGGGATTCCAATTCCAAGTAAATATAGCACCAGCATCATCCTCCCATTTGACTCTATCAGCAACAGTAGCATTCTTGTTATGATCTAATCTGTATAGATTCGAGAATTTTTCTTTTAAGTGGATATCGCCACACCACTTTTCATTCCAGAAACTTTTTTCAATTCCTTTGCCTATCACTTTAGCAAGCGAGTTAGATAAATCACACCCTAATTTGTTCATGGTGTGTTCGATATTTAAAATGTTAAACCAAGGTCTACCGGTAAATTTTTTAAGATTTACATCATTGTTTGGTGTAATACAACTCAACCCACTATTTTTTACCGTAAATGCTTTTGATTACCGAGACAAAGAAGTGTTATTTTTTGTTAAAAATCTCCACCACCATTTGACTAGTAAAGCTCATTTTTTATGTTTTAAGGATCCAACATTAAGCCTGCCCGAGTCATAAGGGCGTAAGATTTGATCCCATTTTACTCGAGCCATATTTTTAATATCATTTGTCCCGCCCAAAAGAAATCTCTTTGCATACCTTCAAGTTGTTTGATCACACCAATTGGAGCATTAAAAAGAGAGAAATAATAAAGTGGGAGGCTACTTAGTACCGATTTTATTAGAGTTAGTCTACCGCCGTAGGAGACGTATATGAATATTGTTGACGTTATTTGAACGGAGGGAGTAGTAAACACCCTATAGTAAACATTTACTACTTTTCATCACAGATAGTTCCATGTTTTCAGCTGATAAACGGGATGAACATGAGTCTACTCACATACCCTCGCCTCTTCATTTAATATGACCGATCAAACCCGTTTGACCAACACTTTCCCGACCCGTATGAACCCGTGAGAAAACTAACAAACAAGCTATATCAAATCCAACTCAAATCAGTCAAATCTGTTCCAAATCAGTAGCTAAACAATAATCAAGCACACACTAAATACACGAGACTTTTTACGTGGAAAACCCCCCTCAAAATCGAGAGTAAAAACCACGGGACTCGTAAGCCACTTAAATTCCACTATAATCAACAAAGAGAGCAATACAATAATCCTTCTCAAGATCAACTAGAGGTATACAACATCATCATATTCTTGAACAACAATAATCAACAAGTATATGAAACAATTAAAGACAAAAGAAGAATTTCATCACCCAAAATTCTGCTACTGTTCGACCTGCTATAACTCGAGCTACAGACCACTTGAGACGAATTCAACGGTTGAAAATGTTGGCACTGATGTCAGGAAGACACAGCCCAAAAATGAAGAAGATTCAACGGTCGGATCTCCGGGGATCGAAGGTTTTCTGGCCTGCTGTCACTGTAGACGGGAATTGGGGTTTCACTATATTTCTTGATCTATCTCTCTGCACTCTTATGATGAAAAATAGCTGGAAACATGAGATAAAAGATGCCCTCAGATGTTGACTAGGTCAAACAACAACTTGGGCCTTAAATTGTTGGGTTTGGGCTTCCTTACATAATTGGAAACCAAAAAATAAAACCCAACAAATCTCCCCCTTTCCAATTATGAGGAAGGAATCGCCATCCCGGCGATCGAACAACATACCTTGAGCTTCTCACTTGTTAAAGCCTTTATGAACATGTCGGAACCATTATCATCGGTATGAACTTTCTCAAGTTCAAACAAACCATCTTCAAGACGTTCTCTAATCCAATGATACCGCACATCAATATGTTTTGTCCGCTTATGATACGTAGAATTTCTAGCCAAATGAATCGCACTCTCATTATCACAAAGAACCACATATCATGATTGCTTAAACCCAAGGTCTTGTAGAAACTTTTTCATCCACAATAGTTCTTTGCACGCTTCTGTTGCTGCCATATACTCAGCCACTGTCGTAGACAATGCAACACACTTTTGTAACCTTGATTGCCATGAAACCGCCCCCCTGCGAAAGTCATCAAATATTCAGAAGTGGACTTCATGTTATCTTTGTTTCCTACCATATCTGAGTCTGTATAACCAATAAGCATCGGCTCTCCATTTCCAAACGTGATACCCAATTTTGAAGTACCTCGTAAGTATCTCATAATCCATTTAACTGCTTCCCAATGCTTCTTACCCGGATTTGATATAAACCGACTAACAACACCTACCGCATGAGCTATATCAGGCCTAGTACACACCATAGCATACATCAAGCTACCAACCGCTGAAGCATATGAAACTTTATCCATCTCCTCAACATCCTCCTTTGAAGTAGGGCAACCTCTATCTGTTAGCTTAAAGTTGTTAGTAAGAGGGGAACTAACCACTTTAGCATTCTCCATGTTGAATCTACTAAGCACCTTTTCAATGTATTGCTCTTGTGATATATGTAACGTCTTGGCACCTCTATCTCTAGAAATCCGAATGCCAAGAATCTGTTTTGCTGGCCCTAAGTCTTTCATAGCAAAAGACTTTCTCAATTCTGACTTCAACTGCGCAATTCTTTTAATATTTTTACCAACAATCAACATATCATCAACGTATAACAACAATACAATGAAATCATCATCACCAAACCTCTGAAAGAAAACACAATGATCTGAAGTTGTCTTTCGGTAGCCTTGCTTTCCTATAACTGACTCAAACTTCTTATACCACTGTCTCGGTGCTTGCTTCAACCCATATAGACTTTTCTGAAGTCTACAAACATAATTTTCTTTACCCTTAACCCGAAAACCTTCAGGTTTCATCATGTAGATTTTTTTATTCAAATCACCGTGAAGAAAAGCAGTCTTGACATCCATCTGTTCAACCTCAAGATCAAGACTAACAGCTAACCAAAGAACCACTCGAATAGATCCCATCTTCACGACCGGAGAGAAAATCTCATCAAAATCAATGCCCTTTTTCTGGCTGAATCCTTTAATGACTAACCTAGCTTTGTACCTTGGTTGTGAAGTAAGCTCATCTGTCTTCACTTTGAATACCCATTTGTTTCTCAAAGCTCTTTTGCCTTTAGGTAACTTCACCAACTCATAAGTATTGTTCTCATGTAAAGAATTCATCTCATCTTGCATGGCTTCACCCCACTCTTTCTTATGCTCATCTTTCATAGCTTCTGCATAACACTCTAGTTCTCCCCCATCAGTGAGTAATACATACTCATCAGCAGAATATCTGACAGAAGGACGACGGTCTCGGTAGACCGTGTAAGTGGGACAAATGAGGGAATATCTGGTACTGGAATCTCTACCTGCTCCGGAGCATCACCAACATCAGTACCATGTTCATCATTCTGAACATCATCTCCAACATGTTGTGGAGTAACTGGATCCAAATCAACAAGATCAGTACTAGGTTGAGGAACTGAATCTGTCTTCTCAACATCTTTTAACATCTGATCTTCTGAAAAAATAACATCTCGGCTTCGTACAAATTTCTTTTGAACTGGATCATATAACCTGTACCCAAAATCGTCTTCACCATAGCCGAGAAATACACATGGCTTAGTCTTCATATCAAGCTTTGACCTTTCATCTTTGGGAACATGAACAAAAGCTTTACATCCAAAGACTCGTAAATGATGGTAAGAAACATCTTTGCCGCTCCAAACTCTGTTAGGAACATCAAAACGCAAAGGTACACAATGGGTTAGATTAATAATATGAACTTCCGTATTTAAAGCCTCACCCCAAAAGGAATCAGACAACCCTGCATGTGAAAGCAAACATCTAACTCTCTCAACCAAAGTTCTGTTCATCCTCTCTGCTAAGCCATTCAACTGAGGTGTCTTTGGTGGAGTCTTTTGATGCCTAATACCATTCTCCTTACAATAAGAATCAAATCTGCCAAGGTATTCACCGCCATTATCAGTCCGAATACACTTGAGTTTCTTCCCCGTTTACCTTTCAACTAGTGCATGAAATTCCTTAAACTTTTCAAATACTTGATCCTTTGACTTTAAGGTATAAACCCACACCTTCCTGGAATGATCATCGATGAATGTAACAAAGTAGGAACATCCACCAAGTGTTCTAGTCTTCATAGGCCCACAAACATCCGAATGAACTAGATCAAGTACGTTCTCCATTCGAAAAGAAGAATGACTCTTAAACGCAACTCTGGTCTGTTTCCCTGTCAAACAGTGAGAGCACTTACTCAAATCAATACCACTAACACCCAACAACACATTCTTCTTGAACAAGATAGACATACCCTTTTCACTCATGTGGCCAAGTCTTTTATGCCACAAATCAGTAGAGTCAACATTGTCCACTGCATTGACAATGTTCTGGATGATCTTCGGACGCGTGATGTATAATCTTGAGTCTTTCTTGCCTCTTCCCACTATCATAGAACAAAGAGTTAGTTTCCAAATACCATTACCAAAACCGTTATAATAACCATCATCATCAAGAATGCCTGTTGAAATGACATTAAGTCTCATATCCGGAACATGTTTTACATTATGCAAAACTACCTCCATTCCCGTGTCAAACTTCAAACAAACATCTCCAATACCAACGATCTTTGATAACCCGACATTACCCATCCTAGCAAATCCATAGTCACCTGGAGTGTAAGATGAGAAGTGATCTCTACAAATTGCAACATGACATGTACCACCACTATCAACAATCCAGCTCGTGTCATCATGAGTAAGATTGATCATATCATAATCAATACAAACAAAGAACTCATCTGTGATAGCATTAACTTCAACCTTATCATCATCACCACCATCACTTTTCTTTTGTTTATTCTAGTCATATGCCTTTTTCTTCTCATTCTTCAACTTTGGACAATACCACTTTGTGTGCCCCTTTTCATGACAATTATAACACTCAACATTAGCAAATTTGTCTTTGCGTGAGCTGCTACGATGATTGCCTCTTTTACCCTGACCTCTACTATGACTTCTCCCCCGCATTTCTGTGACCAAGATATCTGACTGTGAAGAAGAACCTTGTGACTTTCTTCTCATCTCTTCATTCAAAATACTACCCTTAGCAAATTCCATGGTGATATTACCATTCGGTGCAGAGTTGGACAAAGATGTCATAAAAGTCTCTCAAGAGTCCAGTAATGTACCAAGTAACCAGAGACCCTGAATCTCATCCTCAAACTTGATACCCATACCTGCAAGCTGATTTATAATACCCTGATATGCATTTAGATGATCTGTCATAGGAGTCCCATCATGATACTTCAAAACCATCATCTGCTTAATTAAGAACAACTTGTTATTCCCAGTCTTTCGTTCATATAACTGCTCAAGCTTTTTCCATAAGGCTTTAGCATCAGTCTCCATAGTAATATGATTCACAACATTATCATCAACCCACTGTCGAATATACCCACATACTTGTCTATGCAAAATTTTCCATTAAGCATCAGATTTTTTTTCAGGTTTATCCTCAGTAAAAATAGACAAATAATAATCTTTCACATAAAGAAGATCCTCCATCTTGCCTTTCCAAACATGATAATTTGAACCATTTAAACAAATCATTTTACTTGTATTAGCTTCCATATTTCACACAAGTCAATAAAAAAAAAACCTTAGGCTCTAGATACCAATTTGATGGAAAAATAATCACAACGAACAATCTACAAAGCGGAAACAAACCCGTTTGACCAACACTTTCCCGACCCGTATGAACCCGTGAGGAAACTAACAAACAAGCTATATCAAATCCAACCCAAATCAGTCAAATCTGTTTCAAATCAGTAGTTAAACAATAATCAAGCACACACTAAATACACGAGACTTTTTACGTGGAAAAACCCCTCAAAATTGAGAGTAAAAATCACGGGACTCGTAAGCCACTTAAATTCCACTATCATCAACAAAGAGAGCAATACAATAATCCTTCTCTAGATCAACTAGAGGTATACAACATCATCATACTCTTGAACAACAATAATCAACAAGTATATGAAACAATTAAAGACAAAAGAAGAATTTCATCACCCAAAATTCTGCTACTGTTCGACCTGCTGTAACTCGAGCTACAGACCACTTGAGACAAATTCAACGGTTGAAAATGTTGGCACTGATGTCAGGAAGACACAGCCCAAAAATGAAGAAGATTCAACGGTCGGATCTCCGGAGATCGAAGATTTTCTGGCCTGCTGTCATTGTAGACGGGAATTGGGGTTTCACTCTATTTCTTGATCTATCTCTCTACACTCTTATGATGAAAAGTAGCTGGAAACATGAGATAAAAGATGCCCTCAGATGTTGACTAGGTCAAACAACAACTTGGGCCTTAAATTGTTGGGTTTGGGCTTCCTTACATAATTGGAAACCAAAAAATAAAACCCAACAAATACGTCACTGTTATGAGTGATGATTCGGTTCCTATAACAAACCACTTAAAACAATGGAATAGGAAAGTAGTATTTTGTGGGGATGGTTACCACTCATTTAGTGCAAATCAAACAAAACCAGTCCATATGCCTATGCTCCAAATAGGTCCTACGTGCATTATAAATTTAAAACTTATCAATTCCTAGTTTTTAGGATCTTGCCTTTATTTTTTATAAAACTGTATGAAAAAATTAAGAGGAAAGCACAAGGATATGTATTATTATATTATTTATATAATATATTATATGATACATTATTATTATGGGGATGATTCTAACACACCCTTTTTTATCCTCACACATCTATTTTAACCTTTTACTCTTCTAATAATACTCCATTTCTTTAAATTGGTGTGTGAGGATCAAAAAAGTGTGTGTGAGAATCATCCCCCATTATTATATTGTAGACTTAAACAATAGAAAGAAAAATGAATGAATGGAGAGTTTGATTTTTATAAAAAGAAGAGGTATACAAGTATTAAGGTTAGTAATTTAAAAGCAGAACCGTATGCAATTAGGACATACATATTCACATACTCCGTATTTATTTACATATGATATATGAAAGGGTGAGAGTGCAATTTGGACATATACTTAGATACTGAACCACTGCCAACATCAAAAGTCCATACTTCCATAGTGTTCCATTCATGCATCCATCAATTTATGAAAAGGAAACGCATTTAATTTGTCACTATCTAGTTATTATTATGATTAATTAAACCATGCACTACAAATAATGTTTTTTATTATGAAAAAGAAAAACAGAAAAGTTGATGTCACAAAAAGAAAAGATGTCTGGTTTGAAGGAGGATTAGGGAGTCATCGAAATGCTGATAATATCTTTAGTTAATTAATCAAAGTGCGATTGGGCAACTTTTGGTTTCCTTTTTCATCACTTGTTTATTTTTTTTGAGGCAATAATAATTATATTTAATAGAATACTAGCAAGATGCTAGGAGACAAATACGATTACATGTCACACGACTATCCGCTGGACCTTCTACAATACAATGACTTCAAATTCAAATCGACAAACACATGAATCTAAACACGACATACACGACTGTCCGCCTGACCTTCTACATAACAAAGACATCAAACTCAAATTGCCACACGCATAAATCTAAACACGAATAGGTCATCTAAACACCTTGATAACCAAAAACATATCACATAACCACTTGAGGGCAAGCACCCGAATGAAAGCATGGAAACGAACTATGACCCGAAAACCACACCATGGAACCAACGAAAATCAAAACCAACAGTCCAATCGCGCAATCACATCGAGTGGTGATAATGCAATATGTCAATATGGTTAACAAAGGAATAGCCCACATATACTGAGCGCAACAAGCTGCAGAGACGATCTCAAACCGCCCAATACCCACGAAAAAGATCCAGATGCGGAGATCCCATGATACATTGAAACCCACCAGAAAACACGAGACAAACAGAGACCACCATCCCAAGACCACCGTCTGCACTCACTTGAAACCATGAGAACTTTACCCACATAAACCACGAAAACTCTGTTCTTACACATACTTTTAACAATTAAAAGCATGTATGAAGAAACCGACAACCACGAAATGATAACCACAACCCGAAATCACGAACCCAAACCCGAAATCACGAATCGAAAACCTAATCACAAACCGAAACCCGAATCTAAAATCACGAAACAAAACCACGAAAATACCTGAAATCAAGTGCATAAAGACGGTGGTGGAGGAGAGATCCGTACCGGTCGGCGGCCGGAGAAGGAAATCAAATCATCAGCAACCACAAACCTCCGGCGAACATGGAGAAGTCACCCTTCACAAAAACCCACAGAGTACCGGTACTCACCACATGCAAATCGGAACGTAAAGGAGAAGATCCAGCAGAACCGCTTGAAATAAACCATCAAAGCATAGATCTAAAACCATGACTAGAGCACCTCAGAATCAGCGACAATGAAACCAAACACTCGACTTGAAAGACACCTAAAACGATTTTAACAAAAGCGAAACAAACGGAAGAAGTAACAGAGAAAGCAAAACAAAGGATAGAGAGTGAAGGGGAGTGGTCCTCCGGACCGCCGGAGAAAACCGACGGCCGGAGGAGAGGAAATAGTGATGGCGGCGAGTGAGCTTATATCCATCTCTTTGGACATAGTACCTCCGTCCCAATTAGATAGTCATGTTTTTCTATTTTGGAATGTCCTAAATTAATAGTCCACTTCCATAAATAGAAAAGAAAGAGGATATTTGATTGGTGGATCTGGAGAGAGAAAATATTTTATTGGTGGATAAATGAAGTTAGTGGGATTTCCTAAAACTATGTGCCATTTTGTCTGTGGACTATTAAATTGGGACGGAGGGAGTATTAAATTGCTAGCTTTACATGTCTTTAGTTAGACGTTTTGTTCCTCACAAAGTATGGACATATTCTAGATTCCTGATTACATTACAATACATATATAACACACTCTAATTACTTTACTAGTAATTACTAATTAATATTAATACTTTTCCATGAGCTTACTTCACAATCATGATTATTATGCACTTTTTGTTACTTTTCTTAACTGAGTTCCATTCCATTATTCCATCCACAATTGGCACTTGTCAAAGCAATTAATGATTTTGCTTACATTATTATTAAGTAATTGTTGGGATATGATCTTCTTTGGTCGATGAGTTAAAAGATTTAGTAAGCTCTATTGCTCTCTCTACTGCTCCGGACTCAAATATATGGGTTGCTTGTGTCGATCAGTCGATGACAACTTTTCAGTCAAAGGTATACGTGAACATATATCGTTGTCTTCGAATGCTTTTCCTACAAGATGGGTTAATATTTTGGGTTAAAGCCAAAAATAGGCTACAAACTTACACAAATGTACCGATGTCGCCCACAAACTCATTTCCGTCCTACTGTCGCCTACAAACTTATAAAAAATGTGTTGATGTTAACATTTTGTTACCGGTTACCTGCTGAACCGGTAAAGTTAATTATTTAACTTTTTTTATTCATTTTATATGTCCCGATGTCGCCCATATACTTTCAGTTGTGTTCCGATGTCGCCCATATACTTTCAGTTCTGTTTCGATGTCGCCCATATACTCTCAGTTATGTTTCGATGTATCACCGACGTATCATGACTACTTAGAAGCCACGTATCAACCATTTTGGTTGACGGTTAAAAAAAGTATTTTGTTTATATTAGCACATTTTATATAAGTTTGTAGGCGACAGTAGGACGGAAATGAGTTTGTGGGCGACATCAGTACATTTGTGTAAGTTTGTAGTCTATTTTTGGCTTTAACCCTAATATTTTACAAGGAAAATCAACATTTTTGTTTAGAGGGTTGATATGGATAGACTTCCTACCCTGCTCAAATTATTTAAACGAGGTTTGGAGGTCGAAGCAATTGGATGTCCTAGTTGTAGTCATGGCATTGAATCTATCAACCATATTCCTTTATCGTGTGAGATTGTTGCGGAGCTATGACGGAAATTGGTATTTGAATCGCTCTTCAATTACCGATTTTTAGTTCATGGAGTGTTTGGTTGGATTGGTATGATATTTGAATTGTTCTTGTAAACATCAAACATCGAGTATATGTTGTGGTGGCTACTTTGGCTTAGATCTTATGGGACTATCGGAATGGTGTTATTTTCTCAGATTTTCGATGCAATAAAGATCTCCTTGATTCGATTAGACGATTATTTTTTTTTCTTGATTATCTAGTAGAAGTAACTTGTTTCATGTAACGACCCTGGATTTTCCAACGTTTAATTATTAATAATTTATTATTAATGCTTGCGTTTTAATAAACGTGTTCTTATACGTGTTACTTGTTACCGTATTTAACTTTTCATGGCCCGACTTGTCTTTGTGACGCACGTACTTTACACGAATAATATTTTCGAATATTATTTACATTCATGATTAATTAATATTAATCATTTTTAATTAACTAATGTTAGTAGTTAATTACCTGGGCCTTATTTATTTAATTGCATACTTATTTGGACTTGGGCTTTTATTAATGTACATGGACTTGGAAGCCCACCCTACCTTCTTAATGGACTAACTAGCCCACTTTTATGCAAGTATTACATTAAGGCTTAAGTTAGATTCATTAGTGAATGAGGAATCTAGTTACAAGTATACTTACACCATTTTCATACCACTTTGAGCTTTCACCATTCTCCCACATTTAAAAGTTAGCTTTTGAACTTTCCCCTTGAGCCCATGAAAACCGTCCACTTTGCTAGGAGGGAGGAGTTCCACTTTCAAATTATTTTGTTACTTATTTACTTGTATTACTTCACTTTTTCACATACTTCATTTTACTTCTCATTTTCTCTCATCTTTCCTCTCTACTTTGTAAGTAACAAGCTTGCTTTTCTTTCTTTTTTCTTCACCAAAACCGAACCACATCATCATTCTTTTACTTGTTCTTATTTATTGTTCAATTACTTGTAGTTGTTTGTTGTTGTTAAAGATCAAGTTCTCTAACTTGTATCTTCATGTAATCTTGGTTACTTTCATCTTTTGTGTAACAACTCGGAAATTTCCAACCAAATTTAAACTTTATCTTTATATTATTCTGACACGATAAGCAAAGTTTGTTAAGTTGAATCTCAAGAATTTTAAACTGTGTCCATACATTCATTTAAACCTCGACCAAGTTCCAACGATTCACGAACCATTAAATTGAACGAACATGATTATATATGTATATGTGTATATATTATAACTTGAAAATATTAACAAAGTATTAGGCGTATAATACTTTATATAAACGTATTTGTTTCAAAATATATTCTAATAGTTATCAACGGAAATTAGAAGATAATATCAAATGACTGATTTATCATATACATTGTGATATGATTACGGGTCTATGTTATGAGGTCCACTGTGATTTAAGAAATCTATTCTTTTTGACAACATTCGGAAAATGGTAAAGTGATTTATAAGTAAGAACGTGGAGTGTAAATAACTTAGATGTTGAATATCGACAAGTTAAGTAACTCGAAATTTTTCATTAAGATGATTTCATACGTTTATTTAACCTTTGGACTTTATCCCATGCTTCACCAACAGACTGTAATTTAAAAACTTGAAACCTATTATGAATATATATGATTCTACTTTTCTAAAACGTTTTATGATATAACGATTTCTATTATTTTAACCTTTAAACAAAATAATTCTTAAATATATTTAGTTTTGGAAAACAAAATTATCATATTTATTTGATTTAGTTTCAAACGTACAAAAACGTTTTCAGTTTAAAAAGAACTTTATTATTAAAACGTATATAACTTTTATAAATATCTAGAACCACTTTTGACAACTCATTACTTAACCAGTATGATAAAGATAACGATATTTATATTTTATTTTATTAAGTATATATAACGATTTAAATTAATATTATATAATTCATACTTTAATAATTCACTTTAATAATTCATACTTTAATAATTCACTTTAATAATTCATACTTTAATAATTCACTTTAATAATTCATACTTTAATAATTCACTTTAATAATTCAAAAATCTATTATAAATAGAATTCAATAGGTTTCATTATTTCATAGAAACTTGAAAATATTTTCTCTAAACTCTCTCAATCGATTTACACATATATATTTACTACGTATTATTTCAAAATATTATTAGTATACATAAAATATTACGACGGAGTGCTGTCCGAGTGATTTCGAAATTGTTTTTCGAGCGGGATAGAGCTAATGAAATTATGGGTTATAGCTATGGAGGTTATGGGTATGGTTCGGGAGTATTGCTCGTAAGTCAAACTAGTGTTTATCATCTCCGTTGCGTCTACGTACTTTTCCTGCAATATTGAATCTCAATATTGAAACGTGAGTACTCATAATTTAATTTTTATATATTAATAGTGTATCCCTGACTAGTGCTCGAGAATATAGGATTATGCATGCTTGTACTTTTGATATTGTCATTAGATAGGATATGTTGAATCATGAATTAGTTACGTATGTGGTTGAGATAAGGTATAAGATATGCATGTTGTTGGAAAGATAGCGAAAAATTAAGAACTTTTCATTTAGATAACGAATGGTTTCGATGAACGGATTTGAAGTTATAGTCAATTGAATTTTTGTATTATTATTAAAAATGATTATTATTATCGTCGTTATTATCGTCGTTCTAGTTTTATATTATTATTACTATTATCATTATCAATAAAAGGAATTATCATTAAAAATTGTTATTTTTTATTATTATTACTATCGTTATTATCGTTAAAGTTATAATTAGTATTATTATTATTATTATTATCTAATTATTATTATTATTATTATTATTATTATTATTATTATTATTATTATTATTATTATTATTATTATTATTATTATTATTATTATTATTATCATTATTAATATATATATATATATATATATATATATATATATATCATTATTTAAAAATGGTTATTGTTATTGTTATTATTATTATTATTATTATTATTATTATTATTATTATTATTATTATCATTAAAATAGTTATTAGAATTATCGTTAAAAATATCATAGTAATTATCATTATTAGTATTATTGTAATTAAAACTAATATTAGTAACACCTAATTATTTTGATTACTATTATTATCATTATTATGAACACGATATAAAAGACGATTAAAAGCTATTAAACGAAACGATTAGGAAATAATGAGTATGAGTATCATGATGAAATTAAAATATTATAAGATATTGACTTAGATAAAATTATCGTTCTTATTATTTTTATCATTACTATTATTATTATAAGTATCGTTAGTATTAAAAACTATCATTTTAACAAAAATTATCATTTTAATAGAAATGTCATTTTTATTATAAAATATCATTATTATTATCATTTTAAATAGAATTATTATTTTAAAGTTAATATTAAAAAGTATCGTAAATATTAAAGTTATCATAATTAGAATTATCATTTTATCATAATGTCATTTTTAGTAATTATAAATATTGATATTTTTATTAATAGAATAATAATAATTATTATGACAAAATAATATAACTTTTACTTACTATTATTATAGATATTATTTTATCAAATAAATATGTGATACAAACATATTTTACTACGTGTAATAAAATTACTTTAATAATACCTATCATATTATCTTTATGATATTAAATGAACTCTATAAATTTTATTACTTAATATATATAAAAGTATATTTTATTATATAAATTTTAATATAAAATTTTATTTATTAATAAATGACTTATATCATTTACTCTAATAAATATTTTAAAAATATTTATAAATATAAAACGACGATATTTAAACTATATATTAATCATGTATAGATTTTGGAAATTATTTTGAGTCAAATTGACTTTTGTTGACCTCTACATATTATTCTCGAGCCTTAGTATGGTGATACACTATGACTTGACCTAATTTGTTAGACAAATATTGACCAACACATAAATATATATAACTAATTTAGGTTCGTGAATCCGAGGCCAACCTTGCACTTGTTCAATGACGTTATATGTATTTTTACTACGAAATACAGTATGGTGAGTTTCATTTGCCTTTTTACCCTTTATATTTTTGGGCTGAGAATACATGCGCAATTTTTATAAATGTTTTACGAAATAGACACAAGTAATTGAAACTACATTATATGGGTGAATGATCGAAGCCGAATATGCCCCTTTTGCTTGGTAACCTAAGAATTAGTAAACCGATCTACTAATTGACGCGAATCCTAAAGATAGATCTATTGGGCCTAACGAACCCCATCCAAAGTATCGGATGCTTTAGTACTTCGAATTCGTTTTTATCATGTCCGAAGGATTTCCCGAAATGATAGGGGATATTCTTATATGCATCTTGTTAATGTCGGTTACCAGGTGTTCACCATATGAATGATTTTTGTCTCTATGCATGGGACGTATATTTATGAGAACTGGAAATGAAATTCTTGTGGTCTATTAAAATAATGGAAATGAATGATTATGATAAACTAATGAACTCACCAACCTTTTGGTTAACACTTTAAAGCATGTTTATTCTCAGGTGTTAAAGAAATCTTCCGCTGTGCATTTGCTCATTTTAGAGATATTACTTGGAGTCATTCATGGCATATTTTGAAAGACGTTGCATTCGAGTCGTTGAAATTCATCAAGATTATTATTAATTCAATTATAGTTGGATGTATTATGAAATGGTATGCATGCTGTCAACTTTCGTTGTAAAGAAAGTTTGTCTTTTAGAAACGAATGCAATGTTTGTAAAATGTATCATATAGAGGTCAAATACCTCGCGATGAAATCAACTATTGTGAATCGTTTATAATGTATAT
Organism: Rutidosis leptorrhynchoides; assembly: GCF_046630445.1. Lineage (NCBI taxonomy): Eukaryota > Viridiplantae > Streptophyta > Magnoliopsida > Asterales > Asteraceae > Rutidosis > Rutidosis leptorrhynchoides. The sequence goes on along the minus strand of NC_092335.1, from coordinate 400,721,500 downwards.
GAACGGGTCCTTTCAGTTGGTATCAGAGCGGTGGCCTTAGTGAACCAGGTCTGCATTAGTGTGTCTAACTGATAAGTCGTTAGGATGCATTAGTGAGTCTGGACTTCGACCGTGTCTGCATGTCAAAAGTTTTGCTTATCATTTTTAGTCAGAAATCATCTGCTTATCATTCTTAGGAAATTACCTGCTTATCATTACTAGTCTAGACACGTCTTGCTACATTAATTTCATGAGTAGTGTATAGACAAAATTCAAATCTTAGCGTATCTGCTAAATCATATCTTATCGTATCTATTACTTTAAACTTTACCTGACATATCTCGCAAATTCCTCCGTAATCTACGAAATCTTTTGTTCTATATCTATGGATATTCTATGTAATTAGAATACCATCCGATAACCGAAAATCATTTCATATCGAAAAATCCTTATTCAATCTTACGAAATGGAATTCATCATTAATTCAAGTTCCTCGGATTTCGAAATGGAATCCCACTCCAGCTCTGAAAGCAGTGTGACCGGAATGGATCAACCAATCAGCCATCATCTATTCTGGATGAATTGGGGATGGGTTCGTAGCCTCCTCAATCATTGAAGACAAGAAGAAGGTGATCCCTTCCATCCACCCCATTGCCCTATTGACGAAGAACCTGAAGCACTTACCGGCGAACCAATCCGAAACACCATTTTCTCTCTCATTTCCAGAGTATTTCGTCACGATTATATACTACATCAAATTCTAGATTTTATTTATCCGCTCGTCCGAACCGACAATCACCCCGGTGTAATAGAAGAAGTCAACGAGCTTCGCGCTCGGGTAGTGGCTTTGGAGAATATGGTGCAAAGATTACAAACACCAGCAGCAGCACCAGCAGCATAACCAGTACCACCATCATCAATGCCAACAGTACCATTACCACCTCCAACCACAACCGCGTCGTAAACCTCAACTTCACAATCTGTCCCACGAGCATCAACGTCATACGCACCATAGATACCAAGGAGTACCAACAACAATAACTGACAAAGTATTAATTCATAACTTTATTGAAGAAACATTCCGCGGCGATTATGTAATCTCTAAAGTCTTAGAGATTATCTAATCTAGCCCTAATCATAAATCAGTTAAGCGAACCAAAATGATAGAAGGAAGAGTAGAAACCCTGAAAAAAATGGTGTGTGGTTAACAAGCTAAACTTGTTTTACCAACAGCATCAACGGTACCATCAGCGTCACCAGCATCGTCAGTGCAGTCACCATCAGAATCAGCAACACCTATAACATCACAAACTCCGTCAGTTCAAGAATCACTGTGGACATCATTACGAATCAATAACGCGTATATTTTATCAACGAGTTATGAAGAATTAACTCATTCCCTCTGAAGAAATTATATGTATATATATATATATATATATATATATATATATATATATATATATATATATATATATATATGTATATATATATATATAGAAATAAATCTTTTCGTGCTAAGCTATTGTTTGTGAATCTTAACTACTGGGTTAATTCATATTACAAATATGCAATAATGTACGTCCTTCGCCGCAACTTAACCATCGTTAACTACAATCTCTGTCTCAATTCAACAAATTCCAATTCATAATAAATCAAATATATATTTGATTTTACACTTTCATCATCGATGTACCCGAAACTTTTCAGATAACATCATTCGTACTTTGCGAAGTTCACAAGAATTTAACGAAAACCAACATCACACCTCAATAAATAACGAAGTATTGATTCATAATTTCAATATTATTGAAGAAATACTTATGTAATCTCTAAAGCCTTTAAGGGATTATTCAATTCTAGTTCCAACCGTATATCGAATGAGTTTAATTTAGTATTAACTCATTAAAATCTATCTTACATCTGAAGAGAATATATACATATATATTTTCATAAAGATTGTAATAAAAATTCTTTTGTACAAAATATTAATTGTGAAATTTTTTTTTAACGGGTAGGTAATACCCGATAGATATATAAATTCACAATTAATATGTTACATTCTTCGAATCTGATTAAGTAAATTATCTATACTTCCTACTTTCACAATAATATACATTCTTTCATAGAAATCAAAACAACCATACTCATTCAAACTTAATTACATATTCAGATTTTGAAACCTCATAATTCAATTCGAGATATAACCAGTACCATCACTTTTAGATTCCTACATCTTTTAGAGCTATACTTTGACTTCAAAACTGTGTTAGAACATCAAATGTATATTAACGATTACAATCTGTGTTCAAGCCCTTCGAAAAATTTCTGAAGACATTTCAAATAATGAGCAATTGAGATGATGATCCAACCACATATTACCCACAGTTATGTACTTAAAAAGCTCTCGAAACCAAAGTCATAATTCAACACATATCTGTGTCAGATCCTTTGGCATTTATTAGCAAAAATAACTTTGTAATTCCTTTTCCAAGTAGCAAATTCTATCACAGCTCCAGCAAGACAACTTCGATTTTTCATTCGGAGTAGTCTTATCATAATCTTGATATATATGATTACCCTTTTGTTACCAGAGAACCTTTCATGTTCCACCACATTAGCAATAAACTTATTCACAACTTCACTGATCTTTGACCTTGCAAAGAATCATTATATTTACCGAAACCCCATCATTTAATCATTCGCATCTTGTAACGAGAATTGTCATGCGAATCATCGGGAATTAGCAATCAGTATTTTGAAATCTCGTAGTATGTCTACACCAACAGTTATATGTGTATATATAACGTCTATCTTCTAGACTTAATTTGAATGTGAAGTTTCTGAAAAACACTCCAAACTACGAATTGGTTCTCCGAAAATGGAAAAATGCTGATGAAGCAGCAAAAACTATAAACGACTTTAACAGTAAAAGTTTGATGATAATAAATAAGTGTGCTGGCAAAGCGCAGAAAAAGAGAAGTCTTGGAACTGGAAACCGGATTGAGCAAAGTATGAAGGAGGCTGTAGACAAATCACAAAGACTGAACCTGAATTCAAAGAATCCAAATGATTCAGTACCTGCTGAAGTCATTAACGAATACCTTGCTCCTGACTCTAAACCCCTGCGGACAATATTCTTCATCATCCTCTGATATTAGAAATTCTAAGATATCATCGTATCTTTCATTATAAATATCCTCCATATTTCTGAAGATATTTTGATAATTATTCTTATCTAAAATCATTTACCTCTTCGCGCTATCTGTATTACATCATAAAAGAAACTATTTTTGTTTCTAAATTCTGAAACATTCGAGTTTAAAATAGGCATACTTTTGAAGTAGTGTTGGGAGCTGAAGCATGAGTTAGTATAATATAATGACACTTGATCAACGTGATTATATTACAGTAAGTCATGCTGAGTTTTTAAATGGAACATGATGATTCACAGATCATAACATCATCATGTGCCATGTTATACGACTCATGTATTCTACTTAACCTCTAAAAATGTCAAGAAAATATTTTATTGATGATTCGATCTTTTCCGAGGTATTCTGATAATTTGACAAATCAAGATCGTGCCATTACGATTTCCTTCTTAGAACATTAACAATGTTTATTCCGAAATTTTTATCTGCGAATTATGGACCATTATAAGCGGTACTTACTCGCAAGATGAAGAAACGAAAGGACAAAACTCCAAAACAGAAATTGGGATATAAATCGCAGCAAATAAAAGAGAGCATTAATTGGAGATGACAATGATTATAGAAGACAGAAGTAAGGACATCAAAATATAAGGGAAGATATAAAACCCAACAACAACCCAGAAATTACAAACCATATATATCGATGCATATAGTAATATAAAGACACGGGAGAACTAAAAACACTATAAAACCAAGAGTATAGTAGAAGTAAATAGATTCTTCCGGTGACAGATGAAAAAGAAGAATGACAGATATGAAAGTTAGGAGTATATCAAGAATTAGAACTGAATGGAGCATATTAGCGAATGCTATAAAGTATGAATTGAGGGAGAAAGAATAAAAGGTGTGAGTTGTGGAAATAAGGAAACGAAGGGGGTGGATATATAGTAAAATATCCGACAGAGCAATCAAAACAGATTATCGCATTTAATCAAGCGGATCCTAACTTCCTTAATTACCAAAGAACCAAATCTTCTTACGAAGATTTTCTCTAAATTCCTTGAATTCCGGAAATCAACCGTGACTATGTCATTGGTTAAAAAGAACGTGCATTTAATCATTTCATTCTATTGTAATAACTTCACTCATACTCTTCACAAAAATCAAATTGATTTATCTATATTACTTGATGATAATAAAACTCTAATTTTCAACTCGTGTACGTCATGAAAACATACTTATTGTCAGCCATGACCATCCCATTCAAATTTCGGGACAAAATTTTTTTAACGGGTAGGTACTGTGACAACCCGGAAATTTCCAACCAAATTTAAACTTTATCTTTATATTATTCTGACACGATAAGCAAAGTTTGTTAAGTTGAATCTTAAGAATTTTAAACTGTGTCCATACATTCATTTAAACCTTGACCAAGTTCCAACGATTCACGAACCATTAAATTGAACGAACATGATTATATATGTATATGTGTATATATTATAACTTGAAAACATTAACAAAGTATTAGGCATATAATACTTTATATAAACGTATTTGTTTCAAAATATATTCTAATAGTTATCAATGGAATTAGAAGATAATATCAAATGACTAATTTATCAGATACATTGTGATATGATTACGGGTTTGTGTTATGAGGTCCACTATGATTTAAGAAATCTATTCTTTTTGACAACATTCGGAAAATGGTAAAGTGATTTATAAGTAAGAACGTGGAGTGTAAATAACTTAGATGTTGAATATCGACAAGTTAAGTAACTCGACATTTTTCATTAAGATGATTTCATACGTTTATTTAACCTTTGGACTTTATCCCATGCTTCACAAACATACTGTAATTTAAAAACTTGAAACCTATTATGAATATATATGATTCTACTTTTCTAAAACGTTTTATGATATAACGATTTCCATTATTTTAACCTTTAAACAAAATAATTCTTAAATATATTTAGTTTTGGAAAACAAAATTATCATATTTATTTGATTTAGTTTCAAACGTACAAAAACGTTTTCAGTTTAAAAAGAACTTTATTATTAAAATGTATATAACTTTTATAAATATCTAGAACCACTTTTGACAACTCATTACTTAACTAGTATGATAAAGATAACGATATTTATATTTTATTTTATTAAGTATATATAACGATTTAAATTAATATTATATATATTTATACGCGTATTATACGTACATAGTTTTATACTTTTACTATACTTAAACTTTACCTTTACTTTATTTTTACTTTAATTTAACTTTAATAATTCACTTTAATAATTCATACTTTAATAATTCACTTTAATAATTCATACTTTAATAATTCATACTTTAATAATTCACTTTAATAATTCATACTTTAATAATTCACTTTAATAATTCAAAAATCTATTATAAATAGAATTCAATAGATTTCATTATTTTATAGAAACTTGAAAATATTTTCTCTAAACTCTCTCAATCGATTTACACATATATATTTACTCTGTATTATTTTAAAATATTATTAGTATACATAAAATATTACGACGGAGTGCTATCCGAGTGATTTCGAAATTGTTTTTCGAGCGGGATAGAGCTAAGGAAATTATGGGTTATAGCTATGGAGGTTATGGGTATGGTTCGGGAGTATTGCTCGTAAGTCAAACTAGTGTTTATCATCTCCGTTGCGTCTACGTACTTTTCCTGCAATATTGAATCTCAATATTGATACGTGAGTACTCATAATTTAATTTTTATATATTAATAGTGTATCCCTGACTAGTGCTCGAGAATATAGGATTATGCATTTTTGTACTTTTGATATTTCCATTAGATAGGATATGTTGTGTGACGACCCGGAGATTTCTGACCAAATTTAAACTTAATCTTTATATGTTTCCGACACGATAAGCAAAGTCCGTTATGTTACGTCACAAGATTTTTGAACTATTTCATATATTCAATTGACCCTTGACTGTTTCCAACGATTCACGAACCACTATTTTTAAATAGATACATACATAAATATATACATAATAATTATTATAAATTAAAACATTATATGAGTTAATTAATTATGTAAATAAAATAATATACGATATTATTATTAAAATAAATCTATATATATATGTAAAGCATATTGAATGTATATTTATGTGGTTTCGAATTTTTGTCTAGTAAACGATAATAGCACTCGTTTGTTAGTTGATCAATATTAAGCAAGTTAATTTCAAACTAATGTGATTTTAAAATTAACGGTGATCCGAAAATGAGTTCTATAAATTTTAAACTTATTAAAAATATATTTAGAAACTATTTAATGAATTTTTAAAACTTTTTATATTTTACTTGGGGGTTGGGAGTGAATAATTAATGTAATTTTTATCTAATAATTTATGATTGAATTTTATACCATAATGACTAAAATAAATAAATATAGTTAATCTAAAAAATATGGGATTTTTCTGAAGACTTTTATTCGCCACTGAGTAAACAACGGATCACAATATAATACCCAGTGTAAACTATCGGCAGATAGTTTAAAATAGAGGCTCCTAAGAATTTAAAAACGTTTAATATTATTATTATTATACTATATAAGTGTGTCGTCAATTAGTACCCGTGAACTTAAAAACATGGATTAGAAAGTTCACTGCATTTGATTACCACCTTTAGTTGATTGTATATTGATGTTAAATATCATGATTGATTACTATGTAACTTTTTATTTTCTTTCACAAATTGATTAGTGTTAATCTGCATATTACATTTACATATATAATTATGCATAAGATTATAACAACTATCCACTACCATTTGGTTTCCTACTCGACACCAACACTCTCTCCCATCTTCACTTATCATCTCCACATATCTACTACACTAATTCATATTCATATATTTTTCTATACATATACAAAACATATGGATATTAAACATAGAACACACCTCCCACAAATATGGTCACTTTTAACCTTTTGGCACCACCATAACCACTTCCAAAACCAACACCCGAATGAACCCACTATTATTACATAAGTTGAGGATCTCTGGGTATGATTACTATGTTGTTGTGATAATCAAAACCCATTTGCTATAGTTTCTAAATTTTGTTCGAACAAGACTCGAATCACTACTTCATAAACACCACTCTCTTTTCTCCCATGACTACCACCACCGAGACCAAAACCCATTTGTCACATCTATTTTTTTTGCTTCTGTCGACCAACACCACAATCACCATCCATACTTTGTTGCTACTATTGTCGTAATTCTAGTCATCCAACACAAACCATATACCCAAATGGATTTCCTGTTTCCTTTGTGTCAAACCCACACCACCTTTGATTTCCATCGCCACCACTATTACTCGTTTTATTTTTTCTGTTTCTACTCCTGTCCGCCGTGAAAACACCTGCAAAAACAGCGATTAAATCACCCTCCATGTAATTACTGCTACTCGCTATATATTTTTTTTCTGTCCTAATCTGCGTATGCAGCTACCATTGCAGCTGCTAATGTTTTCTGTTTCAACCTTCATCAAAACCTTTGTTATTTTATTGCTACTATACTTCTTTCATTCGACTACTGCTGTAGTGCGTTACCATTTCTGTTTCTATATTTTTTTATGCGATAATGATACATGATGATGTATGATATGAAGATGATAATGATCAACGAGGTTTACCGCTGCAATTGATCCTATTCCAGATTTTTGTTTCTAACTGTTTCGTTCAGCTATCACTACCGCTAGTCACTGTTTGTAACCAGTGTTCGACGAGCCAAGCAACGAGCTGCGTTTTATTTTTTCTTTTTCTTTATGTTACGAAACAGTAGTGAGGGTAATGGAGTTACCCGTTTCCGTTATGAAGAAAGATGATGGTGACGGTTTATATACGATGAAGACCACGAGTTAATGATGATTATGAAGATACGATGTCGAGAATGATGATGATTATTTTTTTTCTTTTAATGAAGATGATGATATATGATTATTATAAGGTTAGATGATCGATGATTTTGATAATGAATTCGACGATGTTAGTGAGGATGATAAAATTATGAGGTTAGATGATAAGATTGATGATGATGAAAATAAGATTGATATGATGAAAATAAAAATTGATGATGATGAAAATAAAGGTTGATAATGGTCGATTAGATGTTGATGAAAAGGATAAGTGGGTTTTGATTTTAAAAGGTGATAAAAGGAATCCAAGATTTACGATGTGGAGAAAAGGATTACACAGCGAGTTATATGTTAAATATATTTTAGTACGAATTAAATCAGAAATGTAAGGACAGACGGATGGTTGAGGGTGTTTCGGTTTAACTAGAGGTCACGAGTTCGAAACTAGGCCACGACATTTTTTTTATTAACAATAAAAGTTACTGATGGGCTTGTTCTTTGTTGGGCCGTGAGCTGTTATTATAATTGGACCATGGAGCTACACTTGACTATTGGGCCGAATTTATTGAAGTAGAAAAGAGAAAACACTTAAATCAGGTTATATAAAAAATAGTGTAATAATAAAAATAGAAAAACAACATTAGCTGAATGGTATGAGGTGTTTGCGGGTGAGCAGTAGGTCGCGTGTTCGAGCCCTGTCTAAGGCATTATTTTTTTGGAAAGCATTGAAGGTAGTTTTTATTATTATTATTATGTATCAAGTATTATTATCCTTATTATCATTGTTATTATTATCTCAAGTATTATTAATATTAATAAACATTATTATTATTATCACTATTAGTATTGTTAATATTAGAGATTATTATTTGTACAACTATATTATTATTATTATTATTATTATTATTATTATTATTATTATTATTATTATTATTATTATTATTATTATTATTATTATTATTATTATTATTATTATTATTATCATTTTTACTAGTATCATTTTTATGAAAATTATCATTTTTGGAATTATTATTATTATTATCAGTATTATTACTATTACTATTAGTATTAACAATATTCTTATTATTATTTTTAACATTATTATTATTATCATCAATATTTTAGTATTATTATAACTTTTATTTAATAACAAATAAAATTATACAAAAATAAGCCTAATACATATGATATAACTAAATTAATATTTTAATGGAACATATGAGATCTAAAGTGAAATCACTAAATAAATACATATATAAATTTGTTCGATTACTATTATATGTGTTAATATACATAATGGAATATAGGTTCGTGAATCCGAGGTCAACCCTACACTTGTTAAATGACGTTATATGTATTTTTACTACAAAATACAGTATGGTGAGTTTTATTTGCTCCCTTTTTAAATTCTTTTGCAATATATATTTTTGGGACTGAGAATACATGCGCTGCTTTTATAACTGTTTTACGAAATAGACACAAGTAATCGAAACTACATTATATGGTTGAATTATCGAAATCGAATATGCCCCTTTTTATTAAGTCTGGTAATCTAAGAATTAGGGAACAGACATCCTAATTGACGCGAACTCTAAAGATAGATCTATCGGGCCCAACAAGCCTCATCCAAAGTACCGGATGCTTTAGTACTTCGAAATTTATATCATGTCCGAAGGAGGATCCCGGAATGATGGGGATATTCTTATATACATATTGTGAATGTCAGTTACCAGGTGTTCAATCCATATGAATGATATTTTTGTCTCTACGCATGGGACGTTTATTTATGAGAAATGAAAATCTTGTGGTCTATTAAAATGATGGAAATGATTATTTATGTTAAACTAATGAACTCACCAAATTTTTGGTTGACACTTGAAAGCATGTTTATTCTCAGGTATGAAAGAAGTCTTCCGCTGTGCATTTGCTCATCTTAGAGATATTACTTGGAGTCATTCATGACATATTTCAAAAGATGTTGCATTCGAGTCGTTGAGTTCATCAAGATTATTATTTAGTCAATTATAGTAAGATATATTACGAAATGGTATGCATGTTGTCAACTTCCGATGTAATGAAAGATTGTCTTTTTAAAAACGAATACAATGTTTGTAAAATGTATCATATAGAGGTCAAGTACCTCGCAATGTAATCAACTGTTGTGAATCGTTTATAATCGATATGGACTTCGTCTGGATGGATTAGGACGGGTCTCTAAAGTTGGTATCAGAGCGGTGGTCTTAGTGAACCGGGTCTACATTAGTGTGTCTAACTGATAAGTCATTAGGATGCATTAGTGAGTCTGGACTTCGACCGTGTCTGCATGTCAAAAGTTTTGCTTATCGTTTTTGTCAGAAATCATCTGCTTATCATCCTTAGGAAATTACCTGCTCGTTATTCTTAGTGTAGACACGTTTTACTGCATTGACTGCATGAATAGTATATAGACAAAATTCATATCTTAGCGTATCTGTTACTGTAGACTCTATCTGACACGTTTCCTTAATTTCCTCCGTAATATACAGGATCTTCTGTACTATATTAGATATTCTATATAATTAGAATATTATAAGATAATCGAAAATCATTTCATATAGAAAATCCTCTAACTGATCATAAGAGATGGATCCTACACCTAGCTTGGATTCCATTAGTTCCGGAAGCAATTTTGAGATGCGTATTGAAGTAGACACCGAAGTCAATAAACCCGAAGTGTCTCCACCGTTTAGCTATTTTTCTTTCTGGAGAAGATGGGGGTGGGTTCGAGACTTACTCACTCGATGGAGAAATGAAGAAGGCGAGCCCTACCGCGAACCAAACTTACCTCCTAACATCGGAGAAAATGATGTACTCACCGGTGAACCTATGCGTAACACTGTATTCACCCTTATTGCTAAAGTTTTCCACCTAGAAGGTCGCATTACTGCAATCTCAGAAAATATTCAACCTCTACTTCCGAATACCAATCGAAGGGGAATATTAGAAGAAGTTAGGGAACTTCGAATTGATAATCAAGATCTATCGAATCAGATGAGTGGATGGATAGAAATGATAGAGGGTAGGATAGAAACCCTGACAAGAATGGTACGTGATTTACAAGCTATACTTACTACACCAACATCATCATCAACCTCAGCACCAACAACACTTGTAGCACCGATAGCAACAGTACCACCATCAGCAGCACCAGCAGCATAACCAGTACCAACAACAACAACATCACCATCCCACGTCGCAACCTCGCAATCTATACGTCAAGCATAATCATCATTCTACGAATCGTTCTACATAAACTATCTTCGTCCTTCGTGGCGATTATGTAATCTCTAATGTTTTAGAGATTATGTACTCTAATTCTAGTCGTAAATCTGATGAGTTTAATATCACACTGACTCATTAAATCCATAATTACGTCTGAAGAAAATATATATGTATATATGTTTTCATAAAGATTGTAATTAAAATTTTTATTGTACAAACTGTTAATGGTGAAAATATTTTAATGGGTAGGTAATACCCGAGGAATATTTAGATTTCGCATTAATAAGTTACACTGTACATTCATCGAATCTAATTCAACAGTAATTTACTATCCTACTTGCAACCACAGCTAAACGAATCCGTTCATCACAGAATAACCATTTTCATTCAATTTCATATTTGGATTTTGACTTCTCAGAATCCAACAAGTGGCATAATGAAGAAAACAGTGAACAAAATAAAATTTATTAGAAACAAACGAATTAACTAATTGAAATATTGTTAAGAATCCACGCTAACTGTTCCTAGCTAACTGGTTACATTTTTATTTTACCGCAATTTAATTATCGCAATTTATATTCTCGCAATTTTATTTATCGTCATTTAATTTTCTGTTATTCATTTTACGCACTTTAAATATTGGGACACGCATCCAAGGTTTTGACATATCATATCGACGCATCTATATATATTATTTGGAATCACCATAGACACTCTATATGCAGTAATGATCGAGTTCTATATACATGGTTGAGGTTGACTCTACAATAATATATATAGTTTAAGTTGTGATCAAGTCTGAGACGAATACGGGTCACGATAAGTATTAATTAATTCGAATATTATATATTAAATTATATATGAATTATTGGACTGTCAACGGTGGACTATCAACTGAGGACTACCAACATTGGACAATTAAAATGAATTAAAATATTGATTATAACATATGAAACAAAACAATTCTTCAAGTTTGCCACTTGATTTTATCTTAAACTTCATTTGTATTTTGACAATTACAATCTACGTTCAAACCTTTCATGATTCTTGAAAACACCTCAATCGGGAGGATGAACAAACGCACTTCATCTACGGAAGAAAAGATTGATGCGTATAGTTATACATCAGAAAACAATAGAACCTGAGTAAACGTTTAACACGTAGATGTATTGATTCCTTTAGCGTTATTATTACCGAAAATAGCTTTACAATCTCTCTCCAAATTAGCCCATTTTGTCACAGCTCCAACAAGTCAACTTTAACTTTTCATTCGAAGTAGTCTTACTATAATCCCGATATATATACAATTACCCTTTTGATACCGGAGAATTCTTTTATATTCCACCATATTACCAGCAGACGTACCAGCAACCTCGTTGCTTCTTGGCTTAAATATCTCTGACAAATCATTATATTTATTCATTGAAACCCTATCATATACTCATCCGCATCTTGTAACGAGAACTGCCATAACGATTACCGGGAATCAGCAATCAGTACTTTGAAAACTCACAGCATATCTACATCAACAGTTATATGTATGACATTTATCTCTTAGAATTATGATCTCTCATTCTGAAATTCTAAAAAGCACTCAGTCACAAATCAATACTCTGAATGTTGAAAAAGCTGAATGAAGCAACAGAAACCATAGACAACCGTAAACGACTTTAATCATCGAAAGTTTGATGATAAAGAATAGTATGTTGGAAAATCTCAGAAAAGTTGGAACTGGAAAACGGATTGAGCTAACCACGAAGGAGACCAAGGACAAATATAAAGACCATACCATATATTCAAAGAATCCAGATAATTCTGGATCCGATGAAACCTTCAACGAATATCTTGCTCCGTACTCATATTAAAATCTTGTGGAAAAATCTTCCTCATCAACCATCGAACATAGAAATTTCAAAATATCTTCATCAATATCTTCGATATTTCTGAGGATATTTTCATAAATATTCTCGTCCGAAATTATATACCTCTTCGTGCTTTCTGTGTATCATTATATTGGAAACATTCAATAGAAAATTTAGTACCGAAAAGCAGATTATGCGAAACTATGAAGAAAGCCGTGGACAAATCACAAAGAATAAGTTTGACTTCAAAGAATCCAAATGATTCAATGTCTGCTAAGGTCTTTAGTGAATATCTTGCTCATTACTCTAAACCCTTGCAGACAATAGTTTCTTTCATCCTCTGATCTTAGATATTCCGAGATATTATCGTATCTTTCATTATAAATATCCTCCATATTTCTGAAGATATTTTTATAACTATTCTTATCTGAAATCATTAATCTCTTCGTACTATCAGTGTTACATCATATAGAAACTATTAGTTTCTATATTCTGTAAACTTTCGAGCTTAACATATGAAAGCTATTGAAGTAATGTTGGGAAATTGATGCATGAGTTAGTATAATATAATGACAGTTGATCAACGTGATTATATTACAGTAAGTCATGTTGAGTTTCTAATGGAACGTGATGATTCACAGACTATAACGTCATCATGTGCCATGTTACACGACTCTTACATCCTATTTTAACCCCAAACGTATCGAGAACATATTTTCTTGATAGTTCTATCTTTCCCTTAAATTCTGGTAATTTGACAAGTCAGATTGTGCTATTACCATTTCTTTCTTAGAACATTAACTATGTTCATTTCGAAATTTATATCTACGAATTTTGGACCATTATTCGCTTGACTTAAAGTTGAGAAAAGAAAACAAAATCATGAAGCTCCAAAATAGAAAATGGGGGTATAAATTGCAGCAAATAGGAGAGAGCATTAACTGTGGATGACAATGATTATAGGAAACAGAAGTAGGGACATTGAAATATAAGGGAAGATATAAAATCCGATAACAACACATAAAATACAAACCATGTATATCAATGTTTATCGCAACATAAAGACATGGGAGAATTAAAAGCACTATAACCTCAAGGGCGAAGTAGAAGTAAACAGATTCCTCCGGTGAAAGTTGGAGAAGGAGAATGATTGTTGCGATAGTCAGGATAAGGACAAGGATCAGAACTGGATTAAGCATTTTCACAATTCTTTGGATTTAGAAATTGAGTATAGAAGTGGTAAAACTAATGGAACGGAAGAAGTAAATTTATAAGTGAAATATCTGATAAAGAAATCAAGAAAGATTTTCGCATTTAATTAGAGAGATCTTAATTTCCTTAAATCCCGAAGAATCAGATCTTATAGATTCCCAAGATTTTCTTTAAATCCCTTGAATCCCGGAATTCAACCATGACTACGTCAAAAGTTAAGACAAAACTTTTCACTCTTTTGTGACAGCTTCACTCGTACGCTTCACTTAATCGAATTATTTTATCCATATTACTCTATGATAATAAAACTCGATTTATCAACTCATATTCGTCATGAAAACATTCTTATTGTTAGTCATGACGACCTCACTCAAATTTCGGGACGAAATTTCTTTAACGGGTAGGTACTGTGACGACCCGGAGATTTCTGACCAAATTTAAACTTAATCTTTATATGTTTCTGACACGATAAGCAAAGTCCGTTATGTTACGTCACAAGATTTTTAAACTATTTCATATATTCAATTGACCCTTGACTGTTTCCAACGATTCACGAACCACTATTTTTAAATAGATACATACATAAATATATACATAATAATTATTATAAATTAAAACATTATATGAGTTAATTAATTATGTAAATAAAATAATATACGATATTATTATTAAAATAAATCTATATATATATATGTAAAGCATATTGAATGTATATTTATGTGGTTTCGAATTTTTCTCTAGTAAACGATAATAGCACTCGTTTGTTAGTTGATCAATATTAAGCAAGTTAATTTCAAACTTATGTGATTTTAAAATTAACGGTGATCCGAAAATGAGTTCTATAATTTTTAAACTTATTAAAAATATATTTAGAAACTATTTAATGAATTTTTAAAATTTTTTATATTTTACTTGGGGGTTGGGAGTGAATAATTAATGTAATTTTTATCTAATAATTTATGATTGAATTTTATACCATAATGACTAAAATAAATAAATATAGTTAATCTAAAAAATATGGGATTTTTCTGAAGACTTTTATTCGCCACTGAGTAAACAACGGATCACAATATAATACCCAGTGTAAACTGTCGGCAGATAGTTTAAAATAGAGGCTCCTAAGAATTTAAAAACGTTTAATATTATTATTATTATACTATATAAGTGTGTCGTCAATTAGTACCCGTGAACTTAAAAACATGGATTAGAAAGTTCACTGCATTTGATTACCACCTTTAGTTGATTGTATATTGATGTTAAATATCATGATTGATTACTATGTAACTTTTTATTTTCTTTCACAAATTGATTAGTGTTAATCTGCATATTACATTTACATATATAATTATGCATAAGATTATAACAACTATCCACTACCATTTGGTTTCCTACTCGACACCAACACTCTCTCCCATCTTCACTTATCATCTCCACATATCTACTACACTAATTCATATTCATATATTTTTCTATACATATACAAAACATATGGATATTAAACATAGAACACACCTCCCACAAATATGGTCACTTTTAACCTTTTGGCACCACCATAACCACTTCCAAAACCAACACCCGAATGAACCCACTATTATTACATAAGTTGAGGATCTCTGGGTATGATTACTATGTTGTTGTGATAATCAAAACCCATTTGCTATAGTTTCTAAATTTTGTTCGAACAAGACTCGAATCACTACTTCATAAACACCACTCTCTTTTCTCCCATGACGACCACCACAGAGACCAAAACCCATTTGTCACATCTATTTTTTTTGCTTCTGTCGACCAACACCACAATCACCATGCATACTTTGTTGCTACTATTGTCGTAATTCTAGTCATCCAACACAAACCATATACCCAAATGGATTTCCTGTTTTCTTTGTGTCAAACCCACACCACCTTTGATTTCCATCGTCACCACTATTACTCATTTTATTTTTTCTGTTTCTACTCCTGTCCGCCGTGAAAACACCTGCAAAAACAGCGATTAAATCACCCTCCATGTAATTACTGCTACTCGCTATATATTTTTTTTTCTGTCCTAATCTGCGTATGCAGCTACCATTGCAGCTGCTAATGTTTTCTGTTTCAACCTTCATCAAAACCTTTGTTGTTTTATTGCTACTATACTTCTTTCCTTCGACTACTGTTGCAGTGCGTTACCATTTCTGTTTCTATATTTTTTTTACACGATAATGATACAAGATGATGTATGATATGAAGATGATAATGATCAATGAGGTTTACCGCTGCAATTGATCCTATTCCAGCTTTTTGTTTCAAACTGTTTCGTTCAGCTATCACTACCGCTAGTCACTGTTTGTAACCAGTGTTCGACGAGCCAAGCAATGAGCTGCGTTTTATTTTTTCTTTTTCTTTATGTTACGAAACAGTAGTGAGGGTAATGGAGTTACCCGTTTCCGTTATGAAGAAAGATGATGGTGATGGTTTATATACGATGAAGACCACGAGTTAATGATGATTATGAAGATACGATGTCGAGAATGATGATGATTATTTTTTTTTTCTTTTAATGAAGATGATGATATATGATTATTATAAGGTTAGATGATCGATGATTTTGATAATGAAGTCGACGATGTTAGTGAGGATGATAAAATTATGAGGTTAGATGATAAGATTGATGATGATGAAAATAGTATTGATATGATGAAAATAAAAATTGATGATGATGAAAATAAAGGTTGATAATGGTAGATTAGATGTTGATGAAAAGGATAAGTGGGTTTTGATTTTAAAAGGTGATAAAAGGAATCCAAGATTTACGATGTGGAGAAAAGGATTACACAGCGAGTTATATGTTAAATATATTTTAGTACGAATTAAATCAGAAATGTAAGAACAGATGGATGGTTGAGGGTGTTTCGGTTTAACTAGAGGTCACGAGTTCGAAACTAGGCCACGACATTTTTTTATTAACAATAAAAGTTACTGATGGGCTTGTTCTTTGTTGGGCCGTGAGCTGTTATTATAATTGGACCATGGAGCTACACTTGACTATTGGGCCGAATTTATTGAAGTAGAAAAGAGAAAACACTTAAATCAGGTTATATAAAAAACAGTGTAATAATAAAAATAGAAAACAACATTAGCTGAATGGTATGAGGTGTTTGCGGGTGAGCAGTAGGTCGCGTGTTCGAGCCCTGTCTAAGGCATTATTTTTTTGGAAAGCATTGAAGGTAGTTTTTATTATTATTATTATGTATCAAGTATTATTATCCTTATTATCATTGTTATTATTATCTCAAGTATTATTAATATTAATAAACATTATTATTATTATCACTATTAGTATTGTTAATATTAGAGATTATTATTTGTACATCTATATTATTATTATTATTATTATTATTATTATTATTATTATTATTATTATTATTATTATTATTATTATTATTATTGTTATTATTATTATTATTATTATCATTTTTACTAGTATCATTTTTATGAAAATTATCATTTTTGGAATTATTATTATTATTATCAGTATTATTACTATTACTATTAGTATTAACAATATTCTTATTATTATTTTTAACATTATTATTATTATCATCAATATTTTAGTATTATTATAACTTTTATTTAAAAACAAATAAAATTATACAAAAATAAGCCTAATACATATGATATAACTATATTAATATTTTAATGGAACATATGAGATCTAAAGTGAAATCACTAAATAAATACATATATAAATTTGTTCGATTACTATTATATGTGTTAATATACATAATGGAATATAGGTTCGTGAATCCGAGGTCAACCCTACACTTGTTAAATGACGTCATATGTATTTTTACTACCAAATACAGTATGGTGAGTTTCATTTGCTCCCTTTTTAAATTCTTTTGCAATATATATTTTTGGGACTGAGAATACATGCGCTGCTTTTATAACTGTTTTACGAAATAGACACAAGTAATCGAAACTACATTATATGGTTGAATTATCGAAATCGAATATGCCCCTTTTTATTAAGTCTGGTAATCTAAGAATTAGGGAACATACACCCTAATTGATGTGAACTCTAAAGATAGATCTATCGGGCCCAACAAGCCCCATCCAAAGTACCGGATGCTTTAGTACTTCGAAATTTATATCATGTCCGAAGGAGGATCCCGGAATGATGGGGATATTCTTATATACATATTGTGAATGTCGGTTACCAGGTGTTCAATCCATATGAATGATATTTTTGTCTCTATGCATGGGACGTTTATTTATGAGAAATGAAAATCTTGTGGTCTATTAAAATGATGGAAATGATTATTTATGTTAAACTAATGAACTCACCAACCTTTTGGTTGACACTTGAAAGCATGTTTATTCTCAGGTATGAAAAAAGTCTTCCGCTGTGCATTTGCTCATCTTAGAGATATTACTTGGAGTCATTCATGACATATTTCAAAAGATGTTGAATTCGAGTCGTTGAGTTCATCAAGATTATTATTAAGTCAATTATAGTAAGATATATTACGAAATGGTATGCATGTTGTCAACTTCCGATGTAATGAAAGATTGTCTTTTTAAAAACGAATGCAATGTTTGTAAAATGTATCATATAGAGGTCAAGTACCTCGCAATGTAATCAACTGTTGTGAATCGTTTATAATCGATATGGACTTCGTCCGGATGGATTAGGACGGGTCTCTACATGTTGAATCATGAATTAGTTACGTATGCGGTTGAGATAAGGTATAAGATATGCATGTCGTTGGAATGATAGCAAAAAATTAAGAACTTTTCATTTAGATAATGAATGATTTCGATGAACAGATTTGAAGTTATAGTCAATTGAATTTTTGTATTATTATTAAAAATGATTATTATTATCATCGTTATTATCGTCGTTCTAGTTTTAAATTATTATTACTATTATCATTATCAATAACAGGAATTATCATTAAAAATTGTTATTTTTTATTATTATTACTATCGTTATTATCGTTAAAGTTATAATTAGTATTATTATTATTATTATTATTATCTAATTATTATTATTATTATTATTATCATTATTAATATATATATATATATATATATATATATATATATATATATATATATATATATATATATCATTATTTAAAAATGGTTATTGTTATTGTTGTTATTATTATTATTATTATTATTATTATTATTATTATTATTATTATTATTATTATTATTATTATTATTATTATTATTATTAATTATTATCATTAAAATAGTTATTAGAATTATCGTTAATAATATCATAGTAATTATCATTATTAGTATTATTGTAATTAAAACTAATATTAGTAACACCTAATTATTTTGATTACTATTATTATCATTATTATGAACACGATATAAAAGACGATTAAAAGCTATTAAACGAAACGATTAGGAAATAATAAGTATGAGTATCATGATGAAATTAAAATATTATAAGATATTGACTTAGATAAAATTATCGTTCTTATCATTTTCATCATTACTATTATTATTATAAGTATCGTTAGTATTAAAAACTATCATTTTAACAAAAATTATCATTTTAACAGAAATGTCATTTTTATTATAAAATATCATTATTATTATCATTTTAAATAGAATTATTATTTTAAAGTTAATATTAAAATGTATCGTAAATATTAAAGTTATCATAATTAGAATTAGAATTATCATTTTATCATAATGTCATTTTTAGTAATTATAAATATTGATATTTTTATTAATAGAATAATAATAATTATTATGACAAAATAATATAACTTTTACTTACTATTATTATAGATATTATTTTATCAAATAAATATGTGATACAAACATATTTTACTACGTGTAATAAAATTACTTTAATAATACCTATCATATTATCTTTATGAAATTAAATGAACTCTATAAATTTAATTACTTAATATATATAAAAGTATATTTTATTATATAAATTTAAATATAAAATTTTATTTATTAATAAATGAATTATATCATTTACTCTAATAAATCTTTTAAAAATATTTAAAAATATAAAACGACGATATTTAAACTATATATTAATCATGTAAAGATTTTGGAAATTATTTTGAGTCAAATTGACTTTTGTTGACCTTTACATATTATTCTCGAGCCTTAGTATGGTGATACATTATGACTTGACCTAATTTGTTAGACAAATATTGACCAACACATAAATATATATAATTAATTTAGGTTCGTGAATCCAAGGCCAACCTTGCACTTGTTCAATGATGTTATATGTATTTTTACTACGAAATACAGTATGGTGAGTTTCATTTGCCTTTTTACCCTTTATATTTTTGGGCTGAGAATACATGCGCAATTTTTATAAATGTTTTACGAAATAGACACAAGTAATTGAAACTACATTATATGGGTGAATGATCAAAGCCGAATATGCCCCTTTTGCTTGGTAACCTAAGAATTAGTAAACCGATCTACTAATTGACGTGAATCCTAAAGATAGATTTATTGGGCCTAACGAACCCCATCCAAAGTACCGGATGCTTTAGTACTTCGAATTCGTTTTTATCATGTCCGAAGGATTTCCCGGAATGATAGGGGATATTCTTATATGCATCTTGTTAATGTCGGTTACCAGGTGTTCACCATATGAATGATTTTTGTCTCTATGCATGGGACGTATATTTATGAGAACTGGAAATGAAATTCTTGTGGTCTATTAAAATAATGGAAATGAATGATTATGATAAACTAATGAACTCACCAACCTTTTGGTTGACACTTTAAAGTATGTTTATTCTCAGGTGTGTGAAGACCCGTCCTAATCCATCTGGACGAAGTCCATACCGATTATAAACGAATTACAACAGTTGATTACATCGCGAGGTATTTGACCTCTATATGATACACTTTACAAACATTGCATTCGTTTTTAAATGACAAATTTCCTTTACATTGAAAGTTGACAGGCATGCATGCTATCTCATAATATATCCAAACTATAAATGACTTAATAATATTCTTGATGAACTCAACGACTCGAATGCAATGTCTTTTAAAATACGTCATGAATGATTCCAATAATATCTTTAGAATGAGCAAATGCACAGCGGAAGATTTCTTTCATACCTGAGAATAAACATGCTTTCAAGTGTCAACCAAAAGGTTGGTGAGTTCATTAGTTTTACATAAATAATCATTTCATAATTTTAATAGACCACAAGATTTCATATTTCCATTTCTCATAAACATACGTCCCATGCATAGAGACAAAAATATCATTCATATGGATTGAACACCTGGTAACCGACATTAACAATATGCATATAAGAATATCTCCATCATTCCGGGATCCTCCTTCGGACATGATATAAATTTCGTAATACTAAAGCATCCGGTACTTTGGATGGGGCTTGTTGGGCCCGATAGATCTATCTTTAGAGTTCGCGTCAATTAGGGTGTCTGTTCCCTAATTCTTAGATTACCAGACTTAATAAAAAAGGGCATATTCGATTTCGATAATTCAACCATATAATGTAGTTTCGATTACTTGTGTCTATTTCGTAAAACATTTATAAAAGCAGCGCATGTATTCTCAGTCCCAAAAATATATATTGCAAAAGCATTTAAAAAGGGAGTAATGAAACTCACATATTGTATTTTGTAGTAAAAATACATATGACGAAACTGAACAATGCAGTGTTGGCCTCGGATTCACGAACCTATACCAATTATATATATTAACACATATAATAATATTTAAACAAGTTTAGGTATTAATATTAATATACTTGTTATTATATTAATAAATCATATATTATTTATTATAGTTATTACATATTAATGTTCAGAATATTCTGTAATGTATAATAATAATACTTATCTTAATAATAATAATGATATGATAATAATAATAAGGATAATAATAATAATAATAATAATAATAGTAATAATAATAAAAGAGTACAACCTTTGAAGAAAGGAGCTCTAAAAAAAATAAAACGCCACTGCCCGAACTCGAACCCGTGACCTCTCGATAACCTGACACCACACCAAACCACTTCGCCATTCCATTTTTCTTATTTATTTTACACCCACATTATATTATATATAACCCGTTTTCAATATATTCCTAAATATGCTCAACTTCCTGGCATAACATGTATAAGCCCAACCTAGACACTAGTAATGCTCCGGCCCAACAGGAAATTCGTGGGCTTTTGATTTGGTAACGTGAATCTCAAATAGCAGAAACAAAATATATGCTCTCGTCAATATTTCATCATCAACTTCATCATAATAATCACCATATCATCATAAGTCATTATCATCTTATCATAATTAGATTCATCACATCCTAATCACCCTATCAACTTTATGATTATCACATAATCATAATTATTATCATCTAACTACGGGCATCCTCATCATTATCAATATCGCTCCTTATCATAATTGTTTTACCTCAGTATCCCGTCAGCCCAACCGGAGATTGGACTATCTCGGCCCAAATAGCAACTTGGATCCTGGCCAAAATACACATAGCAGGTTCACGGCCTAATGATATGACGAGTACTCCTTCCGTAAAGAAAAAAAAATGCAGTCCAACGAGCAATATAATTTTATGTGGCTTTTTAAATTAAGAACAGGAACATTAGGCACCATAATATTTAATTGACAATTTGCACAAGTGGGTTGGATGATTGAAGTGGGGTTGTATGTTTGGTACATGTTGGCCACAAATGAAAACACTCAAAAGTATTAACAACAATAAATTAATTGCTTATTTCCCCGAACATAACAGATAGGTTATATAGTTGATGTTCAACAGGAATGAAAAACAGAAAATATTTGCAACAGCAGCATAAGCGATTTGCAGTTTCAAGTGTAGCGGTTGGTAGTTGTTTGCGTGATAAGACAGAAATGGAAACGGCAGGGAAAAAGAAAATAAAAATAATGGTGACGGGTTGGTGGTATTTTGAGTTCGATTACAACAGAAAATAGTTTTAGCAACCTGCAGTTTCCCTTGGGTCTTAGATGGTGTTTGTCGAGGGTCTTGAGTGGTGGTGTGTGTTGGAGGTCTCGATGATGGTGGCCGTAAACTAAATGGAAGGTGGTGAGGTAGGTTTGATAGAGTTTGTGCTTGACAATGGAAGAAAGAACACAAGAACTCGGGTTTCAACGGTATAAAAAATGATAGTGGCGACTTGGTGGTGGCGTGTAGGTTGTTCTTGGTTGTCGATGGAGTTGAGGCTGGGTTACCGAAAAGAAATGTGATTGAAGGTGGTGTGATAATTCAATCTATATCTAAGCTCATATATATATATATAAATATAGATATAGATATATAGGATTATGTGGAAAAATAAATAAATATAGAAGACAAAATATAGTGGTGTTAAGTGGTGGAGGTTTGTTGTGTCCATGGGTGTGGTATGGTGTCGGTGTACATGAGGAAGAAAGTGATTCACGAATGAAACAAGAACTAGTTGTAGGTTCGATGGGTGTAGAAAAGGCTTGATCAAGTAGGTTTCATATTGGTGATCGGGATGAAGAATAAGTTAAAGATGGTTAAATGAGTTTCAAAATAAAAAGGGTTGTTCATGGTAGATGGCGGTTTGTCGTGGAAGGTGATGCTATGTGGTGATCAAGCTTATGCATGTATATCATATATATTTGTGTATGCAGGGGTAACTATATTAGATAAAGAGAAAAAATTGATTAGAATATATTAAGATTGAGAAAGAGTGATTAGATTAATAGAGTCTCATCGAGCTGTATACATATATCTTATAATTGGAAAGCAATCATAGTAATAATAGTACATAAATAAAACAAACACAGTGATAATAATAATATATTAATACATATCATTCAAATGCTAAATAAGAACGTGATTGCATAGTTAGCAGCCTCAATGATGTGCCGACAGTTTTTCACGGATGGCTAAATCGTAGTCCATTGTTAAACAGTTAACGTATAAAAGTGTTCCTAAAAATCTCAAAATTTTAGATTAAGCATATTTAATTATTTCACTCATTACCTGTTTGAAACTTAATCAAAAAGGTTCAAAAATTATTTATTTTCTGTTCCAATCAATATATACAGAGTACGAATATTTAAACTTAAAAAGGGTAAACATATTTTTATCAAACCTAAAATCTTCGTAATCAATTCACAGTTCAATTTTTATTTTCAATCTTTTGAAACACGTATTAGAACTATATGAACGCTGGCGAAATGCCAACCGAGTTTTATTGACGTTTACTATTTAAACTCAAAATCGTATATTCAATATACTATATGTATATGTATATATAAACACATTTTAGTAACATGTATTATTACATAAATAAATATATTGAATATATATATATATATATATATATACATATAATAATATTTCTCATTACATCTTATATTATTTTTACATATTTAGTTCTAATAATTAAATAGTATATTATTTCAAATTAAAGTATATATATATATATATATATATATATATATATATATATATATATATATATATATATATATATATATATATATATATATATATATATGTATCAACTTACAAATAGTTGTTCGTGAATCTTCGGGAATGGTCAAAGGTCAAATGTATGCATGAACACAGTTCAAAGTTTTTGAGACTCAACATTACAGACTTTGCTTATCGTGTCGGATTTATAATGAGATTAAGTTTAAATTTGATCGGAACTTTCCGGGTCGTCACAGTACCTACCCGTTAAAGAAATTTCGTCCCGAAATTTGAGCAAGGTGGTCATGGCTAACAATAAAAATGTTTTCATGACGAATATGAGCTGATAAATAGAGTTTTATCATTATTGATTAATATAGATAAAACGATCCGATTATTGTGAAGCGTACGAGTGAAGTTATCGCAAAAAAGTGAAATGAGAAAATAAAGTTCGTCATAATTTTCGACGTATACGTGGTTGAATTTAGAAAATAAGGTGCGTCTTTAACTTTTGACGTAGAGGGCTGAATTCCGGAATTCAAGGAATTTAAAGAAAATCTTCGAAATCTAAAAGATTTGATTCTTTGACGAATAAGAAAATTAAGACCTCTATAATTAAATACGGTGATTTGTCTCGATTTCTCTGTCTGATATTTTCATTATAAATTAAGCTCTTCCGTTCTATTATTTTCACCATTCCTATACTTTCTTTCTTAGTTCATACATCCAAAAGATTTGTGAAAATGCTTAATTCAGTTCTGATCCTTGTCTTTATCCTGACTATCGCCATAATCATTCTCCTTTTCCAACTTTCACCCGAGGAATCTCTTTCTTCTACTTCGCCCTTGGTGTTATCGTGTTTTTAATTCCCCCGTGTCTTTATGTTGTGATAAACATTGACATACACGGTTTGTAATTTACATGTTGTTTTCGGGCTTTATATTCTCCCTTATATTTTGGAGTTTCATACTTTCGTTTTCTCTTCCCGACTTTTAGTAAAGCGAATAATGGTTCAGAATTCATATGTATGAAATTTTAAATGATCATAATATACTAAGCAGAAGAATTATAATAGTACGATTTAACTTGTTAATTTACTAGAATCACTGAGAATAGAACTATCAAGAATATATTTTCTTGATATGTTCAGAGGTTAATTAGAATGAAAGAGTTATGTAACATGGCACATGATAAAGGTATGATCTGTGATCCTTTATCACGTTCCATTAGAAACTCGGCATGACCTACTGTAATATAATCACGTTGATCAAGTGTCATTATATTATACTAACTCATGCATCAGTTCTCAACATTACTTCAATAACATTCATATTTTGAGCTCAAAAGTTTACAGAATATAGAAACTAACAGTTTCTATATGATGTAACACTGATAGCACGAAGAGGTTAATGATTTCAGATAAGAATAGTTATGAAAATATCTTCAGAAATATGGAGGATATTTAATGAAAGATACAATGATATCTTGGAATTTATAATATCGAAGGATGGTGAAGATAATTTGTCCGCAAGAGTTTGGAGTCAGAAGCAAGGTATTCATTAATGACGTCAGCAATTGCTGAATCATTTGGATTATTTGAAGGCAGGTTTAGTACTTGTGATTTGTCCATAGTCTCCGTCATACTTTGCTCAATCCGTTTTTCAATTTCAAACTTTTGACTGTTACGATTGTCTATAGTTTCTGCTGCTTCATTCAGCCTTTTCAACATTTAGAGTATTGATTTGTAGACTGAGTGCTTTTCAGAATTTCAGAATGAAAGATCATAGTTCTAAGAGATAAATATTTTATGGATACATATAACTGTTGACGTAGAAATGTTGCGAGATTCAAAATACTGATTGCTAATTCTCGGTAATTAGTATGGCAATTCTTGTTACAAGATGCGAATGAGTACATGATGAGACTTCAATAGATAACTATAGTGATTTGTCGGAGAGATTTAAGCCAAGGAGCAACGAGGTTACTGGTACGTCCGCTGGTAATATGGTGGAATATAAAAGGTTCCCTAACAACGATGACGAAAGGCAGACTTATATATCAAGGCTATGATAAGGCTAATCCGAATGAAAGTCGAAGTTGACTTGTTGGAGCTGTGACAAAATTTGCTAATTTGAAAAGATATTGCAAAGTTATTTTTGGTAATAACAACGTTAAAGGAATTAGCACAGCTACGTGCTAAACGTTTACTCAAATTCCGAGTGTTTACAGGTGCATAACTGTATGCATAAATCTTTCCTTGCGTAGATGAAGTGCGGTCAGTTCATCTTATCGATTGAAGTGTTTTCAAGAATTATGAAAGGTTTGAATGCAGATAGTAATCGTCAAGATACAAATAAAGTTTAAGATGAAATCAAGTGGCAAACTTGAAGAAATGTTTAGTTTCATATGTTATAATCAATATTTTAATTCATTTTAATTGTCCAATGTTATTAGTCCACAGTCGATAGTCCACAGTTGACAGTGCAATCATTCATATATAGTTTAATATATAATATTCGAATTAATTAATACATGTCGTGACCCGTATACATCTCATACTCGATCACAACTCAAAGTATATATATTATTATAGAATCAACCTCAACCCTGTATAGAGAACTCGATCATTACTGCGTATAGAGTGTCTATGGTGATTCTAAATAATATATATAGATGCGTCGATATGATATGTCAAAACCTTGTATACGTGTCCCGATATTTAAAATGTGTAATATAAATAACAGAAAATTAAATAACGATAAATAAAGTGCGTAAAGTAACTAACATAAATTAAATGACGATAAATAAAAGTGCGAGAATGTAAATTGTGATAATTAAATTGCGATAGATAAAATGTAATAAGGAATTAACAGTTAGCTAGGAACAGTTAGCTATGATTTTGTTAGCGCGGCTTCTTAACCAAATTTCTCATAGTTAATTTGTTTGTTTCTAACAAATTTTAATTTTGTCCAATGTTTTCTTCATTATGCCACTTGTTTGATTCTGACAAGTCAAAATCCAAATATGAAATTGAATGAAAATGGTTATTCTGTGGTGAACGGATTCGTATATCTGTGGGTGTAAATAGGATAGTAAATGACTGTTGAATCAGATTCAAAGAATGTACAGTGTAACTTATTAATGTGAGATCTAAATATTCCTCGGGTATTACCTACCCGTTAAAATATTTTCACCATTAACAGATTGTACGAAAGAATTTTTAATTACAATCTTTATGAAAATATATATACATATATATTTTCTTCAGATATAATCATGGATTTAATGAGTTATTGCGATATTAAACTCATTTAATTTTTCGTTAGAACAGGAATATATATAATCTCTAAAACATTAGTGATTACATAATCGCCATGCCGAACGAAGATAATTGATGTAGAACGATACGTAGCACGATGATTATACTTGAGGTACAGAATGAGATGTTGAGGCATAGATTATTGATGGTACTGGTGCTATTATTGATGGTACTGTTGGTGCCGGTGATGTTGCTGAAGCTGGTACATTTTGCACCATATTCTCTGAATTGATTATTCAAGCGCGAAGTTCGTTGACTTATTACTCCAGGATGATTGTCGGTCGGAACGAGCGGATGAATAAGGTTCAGAATTATGGATATAATATAATCTTGCCGAGTTACCCTGGAAATGAGATTGAAAATGGTGTCTCGAACAGGTTCACCGGTAAACGCTTCAGGTTCATTGTCAAGAGGTGAATTCGGTTGGTGGAAGGGATTGCCTTTTACGCGTCTCCATTGATTAAGTCGACAACGAACCCATCAGATGAATTGATAATGGCTGATTGGTTGATTCATGCCGGTGATGCTGCTTTCGGAGCTTAGGTGAATATCCATGTCAGAATAGCTGTGGGACTAGCTATCGAAGTCTGAGGGACTCAAACTGGTTGAGGGATTCATCTCGTACGATCAGATGAAGGATTTTCGATAATAAATAGATTATAGGATGTAGATTAGTACCCTGCAATACATAATTTACATATGCATATATAATACTAAGATCCCATAAGTTACGGAGGAATCCACGGAAGCTGTCAGGCAAAGGTAACAATAACAGATACGCTAAGATATGAATTTATCTATACACTGTCTATGCAATAGAGGAAGTAAGACGTGTCTAGACTAAAAATGATAAGCAGGTAATTTCCTAAGGATGATAAGCAGATGATTTCCGACTAGAAATGATAAGTAAAACTTTTGACATGCAGACACGGTCGAAGTCCAGACTTACTAATGCATCCTAACGACTATCAGTTAGACTCGCTAATGAAAGACCTGGTTCGCTAAGACCACCGCTCTGATACCAACTGTGAAGACCCATCCTAATCCATCTGGACGAAGTCCATACCGATTATAAACGAATTACAACAGTTGATTACATCGCGAGGTATTTGACCTCTATATGATACACTTTACAAACATTGCATTCGTTTTTAAATGACAAACTTCCTTTACATTGAAAGTTGACAGGCATGCATGCTATCTCATAATATATCCAAACTATAAACGACTTAATAATATCCTTGATGAACTCAACGACTCGAATGCAACGTCTTTTAAAATATGTCATGAATGATTCCAATAATATCTTTAGAATGAGCAAATGCACAGCGGAAGATTTCTTTCATACCTGAGAATAAACATGCTTTCAAGTGTCAACCAAAAGGTTGGTGAGTTCATTAGTTTTACATAAATAATCATTTCATAATTTTAATAGACCACAAGATTTCATATTTCCATTTCTCATAAACATACGTCCCATGCATAGAGACAAAAATATCATTTATATGGATTGAACACCTGGTAACCGACATTAACAATATGCATATAAGAATATCCCCATCATTCCGGGATCCTTCTTCGGACATGATATAAATTTCGAAGTACTAAAGCATCCGGTACTTTGGATGGGGCTTGTTGGGCCCGATAGATCTATCTTTAGAGTTCGCGTCAATTAGGGTGTCTGTTCCCTAATTCTTAGATTACCAGACTTAATAAAAAAGGGCATATTCGATTTCGATAATTCAACCATATAATGTAGTTTCGATTACTTATGTCTATTTCGTAAAACATTTATAAAAGCAGCGCATGTATTCTCAGTCCCAAAAATATATATTGCAAAAGCATTTAAAAAGGGAGTAATGAAACTCACATATTGTATTTTGTAGTAAAAATAGATATGACGAAACTGAACAATGCAGGGTTGGCCTCGGATTCACGAACCTATACCAATTATATATATTAACACATATAATAATATTTAAACAAGTTTAGGTATTAATATTAATATACTTGTTATTATATTAATAATTCATATATTATTTATTATAGTTATTACATATTAATGTTCAGAATATTCTGTAATGTATAATAATAATACTTATCTTAATAATAATAATGATATGATAATAATAATAAGGATAATAATAATAATAATAATAATAGTAATAATAATAATAATAAAAGAGTACAACCTTTGAAAAAAGGAGCTTTAAAAAAAATAAAACGCCACTGCCCGAACTCGAACCCGTGACCTCTCGATAACCTGACACCACACCAAACCACTTCGCCATTCCATTTTTCTGATTTATTTTACACCCACATTATATTATATATAACCCGTTTTCAATATATTCCTAAATATGCTCAACTTCTTGGCATAACATGTATAAGCCCAACCTAGACACTAGTAATGCTCTGGCCCAATAGGAAATTCGTGGGCTTTTGATTTGGTAACGTGAATCTCAAATAGCAGAAACAAAATATATGCTCTCGTCAATATTTCATCATCAACTTCATCATAATAATCACCATATCATCATAAGTCATTATCATCTTATCATAATTAGATTCATCACATCCTAATCACCCTATCAACTTTATGATTATCACATAATCATAATTATTATCATCTAACTATGGGCATCCTCATCATTATCAATATCGCTCCTTATCATAATTGTTTTACCTCAGTATCCCGTCAGCCCAACCGGAGATTGGACTATCTCGGCCCAAATAGCAACTTGGATCCTGGCCAAAATACACATAGCTGGTTCACGTCCTAATGATATGACGAGTACTCCTTCCGTAAAGAAAAAAAAATGCAGTCCAACGAGCAATATAATTTTATGTGGCTTTTTAAATTAAGAACAGGAACATTAGGCACCATAATATTTAATTGACAATTTGCACAAGTGGGTTGGATGATTGAAGTGGGGTTGTATGTTTGGTACATGTTGGCCACAAATGAAAACACTCAAAAGTATTAACAATAATAAATTAATTGCTTGTTTCCCCGAACATAACAGATAGGTTATATAGTTGATGTTCGACAGGAATGAAAAACAGAAAATATTTGCAACAGCAGCATAAGTGATTTGCAGTTTCAAGTGTAGCGGTTGGTAGTTGTTTGCGTGATAAGACAGAAATTGAAACGGTAGGGAAAAAGAAAATAAAAATAATGGTGACGGGTTGGTGGTATTTTGTGTTCGATTACAACAGAAAATAGTTTTAGCAACCTGCAATTTCCCTTGGGTCTTAGATGGTGTTTGTCGAGGGTCTTGAGTGGTGGTGTGTGTTGGAGGTTTCGATGATGGTGGCCGTAAACTAAATGGAAGGTGGTGAGGTAGGTTTGATAGAGTTTGTGCTTGATAACGGAAGAAAGAACACAAGAACTCGGGTTTCAACGGTATAAAATATGATAGTGGCAACTTGGTGGTGGCGTGTAGGTTGTTCTTGGTTGTCGATGGAGTTGAGGCCGGGTTACCGAAAAGAAATGTGATTGAAGGTGGTGTGATAATCAATCTATATCTAAGCTCATATATATATAAATATAGATATAGATATATAGGATTATGTGGAAAAATAAATAAATATAGAAGACAAAATATAGTGGTGTTAAGTGGTGGAGGTTTGTTGTGTCCATGGGTGTGGTATGGTGTCTGTGTACATGAGGAAGAAAGTGATTCACGAATGAAACAAGAACTAGTTGTAGGTTCGATGGGTGTAGAAAAGGCTTGATCAAGTAGGTTTCATATTGGTGATCGGACTGAAGAGTAAGTTAAAGATGGTTAAATGAGTTTCAAAATAAAAAGGGTTGTTCATGGTAGATGGCGGTTTGTGGTGGAAGGTGATGCTATGTGGTGATCAAGCTTATGCATGTATATCATATATATTTGTGTATGCAGGGGTAACTATATTAGATAAAGAGAAAAAAATGATTAGAATATATTAAGATTGAGAAAGAGTGATTAGATTAATAGAGTCTCATCGAGCTGTATACATATATCTTATAATTGGAAAGCAATCATAGTAATAATAGTACATAAATAAAACAAACACAGTGATAATAATAATATATTAATACATATCATTCAAATGCCAAATAAGAACGTGATTGCATAGTTAGCAGCCTCAATGATGTGCCGACAGTTTTTCACGTATGGCTAAATCGTAGTCCATTGCTAAACAGTTAACGTATAAAAGTGTTCCTAAAAATCTCAAATTTTTAGATTAAGCATATTTAATTATTTCACTCATTACCTGTTTGAAACTTAATCAAAAAGGTTCAAAAATTATTTATTTTCTGTTTCAATCAATATATACAGAGTACGAATATTTAAACTTAAAAAGGGTAAACATATTTTTATCAAACCTAAAATCTTCGTAATTAATTCACAGTTCAATTTTTATTTTCAATCTTTTTAAACACGTATTTGAACTATATGAACGCTGGCGAAATGCCAACCGAGTTTTATTGACGTTTACTATTTAAGCTCGAAATCGTATATTCAATATACTATATGTATATGTATATATAAATACATTTTAGTAACACGTTTTATTACATAAATAAATATATTGAATATATATATATATATATACATATAATAATATTTCTCATTACATCTTATATTATTTTTACATATTTAGTTCTAATAATTAAATAGTATATTATTTCAAATTAAAGTAAATATATATATATATATATATATATATATATATATATATATATATATATATATATATATATATATATATATATATATATATATATATATATATATATATATATATATATATATATATATGTATCAATTTACAAATAGTTGTTCGTGAATCTTCGGGAATGGTCAAAGGTCAAATGTATGCATGAGCACAGTTCAAAGTTTTTGAGACTCAACATTACAGACTTTGCTTATCGTGTCAGATTTATAATGAGATTAAGTTTAAATTTGATCGGAACTTTCCGGGTCGTCACAAGGTGTTAAAGAAATCTTCCGCTGTGCATTTGCTCATTTTAGAGATATTACTTGGAGTCATGCATGGCATATTTTGAAAGACGTTGCATTCGAGTCGTTGAAATTCATCAAGATTATTATTAAGTCAATTATAGTTGGATGTATTATAAAATGGTATGCATGCCGTCAACTTTCGTTGTAAAGAAAGTTGGTCTTTTAGAAACGAATGCAATGTTTGTAAAATGTATCATATAGAGGTCAAATACCTCGCGATGAAATCAACTATTGTGAATCGTTTATAATGTATATGAACGGGTCCTTTCATTTTGTTTGATGAAGAACCAAGAACAAGAATCTAAACTTTCTAATTTATGGTTCTACACTTAATGTTTTAAAGATTTAAAGTTCATAAGTTTAAAATCATACTTGTGTTCATGATTGTAAACTTAAGCTTTACTTTCTTAAGGATCAAAGCCTTGTCTTGAATCTTTCTAAGTATGAACAACCATGAACTTATTACTTGTAGAATTAGTTTATCTCTTCATTTTATGTACTTTAAAGTTGTGATGTTGTTAATTTGGTCAAGTATTACTAGTTAATCTTGATCTCATATTTCTTGAAACTAAAAGTTAACTTTGTAAGTTCAAGAACATGAAAGTATAACTTTCTAGTTATAACTTCATATACTTGTGTTGAATCTAATCTTCTATAGCTTATGGTCTTCTAATTTTTTTGTAAATAAGAGCTTACAAGCTTACATACATTTTTCAAGTTGAAAATCTAAGTTTCATAACTTATGGTTTCATTAAAGTGTAGATCCAAGTTTTGTAACTTAGGATCTAACTTAAGAACACTAGATCTAGACTTTCTAGTCTAGGATATTTAAGATCTAGCTAAGATCTAAGTTCTACAACTTAAGATCTTGATTTTTTAGTTTACTTTCAAGTTTGTAGCTTAATATTACTTTTATAACTCATGTAGGTGTCGAATCTAAGATCATGATGTAACTTTGGTTCATCAAACTACTTACAACACTTAAATGAGTTGTGCTACTTATCTTAGACTTACACTAGTGTTATGATGGTCAAACCTTGGTTAAGATGATGCAAACCCATCAATGAGTTGTACACTTGAAGCTATACGCATCAAGGATGAGAACCGCGATGGGCGTCAAGCACCGAGAACCCACCGAAACACCATTCTTACTGTTTTATAGAACTGATCAGAATACCTGGGCTACTGTAAAGTTGATTTTCAGTTAGTTCGGTTCGAGTAGATGATTTTCCATTTAGACCACGTCTTAATCCGAGTTACAGTTTAGGATCTATGGCCTCCCGAAAGTCACTACACCCTATTAACGTTATGCTAAATTTCTGACCTACTCGCACTTAAACCATCACCACGGTCAAACGAAGAAGAGTTTGGTTCTGAAAATTGGTCAGACTCTAGGGGACTCATATACCGAACCATGTCCACTGGTCTCACCCCATTTAAGTTTGTATAGAGGTCGTGGCGACTGAACGAATTTAGCCTCTATTTCAAACCCTAGTCTTGACTTAAAACTTACTTTACACTTTATGTTTAATGATGAATGATGATGGTACTTAAGACCTAATTTACATACTTTTAAACCTTTAGGAATGATTTACTGACTTAGTAACTTTTGACTTAGGTTGAGGACCTTCCAGACCAAACTACTTGCTTACTATTCCCGCGTATCGACTTTTACTACTTTTCACTGTGAGTTATAGCATCCCTTTTTACTTTAACTATTTTAGGAACTGAGAATACATGCGCATTTTACATTTTACATACTAGGCACGAGTACTTAAACTTTATATATGTGTGGGTTATACAACGGCATAAACTTTCCCCTTAGCTCGGTAGCGTTTAGTCATTGGTCTTTGAACCGGTGAACGCGAATCTTAGATATGGATCCATAGGGTTTGACATCCCCACTCGGGCTAGTAGCGCTAGCATTTAATGGGTGTTTAATACTTCGTAAACTTACGCACTCGCCAAGTGTACTTTTAGGGGGTGTTATTTACGTTAAGTTAGTTACCAAGTGCCCACGGTTATACATATACTTTTCATACTGTTTAGAAACGCTATTTAAAGCACTGAAATCTCGTAGCCTACCTTACATTACTGTTATACTTAAACTATAGCTCATCAACCTTTGTGTTGACTTTTTTAAGCATGTTTTTCTCAGGTGCTTAAGGTTTGCTTGCTTCCGTTGTACTAGTCATGCTTTGTAGACTCCCGCTGCGCTTATTAGAGATGTCTTCACATGAAACATTTAATTTGCATTCAAACTTTATTACTTTTAAACAATGAATTTGTAACGACCCATGGGTCACGTACTATTATTATCGCCTTTTATTCGTAGAGGCACATTATCGGTTGTTAAACACTTGACGTTTGTTAAGACGTCACCTTTATTCATGAATGCAAACTTATTTTGAAACAGCATATAGTATTTGACCTTGTAATGATCCTGTTATTGATGATTCGTACACGATGGTTTTGTACGGGGCATCACATTTGGTATCAGAGCATTGGTTGTAGGGAATTAGGTTGCATTAGTGAGTCTGGACCGACTCGAGTAGGATTCACTAATAGGACTATTCTACAACTTGCTAGTTTACTTGTTTCTGCGGAACTTGCTGCATGTTGCTGCTTACTTTTACTGCTATATGCCGTATGCTACTACATGATTTCACTACTGCATGCTATTATCTGCTTTCTATTGCATGATACTTGTCGTTATTGCCATACTTGAAAGGACCCGTCCTAATCCATCCGGACGAAGTCCGTATCGATTATAAACGATTCACAATAGTTGATTTCATTGCGAGGTACTTGACCTCTATATGATACATTTTACAAACATTGCATTCGTTTTTGAAAAGACAATATTTCATTACATCGGAAGTTGATGGCATGCATACCATTTCATAATATACCTAACTATAGTTGACTTAATAATAATCTTGATGAACTCAATGACTCGAATGAAACGTCTTTTGAAATATGCCATGAATGATTCCAAGTAATGTCTCTATTATGAGCTAATGCACAGCGGAAGATTTCTTTCATACCTGAGAATAAACATGCTTTCAAGTGTCAACCAAAAGGTTGGTGAGTTCATTAGTTTATCATAAATAATCATTTCATAATTTTTATAGACCACAAGATTTCATATTTCCATTTCTCATAAACATACGTCCCATGCATAGAGACAAAAATATCATTCATATGGATTGAACACCTGGTAACCGACATTCACAATTTGTATATAAGAATATCCCCATCATTCCGGGATCCTCCTTCGGACATGATATAAATTTCGAAGTACTAAAGCATCCGGTACTTTGGATGGGGCTTGTTGGGCCCGATAGATCTATCTTTAGAGTTCGCGTCAATTAGGTGTCTGTTCCCTAATTTTTAGATTACCAGACTTAATTAGGAAGGGGCATATTCGATTTCGATCATTCAACCATATAATGTAGTTTCAATTACTTGTGTCTATTTCGTAAAACAGTTATAAAAACAGCGCAGGTATTCTCAGTCCCAAAAATATATATTGCAAAAGCATTTAAAAAGGGATTAATGAAACTCACTCATATAAATATTGTAAAACAGTTAATAAAGCATTTGCATGTATTCTCAGCCCAAAAATGTAAAGAGTAAAAGGGATCAAATGAAACTCACTCATATAAATATTGTAAAACAGTTAATAAAGCATTTGCATGTATTCTCAGCCCAAAATTGTAATAAGTAAAAAGGGCAAATGAAACTCACGCATATAAATATTGTAAAACAGTTAATAAAGCATTTGCATGTATTCTCAGCCCAAAAATGTAAAGAGTAAAAGGGATCAGATGAAACTCACAATACTGTATTTTGTAGTAAAAATACATATGACGAAACTGAACAATGCAGGTTGGCCTCGGATTCATGAACCTATATCAATTATATATATTAACACATTGTAATCGAAGAAATTTATATACTATTATTATTAGTGATATATTTATTATTTTAATGAATTATATGTTTCATTAATTAATTAACTTTATTTATTTTATGAATACTTAATATAAAATATCAATGTAGTTAGGTTATATGTTTTAATTATGTTTTTATAAAAAATATTATTTCTTAGTTAAAACGATAATTATAATAATAATACAATAATAATAACAATAATAATATTAATAATGATAAAAAATGATAAATTTAGAAATAATAATAATAATAATAATAATAATAATAATAATAATAATAATAATAATAATAATAATAATAATAATAATATTAATAAAAATAATAATAAAAGAGTACAACCTTTGAAGAAAAGAGCTCTAAAAATAAAATGCCCCTGCCCGGGCTCGAACCCGCGACCTCTCGCTTAAGCGCAAACACCCTTAACCATCTCTCTGTCTAATTCTTTTCTGATTAATAACCCAATTTAATTTATATAACTCGACTGGCCTCAGCTTCGGCCCAAAAACAGTTTTCCAAGCCCAATATAATTTAGGCATGTCATGGCCCAACTCCTATGGCTTGCGGCCTGTTTTCCTCGTCGAAGTAAAAAGGGAAAAAAAAATCTCGGTTACAAAACAAACACATGAAATTGTCATGTGAACAAAGTAATGGGTCTCGACATATAGCAGGAGGAAAGGAATTTTAGTAGCCGTCCATTATGCTTATGGGAGTGTCGAGTTTAACAAAAAAAAAAAAATATAAAGGCCCGACAATCATAGATGAGTGGAGTTGTTAGTCTGCCATTCACAAAAGGTTTTATCAACTCATCTTTTCTTATTTAATTATGCAAGTGTCGGCCATGAGTGCCCAAGTTGGTTCCACTAGTAATTGATTAAACATTTTATCTTGTTACCCCTTATTATATATCACGTTCCACTAATAATGAAGTAGTAGGAGTTTTATACGATCAAGAATTTAATATAGCAGCATGAATGGGTCATTTGAGTTCGTTTGATTTCATTTAAACGGACCATAAACAGAAATGGTAACTGTACTTAGCTGTAGTCGTACGTCATGTGTGGCAATGAAAGAATAGTTGCTTGTGGTGGTTCTTTGGCGACAATATCAACAAAAAAATGGTAGTTTGGTGATAGTTCTAAACGGGTTTCGGTGGTGGTGAAAGGTGGTGATCTTGGTGGTCGGTAGTTTTGAAGCTAAACAAGAAATAGAATCAAGTGAGCTGCAATACATCCATGATGGTGGCGTTTTTGTGAGCTTCGTTGAACAACAATAATATGTGGTACAAAGTGGCAACTTGGGTGCGTTTTGGAGTATAAAATGGACGATATCATAAGGAACAACTTGGTAGTATTGTTTGTTTATAAATGGAAACGAAAGGTGGCGGATGATATGAGGTGCAGGTGGTGTTCAAGGTTCAAATTAGAAAGGAGATAGTCATAACCATTTGATCAACATGGATATACAAAATATTTAGTAAAACAGTGACGGTTATGGACCTTATAGTGGTGATGGTGAGAAAACAGAAACTTCATAGTAGTAGCCAATGTTTTATTGTGATGCGAACGAAAATAAAGTAATGAAGGTGGTGTGTGTATTTGTCAAATAAAATGTTTTAATTGATTGTTTTATTATGAAGGTGTGTCGATAGCATATTTTGAGAAGAAGAAAAATCAGAATAAAACAAATTGAAGCAGATAACATCCTGTAACAAATTTGTACTATAATTCGATACTGATGTCAAACAAATTAGATAGGAACAAAAATTAGATATAGTATGGATGGGGATTGAAACCGATTTTGGATTCCATAACTTTAAATTACGTATTTTATATATATATATATATATATATATATATATATATATATATATATATATATATATATATATATATATATATATATATATATATATATATATATATATATTTTACATTACATGTATATATCCGTAATTTATATTTATATCTATAACTATTTTTGTATATGTATTTATATATATATATATATATATATATATATATATATATATATATATATATATATCAATCTATTATTTTGTATATGTGTATGTATTTATATAAACATGCATATGTTTAACCGAATTCATATATATCTATATATATATATATATATATCACTTATGCTTACATATTTATTTATATAGATTATAATTAATATTATTAATAAATATAATTATAATAATAATGTTCTTTAATATTAAACATAATAATAATACAAACTTATAATAATAC
The DNA here is from genome assembly GCF_046630445.1 of Rutidosis leptorrhynchoides. NCBI lineage: Eukaryota > Viridiplantae > Streptophyta > Magnoliopsida > Asterales > Asteraceae > Rutidosis > Rutidosis leptorrhynchoides. Next base: position 400,682,125 of record NC_092335.1, on the reverse strand, counting down.
AATAGCAATAATAATATAATATTACAAATGATAATAATAACAATTATAATTAATGTATAGCAATAACATTGATAATAATGATATTAATAATAATGATAATAATAATAACAGGATAATATTAAAATATGATTATTCTACCTAAAATGAAATACTATAAATTTCTACATATATATATTATTTATTTTAAAGTATTCATATGAATAACTGTGTATAGAAGTATATATATAGATATATAAATATTTATATATCTAATTACAATCAGTTGTTCGTGAATCGTCGGGAGTAGACAAAGGGTAATTGATTACATGAAAAAAATTTCAAAATTTTGAGATTCAACACTACAGACTTTGCTTATCGTATCGAAATCATATAAAGATTAGGTTTAAATTTAGTCGGAAATTCCTGGGTCACTACAGTACCTACCCGTTAAAGAAATTTCGTCCCGAAATTTGAGTGAGGTCGTCATGGCTAACAATAAAAGTGTTTTCATGACGAATATGAGTTAGAGGTTTATCATTATTGATTAATATAGATAAAATGATTCGATCATGTGAAACGTACGAGTGAAGCTATCACCAAAGGGTGAAATAAGTAGGTATAGATTTGTCATATCTTTTGACGTAGATAGGATTGATTTCCAAGTTCAAGAGATTTGGAGAAAATCTTCGTAATTAGATTTGATTCTTCGGTAATCAAGGAAATTAGGATCCGCTTTAAATGCAATCATCTGTTTTGATTACTCTGTCGGATATTTTACTATAAATCCACCCCCTTCGTTTTTCTTATTTCCCACACCTTCTATTCTTTCTCCCTCAGCTCATACTTTAAAGCATTCGCCAATATGCTCCATCCAGTTCTGATTCTTGATATACTCTTAGCTTTCATATCTGTCATTCTTCTCTTTCATCTACCACCGGAGGATTTTATTTACTTCTACTATTATCTTGGGGTTATAGTGTTATTAATTTTCCCGTGCCTTTACGTGGTAATACGTATTGATATGCATGGTTTGTAATTTGTGTCTTGTTGTCGAGCTTTATATCTTCTTTTATATTCAATAGTTCCATACTTTTGTCTCCTCTTCCCGACTTCAAATCAAGCGAATAATGGTCCATAATTCATAGATATGAAGTTTTGGATTAACTTAGTTAATGTTTTAAGAAGGGAATCGTAATGGCACGAACTTGATTTGGTAAATTACCAGAATATCCGAAAAGATAGAACTATTAAGAAGATGTGTTATTAATATGTTTGGAGATTGGTTAGAATGTAAGAGTCGTGTAAATGGCACATAGTGATGGTACTGTGAATCATCACGTTCCATTAGAAACTCAGCATGAACTACTGTAATATAATCACGTTGATCAAGTGTCATTATATTATACTAACTCATGCTTCAGTTCCCAACATTACTTCAATAACATTCATATTTTAAGCTTGAAAGTTTACAGAATATAGAAACTAACAGTTTCTATATGATGTAATACTGATAGCACGCAGAGATTAATGATTTCAGATAAGAATAGTTATGAAAATATCTTCAGAATATGGAGGATATTTATAATGAAAGATAAGATAATATCTTTGAATATCTAAGATCAGAGGATGATAGAAACTATTGTCTGCAAGGGTTCAGAGTAAGGATCAAGATATTCACTAAAGACTTTAACAGACATTGAATCATTTGGATTCTTTGAAGTCAAACTTATTCTTTGTGATTTGTCCATGGCTTTCTTTATAATTCCGCATAATCTGCTTTTTGGTACTAAATTTTCTATTGAATGTTTCCAATATAATGATACACAGGAAGCACGAAGAGGTATATAATTTCGGACGAGAATATTTATGAAAATATCCTCGGAAATATCGAAGATATTGATGATGAAATTTTGGAATTTCTAAGTTCGATGGTTGATGGAGAAAGATTTTCCGCAAGATTTTAACATGACTTCGGAGCAGGATATTCTCTAAAGATTTCATCGGATCCAGAATTACCTGGATTCTTTGAATATAGGGTTTGGTCCTTGTATTTGTCCTTGGTCTCCTTCATGGTTAGCTCAATCCGTTTTCCAGTTCTAACTTTTCTGAGCTTTTCCAACAAACTATTCTTTATTATCAAACTTCTGGCTGTTAAGATCGTTTACGGTTGTCTACGGTTTTTGCTGCTGCATTCAGCTTTTTCAATATTCAGAGTATTGATTTGTAGACTGTGTGCTTTTCAAAATTTCAGAATGGAAGGTCATTATTCTAGAAGATAAATGTTATACATATAACTGTTGATGTAGATATGCTGTGAGTTTTCAGAGTACTGATTGCCGATTCCTCTACATTTACTGCTACCATATCCGAATCATTGGTTATCAATCCGAGGTGATTTCAAGAGAATTGTGTTTTTAGATGATTAAACACTGACGGTAATATGGTGGAATATAAAAGGTTCCCCGGTAACAATACAAGAGCATACATATAAATCAAGGTGATAATAAGGTTGTTTCGAACGAAAAGTCGGAGTTGATTTGCTGGAGCTGTGATAAAATTTGCTACTTTGAAAGGAATTACCAAGTTATTTTGGGTAATAATAACACTAAAGTAATTAGCACAGCTATGTGTTAAACGTTTACTCAGTTTCCGAGAGTTTTTTTTTTTTAGATGCTTAACTATATGCATAAATCTTTCCTTTCGTAGATGAAGTGTGGTTGATTCATCCTATCGATTGAGGTGTTTTCAAGAATCATGAAAGGTTTGAACGTAGATTGTAATTGTCAAAATACAAATGAGGTTTAAGAAGAAATCAAGTGGCAAACTTGAAGAATTATTTAGTTTCATATGTTATAATCAATATTTTAATTCATTTTTAATTGTCCAATCTTGATAATCCACGGTCGATAGTGTACAGTTACCAGTCCAATAATTGATATATAGTTTAATTTATAATATTCGAATTAATTAATATGTATCGTGACCCGTGTACATGTCTCAGACTCGATCACAACTCAAAGTATATATATATATATATTATTATAGAATCAACCTCAACCCTGTATAGAGAACTCGATCATTACTGCATATAGAGTGTCTATGGTGATTCCAAATAATATATATAGATGCGTCGATATGATATGTCAAAACCTTGTATACGTGTCCCGATATTTAAAGTGCGTAAAATAAATAACAGAAATTAAATAACGATAAATAACGTGCGTAAAGTAAATAACAGAAATTAAATGACGATAATAAAATTGCAAGAATGTAAATTGCGATAAAATAAATTGTGATAATTAAATATAATATGGAATTAACAGTTAGCTAGGAACAGTTAGCTAGGATTTTGTTAGCGTGAATTCTTAATAAAATTCCTCATAGTTAATTTGTCTGTTTCTAACAAATTTTATTTTGTCAAATGTTTTCTTCATTATGCCACTTGTTAGATTCTGATAAATCAAAATCCAAATATGAAATTGGATGAAAATGGTTATTCTGTGGTGAAAGGATTTGTATAACGGTGGATGTAAGTAGGATAGTAAACGACTGTTGAATCAGCTTTGAAGAATGTACAGTGTAACTTATTAATGTGAATCTTAAATATTCCTCGGGTATTACCTACCCGTTAAAATATTTTCATCATTAACAGTTTGTACGAAAGAATTTTTACTTACAATCTTTATGAAAATATACTTACATATATATTTCTTCAGATGTAATCATAGATTTAATGAGTTAATATAATATTAATCTCATTTGATTTACCATTATAACTAGAATACAAAATCTCTAAAACATTAGAGATTACATAATCGCCATGAAGAACGAAGATGATTGATGTAGAACGATACGTATAACGATGATTGTACTCGAGGTACTGAATGAGATGTTAAGGCATGGATTATTGGTGGTACTAGTGCTGTTACTGATGGTACTGTTGGTGCCGGTGATGTTGCTGAAGCTGGTATATTTTGCACCATTTTTTTTTTGAATTGATTATTCGAGCGTGAAGTTCGTTGACTTATTACTCCAGGATGATTGTCGGTCGGAACGAGCGGATGAATAAGGTTTAAAATTGTGGATAGAATATAATCTTGTCGAGTTACCCTAGAAATGAGACTGAAAATGGTGTCTCGAACAGGTTCGCCGGTAAAAGCTTCAGGTTCATTGTCAAGAGGTGAATTCGGTTGGTGGAAGGGATTGCCTTCTGCGCGTTTCCATTAATTAAATCGACTACGAACCCATCAGATGAATTGATAATGGCTGATTGGTTGATTCATGCCGATGACGCTGTTTTCGGAGCTTAGGTGAACATCTATGTCGGAATAGCTGTCGGAATAACTACCGGAATAGCTATCGGAATCTGAGGGACTCGAACTGGTTGCAGGATTCATCTCGTACGATCAGATGAAGGATTTTCGTTAAGAAATAGATTATAGGATGTAGATTAGTACCCTGCAATACATAATTTACATATGCACATATAATACTAAAATCCCATAAGTTACGGAGGAATCTACGGAAGCTGTCAGGCAAAGGTAACAATAACAGATATGCTAAGATATGTATTAGCAGATATGCTAAGATATGAGTTTTGTCTATACACTATCTAAGCAATAGAGGCAGTAAGATGTGTCTAGTCTAAGAATGATAAGCAGGTAATTTCCTAAGGATGATAAGCAGATGATTTTCGACTAGAAATGATAAGCAAAACTTTTGACATGCAGACACGGTCGAAGTCCAGACTCACTAATGCCTCCTAACGACTTATCAGTTAGACACACTAATGCAGACCTGGTTCGCTAAGACCTCTGCTCTGATACCAACTGAAAGGACCCGTCCTAATCCATCCGGACAAAGTCCGTATCGATTATAAACGATTCACAATAGTTGATTTCATTGCGAGGTACTTGACCTCTATATGATACATTTTACAAACATTGCATTCGTTTTTGAAAAGACAATATTTCATTACATCGGAAGTTGATGGCATGCATACCATTTCATAATATACCTAACTATAGTTGACTTAATAATAATCTTGATGAACTCAATGACTCGAATGAAACGTCTTTTGAAATATGCCATGAATGATTCCAAGTAATGTCTCTATTATGAGCTAATGCACAGCGGAAGATTTCTTTCATACCTGAGAATAAACATGCTTTCAAGTGTCAACCAAAAGGTTGGTGAGTTCATTAGTTTATCATAAATAATCATTTCATAATTTTTATAGACCACAAGATTTCATATTTCCATTTCTCATAAACATACGTCCCATGCATAGAGACAAAAATATCATTCATATGGATTGAACACCTGGTAACCGACATTCACAATTTGTATATAAGAATATCCCCATCATTCCGGGATCCTCCTTCGGACATGATATAAATTTTGAAGTACTAAAGCATCCGGTACTTTGGATGGGGCTTGTTGGGCCCGATAGATCTATCTTTAGAGTTCGCGTCAATTAGGGTGTCTGTTCCCTAATTCTTAGATTACCAGACTTAATTAAGAAGGGGCATATTCGATTTCGATCATTCAACCATATAATGTAGTTTCAATTACTTGTGTCTATTTCGTAAAACAGTTATAAAAACAGCGCAGGTATTCTCAGTCCCAAAAATATATATTGCAAAAGCATTTAAAAAGGGATTAATGAAACTCACTCATATAAATATTGTAAAACAGTTAATAAAGCATTTGCATGTATTCTCAGCCCAAAAATGTAAAGAGTAAAAGGGATCAAATGAAACTCACTCATATAAATATTGTAAAACAGTTAATAAAGCATTTGCATGTATTCTCAGCCCAAAATTGTAATAAGTAAAAAGGGCAAATGAAACTCACGTATATAAATATTGTAAAACAGTTAATAAAGCATTTGCATGTATTCTCAGCCCAAAAATGTAAAGAGTAAAAGGGATCAGATGAAACTCACAATACTGTATTTTGTAGTAAAAATACATATGACGAAACTGAACAATGCAGGTTGGCCTCGGATTTACGAACCTATATCAATTATATATATTAACACATTGTAATCGAAGAAATTTATATACTATTATTATTAGTGATATATTTATTATTTTAATGAATTATATGTTTCATTAATTAATTAACTTTATTTATTTTATGAATACTTAATATAAAATATCAATGTAGTTAAGTTATATGTTTTAATTATGTTTTTATAAAAAATATTATTTCTTAGTTAAAACGATAATTATAATAATAATACAATAATAATAACAATAATAATATTAATAATGATAAAAAATGATAAATTTAGAAATAATAATAATAATAATAATAATAATAATAATAATATTAATAAAAATAATAATAAAATAGTACAACCTTTGAAGAAAAGAGCTCTAAAAATAAAATGCCCCTGCCCGGGCTCGAACCCGCGACCTCTCGCTTAAGCGCAAACACCCTTAACCATCTCTCTGTCTAATTCTTTTCTGATTAATAACCCAATTTAATTTATATAACTCGACTGGCCTCAGCTTCGGCCCAAAAACAGTTTTCCAAGCCCAATATAATTTAGGCATGTCATGGCCCAACTCCTATGGCTTGCGGCCTGTTTTCCTCGTCGAAGTAAAAAGGAAAAAAAAAAATCTCGGTTACAAAACAAACACATGAAATTGTCATGTGAACAAAGTAATGGGTCTCGACATATAGCAGGAGGAAAGGAATTTTAGTAGCCGTCCATTATGCTTATGGGAGTGTCGAGTTTAACAAAAAAAAAAAAAAATATAAAGGCCCGACAATCATAGATGAGTGGAGTTGTTAGTCTGCCATTCACAAAAGGTTTTATCAACTCATTTTTTCTTATTTAATTATGCAAGTGTCGGCCATGAGTGCCCAAGTTGGTTCCACTAGTAATTGATTAAACACTTTATCTCGTTACCCTTTATTATATATCACGTTCCACTAATAATGAAGTAGTAGGAGTTTTATACGATCAAGAATTTAATATAGCAGCATGAATGGGTCGTTTGAGTTCGTTTGATTTCATTTAAATGGACCATAAATAGAAATGGTAACTGTACTTAGCTGTAGTCGTACGTCATGTGTGGCAATGAAAGAATAGTGGCTTGTGGTGGTTCTTTGGCGACAATATCAACAAAAAAATGGTAGTTTGGTGATAGTTCTAAACGGGTTTCGGTGGTGGTGAAAGGTGGTGATCTTGGTGGTCGGTAGTTTTGAAGCTAAACAAGAAATAGAATCAAGTGAGCTGCAATACATCCATGATGGTGGCGTTTTTGTGAGCTTCGTTGAACAACAATAATATGTGGTACAAAGTGGCAACTTGGGTGCGTTTTGGAGTATAAACTGGACGATATCATAAGGAACAACTTGGTAGTATTGTTTGTTTATAAATGGAAACGAAAGGTGGCGGATGATATGAGGTGCAGGTGGTGTTCAAGGTTCAAATTAGAAAGGAGATAGTCATAACCATTTGATCAACATGGATATACAAAATATTTAGTAAAACAGTGACGGTTATGGACCTTATAGTGGTGATGGTGAGAAAACAGAAACTTCATAGTAGTAGCCAATGTTTTATTGTGATGCGAACGAAAATAAAGTAATGAAGGTGGTGTGTGTATTTGTCAAATAAAATGTTTTAATTGATTGTTTTATTATGAAGGTGTGTCGACAGCATATTTTGAGAAGAAGAAAAATCAGAATAAAACAAATTGAAGCAGATAACATCCTGTAACAAATTTGTACTATAATTCGATACTGATGTCAAACAAATTAGATAGGAACAAAAATTAGATATAGTATGGATGGGGATTGAAACCGATTTTGGATTCCATAACTTTAAATTACGTATTATATATATATATATATATATATATATATATATATATATATATATATATATATATATATATATATATATATATATATATATATATATATATATATATATATATATATTTTACATTACATGTATATATCCGTAATTTATATTTATATCTATAACTATTTTTGTATATGTATTTATATATATATATATATATATATATATATATATATATATATATATATATATATATATATATATATATATATATATCAATCTATTATTTTGTATATGTGTATGTATTTATATAAACATGCATATGTTTAACCGAATTCATATATATCTATATATATATATATATATCACTTATGCTTATATATTTATTTATATAGATTATAATTAATATTATTAATAAATATAATTATAATAATAATGTTCTTTAATATTAAACATAATAATAATACAATAGCAATAATAATATAATATTACAAATGATAATAATAACAATTATAATTAATGTATAGCAATAACATTGATAATAATGATATTAATAATAATGATAATAATAACAGGATAATATTAAAATATGATTATTCTACCTAAAATGAAATACTATAAATTTCTACATATATATATTATTTATTTTAAAGTATTCATATGAATAACTGTGTATAGAAGTATATATATATAGATATATAAATATTTATATATCTAATTACAATCAGTTGTTCGTGAATCGTCGGGAGTAGACAAAGGGTAATTGATTACATGAAAAAAATTTCAAAATTTTGAGATTCAACACTACAGACTTTGCTTATCGTATCGAAATCATATAAAGATTAGGTTTAAATTTAGTCAGAAATTCCCGGGTCACTACAATACTACTTACTGCTATAGATGATCTAGACTGTCTTAGTTACTTTACCTAATACGTGCTTGCTTTATGACTTACTGACATGGAAAAAGTTATTTTTCCTTGTTCAAATGTCGGATATTTCACCTGTTATCATTTTGGAGAGAGACTCGGACTCATCCGCCACCTCGCCTGCCATTGTTGCCAATTCTCAGATCCCGTCGTCGACACCCTCCAGTGACTCTGGTGCTTCGTCCTCTAGAGCCAGTAGCCATGCACCCGACCCAGTGATCACCTCAGACGGAGCCGAGGACCTACAGGAGATTCCAGCTCCACTTGTCACAGGACCCTCAGAGCCACAGCACCATTTCGGTGGTTCTGTGATTCCCGCGGAACTTGGGGAAGTTTCGTTCCGTAATGAGCATAACCATTGGTGCCGCCACCTTCTTGATGGACGTCTCGTGCCGATCCTGGCTTTCAGATGCCGACTGATGATAGCCGGCCTAGCAGAGCCACCCGTGCAGCCACCCCCAGATGATTCCGACTACTCATCGTCCGAAGACTCATCCTCTGATGACTCCAGTGACGAGGATTCAGACGAGGATCCCGAGGAAGCACCTGTGCAGCCACCCTCTACCCCGCCAAAGAAGCAGTAACGTTTCAACGGTACTGTTATTCCTGGGGTTAACGGTGGGAGATCGTCCGTTAACGCACATGGACTGAGGACTAGAGTTACCGCCCGTAAACGGCTTGTCCCGTATCCTGCTGATCCGTTCATACGTAAGGCTCCCTGATACGTAGCATCTACTTCTGGTGCCGGACCATCTGCACCACCAGCACCACCTGCACCATCAGCACTGCCTGTCCCACCATCTCCCTCTGTCGAGGTACTGACGAGGGAAGTGGAGATCCTCTGTGCTCGGGTCACTGAGCTCGAGGGCCAGATGTCCCACGTAATGGACATCCTACACCCACCATCACCATAGGACATTTGTATTAGATTTCATTATGTAATCTCGTTTGTAGTTTCATGTATTACTTATGTATTGTACGAACCTATGCGGATGTATGCAACTTATGATTAATGAATGGAACTTAGTGTTGTTTAATCCTTGTACGGTGTTCTATTTACATTAAAGTCTGATGATTTTGTGGTATCTGAATCTATTTGCGTTACTTAATTAACATATGTTGTGTTGATTCCATGTTGGTTATCATATACTGTATTATTATTTATTGAATACTGGATTTTGACTTGAGTCAAAATTTTTGTTTAGAACATCAATGGCCAACAGAAGATCAACACCTACAGCAGCCCAAATCGAGGAAATGATCACTGAACGAGTCGCCGCAGCTTTAGCAGAAATGAACCCTCAAGCTCCACCAGTTAACCCGCTCATTCGTAATGGGTGCACATACAAAGAGTTTCAAAGCTGCAAGCCCCACAACTTTAGTGGAATGAGGGGCCTGTTAGGCTCACTAGGTGGTTTGAGAAATTAGAATCTGTGTTCCGTGTTAGTAACTGCTCAGAGACGAACAAAACAAAGTATGCCTCATGTACGCTGTCAGACGGCGCACTAACCTGGTGGAACACATTGGCTCAAGCAAAGGGTATTGATGAGGCGTATGCTATCCCATGGGAGGAATTCAAAGGGGCCATGATCGAGGAATATTGCCCTAGGACAGAGATCCAGAATATGGAGATTGAGTTTGGGCAGTTGAAGGTTGCGGGAAACGATCTTGATGGTTACAACCGTAGGTATCTGGAATTAGCCCTGATGTGTCCTACCATGGTTACCCCGGAGTTTAAGCGCATGGAAAGGTACTTGTGGGGACTTCCCAAGTCCATTAAGGGAAATGTCACCTCATCTAAGCCACCAAACGTCCCAGAAGCAATGCGCATGGCGCACAACTTAATGAACCAAATTATCAGCGATGAACCAGAAAAGGCAAAATCCGAATCGGGGACTAGCAGTGAGAAGCGTAAGTGGGACAACAACAAGGGGAGAGCCTATGATCTAACCCCCGCAAAGAGGCACAACGATGGGAGGAACCCCAACCCGAACACTGGCTCAAACCCCAACTACAAGAGTACTCTACCACAGTACAAGAGGTGCTACAAGCACCATACCGGGTACTGTAATATTGTCTGTGAAAAGTGCAAAAGGACTGGGCATATTGGCAGAGACTGCAAGATCACCACCATGACTGGGAAGCCGAACCCCAGTGGACCGAGAAAGTGTTATGAATGCGGACAGCCGGGCCACTTCAAAAATGAGTGTCCCAACAAGCGAAAGGATGGTGGACCACCGCGTGGAAGAGCATTCAATGTAAACGCAAGGGATGCTCGTGAGAACCCCGACTTGGTCACAGGTATATTCACTATCAACAATCTATTAGCTTCTGTCCTATTTGATACTGGTGCCGGTAGAAGTTATGTATGTAGACACTTTTGCTCTAAGATAAATTGGTCGTTAGTTCCTTTAAAGGAGAGTATGCTTGTAGAGGTAGTCAATGGAAAACTTAAGAAAGTTGACCAAATTAGCCGAGGAGCTATTATCAACATAACTGGTGTGGATTTCGAGATTGACTTGATACCCATTAAGTTGGGAAGCTTTGATGTTATTGTCGGTATGGACTGATTGACTAAGATAAGGGCTGACATTATCTGTGGAGATAAAGCTCTTCGTATACCACACGGAGACAGTGAGCCACTGATTATTTACGGAGAGAGATGTAGCTCCAAATTGAATCTCATTAGTTGCATGAAAGCCCAAAAGATCATGAAGAAAGGACGTCTTGCTGTTTTAGCACATGTGAAAACGTTAGAAACTGAGGTGAATAGCGTGGATGACGTACGAATTGTGAACGAATTTCTAGATGTCTTTCCGGAAGAATTGCCTGGATTGCCGCCACCGCGAGCAATAGAGTTTCAGATCGATTTAGTGCCAGGAGCTGCACCTGTCGACTCGCACCTTCTGAAATGCAAGAGTTGCAGAGCCAATTACAAGAACTGCTAGACCGTGGATTTATCCAACCAAGTTTCTCGCCTTGGGGCGCACCTATTTTATTTGTGAAGAAGAAGGACGGATCCTTCCGTATGTATATCGACTAGCGTGAACTCAAAAAATTGACGATCAAGAATCGGTATCCTCTTCCCCGAATTGACGATCTTTTTGATCAACTACAAGGATCAATCATTTACTCTAAGATCAATTTGCGATCTGGTTATTACCAGTTTAGGGTGAAAGAGAGCGACGTGATGAAGAGTGCGTTCAGAACCCGTTATGGTCATTATGAATTTCTCATGATGCCATTCGGTTTAACCAACGCACCTGCCGTGTTCATGGATCTCATGAATCGTGTATGCAAGCCATACCTGGATAAGTTCGTTATCGTCTTCATAGATGATATCCTCATCTACTCCAAATGCGAAGAAGAACATGAAAAACATCTTCGTCTAGTGTTGAAACTCTTGAGACAAGAGCAACTTTACGCCAAATTCTACAAGTGTGAATTTTGGGTGAAGGAAGTCCAATTTCTGGGTCATGTTGTGAGTTATCAAGGTATCAAAGTTGATCCCACAAAGATTGAAGCTATCAGCAAGTGGGAGACCCCCACTACTCCAACTCACATCCGCCAATTTTTAGGCCTCGCCGGTTACTACCGAAGATTTATTGAAGGTTTCTCTCTGATTGCGCATCCTTTGACCGCGCTGACTCACAAAGGGAAGAAGTTCATTTGGGAACCCGAACAGGAATCAGCATTTCAAACCTTGAAAAAGAAGTTAACCACCGTACCTATCTTATCACTTCCTGAAGGCAGTGATGATTTCGTCGTTTATTGCGATACTTCGAAAATTGGTTTTGGTTGTGTACTGATGCAACGAACAAAGGTTATCACTTACGCCTCCCGACAACTGAAGATTCACGAGCGAAATTACACAACGCACGATCTCGAGCTTGGAGCCGTTGTGTTTGCATTAAAGCTATGGAGACACTATCTTTATGGAACCAAGAGCACTATTTTCACCGATCATAAAAGCCTCCAACACATCTTTGATCAGAAGCAACTGAATATGAGACAGCATCGATGGATCGAGACACTGAACGACTATGATTGTGAACTTCGTTATCACCCTGGCAAGGCCAATGTTATAGCTGACGCTTTGAGCCGAAAGGAGAGGATGGCACCTCTTCGTGTTCGGGCACTGAACATCACCATTCATTCGAACCTTAATAGACAGATCTGAGCAGCCCAAGACGAGGCTCTCAAGGAGGAGAATATATCTCATGAATACTTGAACATCCTTGTTTCTCGATTCGAAGTTAAGGAAACTGGACTCTGATGCTATGCCGGAAGAATTTGGGTACCTCGTTATGGAGATTTACGGAACTTTATATTAGATGAAGCCCACAAGTCAAGATATTCGATTCATCCAGGAGCCGGTAAAATGTACCACGATCTTAAGGAACAGTATTGGTGGCCTAATCTCAAGAAGGACGTTGCAACTTATGTTGGGAAGTGTTTGACTTGCTCGAAAGTTAAGGCCGAACATCAGAGGCCTTCTGGGTTACTTCAACAACCGGAAATCCCGCAATGTAAGTGGGAAAGGATAACAATGGATTTCATTACGAAGTTACCAAAGACGGTGGGCGGATACGATACCATCTGGGTTATCGTTGACCGTCTTACCAAATCTGCACACTTTTTAGCCATGAAGGAAACGGATACGATGGAGAGATTCGCTCAACTATACATAAAAGAGGTTGTATCTCGTCATGGTGTACCATTATCGATCATCTTAGAACGCGATCCCCATTTTGCTTCCAGATTTTGGCGTTCTTTGCAAGAAGCCTTGGGAACCCGTCTCGACATGAGTACTGCGTATCACCCACAGACTGATGGACAAAGCGAATGCATGATTCAGACTTTGGAGGACATGTTGCGTGCTTGTGTTATTGATTTTGGAAAGGCTTGGGAAAGGCATTTGCCGCTAGCCGAATTCTCTTACAACAACAGTTATCACTCGCGTATTAATGCCGCACCTTTTGAAGCATTGTATGGCTGCAAGTGCCGATCTCCTATTTGTCGGGCCGAAGTAGGCGAAACGCAAATCACCGGATCCGAGATAGTCCATGAAACAACTGAGAAGATTGTCCAAATTCAAGCAAGACTCAAGACGGCCCGTGATCACCAAATGAGTTATGCAGACCTTAAACGTAAAGACTTTAAATTCAACGTGGGTGACCGTGTAATGTTGAAGGTCGCGCCTTGGAAAGGTGTGATCCGTTTTGGAAAATGTGGGAAGTTAAACCCGCTATACATTGGTCCTTTAGAAATCTTGGAGCGTGTTGGACCCGTTGCTTACCGTTTGGATCTTCTGACTCAATTGAGCTCCGTTCATCCTACTTTTCTTGCATCAAAATTGAAGAAGTGTCTTGCTGAACTGGAACATGGCATACCATTGGAGGAACTTACAATTGATGATAAACTCCACTTCGTGGAAGAGCCTGTCGAAATTATGGACCGTGAGGTCAAAACTTTGAAACACAACAAGATTCCGATCGTCCGAGTACGATGGAATGCCAAACGAGGACCTGAGTTTACCTGGGAACGAGAGGATCAAATGATGCAGAAGTATCCTCACCTTTTCCCAACTCCTTCATCTACCTCAGCTTAAAATTTCGGGACGAAATTTTCTTTAACAGGTGGGTAATGTAACAACCCTGGATTTTCCAACGTTTAATTATTAATAATTTATTATTAATGCTTGCTTTTTAATAAACGTGTTCTTATACGTGTTACTTGTTACCGTATTTAACTTTTCATGGCCCGACTTGTCTTTGTGACGCACGTACTTTACACGAATAATATTTTGAATATTATTTACATTCATGATTAATTAATATTAATCATTTTTAATTAACTAATGTTAGTAGTTAATTACTTGGGCCTAATTTATTTAATTGCATACTTATTTGGACTTGGGCTTTTATTAATGTATATGGATTTGGAAGCCCACCCTACCTTTTTAATGGACTAGTTAGCCCACTTTTATGCAAGTATTACATTAAGGCTTAACTTAGATTAATTAATGAATGAGGAATCTAGTTACAAGTATACTTACACCATTTTCCCATACCATTTAGCTTTAATACCACTTTGAGCTTTCACCATTCTCCCACATTTGAAAGTTAGCTTTTGAACTTTCCCCTTTGAGCCCATGATAACCGTCCACTTTGCTAGGAGGGAGGAGTTCCATTTTCAAATTATTTTGTTACTTATTTACTTGTATTACTTCACTTTTTCACACACTTCATTTTACTTCTCATTTTCTCTCATCTTTCCTCTCTACTTTGTAAGTAACAAGCTTGCTTTACTTTCTTTTTTCTTCACCAAAATCGAACCACATCATCATTCTTTTACTTGTTCTTGTTTGTTGTTCAATTACTTGTAGTTGTTCGTTGTTGTTAAAGATTATCTTCATGTAATCTTGGTTACTTTCATCATTTTGTTTGATGAAGAGCCAAGAACAAGAATCTAAACTTTCTAGTTTATGGTTCTACACTTAATGTTTTAAAGATTTAAAGTTCATGAGTTTAAAATCATACTTGTGTTCATGATTGTAAACTTAAGGTTTACTTTCTTAAGGATCAAAGCCTTGGCATGAATCTTTCTAAGTATGAACAACCATGAACTTATTACTTGTAGAATTAGTTTATCTCTTCATTTTATGTACTTTAAAGTTGTGATGTTGTTAATTTGGTCAAGTATTACTAGTTAATCTTGATCTCATATTTCTTGAAACTAAAAGTTAACTTTGTAAGTTCAAGAACATGGAAATATAACTTTCTAGTTATAACTTCATATACTTGTGTTGGATCTAAGCTTCTATAGCTTATGGTCTTCTAATTTTTTTGTAAATAAGAGCTTACAAGCTTACATACATTTTTCAAGTTGAAAATCTAAGTTTCATAACTTATGGTTTCATTAAAGTGTAGATCCAAGTTTTGTAACTTAGGATCTAACTTAAGAACACTAGATCTAGACTTTCTAGTCTAGGATATTTAAGATCTAGCTAAGATCTAAGTTCTACAACTTAAGATCTTGATTATTTAGTTTACTTTCAAGTTTGTAGCTTAATATTACTTTTATAACTCATGTAGGTGTCGGATCTAAGATCTTGATGTAACTTTGGTTCATTAAACTACTTACAACACTTAAATGAGTTGTGCTACTTATCTTAGACTTACACTAGTGTTATGATGGTCAAACCTTGGTTAAGATGATGCAAACCCATCAACGAGTTGTACACTTGAAGTTATACGCATCAAGGATTCGAACCGCGATGAGCATCAAGCACCGAGAACCCACCGGAACACCTTTCTTACTGTTTTTTGGAACTGATCAGAATACCTGGGCTACTGTAAAGTTTATTTTCAGTTAGTTCGGTTCGAGTAGATGATTTTCCATTTAGACCTCATCTTAAGAGGTACAGTTTAGGATCTATGGCCTCCCAAAAGTCACTACATCTTATTAACGTTATACTGAAATTTCTGACCTACTCGCACTTAAACTGTCACCACGGTCAAACGAAGACGAGTTTGGTTCTGGAAATTGGTCAGCCTCTAGGGGACTCATATACTGAACCATAGCCGCTGGTCTCACCCCATTTCAGTTTGTATAGAGGTCGTGGTGACTGAACAAAGTTAGCCTCTATTTCAAACCCTAGTCTTGACTTAAAACTTACTTTACACTTTATGTTTAATGATGAATGATGATGGTACTTAAGACCTAATTTACATACTTTTAAACCTTTGGGAATGATTTAGTGACTTAGTAACTTTTGACTTAGGTTGAGGACCTTCCGGACCAAACTACTTGCTTACTATTCCCGCGTATCGACTTTTACTACTTTTCAATGTGAGTTATAGCATCTCTTTTTACTTTAACTATTTTGGGAACTGAGAATACATGCGCATTTTATGTTTTACATACTAGGCACGAGTACTTAGACTTTATATATGTGTGGGTTATACAACGGCATAAACTTTCCGCTTAGCTCGGTAATGTTTAGTCATTGGTCTTTGAACCGGTGAACGCGAATCTTAGATATGGATCCATAGGGTTTGACATCCCCACTCGGGCTAGTAGCGCTAGCATTTAACGGGTGTTTAATACTTCATAAACTTACGCACTCGCCAATTGTACATTTAGGGGGTGTTATTTACGTTAAGTTAGTTACCAAGTGCCCACGGTTATACATATACTTTTCATACTGTTTTGAAACGCTGTTTGAAGCACTGAAATCTCGTGGCCTACCTTACATTACTGTTATACTTAAACTATAGCTCACCAACCATTGTGTTGACATTTTTAAGCATATTTTTCTCAGGTGCTTAAGGTTTGCTTGCTTCCGTTGTACTAGTCATGCTTTGTAGACTCCCGCTGCGCTTATTAGAGATGTCTTCACATGAAACATTTAATTTGCATTCAAACTTTATTACTTTTGAACAATGAATTTGTAACGACCCATGGGTCACGTACTATTATTATCGCCTTTTATTCGTAGAGGCACATTATCGGTTGTTAAACACTTGACGTTGGTTAAGACGTCACCTTTATTCATGAATGCAAACTTATTTAGAAACAGCATATAGTATTTGACCTTGTAATGATCCTGTTGTTGATGATTCGTACACGATGGTTTTGTAAGGGGCATCACATTTGGTATCAGAGCATTGGTTGTAGGGAATTAGGTTGCATTAGTGAGTCTGGACCGACCCGAGTAGGATTCACTAATAGGACTAATCTACAACTTGCTAGTTTACTTGTTTCTGCGAAACTTGCTGCATGATGCTGCTTACTTTTACTGCTATATACCGTATGCTACTACATGATTTCACTACTGCATGCAATTATCTGCTTTCGATTGCATGATACTTGTCGTTATTGCCATGCTACTTACTGCTATAGATGATCTAGACTGTCTTAGTTACTTTGCCTAATACGTGCTTGCTTTATGACTTACTGACATGGAAAAAGTTATTTTTCCTTGTTCAAATGTCGGATATTCCACCTGTTATCATTTTGGAGAGCGACTCGGACTCATCCGCCACCTCGCCTGCCATTGTTGCTGATTCTAAGATCCCGTCATCGACACCCTCCAGTGACTCTGGTACTTCTTTCTCTAGAGCCAGTAGCCATGCACCCGACCCAATGATCACCTCAGACGGAGCCGAGGACGTACAGGAGATTCCAGCTCCACTTGTCACAGGACCCTCGGAGCCACAGCACCATTCCGGTGGTGCTGTGATTCCCGCGGAACTTAGGGAAGGTCCGTTCCGTAATGAGCATAACCATTGGTGCCGACGCCCTCCTGATGGACGTCTCGTGCCAATCCCGCCTTTCAGATACCGACTGATGATAGCCAGCCCAGCAGAGCCACCCGTGCAGCCACCCCCAGATGATTCCGATGACTCATCACCCGAAGACTCATCCTCTGATGACTCCAGTGACGAGGATTTAAATGAGGATCCCGAGAAAGCACCCGTGCTGCCACCCCTCTACCCCGCCAAAGAAGCGGTATCGTTTCGACGGTACTGTTAGTCCTGGGGTTAACGGTGGGAGATCGTCCGTTAACGCACATGGACTGAGGACTAGAGTTACCGCCCGTAAGCGGCTTGTCCCGTATCCTGCTGATCCGTTCATAAGTAAGACTCCCCGATACGCAGCATCTACTTTTGGTACCGGACCGTCTGCACCACCCGCACCACTAGCACCACCTGCACCATCAGCACCGCCTGTCCCACCATCTTCCTCTGTCGAGGTACTGACGAGGGAAGTGGAGATCCTCCGTGCTCGGGTCACTGAGCTCGAGGACCAGATGTCCCACGTAATGGACATCCTACACCCACCATCACCATAGGAAATTTGTATTAGATTTCATTATGTAATCTCATTTGTAGTTTCATGTATTACTTATGTATTGTACGAACCTATGCGGATGTATGCAACTTATGATTAATGAATGGAACTTAGTATTGTTTAATCCTTGTACGGTGTTCTATTTACGTTACAGTGTGATGATTTTGTGGTATCTGAATCTATTTGCGTTACTTAATTAACACGTGTTGTGTTGATTCCATGTTGGTTACCATATAATGTATTATTATTTATTGAATACTGGATTTTGACTTGAGTCAAAATTTTTGTTTAGAACATCAATGGCCAACGGAAGATCAACAACCATAGCAGCCCAAATCGAGGAAATGATCACTGAACGAGTCGCCGCAGCTTTAGCAGAAATGAACCCACAAGCTCCACCAGTTAACCCGCTCATTTGTAATGGGTGCACATACAAAGAGTTTCAAAGCTGCAAGCCCCACAACTTTAGTGGAATGAGGGGCCAGTTGGGGTCACTAGGTGGTTTGAGAAATTAGAATCTGTGTTCTGCGTTAGTAACTGCTCAGAGACGAACAAAACAAAGTATCCCTCATGTACGCTGTCAGAAGGCGCACTAACCTGGTGGAACACACTGGCTCAAGCAAAGGGTATTGATGAGGCGTATGCTACCCCATGGGAGGAATTCAAAGGGGCCATGATCGAGGAATATTGCCCTAGGACAGAGATCCAGAATATGGAGATTGAGTTTGGGCAGTTGAAGGTTGTGGGAAACGATCTTGATGGTTACAACCGTAGGTATCTGGAATTAGCCCTGATGTGTCCTACCATGGTTACCCCGGAGTTTAAGTGCATGGAAAGGTACTTGTGGGGACTTCCCAAGTCCATTAAGGGAAATGTTACCTCATCTAAGCCACCAAACATCCCAGAAGCAATGCGCATGGCGCACACCTTAATGAACCAAATTATCAGCGATGAACCAGAAAAGGCAAAATCCGAATCGGGGACTAGCAGTGAGAAGCGTAAGTGGGATAACAACCAGGGGAGAGCCTATGATCAAACCCTCACAAAGAGGCACAACGATGGGAGGAACCCCAACCCGAACACTGGCTCAAACCCCAACTACAAGAGTACTCTACCACAGTGCAAGAGGTGCTACAAGCACCATACCGGGTACTGTAATGTTGTCTGTGAAAAGTGCAAAAGGACTGGGCATATTGGCAGAGACTGCAAGATCACCACCATGACTGGGAAGCCGAACCCCAATGGACCGAGAAAGTGTTATGAATTCGGACAGCCGGGCCACTTCAAAAATGAGTGTCCCAACAAGCGAAAGGATGGCGGACCACCGTGTGGAAGAGCATTCAATGTAAATGCAAGGGATGCTCGTGAGAACCCCGACTTGGTCACAGGTATATTCACTATCAACAATCTATTAGCTTCTGTCCTATTTGATACTGGTGCCAATAGAAGTTATGTATGTAGACACTTTTGCTCTAAGATAAATTGGTCGTTAGTTCCTTTAAAGGAGAGTATGCTTGTAGAGGTAGCCAATGGAAAACTTAAGAAAGTTGACCAAATTAGCCGAGGAGCTATTATCAACATAGCTGGTGTGGATTTTGAGATTGACTTGATACTTATTAAGTTGGGAAGCTTTGATGTTATTGTTGGTATGGACTGGTTGACTAAGATAAGGGCTGACATTATCTGTGGAGATAAAGCTCTTCGTATACCACACGGAGACGGTGAACCACTGATTATTTACGGAGAGAGATGTAGCTCAAAATTGAATCTCATTAGTTGCATGAAAGCCCAAAAGATCATGAAGAAAGGACGTCTTGCTGTTTTAGCACATGTGAAAACGTTAGAAACTGAGGTGAATAGCGTGGATGACGTACGAATTGTGAACGAATTTTTCGATGTCTTTCCGGAAGAATTGCCTGGATTGCCGCCACCGCGAGCAATAGAGTTTCAGATCGATTTAGTGCCAGGAGCTGCACCTGTAGCTCGCGCACCTTATTGACTCGCACCTTCCTAAATGCAAGAGTTGCAGAGCCAATTACAAGAACTGCTAGACCGTGGATTTATCCAACCAAGTTTCTCGCCTTGGGGCGCACCTGTTTTATTTGTGAAGAAGAAGGACGGATCCTTCCGCATGTATATCGACTACCGTGAACTCAACAAATTGACGATCAAGAATCGGTATCCTCTTCCCCGAATTGACGATCTTTTTGATCAAATACAAGGATCAAGCATTTACTCTAAGAGCGATTTGCGATCCGTTTATCACCAGTTTAGGGTGAAAGAGAGCGACGTGATGAATAGTGCGTTTAGAACCCGTTATGGTCATTATGAATTTCTCGTGATGCCATTCGGTTTAACCAATGCACCTGCCGTGTTCATGGATCTCATGAATCGTGTATGCAAGCCATAACTGGATAAGTTCGTTATCGTCTTCATAGATGATATCCTCATCTACTCCAAAAGCAAAAAAGAACATGAACAACATCTTCGTCTAATGTTGGAACTCTTGAGACAAGAGCAACTTTATGCCAAATTCTCCAAGTGTGAATTTTGGATGAAGGAAGTCCAATTTCTGGGTCATGTTGTGAGTGATCAAGGTATCAAAGTTGATCCCGCAAAGATTGAAGCTATCAGAAAGTGGGAGACCCCCACTACTCCAACTCACATCCACCAATTTTTAGGCCTCGCCGGTTACTACCGAAGATTTATTGAAGGTTTCTCTCTGATTGCGCGTCCTTTGACCGCGCTGACTCATAAAGGGAAGAAGTTCATTTGGGAACCCGAACAGGAATCAGCATTTCAAACCTTGAAAAAGAAGTTAACCACCGCACCTATCTTATCACTTCCTGAAGGCAATGACGATTTCGTCGTTTATTGCGATGCTTCGAAAAGTGGTTTTGGTTGTGTACTGATGCAATGAACAAAGGTTATCACTTACGCCTCCCGATAACTGAAGATTCATGAGCGAAATTACACAACGCACGATCTCGAGCTTGGAGCCGTTGTCTTTGCATTAAAGCTATGGAGACACTATCTTTATGGAACCAAGAGCACTATTTTCACCGATCATAAAAGCCTCCAACACATCTTTGATCAGAAGCAACTGAATATGAGACAGCGTCGATGGATCAAGACACTGAACGACTATGATTGTGAACTTCGTTATCACCTTGGCAAGGCCAATGTTATAGCTGATGCTTTGAGCCGAAAGGAGAGGATGGAACCTCTTCGTGTTCGGACACTGAACATCACCATTCATTCAAACCTCAATAGCCAGATCCGAGCAGCCAAAGACGAGGCTCTCAAGAAGGAGAATATATCTCATGAATACTTGAACATCCTTGTTTCTCGATTCGAAGTTAAGGAAACTGGACTCCGATGCTATGCCGGAAGAATTTGGGTACCTCGATATGGATATTTACGAAACCTTATATTAGATGAAGCCCACAAGTTGAGATATTTGATTCATCCAGGAGCCGGTAAAATGTACCACGATCTTAAGGAACAGTATTGGTGGCCTAATCTCAAGAAGGACGTTGCAACTTATGTTGGGAAGTGTTTGACTTGCTCGAAAGTTAAGGCCGAAAATCAGAGGCCTTATGGGTTACTTCAACAACCGGAAATCCCACAATGGAAGTGGGAAAGGATAACAATGGATTTCATTACGAAGTTATCAAAGACTGTGGGCGGATACGATACCATCTGGGTTATCGTTGACCGTCTTACCAAATCTGCACACTTTTTAGCCATGAAGGAAACGGATACGATGGAGAGACTCGCTCAACTATACATAAAAGAGGTTGTATCTCGTCATGGTGTACCCTTATCGATCATCTCAGATTGCGATCCCCGTTTTGCTTCCAGATTTTGGCGTTCTTTGCAAGAAGCCTTGGGAACCAGTCTCGACATGAGTACTGCGTATCACCCACAGACCGACGGACAAAGCGAACGCACGATTCAGACTTTGGAGGACATGTGGCGTGCTTGTGTTATTGATTTTGGAAAGGCTTGGGAAAGGCATTTGCCGCTAGCCGAATTCTCTTACAACAACAGTTATCACTCGAGTATTAATGCCGCACCTTTTGAAGCATTGTATGGCCGCAAGTGCCGATCTCCTATTTGTTGGGCCGAAGTTGGCAAAACGCAAATCACCGGATCCGAGATAGTCTATGAAACAACTGAGAAGATTGTTCAAATTCAGGCGAGACTCAAGACGGCCCGTGATCGCCAAAAGAGTTATGCAGACCTTAAACGTAAAGACTTTGAATTCAACGTGGGTGACCGTGTAATGTTGAAGGTCGCGCCTTGGAAAGGTGTGATCCGTTTTGGAAAACGTGAGAAGTTAAACCCGCGATACATTGGTCCTTTTGAAATCTTGGAGTGTGTTGGACCCGTTGCTTACCGTTTGGATCTTTCGACTCAATTGAGCTCCGTTCATCCTACTTTTCATGTATCGAAATTGAAGAAGTGTCTTGCTGAACCGAAACATGTCATACCATTGGAGGAACTTATAATTGATGACAAACTCCACTTCGTGGAAGAGTCTGTCGAAATTATGGACCGTGAGGTCAAAACTTTGAAACACAACAAGATTCTGATCGTCCGAGTATGATGGAATGCCAAACGAGGACCTGAGTTTACCTGGGAATGAGAGGATCAAATGATGCAGAAGTATCCTCACCTTTTCCCAACTCCTCCATCTACCTCAGCTTAAAATTTCGGGACGAAATTTTCTTTAACAGGTGGGTAATGTAACAACCCTGGATTTTCTAACGTTTAATTATTAATAATTTATTATTAATTCTTGCTTTTTAATAAACGTGTTCTTATACGTGTTACTTGTTACCGTATTTAACTTTTCATGGACCGACTTGTCTTTGTGACGCACGTACTTTACACGAATAATATTTTCGAATATTATTTACATTCATGATTAATTAATATTAATCATTTTTAATTAACTAATGTTAGTAGTTAATTACTTGGGCCTTATTTATTTAATTGCATACTTATTTGTACTTGGGCTTTTATTAATGTACATGGACTTGGAAGCCCACCATACCTTCTTAATGGACTAGTTAGCCCACTTTTATGCAAGTATTACATTAAGGCTTAACTTAGATTAATTAGTGAATGAGGAATCTAGTTACAAGTATACTTACACCATTTTCCCATACCATTTAGCTTTAATACCACTTTGAGCTTTCACCATTCTCCCACATTTGAAAGTTAGCTTTTGAACATTCCCCTTTGAGCCCATGAAAACCGTCCACTTTGCTAGGAGGGAGGAGTTCCATTTTCAAATTATGTTGTTACTTATTTACTTGTATTACTTCACTTTTTCACACACTTCATTTTACTTCTCATTTTCTCTCATCTTTCCTCTCTACTTTGTAAGTAACAAGCTTGCTTTTCTTTGTTTTTTCTTCACCAAAACCGAACCACATCATCATTCTTTTACTTGTTCTTGTTTGTTGTTCAATTACTTGTAGTTATTTGTTGTTGTTAAAGATCAAGTTCTCTAACTTGTATCTTCATGTAATCTTGGTTACTTTCATCTTTTGTTTGATGAAGAACCAAGAACAAGAATCTAAACTTTCTAGTTTATGGTTCTACACTTAATGTTTTAAAGATTTAAAGTTCATGAGTTTAAAATCATACTTGTGTTCATGATTGTAAACTTAAGGTTTACTTTCTTAAGGATCAAAGCCTTGGCTTGAATCTTTCTAAGTATGAACAACCATGAACTTATTACTTGTAGAATTAGTTTATCTCTTCATTTTATGTACTTTAAAGTTGTGATGTTGTTAATTTGGTCAAGTATTACTAGTTAATCTTGATCTCATATTTCTTGAAACTAAAAGTTAACTTTGTAAGTTCAAGAACATGGAAGTATAACTTTCTAGTTATAACATCATATACTTGTGTTAGATCTAAGCTTCAATAGCTTATGGTCTTCTAATTTTGTTGTAAATAAGAGCTTACAAGTTTACATACATTTTTCAAGTTGAAAATCTACGTTTCATAACTTATGGTTTCATCAAAGTGTAGATCCAAGTTTTGTAACTTAGGATCTAACTTAAGAACACTAGATCTAGACTTTCTAGTCTAGGATCTTTAAGATCTAGCTAAGATCTAAGTTCTACAACTTAAGATCTTGATTATTTAGTTTACTTTCAAGTTTGTAACTTAATATTACTTTTATAACTCATGTTGGTGTCGGATATAAGATCTTGATGTAACTTTGGTTCATCAAACTACTTACAACACTTAAATGAGTTTTTCTACTTATCTTAGACTTACACTAGTGTTATTATGGTCAAACCTTGGTTAAGATGATGCAAACCCATCAACGAGTTGTACACTTGAAGCTATACGCATCAAGGATGAGAACCGCGATGAGCATCAAGCACCGAGAACCCACCGAAACACATTTCTTACTGTTTTCTGGAACTAATCAGACTACCTGGGCTACTGTAAATCTGATTTTCAATTATTTCGGTTTGAGTAGATGATTTTCTGTTTAGACCTCGTCTTAATCCGAGTTACGGTTTAGGATCTATGGCCTCCCGAAAGTCACTACACCCTATTAACGTTATGCTGAAATTTCTGACCTACTCTCACTTAAACCATCACCACGGTCAAACGAAGACGAGTTTGGTTCTAAAAATTGGTCAGCCTCTAGGGGACTCATATACGGAGCCATTTAAGTTTGTATAGAGGTCTTGACGACTGAACGAAATTAGCCTTTATTTCAAACCCTAGTCTTGACTTAAAACTTACTTTACACTTTATGTTTAATGATGAATGATGATGGTACTTAAGACCTAATTTACATACTTTTAAACCTTTGGGAACGATTTACTGACTTAGTAACTTTTGACTTAGGTTGAGGACCTTCCGGACCAAACTACTTGCTTACTATTCCCGCGTATCGACTTTTACTACTTTTCGCTGTGAGTTATAGCATCCCTTTTTTACTTTAACTATTTTGGCAACTGAGAATACATGCGCATTTTACGTTTTACATACTAGGCACGAGTACTTAAACTTTATATATGTGTGGGTTATACAACGGCATAAACTTTCACCTTAGCTCGGTAACGTTTAGTCATTGGTCTTTGAACCGGTGAACGCGAATCTTAGATATGGATCCATAGGGTTTGACATCCCCACTTGGACTAGTAGCGCTAGCATTTAACGGGTGTTTAATACTTCGTAAACTTACGCACTCGCCAAATGTACTTTTAGGGGGTGTTATTTACGTTAAGTTAGTTACCAAGTGCCCACGGTTATACATATACTTTTCATACTGTTTTGAAACGCTGTTTGAAGCACTGAAATCTCGTGGCCTACCTTACATTATTGTTATACTTAAACTATAGCTCACCAACCTTTGTGTTGACATTTTTAAGCATGTTTTTCTCATGTGCTTAAGGTTTGCTTGCTTCCGCTGTACTAGTCATGCTTTGTAGACTCCCGCTGCGCTTATTAGAGATGTCTTCGCATGAAACATTTAATTTGCATTCAAACTTTATTACTTTTGAACAATGAATTTGTAACGACCCATGGGTCACGTACTATTATTATCGCCTTTTATTCATAGAGGCACATTATCGATTATTAAACACTTGACGTTGGTTAAGACGTCACCTTTATTCATGAATGCAAACTTATTTTGAAACAGCATATAGTATTTGGCCTTGTAATGATACTGTTGTTGATGATTCGTACACGATGGTTTTGTTCGGGGCATCACATTTGGTATCAGAGCATTGGTTGTAGGGAATTAGGTTGCATTAGTGAGTCTGGACCGACCGAGTAGGATTCACTAATATGACTAATTTACAACTTGCTAGTTTACTTGTTTCTGCGGAACTTGTTGCATGTTGTTGCTTACTTTTACTGCTATATGCCGTATGCTACTACATGATTTCACTACTGCATGCTAGAACTTGAGAGAATACGTATGTGTATGTGTGTTTTGATCAAAAGACTGAATAAATAAATTAAGGCATAAGCCTTGTATATATACCCAAAACTATTTCTAAATGAATAATAGATTGGGCCTTCATTTAAACCTACAAACTTGAAATCAACATCTCAGTGAAAGAAGTCTAAAATCAGTAACTCATAGTCCAATAATAGCAAACCAGAATCAGCACCAACAAGCAATATCAACAAGGAAAAAACACCTACACACACTAAAGTAAGTTGGCACAAATAAGATTGCAAATAAGAACATACACCCTTTTTAACACTTTAGTTGTTAATTAATTATGTCATCACTGGTAAAACATTTATCCATTTATGTATATCGCTATATCTTTTCAACAATACTAACGATCAAGCCAAAATTCGACTTAAGTGAAAAAAGGTGGTTGAAACTCTAACCTCGAATAAAGGTATCTGAAAGGACCCGTTCACATACATTATAAACGATTCAAAATAGTTGATTTCATCGCGAGGTACTTGACCTCTATATGATACATTTTACAAACATTGCATTCGTTTTTAAAAAGATAAACTTTCATTACATTGAAAGTTGACGGCATGCATACCATTTCATAATATATCCAACTATAATTGACTTAATAATAATCTTGATGAACTCAACGACTCGAATGCAATGTCTTTTGAAATATGTCATGAATGACTCCAAGTAATATCTCTAAAATGAGTAAATGCTCAGCGGAAAATTTCTTTCATATCTGAGAATAAACATGCTTTAAAGTGTCAACCAAAAGGTTGGTGAGCTCATAGGTTTATGTAACGTCCTCCCAATAGGGTCTGGAAGGAACGTCACTAATATCAAAACATACCAACATATTATAATAAACAAGAACAATACTAAATGATGAATTTAACTTTAATGAGTACGCAGCGGAAAATGAAATGTCGTTACAATGATAGGAATAACAATAACGTAAATGTTCACATGCAGAATTAATAAATGCGATATCTCTTGATCCTATGTCCAAGTAGTATCACATAAACAGTAAGTATAAGAGCTTGAATCAAACAGCACCTGAGACAAAACATGCTAAAGTGTCAACCAAAAAGGTTGAGTGAAATTCATAGGTTTAACAAAAAGTTTGTCGTTATTTTAGACCACAAGATTTAGTTTGTAAAGTTGATCTCCCGCAGGATCAAAAAGTTATGCCAAAGCGTGACATTTAGAATAAACGTTCAAGTTTGCCCCATGACAAGTTGTGTCTGTCCTCGTCGGTTTAATTTCATTATCAAGTAATACAAAGACTTAGTCAAATGTATCGGGGACGTTACTCCCGATAGGCCTACCACCAATAATTAAGCATGCAGCAGCAATTAAAAATATCACTGTAGGGACTTAGTCGGACATAGCCGGGTATAGCATAGTTTAACAGTTGGGTACTTGTGTCTAAATTGTAAAAAGTAAAAACAGCATGTGTCTCACCCCAAGTAAAGTAAGTACGTTTGCTAGCAATAAAGAGGGGCTATGAATTCACCTTAGTAAGTAGAGAGAGGGTTATTCCTCAGAATAGAGAGTTGAACGAGTGAGCAGGAAAGTCAACCTATTGACATTTAAGAGTAGTTAAGTGTTTAAGTTTAAGTATGTGTTTAAGTATAGTTTAAGTTTTACTAAGTTTCTATTCCTAGTAAGTTTCTACTTTTAGAAAGTTTCCATTTTTAAAAAGTTTCTTATTTTAGTAGGTTCCTTATTCTAGCAAGTTTCTATGACTAGAGAGTTTTTACTTAAATAGTGTTTTCCATTTTAGGATACTTGTCGTATTAGATAAGCTTCCAATCAGCCCTTTCCCTTCGAATGGCCAATTCAGATCTAGGAGCTTGGGCTATAGGACCCTTTAAATCGAAAATCCAAACCCTCTGCCTAGAATCTCCTAGAAACCATTCGTCAAGAAAGTTCGAAGATCTATACATCTCTAATACATATCCGAAAATGTTTTTATGTTACAATATAAGTAGTAGGTTATAGGTGCTAGTAATAGTAATAGTGTATACATGTTATTTATTTTATTTTTAATTGCATATAATTTATAACATTATTTGCATGTTTCGGTAAAAATAATAACCGAAGTAAAAAGTAAAATGTAAAAGTAAAAAGTAAAAATAAAAAGTAAGAAAAGAATAGTTACTAGTAGTAATTCTTCAAAGAGAGAATGAGAGAAATTTTGGTGTGAGTTTGAATAAGAAATGAGGGGCATTTATACTTGAAAAAATTAGGTAAAAAGAATAAAATAATTAAAAGAAAAAGAAATATTTTAATTATTAATGGGATTTTAAAATTTAAAAGTATTATATATATTAGGTCATGGGATAATGCACAAAATAAAATAATAAAAGTAGTTTTTCCATTATAATTTTTAATTAAAAAGTAATTTATTTATTTATTTATTTATTTAATTCATTTATTTTAAGGATTTCTTTTTTTTATATATAAATAAACAAATTAATTTAGTGCTTTTCCAGGAGTATTTGTCAATAATATATATATATATATATATATATATATATATATATATATATATATATATATTTATAAATACAAATTTTGAATAAAAATAATAAATAATTCGGTATTTTGTATTTTTATTAATAATTATCATTTTAATTATTAAACTATAGTTTTAGTAAGTTTGTAAATATTATTACATTTATATATAATTGGATTTATTATATAATTAAATATATAATACATTAACTAAATAATAAAAGTGATACAAAGTTTATATACATAGTTAAATTATGTCAAATTATATAAATTAATAATATATTATTTATTTAAGCGTACATTGTTGACAAAATTACTATTCGGTCAATATTTAATTGTATATAACAACCCTTAATACATATAGTCAGACAGATAACCCTAGGGTTAATTCAGTAATTTTAGAAGTCGAAAAGTGAGGGTTGTTACAGTACCTCCCCGTTAATAAAAACTTTGTCCGGAAGTTTTAGGTAGACTTCTCGGATGCATCAGCGGTTGAGAAGAGATGGTGATATTTCTGTTTCATTTGGTCTTCACGTTCCCAGGTATACTCGGAGCCACGTCATGAATTCCAACGGATCTTAACAATAGGTATGGTGCTTTGTTTTAAGCGTTTAGCAGATCGGTCCATGACTTCTACGGGTTCCTCTATGAAGTGCATTTTATCATCAATGCGAATGTCATCCAAAGGAATAACGAGAGTGTCATCAGCGAGACACTTTTTAAGATTCGAGACATGAAATACGTCGTGTACGCTGCTAAGTTCAGCAGGTAATTCTAATCGATAAGCCTCGGGTCCGATCCTTTCAGTAATATTGAAGGGTCCAACAAAACGCGGACTTAGTTTGCTTCGTTTACCAAAACGAACGACGCCTTTCCAAGGGGATACTTTCAACATAACTTTGTCACCAAATTGGAATTCCAAATCTTTCCGACCTTTATTAGCATAGCTCTTCTGTCGGCTGCGGGCAGTTTCTATTCGTTTCTTAATCTGAACTATCTTTTCGGTTGTCTCGTGTATGATTTCAGGACCAGTTAACTGTCTGTCCTCTAATTCATCCCAGCACAGTGGGGATCTACATTTTCGTCCGTATAAGGCCTCAAAAGGTGCAACCTTAATACTTGAGTGGTAACTATTATTGTAAGAGAATTCAACCAAAGGCAAATGTCTATCCCAGCCTTTGCCGAAGTCGATAACACAAGCGCGAAGCATATCTTCCAATGTTTGAATGGTTCGTTCACTTTGACCATCGGTTTGCGGATGATAAGTAGTACTCATGTCGACTTGAGTTCCAAGAGCAGTTTGTAAGGATTTCCATAATCTGGAAGTGAATCTACTGTCGCGATCGGATATGATTGATATAGGAACATCATGACGAGTGACAATTTCTTTGATATACAGTTGTGACAATCTCTCCATCTTGTCGGTCTCCTTGATCGGTAAGAAATGAGCAGATTTAGTAAGACGATCTACTATGACCCATATAGTATCATTGCCACTAGAAGTCTTGGGCAATTTAGTAATAAAGTCCATAGCGATACATTCCCACTTCCACTGCGGAATAACGGGTTGTGTCAAAAGACCAGAAGGCTTTTAATGTTCAGCCTTGACTTTAAACAAGTGAGACACTTACTAAAATAAGTAGCAATGTCGTCTTTCATATTAGGCCACCAGTAGAATTCCTTCACATCGTGGTACATCTTACTGGAACCCGGATGAATAGAATACCTAGTCTTATGCGCTTCATCCAAGACTAGTTCAAGGAGATTACCGAAGCGAGGAACCCAAATTCTGTTGCCAAAGTACCGTGTACCATTAGCTTTCACTTAGAGTTGGTTCTCAAAACCGATAGGTCCTTCACCTTCGATAAGTGTTGGTTTAATAGCTTCCAGTTGAGCTTCGCAGATTCGTGATATAAGATTTGATTTGATTTTCAGGTTTAAGGCACGAACACGTTTAACATCGTATTTTCGACTAAGGGCATCGAAAACTACGTTTGCCTTGCCAGGATGATATTCCATCTTACAGTCATAATCGTTCAATAACTTGAGCCATCAGCTTTGCCTCATATTCAGCTATTTTTGATCAAAGATGTGTCGAAGACTTTTATGGTCAGTGTACACCGTAAACTGGGTACTATATAGATAATGTCTCCATATCTTTAATGCAAATACCACGGTACCTAACTCAAGGTCGTGTGTGGTATAGTTCTCCTCGTGTTTCTTCAACTGTCTAGATGCATAGGCAATAACCTTTTCACGTTGCATTAAAACACAACCAAAGCCTTGCTTTGAGGCATCGCAGTAAACAACAAAATCGTCAGTACCTTCAGGTAAAGATAGAATCGGGGATGTGGTCAACTTCTCTTTCAGAATCTTGAAAGCAGATTCCTATTCTTCGGACCACTCAAACTTCTTCCCTTTTTGAGTTAGCTTCGTAAGAGGTTTAGCAAGAAGGGAAAAATCCTTTATGAATCTCCGATAATAACCTGCAAGTCCCAAAAATTGACGAATATGCTTCGCAGTCTTTGGTATCTCCCAGTTCTGGATAGCGGTAATCTTAGCTGGATCGACATGTATTCCATTACTATCAACAACGTGTCCGAGGAATTGTATGGTTTTGAGCCAAAACTCGCACTTAGAAAACTTAGCGTAGAGTTGTTCCTTTCGTAAGAGTTTAAGAATCACGCGCAGATGTTGCTCATGTTCCTTCTCACTCTTAGAGTAGATCAAAATGTCATCAATGAAAACAATGACGAATTTATCGAGATAAGGTTTGCAGACACGGTTCATGAGATCCATGAAAACGGAAGGAGCATTGGTCAAACCAAAAGGCATGACACAGAATTCATAGTGCCCATAACGAGTTCGAAAAGCAGTCTTAGGAATATCAGATTCCTTGACTCTAAGTTGGTGATATCCGGACCTCAAATCAATCTTTGAATAAACACTTGACCCTTGAAGTTGGTCGAATAGATCATCAATACGTGGCAACGGATAACGGTTTTTGATAGTAAGCTTGTTAAGTTCGCGGTAATCAATGCACATCCTTAACGTACCATCCTTCTTTTTAACAAATAGAATAGGAGCTCCCCATAGGGACGAGCTTGGATGAATGAAACCTTTATCTAATAGTTCTTGGAGCTG
The DNA here is from genome assembly GCF_046630445.1 of Rutidosis leptorrhynchoides. Lineage (NCBI taxonomy): Eukaryota > Viridiplantae > Streptophyta > Magnoliopsida > Asterales > Asteraceae > Rutidosis > Rutidosis leptorrhynchoides. The sequence continues at coordinate 400,649,899 of NC_092335.1, read as the reverse complement.
GTTGGAAAGTTCCTTCATTTCGGAAGGTGCTAAACGGTATGGTGCTTTAGCAATAGGAGCAGCACCGGGAGCTAAATCAATTTGAAATTCAACTTGTCGAGGAGGTGGAACACCAGGAAGATCTTCGGAAAACACATCGGGATAGTCTCTAACCACTGGTACATCTTCAATACGCTTCTTTTCCGATTCGCTCAGCTTAACGTGGGCTAGAATGGCTGGATGACCTTTCATAAGTTAATTGCGGGTTTTGATATAGGAGATGATATTGAGATTGGAACCACTCTTTTCACCTTGGATGATGAGAGTATCTCCATTCCCCAATGGAACATTAACAGTTTTATCGTAACACATGATAGCAGCATGTAATGGACGTAACCAATCCATACCAACTACGACGTCAAAACTTTCGAGTTCGATCGGCAAAAGGTCTATCTTAAATTCCTTATCGGCTAAGATTAGATTGCAGTTTTTATAGATTTTATCGACTTGCATGACTTTTCCATTAGCCACTTCTACTAATCGTTTAGTTTCTAAGGGTTAAGGCTTTTCAGTAAATAAGGTACAAAAATCACTAGACACGTAACTTCTATGGGCATCAGTATCGAATAAAATAGTTGCATAGAAATTATTGACAAGATACGTACCCGTGATAACTTCATCTTCATCTCGGGCTTCGGCAGCAGTAATAACAAATGCACGACCCTTCGCAGCAGTAGCATTAGCTCCAGTAGCGGGATTATCCTTCTTCTTAGGACAATTCGGACTAATGTGTCCCTTCTCTCCACAAGTATAGCATGTAGGAGGAGCTTTGGCTGGAACAATAGCCTTATCCTTCGGAGGAGTCTTACACGTCTTAGCAACGTGTCCCACTTTCTTACACAACGCAAAAATCGCAGTACACTTCCCCGGGTGATGCCTCTCACAAGGAATACAAAAAGAATAAGTACCTTTATAATTCGATCTTGTATTATCCGCAGGCTTCTTATTATCATTATGAGCCGAACTTTGAGATGGCTCAAACTTCCTCTTACCATCATTACCCTTGGTTTCAACCTGCTTACTGGCCGACGCTCTTCTTGTCTTGGCCAACATTAGATTTTGTGCCATAAGAATCACAGCATCCAGAGTAACCTTCTCGGCAGCTATAACATTCCCTTGAACATCCTCGGGAAGACCTTCAATATACCGCTCAATTCTTCTAGCTTCAGTAGGAAACATTTCAGGACATAGAGTAGAAAGCTCCAGATAACGATTGGTGTAGTTCTCAATGTCAGTACCCTTGACCTTGAGTTCCCAGAACTCAGCTTCAAGTTTCTGAACTTGACTTCGAGGACAGAATTTGTTAACCATCATGCTTTTGAGTTCGTCCCATGGAATTGCATTAGCATTATCAATTCCTACGGACTTGGCATGAGCAGTCCACCAAGTTATAGCATTGCCACCCAATGAGCTAGTGGCATACTTTACTCGATCATTATCACCACAGTTGCAAATACGGAAAATAGATTCCATCTTCTCGAACCAACGGACTAGTTCGACAGCTTCTTCAGTCCCCTTAAATGCAGGAGGATGGCAGTTTGAAAAATCCTTGTAGGAACAAGGTTTCGATTGTGGATTAGCATGATTAGCTTGGGCGTTGCCTTGGGCAGCAGAGAGTAATTGTTGGAATTGCTCAGTAGTTAACACAACGTTGTTAACGGTAGGTGCAGCTGGACGAACCATGATGTCACTACATAAAAGTGAACATAAGTCGGATAAGTTAACAAATTTGAGAAATTACAAGTAGGAATAAGATAAAGTATTAATATCACATGATATAAATAAAACACTTTATTTTATTAAGGAACTAGGCATTAAATAAGCCTTTTAATATACGATTCGGAAATAGAAATAGTTTTAAGGCATAGCCTTTACATAGATGGAAAATAGAAAGATAACTAAAGAATATTAAGATTGAAGTTGTCTTCATATTCCTTCTTCTCGTCCTCAACCTTCTTTATAAACTTCTCAACTTTCTCATTCTTCGCCTTTTGTTTCTCATGCAGGAACTCGAGATTATCATAAAGATTTGAAACTTCATTGTTGATTACATGGTACTTGTGGTCACTTATAGAAAGTTGATTATTCACGCGGTTTTCTTCCATCTTCAATCTAAGGTCAACATCTTCTCTTAGGTAGGAGAGAGATTGCTTCCCCCATCGGGTATTTCTATCACCTACATACTTCACCAACTTTATCTCTTTCTTTAGTTCAGCATTTTCCTCCATGAGCTTCTTGATTGCTAGGTCTTTTTCCTTTATTTGAACATCGATCCTTCCAATATGGCGAATTAGGTCATCGGTAGTTTTTCCCAGATTCATGAGATCGTACTTGGCATCAACTTCATCGTAGGAAGGAGATCGGGATCTTTTCTTTGACGGCCCAGTTTCTTCAAGACATTTCCTCTTGTCTTTATTCATCGGGGTTGGATAGTATTCGGGAGACCTATGTAACTTTAGAGTAGTATTTGGGCTATAATTTGGTGAGGGAGGACCACCAAAGCCATAAGGTGGACTTTGGACTGGTCTTTCTATGGAAGACCTTTCAGTATCTTTTTCGGTTGGCTTGAAAAGATTCATTTTGGTCGTTTGATGATAATTAGACATCCTAACATTAGGAAGGAGATTTTGATCAGTTTTAGGATAGGATTGTAAGGCATATGTTTTAAGATTACAAGGCAATCCTAAGTGCTTTAAAGTCTAAGGCAGGAAAGGTTATAGTTTCCTAGATTGCTAAGGCACCCTAGCTAACAAGTAAGGCACACATAAAAATGCAATCCTGGTTCTCTATAACAGCCTGGTTATGCTCTGATACCAATCTGTAACGTCTTCCCAATAGGGTCTGGAAGGAACGTCACTAATATCAAAACATACCAACATATTATAATAAACGAGAACAATACTAAATGATGAATTTAACTTTAATGAGTACGCAGCGGAAAATGAAATGTCGTTACAATGACAGGAATAACAATAACGTAAATGTTCACATGCAGAAGTAATAAATGTGATATCTCTTGATCCTATGTCCAAGTAGCATCACATAAGCAGTAAGTATAAGAGCTTGAATCAAACAGCACCTGAGACAAAACATGCTAAAGTGTCAACCAAAAAGGTTGAGTGAAATTCATAGGTTCAACAAAAAGTTTGTCGTTGTTTTAGACCACAAGATTTAGTTTGTAAATTTGATCTCCTGCAGGATCAAAAAGTTATGCCAAAGCGTGATATTTAGACTAAACGTTCAAGTTTGCCCCATGACAAGTTGTGTCTGTCCTTATCGGTTTAATTTCATTATCAAGTAATACAAAGACTTAGTCAAATGTATCGGGGACGTTATTCCCGATAGGCCTACCCCCAATAATTAAGCATGCAGCAGCAATTAAAAATATCAATGTAGGGACTTAGTCGGACATAGCCGGGTATAGCATAGTTTAACAGTTTGGTACTTGTGTCTAAATTGTAAAAAGTAAAAACAACATGTGTCTCACCCCAAGTAAAGTAAGTAAGTTTTCTAGCAATAAAGAAGGGCTATGAATTCACCTTAGTAAGTAGAGAGAGGGTTATTCCTCGGAATAGAGAGTTGAACGAGTGAGCAGGAAAGTCAACCTATTGACACTTAAGAGTAGTTAAGTGTTTTGCCCATGTTTAAGTTTAAGTATGTGTTTAAGTATAGTTTGTTTTACTAAGTTTCTATTCCTAGTAAGTTTCTACTTTTAGAAAGTTTCCATTTTTAGAAAGTTTCTTATTTTAGTAGGTTCCTTATTCTAGTAAGTTTCTATGACTAGAGAGTTTTTACTTAAAGAGTGTTTTCCATTTTAGGATACTTGTCGTATTAGATAAGCTTCCAATCACCCCTTTCCCTTCGAATGGCCAATTCAGATCTAGGGGCTTGAGCTATAGGACCCTTTAAATTGAAAATCCAAACCCTCTGCCTAGAATCTCGTAGAAACCATTCGTCAAGAAAGTTCGAAGATCTATACATCTCTAATACATATCCCAAAATGTTTTTATGTTACAATATAAGTAGTAGGTTATAGGTGCTAGTAATAGTAATAGTGTATACATGTTATTTATTTTATTTTTAATTGCATATAATTTATAACATTATTTACATGTTTCGTTAAAAATAATAATCGAAGTAAAAAGTAAAAAGTAAAAAGTAAAAAGTAAAAAGTAAAAGTAAAAAGTAAAAATAAAAAGTAAGAAAAGAATACTTACTAGTAGTAATTCTTCAAAGAGAGAATGAGAGAAATTTTAGTGTGAGTTTGAATGAGAAATGAAGGGTATTTATACTTGAAAAAATTAGGTAAAAAGAATAAAATAATTAAAAGAAAAAGAAATATTTTAATTTTTAATGGGATTTTAAAATTCAAAAGTATTAAATGTTAGGTCATGGGATAATGCATAAAATAAAATAATAAAAGTAGTTTTTCCATTATAATTTTTAATTAAAAAGTAATTTATTTATTTATTTATTTTTTTAATTCATTTATTTTAAGGATTTCTTTTTTTATATATAAATAAACAAATTGATTTAGTGCTTTTCTAAGAGTATTTGTCAATAATATATATATATTTTTTTATAAATACAAATTTTGCATAAAAATAATAAATAAATCGGTAATTTGTATTTTTAATAATAATTATCATTTTAATTATTAAACTATAGTTTTAATAAGTTTGTAAATATTATTACATTTATATATAATTAGATTTATTATATAGTTAAATATATAATACATTAACTAAATAATAAAAGTGATACAAAGTTTATATACTTAGTTAAATTATGTCAAATTATATAAATTAATAATGTATTATTTATTTAAGCGTACATTGTTGACAAAATTACTATTCGGTCAATATTTAATTGTATATAACAACCCTTAATACATATAGTCAGACAGATAACCTAGGGTTAATTCAGTAATTTTAGAAGTCGAAAAGTGAGGGTGGTTACAGTTTATCATAATAATCATTTTCATATTTTTAATAGACCACAAGATTTTCATTTCTCATAAATACACATCTCGTATCAAGCATTTCGCAAACTACATAGAGATAAAAATCATTCATATGGATTGAACATCTGGTAACCGACCTTAACAAGATGCATATAGAATATCCCCCAGTATTCAGCGCGCAGCTAATATACTAAATAATACCTTGATGTACTAAAGCATCCATACCCTGGATGGGGCTCGTTGGGCCCGATAGATCTACCTTTAGGATTCGCGTTAATTATGGGTCATTTCCCTAATTTTTAGGTTACCAGACTTGAAGGGGCGATATTCGGTTAAATAATCCAACCATATAATGTAGTTTTGATTACTTCTGTCTATTTCGTTAAACATTTATAAAAGTAGCGCATGTATTCTCAGTCCCAAAAATATATATTGCAAAAGCATTTAAAAAGGGAGCAAATGAAACTCACAATGTTGTATTTTGTAGTAAAAATACATATGACGACATTGAACAAGTGTATGGTTGGCCTCGGATTCACGAACCTATATTATTTACATATATATTAATACATATAATAGTAATCGAATAAATTATGTATTGATATTAATATTATATATATGTTATTTTAATTGTTATATATTTTTATATACTTTGTATATATGTTTCATATAAATATTTGTTTGATAGAATGATAATAATAAAGATAGTGAATAACCTGTTGTTTTATTTTGTGATAATAATAATAATCATATTAATAATAATAATATTAGTAATAATAATAGTTTACTAATAAAAGTTATAATGATATTAATAATAATAATCTTAAAAACTTTTAATAATCTTACTAATACTAATAAAATAAAATGATAATTTTGATAAAAATGATAATTTTAAATATAATGATTCTAGTAGTAATAAAAATGATAATAATGATAATAATTACAATATTCATAAATCTATAGTAATTATCATAACATCATTTTTATATTAATTTCATTACAATATAATTTTAATCATCGCTATGCCTTATGGTTTGTTATCTTTTACTCATTCCTCTCGTTATCGATGATGTATAGTCTTTTCTAAGTTCTAGAATTCATAATTTTAACCATAAAATAACTTGCACCTTATATTATCATTAAGTTTATGATTAAAAATTGTTATATTAATCTTTTATCATAATAATATTCATGATATATAACCATAATACTTTTATGTTTATCTTTTAATAATCATAATCATATTTATTTTTATAAGTTACAAATAATAATAATGATAATAGTAACAATAACAATAACAACAACAACAACAATAATAATAATAATAATAATAATAATAATAATAATAATAATAATAATAATAATAATAATAATAATAATAATAATAGAAGAGCTACCTTAATGAAACAAGCTTTAAAAAAAAATGCTCCTGCAAGAATCGAACCCACGACCTCCCGCTCGCCCACAAACACTCTTAACCGTGGATCTATTTCAATTTTTCTAAAATTATACCAGTCCCAAAATACTTAACCCGTATTATTCGTTTCTCTTAACACTATTTCCTGGCCCACTTTTGTTTCGGCCCAACAACAGAAAAATGGATCATAGCAGCCCATATCGCGATTTAATAAACCCAAGTAAACATATTTGACCCAACAATCACGGTTCAATAACACAAATACACATAAAGTTCAATAGAAAGAGGAAACCAGCTGGCCATATCACTGTACGTACCTTCTTCATTTTACACTACACATCATCTTCTTTTATCTATCATCTTTCTATCTAGTAGTCGACAAAAAAAAAAAATATATATAAACAGATGTGATAAGCAAGCTGTTGCAGCAACAATAGACGATGAATGGTGGCTGGGTTTCTGATCGGTTTCAAATAGAAACAAATACAATACAACAGCAACAGTGGTGGCTTTTGATGGTGAGGTGGTTGGGTTATTTCCAGCAAAACCGAAAACAACATTATAACAACAGTGATGTTGGGTGATTTATGGTGGCGGTTTTGGTAATCGAACAGGAACATTAACAGCTTGATAACAAAAGTGGTTCGAATGTGATGTGATCATGGTGGTTGTGTCATATTAGAATGAACGAGGAAAAAAATTAATAGAACGAAAATAGAAAATTGAAATGGTAGTTTACGGAGGTTGAAAGTGGTATGAGTTGTAGCTCGATGGTAGTGAAGTGGTGACAATACGGTTGGTTCGAAAGTTTCAAGGTGATGGGTTTGGTTATGGTGGTTAGTGATGGAGATTGTGGCAGTTGAAGTGGATGATGAAGGGTACATGAATGGTGGCGTGTGATTGTGGTAGCCGGCGGAGGTGGTGGTGGGTGCTCGGCGATGGTGGATGGTGAACAAAATGGGGTGATGGCCGATGCATATGGTAGTCAAGGTGATAGTGGTGATGATGTATCATGTAACATATATATATCTATATATATAAAAATCTAAATTAATAATTAATAATAATAATAATGTTATTATTATAATACTTCTTTAATCATATGCATAGAAATGAAAGGAAATCAGAGAACACGAGAACACCATATAGCAGCCATACTTTTGGAGTATTCTACCGACACTTTTCCTACGATGTGTTATTTCGCACTCCGTTGATAAATTAGTGGCGGATAAAAGTCTTCAGAAAAATCTCAAAATTTTAAATTAACTATATTTATTTATTTTGTTCATTATGGTATAAAATCCAGTCATTAATTATTAAATAAAAATTACATTAATTATTCACTCCCATCCCTGAGTAAAATATAAAAAGTTTTAAAATTTATCAAATAACGTCTAAATATATTATTAATAAGTCTATAATTCATAAAATTCATTTTCGGATCACTGTTTATTTTAAAATCACATAAGTTCGGATTTAACTTGCTTAAATAACCATCGAATGATGAACTAGTGCTACTATCGTTTACTAAATGAATTCGAAACCAATATATATATATATATATATATATATATATATATATATATATATATATATATATATATATATATATATATATATATATATATATATATTCATTATACTTTATTTACATATATAGTTATATTTTAAATAATAGTTATTTTACATTATTAATTATAACAATTACGTCATATAATATTTCAAATTATATTTCGAATTATTATTTATATATACATACACACATATCTATTTATAATTAATTGTTCGTGAATCGTCGAGAGCAGTCGAAGGTCAATTGAATATATGAAACAGTTCAAAACTTTTGAGACTCAACATTACAGACTTTGCTTATCGTGTCGAAATTATATAAAGATTTAGTTTAAATTTGGTCGGAAATTTCCGGGTCGTCACAGTATCCTCAGTTAGAATGTTGAGGGTAGTAGGAGTGTTGTTTTTTGTCTTTTTCCGAGCTTTCAAGGTGAATGTAAAATAGAAGGTTCGACCCTTTCTTGGGAATATTAATGGCATATTTATAGGCAAATACTAGGGTTTTTGTTATTCATGGGCCTAACCATGCTGATGCGGCATTCCTTATTGGGCTTTAGCCAACATTGAGAATTGGGCCTAAGCCTTTCAATAATCGTGCAGTACAAATGTCCTTTAGTAACTCCTAGAACCTTCTAGACATATCCACTACCTACTCCATGTCTTCTTTATTCTTCGTAAAATCTGTACAAGTACTTTTCAACGTAACATAAACCCTGCCTTCATGAGGCGTACCGCTTAATTAAGCGCGCTTATACTTACACGCTATACGCTGCGCGCACTACATAGTGTGTGACGTACGTCATTAACCAACTTCAAACACGCCAATAAGAAAGGAAAGTACACAAATAATCATTTACCAAATAGCGTGTGACGTACTTCATTAACAACTTCAAACACGCCAATAAGAAAGGAAAGTACACAAATAATCATTTACCAAATAGTGTTTTCGTCAAGTATGAAAAGCTTAAACTCAGTGGCTAGTGTAGGTGTATCCGGACGGGTTCTCGTGACACCACTAGTTTTTCGAAATTTATCAAAAAAAAATTATTTTTTTTTGTATATGACACCGCTAAATATAATAATGGAACCCATAAATTTTTAGAGATTAAAATTTCATAGTTTTGACTCCTAAAGAGTTTGAAATTAGCTCACTTACGACTTTATAGTATAAGCCATTGAATATATTATATATAAAAATAAACAAACCTTTGTCCAAATCCAATTCCAATTCTGTTTTACTTCATTCTACATTACAATTTCTTTTGGTTCTATCTTCAATCCTTCATCTTAGGGATGTCAACGGATCGAATATGGATCGGGTGTGGGCGTGAGGTCATATCCATTTAGTTATTGTTCATCCATATCCATAGTCATATTCATATCCATTTAAATTTAGTTCATACGTCTATATATAGCCAGTGGATTAAGCTGGTTAATGGATATCAAATGAATATTTAAGAAATCTTATAATATTTTCAAATATATAATGAAAACAAAACGTAATATAACATGACATAATTTAAAATTATTTCACCGGAATGTGTAATGTTTGTCTAAGAATGAACGTAATTTGTTAAATTTACTATCAAGGATATAATATGACAAATTATGTGTAATTATTATGTTGAGATATATATATTTCTCGTGAGTACTCATAGTGAATTCATTATATAGTTGTAAGTAAGATGAATGTGTAATGGTAAATATATATGTAATAGTTATTGTATATGAATCCCTAATCTCATCACTCATAACGACATAACTTATTCTTTTTAAAAAGTCAAGGGAAACTGTAATTTTACAGCTATTGTTTATGTTATGCGATTTATATTGATAACAGATTGTAAAATTGAAATTTAAAAGTGCTATAGAATAACAATTTAAAATTGCTATTGTAAAATTGCTACTCTATAAACCATTGGCTACAATACTATTGTATTATTGCTACTATATATGTCATTGATACTTTAAAATTGCTACTGTGAAATTGCTAATGTATATGTCATTAATTGTTACTACATATGAACAAATTATTCAATTTTATATTTGTGTTTTGGGCACGACCCGACCCGACCTGATTTGATCCGACACGTTCAATATTTTGTGCAAGTTATCAAATAAATTTTTAGGACCCAATTGAGTTTGAACCTAGAATCGCCACTGCTTAAACTATGAATTTTTATGCAATATAAGGTTTAGTTGATTAATTTAGTTACGATATGATAAAAGTAGAGTCAAAATCCGGATCGCTTATGGCTGTCCGAACCATTGATGGAGACCTACGAGCTTTTGAGAGTAATGATTGAATGAACCATGGAAGTGTTCAATGTTATGAAAACATGAAAATCGTGGTATCCTACATGTTGTTGCCAAACTCTTTAATCCTGCTTTTATTCGTTTAGATAACACTTTGTTATCTATGTAATCAATGAATCAATGACACTGGTTTTTTGTTCTATCGCATTCATACTCCAACATCTTTGAATTTTTTTTATAGGGATAGCAAATAATGCAACTACACTCATATTATGTCGTTTGGACGTTTCATAAATTCACTTACATAGAAGTATTATACGAGTATTATATACCATTAATGATTATTATTATTATTATTATTATTATTATTATTATATATATATATATATATATATATATATATATATATATATATATATATATATATATATATGGGAGGGATCGATGAAGAACTTAGGTAACGAGAGAAACCATAGAACTCTACAGAGTGAACTTCAATCTGTGAGCAGATTGAACTTCAGTATGTGGACAGATTGAACTTCATTCTATGAAAAAAATATTATTCACGTTTCACAGATTGACCTCAGTCTGTATAGATTGATCTCAATCTATACACGGATTGAAACTTAATCTGTACACGGATTGAAACTTAATCTGTACACAGACTGTATACTCAAACCGAACTTAATATATATATATATTTTTTTTTGAAAAAGTCAAATATTGCTCTTGCGAAGCTGGATATGCACAAAATTACAGTCGATATTGCACAATTATCTATTTGTTAAATGATGTTGTGTTACCTAATAAGATAAGCAGAGTGAACTCATATGTTTTATTTTTAGGTGCATATGGGAGATCCATCTATCAAATTCAAGCCTATGTCAAAAATTGAAAACGTATATTTGTTAAGATTCATCTCGTGAATGTTTTTGCTTTGTTTTAGATTTTAACACTTAGATTTGAGCTCGAATTCGTGAGACAAAGATTGAGAAAAGTCAACAATTTCTTCATGATTCAAATTCATAATGTATATGATGTTTCAAGTTATAATTTCGATTAACGGACATTGTATGCAATATTTTAAGCAACTTTCATGTGGACATCATTTAAAACGTATTGGATTGATGAATTGAATTCATGTTCATAATGTGCTTTTGTTTTCACTTTGGTTCTCTGGGTTCGCACGTATCGATAGTTCGATCGGGATCGTTCAACTATATATATACATATATATAGGGAGAGGATCCAGTGAGAACTCAGCATGTGTGAGAACTTGAGAACTCCTATTAGAATAAAAAAAAGTGGCGGGAGAGCAAAAAAAACTAAAATTCGAGCAATTTTGGTGAAATTCGAGCAATTTTGGTGCAATTCAAGCAATTTTGGTGAAATTCGAGCAAAAAAATTGGCGGGCGAGCAAAAAAAATGGTTGGCGAACAAAAATGGTGAAATTGGAGCAAAAATGTTGAAATTCGAGCAAAAAAGTGAGCTGCAGAAAATGTAGAACGAAAATGTACATGTTCTACCTTTTATGTTCTACATTTATATTCTAAATATTTTATAGGTGCATCAACTTGCATCTATTTTGTAGAATATAAGATTTTGCTCGAATTGTCAATTGAATAATTTAATCCTTAAAATCGTTTTCATATGAATCCTTTTGAAGCGTCTAACATATGTTGATAAAGAATCTGATCCAAAACCGCATTAGATCTCAGAATTATTAGAAAAAAAGTTAGCAGTCGTCATGTTCTTCATGAAATTCGTTTGCATGATTTAATTGGTATTAAACCTTGATTTCTTCTTGAAACTTGCTTAAAATCATCTATAGATTGTTCGAAAATCATGTCCTTAACCTAAAACATCACAGTTAATTCGAATTTGTGACAACCCGGAAATTTCCGAGTTAATTTAAACAAAAACCTCTACATGACTTCATTTAACTTTGAACGAATACCGACGATTCACGAACAAATAATTTTAAAACTTGAAATATAATACGACTTAATTGTTATAACTAAAAATGTAAAACTTTATACAAAATAATATTACTTTTATTATTAGTATTAGTATTAATATCAGTATTAGTTATATTATTATTTGCAATATATAATGAAATGTGATACATTTAAATTGTTATATTATTAATATTACGAGTATTATTGTTATCATTATTATAATTTATAATAAAATTATGATTACTATTATTTATTCATTATCATTATTAAAATAAGTGTTATTATAAAAATATCATTTACTTTTAATAATAATATTATTTTTATTAACATAATTATTAATAAATATCATTCTTGTTATTTATATTAGTATTCTTATATTAAAAGCATTATTATTGTTATTATTATTAATACAATTATTACTATTATTATTAATATGATTATTAATATAATTAATTAATATTAATTAAAAATAAAAAGTAACCAATACCTAAATTAGGTACCAGCATGATATATATTTTTATTATTGTGATCAGTTTGATATTTTTTTATTTTATCACAATATCTATTTTTATATTTTTATTACATGCTTTTCCATTTTTTTTTTATTTTTTTTCTTATGTTCTTGATCGTGACTGCCTTTTCTGTGTTGGATAGTGACTCAATGTCGATCAAATTGTTCATTATAATATAAAATCGATTATGGATACAGCATTAATCAAACAACTGGTTTTCTATATAATTCACAGTAATGAAGAAAGAATTAAAACAGAAATAACACCCCTTCAACCTCTGTTCTTACTCATTTTTCCAAAATTACGAAATTGAATCCCATTACAAAATCTAATAATGCAGTTTTGTTAGGAATCCCCTCGTAAAACTTTCTGCAAAATATAAAACTCCAATTCTTTATATCGATTACGAATTTTGAGGTCAAACTTCTAAATCAAAAAGTTAAATAATCTGTTCTTCATGAAATTCGAATTGATTCTTATGTTTCAAGTTCAATTGATAGTTTAGAAAGTTTCTATAAGTGATTTACTACCTAATTCATGTTGAAATCGTGGCTCAAAACAGTCCAGAATTCAAAATCAACAATTGAATTCACATGGGTGTCGCGACTGCTGCAGCTCCATTTTTTTTTTTTTTCTATTTTAGTCGATTCAATCCAGTTACATCATGAATGTTTCTGTTCCTTTTACAAATTATAAATCCTAATTTAAAACTAGCAATTAGGATTATCGATTGAAACTTTGATGTTGAAGAAGAAAGAACAAATAAATAATATGGGTTATTTATATAAAGTTTGGGTTTTAATCAGATAAATAAACACATATAGATGGTTAAGGGTGTTAGCGGGTTTCGAGAGGTCACAGGTTCGAGTCCCGTCTTGGGCAATTTTTTTGGAAAAAGCTTCCTAAGGTAGTTTTCTTACTATTATTATTATTATTATTATTATTATTATTATTATTATTATTATTATTATTATTATTATTATTATTATTATTATTATTATTATTATTATTATTATTATTATTATTATTATTATTATTATTATTGTTGTTGTTGTTGTTGTTGTTGTTGTTGTTGTTGTTGTTATTATTATAATAATTATTATTATTACTATTAACATCATTAAAAGTATTATTATTAATATCATTAAGGATATTATTAGTAATATCAATATGGTTAAAATTATTATTATTATCATTATTGTTATTACTAGTATTAGTATTATTATTATTATTATTAACATGATTTTCAAAACTATTATTATTGTAATTATTATTATTATTATCATTATCAATACTAGAATTATAATAACTATATGTTTATCATTATCATCATTATTAATATTATTACTACTATTGTTAATATTATTATTATGATAACAACTATTATTTCTTAGAAATACCATAATATTACCTATTATTATATTTTAATATTATATTAATTATATTTACACAATATTATACATATAAATATATTAATGAAAGACTTACTATATTAATGAACTAATGATGAAAATGAGTTAACATATATTTAAAATATATAAAAATAAATTTATATAAATATATAATTATATCACTAATAATTATATACAAATTTATTTGATTACAATTTATATGTTTTAATATATATAAAACTGATACAGGTTCGTGAATCGGAGGTCAACTCTACACTTGTTCAGTACTATCATACGCATATCCTACAAACTATCGTATCGTATCGTGAGTTTTCATAGCTCCCTTTTTATATATATTTTTGGGCTGAGAATACATGCGCAACTTTTATAACTGTTTTATACGTTAGACACAAGTACCAACTATTAAACTATGCTATACCCGGCTATGTCCGACTAAGTCCCTACAGTGATATTTTTAATTGCTGCGACATTCTTAATTATTGGGGATAGGCCTATCAAGAGTAACGCCCCTGATACATTTGACGAAGTCTTTGTATTACTTAATAATGAAATTAAAACGACAAGGACAGAACAACTTGTCACGGGGCAAACAACGTTTAGTCTAAATATCACGCACTGGCATAACTTTTGGATCTTGCGAGATCTACTTTACAAACTAAATCTTGTGGTCTAACACTATTGCCGAAATCATTATTTATGATAAACCTATGAACTCACTCAACCTCGTTTTGACTTTTTAAACATATTTATTCTCAGGTACTTAAATATTGCTTTCGCTGTATATCTACTGCTTTGATGATGATTGCTTGCTATGCTTGGAGTCTTCATTACATATCATATCAATTAAAGACATATTTATCTTCTGCTGCAAAACTCAACAAAACGTCTCATGTAGAGTCGTTCTCGTTTATACAACTTTAATTTGATATAATTAGACACAAATACCCCAGGCCCTATTTGGGGGTGTTACATATTGGTATCAGAGCAGGTTGTTGTAGAGAACTAGGATTGCATTTTATGTGTGCCTTATACAATTAGGTACCTTAGCAATGTAGGACTACAACTTTCCCTGACCATAATGCCTTTAATTGTTGCCTTAAACTATTAAATGCTACACTATTCCTTAGAAACTATGCTTATTAAATTCTTTAATATTTCTTAGAATGCCGAGCCAATCCGAGAATTCTATCTACTCTCCAATTATGCCACCACATTCAAATGCGACACCTGTTGATTCTGCTGACTCTGGCTCTAATCATTCACCGGTATATAAACCAACGAGTACTTCTGAATGGGAAGCTATTCAAAGCCTTCCTAACTACAATGGTGACTACTCAGGCTACGAGCCCGAAAAAGATCCTATTGAGGAATCATCTAAAAACTTATCTCTAAAGAGAAAGCAAACCGAAATCGCCACTGCTGATGAAGCCGGCCCAACAAAAAGGGCAAGCTCACCATCTCGTGAAAACATCGCTCAGATAGAGGCGCGTCTAAATAACCTAGATAAAGAAAAAAAAATCTTGAAAGAGATCATCATAGAATCCTTCGAAACTCAAACCGAAAGGCTAGAAAAACTTGTAAAGTATAACACAGAAAAAGTGATGGAGAAGGTGATGAAAGTGAAGGACGATGAAGAACGCAATACCCGCTGGGGAAAACAATCTCTTGCCTATTTGAGAGATGTTGACCTTAGATTTAAGATGGAGGAAAACCACATGAATAATCAACTTTCTATGAGGGACTACATGTACCATGTAATCAACAATGATGTTTCCAATCTTTATGATAACCTCGAGTATCTTTATGAGGAACAAAAGGAGAAGAACGAGAAAGTTGAAAAGTTTATGAAGAAGGTTGAGGACGAGAAAAAGAAATATGAAGACTACTTCAATCTTAATATTTCCTAGTTAATTTTTTTTCCTATTTTCTATCTATGCAAAGGCTAGGTCTTAAACTAT
Source organism: Rutidosis leptorrhynchoides (assembly GCF_046630445.1). Classification (NCBI taxonomy): domain Eukaryota; kingdom Viridiplantae; phylum Streptophyta; class Magnoliopsida; order Asterales; family Asteraceae; genus Rutidosis; species Rutidosis leptorrhynchoides. The sequence goes on along the minus strand of NC_092335.1, from coordinate 400,633,815 downwards.
TTCTATCCCCGAATCGTGTAATAAGAAGGCTTGTTTAAAACCTCGTTCTTAATAAAATAAAGTGTTTCGTTTATATCATATTCATCTTTATCCCACTTAATTTTTTTTTCAAACTTATGACCTATAAGATTTATCAAACTTTTATACACCCTTATATTATTGAAGATAATGGTTCGTCCACAAGCTCCTGTTACTACTCCAAACACTCACATATCTTATGCCTTTATGCATCGGTTTGCGAACCGGAAAATGTCACTGGGTTATCAGAGTATACGAATTAAAATTCTTTAATTAATATCTGGTTACAAACTTATTATTTATAATCTCAACACGTCATACCACCATTATTACATAAATGGATGACACATCATATCTTATCATATCTATCCCAGTAAACTTTGTCTACCACTTTTCCTAAATTTTCTCCGTAAATTACGGAAATCTTTTTGTTATATATACGTATTCAAGGAGATGAATATATCACTCAGTATCCAATACCCATTTCATATCAAACCCTATCCCAAACACATAATATGGATTTCTCGAACTCCTCGAGCTCCAACGACAGCGTAACCGGAACAAACGAACCAATCAGCCATCATCTATTCTGGACGAATTGGGGATGGGTTCGTAGCCGACTCAATCAATGGAGACAAGAAGAAGGTGATCCCTTCCACCAACCGAATTCACCTCTTGGCGAAGAACCTGAAGCACTTACCGGCGAACCAGTCTGAAACACCATTTTCTCTCTTCTTTCCAGGGTATCCCGTCACGAATATATAATATCGAAGATTTTAGATCTTATTCATCCCCTTGGTTAATCTCAACTAGTATGTACTACTTGGTTAATTCATATCACTAATATGCTATAATGTACACGCTTCGTTAATGACTTAACAATTGTTAATCACTGCTTCAACACAATAAACTCCATTTCATAATAAATCAAGTGTAACGATGAATGTATTGATTCATAACTTCATTAGCGAATATTTCGCGACAATTATGAAATCTCTAAGGTTTTGGAGATTATTCATTCTCGCTTCAACCGTAAATCAAATGAGTTTAATATTATATTAACTCATTAAATCCATGATTACATCTGAAGGAAAATATATATGTACATACATTTTCATAAAGACTGTAATTAAAACTCTTTAGTACAAACTGTTAATTATGAAAATATTTTAACGGGTAGGTAATACAAAAGAAATATTTATATCTCACATTAATATGTTACATTGTACATTCTTCAATTCTGATTCTCATGAATTATATTCATTCATATTCTATGATGAATTATCATATTAAACCACCGAAATTATCATTCATTACTTTTGAAATCAACAACGCCTATTCGTCAACCATTAGATCCATTGACGATTACAGTCAGCGTTTAATCATCTAAAAATAAAATTTATTGAAACCATTGATAACCAATGATTCAGATATGGTAGCATTAATTGCAGAGGAAACAGAAGAATTTTCCTCGTCATTGGATCTTAGAAATTCTAAGATATCACCGTATCTTTCGTTATAAATATCCTCTATATTTCTGAAGATATCTTCATAACGATTCTTGTTCGCAATTAATTATCTCTTTGCGATATCTTTATCACATCATAAAGGAAACTGTTTTAGTTTCTATATTCTGTAAAATTAAAGTTTAAATTATGAATGATTTGAAGTAGTGTTGGGAATTGAAGCATGAGTTAGAATAATATAATGACGTCAGGCTAACGTGATTATATTACAGTAAATCATGCTAAATTTTTAATGAAAGATGATGATTCATAGACTTTATAATCATCATTTGCCATGTTACACGACTCTTACATTCTACTTAAATCTCTAAACATATCAAGAACATATTTTCTTGATAGTCCTATTTTTCCAGATATTCTGGTAATTTGACAAATCAAATCGTGCTATTACCTTTCCTTCTGCTTTGTATATTATGATCATTCGAAACTTCATACCTACGAATTCTGGACCGTTACTTGCTTTACAAAAGCATGAAGCTTCGACATAGAAGGGAAAATATAAAGCCCGATAACAACACTGAAATTATAAACCGTGTATATCAATGTGTATAGCAATCTAAAGACACGGGAGAACTAAAAATACAATAAATCCTAAAGCATAGTAGAAGTAAACAGACTCCTCTGGTGGGAGTTGGAAAAGAAGGATGATTGTGGCGATAACCAATATAAGGTCAAGAACAAGAACTGGATTGAGCATATTAACAAAACTTTTGGAAGTATGAATTGAGAAAGAAATTATAGAAGTGGTGAAGATAATGAAACAGAAGAAGCTAATTTATAGCAAAATTCCAGACACATCAATCGAGGCAATTCACTGCATTTAATTAAAGAAAATCCTAATTTCCGTAAATACCGGAGAATCAAATCTTATAAAGATTTCGAAGATTTCTTTAATTCCTTGAAATCCGGAAATCAATCGTAACTACGTCAAAAGTTAAGGAGAACATTTAATTTTCTCATTCACTCTTTTACGATAGCTTCGTTTATACTCTTTCTATAATCGAATTACTTTATCCATATTATTTAATGTCGATAAAACTCTAATTCATCATTCTTGTTGTAAAGAATGACGATCTCTATCAAATTTCATGACTATGATTTTCATGAACTCCTCTCTGTTTTGTCTGCCCTAATATTGCAGCATAAACGCTCAAGGTTTTAAATGAGCTCAATATTATTCATAACACATTTCATGTATCCAATTTACTGAAATGACTTATATAACATCATCATTTTGAATGATCTCTGCATTAATGATAAAATGCACTTCGTAGAAGAACCTGTAGAAATTATGGTTCGTATGACTTAAACGCTTGAAACAAAACAATATTCTATCTGTTGGAAAACACGCAAGGCCCCGAACATACCTGGGAACGTGAAGACCAAACAAAACATAAATATTCTCGTCTATGTATGAACAACGCCGATTAATGGCAACAACTAAATTTCGGGACGAAATTTCTATTAACAGGGGGATACTGTGACAACCTGAAAATTTCCGAGTTAATTTAAACAAAAACCTCTACATGACTTCATTTAACTTTGAACGAATACCGATGATTCACGAACAAATAATTTTAAAATTGAAATATAATACGACTTAATTGTTATAACTAAAAATGTAAAACTTTATACAAAATAATATAATTACTTTTATTATTAATATTAGTATTAATATCAGTATTAGTTATATTATTATTTGCAATATATAATGAAATGTGATACATTTAAATTGTTATATTATTAATATTACTAGTATTATTGTTATCATTATTATAATTATAATAAAATTATGATTACTATTATTTATTCATTATCATTATTAAAATAAGTGTTATTATAAAAATATCATTTACTTTTAATAATATTATTATTTTTATTAACATAATTATTAATAAATATCATTCTTGTTATTTATATTAGTATGCTTATATTAAAAGCATTATTATTGTTATTATTATTAATACAATTATTACTATTATTATTAATATGATTATTAATATAATTAATTAATATTAATTAAAAATAAAAAGTAACAAAAACCTAAATTAGGTACCAGCATGATATATATTTTTATTATTGTGATCAGTTTGATATTTTTTTTATTTTATCACAATATCTATTTTTATATTTTTATTACCTGCTTTTCCATTTTTTTTATTTTTTTTCTTCTGTTCTTGATCATGACTGCCTTTTCTGTGTTGGATAGTGACTCAATGTCGATCAAATTGTTCATTATAACATAAAATAGATTATGGATACAACATTAATCAAATAACTGGTTTTCTATATAATTCATAGTAATGAAGAAAGAATTAAAACAGAAATAACACCCCTTCAACCTCTGTTCTTACTCATTTTTCCAAAATCACGAAATCGAATCCCATTACAAAATTTAATAATGCAGTTTTGTTAGGAATCCCCTCGTAAAACTTTCTGCAAAATATAAAACTCTAATTCTTTATATCGATTACGAATTTTGAGGTCAAACTTCTAAATCAAAAAGTCAAATAATCTGTTCTTCATGAAATTCGAATTGATTCTTATGTTTCAAGTTCAATTGATAGTTTAGAAAGTTTCTATAAGTGATTTACTACCTAATTCATGTTGAAACTGTGGCTCAAAACAGTCTAGAATTCAAAATCAACAATTGAATTCATATGGGTGTCGCGACTGCTGCAGCTCCATTTTTTTTTCTTCTGTTTTAGTCGATTAAATCCAGTTACATCATGAACGTTTATGTTCCTTTTACAAATTATAAATCCTAATTTAAAACTAGCTATTAGGATTATCGATTGAAACTTTGATGTTGGAGAAGAAAGAACAAATAAATAATACTGATTATTTATATAAAGTTTGGGTTTTAATCAGATAAACAAACACAAATAGATGGTTAAGGGTGTTAGTGGGTTTCGAGAGGTCACAGGTTCGAGTCCCGTCTTGGGCAATTTTTTTGGAAAAAGCTTCCTAAGGTAGTTTTCTTACTACTACTACTATTATTATTATTATTATTATTATTATTATTATTATTATTATTATTATTATTATTATTATTATTATTATTATTATTATTATTATTATTATTATTGTTGTTGTTGTTGTTGTTGTTGTTGTTGTTGTTGTTGTTGTTGTTGTTGTTGTTGTTGTTGTTGTTGTTGTTGTTGTTGTTGTTGTTGTTGTTGTTGTTATTATAATAATTATTATTATTACTATTAACATCATTAAAAGTATTATTATTAATATCATTAAATATATTATTAGTAATATCAATATGATTAAAATTATTATTATTATTATCATTATTGTTATTACTAGTATTAGTATTATTATTATTAATAACATGATTTTCAAAACTATTATTATTGTAATTATTATTATTATCATTATTATCAATACTAGAATTATAATAACTATATGTTTATCATTATCATCATTATTAATATTATTACTACTATTGTTAATATTATTATTATGATAATAACTATTATTTCTTACAAATATCATAATATTACCTATTATTATATTTTAATATTATATTAATTATATTTACACAATATTATACATATAAATATATTAATGAAAGACTTACTATATTAGTGAACTAATGATGAAAATGAGTTAACATATATTTAAAATATATAAAAACAAATTTATATAAATATATAATTATATCACTAATAATTATATACAAATTTATTTGATTACAATTTATATGTTTTAATATATATAAAACTGATATAGGTTCGTGAATCGGAGGTCAACTCTACACTTGTTCAGTACTATCATACGCATATCCTACAAACTATCGTATCGTATAGTGAGTTTTCATAGCTCCATTTTTATATATATTTTTGGGCTGAGAATACATGCGCAACTTTTATAACTGTTTTATACGTTAGACACAAGTACCAACTATTAAACTATGCTATACCAGGCTATGTCCGACTAAGTCCCTACAGTGATATTTTTAATTGCTGCGGCATTCTTAATTATTGGGGATATGCCTATCGGGAGTAACGTCCCCGATACATTTGACTAAGTCTTTGTATTACTTAATAATGAAATTAAAACGACAAGGATAGAACAACTTGTCACGGGGTAAACAACGTTTAGTCTAAATATCACGCACTGGTATAAATTTTGGATCTTGCGAGATCTACTTTACAAACTAAATCTTGTGGTCTAACACTATTACCTAAATCATTATTTATGACAAACCTATGAACTCACTCAACCTCGTGTTGACTTTTTAAACATGTTTATTCTCAGGTACTTAAATATTGCTTCCGCTGTATATCTACTGCTTTGATGATGATTGCTTGCTATGCTTGGAGTCTTCATTACATATCATATCAATTAAAGACATATTTATCTTTCGCTGCAAAACTCAACAAAACGTCTCATGTAGAGTCGTTCTCATTTATACAACTGTGATTTGATATAATTAGACACAAATTGAAATGTCCCGTTCTTATTGATTAAAAACGTTCCATATTAATTGATTTCGTTGCGAGGTTTTGACCTCTATATGAGACGTTTTTCAAAGACTGCATTCATTTTAAAACAAACCATAACCTTTATTTCATCAATAAAGGTTTAAAAGGCTTTACGTAGATTTTCAAATAATGATAATCTAAAATATCCTGTTTACACACGACCATTACATAATGGTTTACAATACAAATATGTTACAACAAAATAAGTTTCTTGAATGCAGTTTTTACACAATATCATACAAGCATGGACTCCAAATCTCGTCCTTATTTAAGTATGCGACAGGGGAAGCTCTTAGTATTCACCTGAGAATAAACATGCTTTAAACGTCAACAAAAATGTTGGTGAGTTATAGGTTTAACCTATATATATCAAATTGTAACAATAGACCACAAGATTTCATATTTCAATATACATCCCATACATAGAGATAAAAATCATTCATATGGTGAACACCTGGTAACCGACATTAACAAGATGCATATATAAGAATATCCCCATCATTCCGGGACACCCTTCGGATATGATATAAATTTCGAAGTACTAAAGCATCCGATACTTTGGATGGGGTTTGTTAGGCCCAATAGATCTATCTTTAGGATTCGCGTCAATTAGAGTGTCTGTTCCCTAATTCTTAGATTACCAGACTTAATAAAAAGGGGCATATTCGATTTCGATAATTCAACCATAGAATGTAGTTTCACGTACTTGTGTCTATTTTGTAAATCATTTATAAAACCTGCATGTATTCTCATCCCAAAAATATTAGATTTTAAAAGTGGGACTATAACTCACTTTCACAGATTTTTACTTCGTCGAGAAGTAAGACTTGGCCACTGTTGATTCACGAACCTATAACAATATATACATATATATTAAAGTATGTTCAAAATATATTTACAATACTTTTAATATATTTTGATGTTTTAAGTTTATTAAGTCAGCTGTCCTCGTTAGTAACCTACAACTAGTTGTCCACAGTTAGATGTACTGAAATAAATAGATAAATATTATCTTGAATCAATCCACGACCCAGTGTATACGTATCTCAGTATTGATCACAACTCAAACTATATATATTTTGGAATCAACCTCAACCCTGTATAGCTAACTCCAACATTCACATATAGAGTGTCTATGGTTGTTCCGAAATATATATAGATGTGTCGACATGATAGGTCGAAACATTGTATACGTGTCTATGGTATCTCAAGATTACATAATATACAATACAAGTTGATTTAGTTATGGTTGGAATAGATTTGTTACCAATTTTCACGTAGCTAAAATGAGAAAAATTATCCAATCTTGTTTTACCCATAACTTCTTCATTTTAAATCCGTTTTGAGTGAATCAAATTGCTATGGTTTCATATTGAACTCTATTTTATAAATGTAAACATAAAAAGTATAGGTTTATAGTCGGAAAAATAAGTTACAAGTCGTTTTTTTAAAGGTAGTCATTTCAGTCGAAAGAACGACGTCTAGATGACCATTTTAGAAAACATACTTTCACTTTGAGTTTAACCATAATTTTTGGATATAGTTTCATGTTCATAATAAAAATCATTTTCTCAGAATAACAACTTTTAAATCAAATTTTATCATAGTTTTTAATTAACCAACCCAAAACAGCCCGCGGTGTTACTACGACGGCGTAAATCCAGTTTCACGGTGTTTTTCGTGTTTTCAGGTTTTAAATCATTAAGTTAGCATATCATATAGATATATAACATGTGTTTAGTTAATTTTAAAAGTCAAGTTAGAAGGATTAACTTTTGTTTGCGAACAAGTTTAGAATTAACTAAACTATGTTCTAGTAATTACGGGTTTTAACCTTCGAATAAGATAGTTTTATATATATGAATCGAATGATGTTATGAACATCATTACTACCTCAAGTTTAGTAGGTAAACCTACTGGAAGTGACAAGAAATGATCTAGCTTCAAAGGATCTTGGATGGCTTGAAAGTTCTTGAAGTAGGATCATGACACAAAAACAAGTTCAAGTAAGATTTTTACTCGAATTAAGATAGTTTATAGTTATAGAAATTGAATCAAAGTTTGAATATGAATATTACCTTGAATAAGAAAGATAACCTGCTGTATATAACAAAGGTTTCTTGATCTTAGATGATTACTTGGAATGGATTAGAAAGCTTGGAAGTAAATTAGTAAACTTGAAGGGATTTTTGAAGTGTTCTTGAAGTGTTCTTCCTATGATGATTATAGCTTGATTCTTGAAGTGATTTTTGATGAAGATGATGATTAACTACTGGAAAAATACGTTCATAATAGTGTGTGTGTTGAGAGAGAATTAGAAAGAGAATTGGAAGTGAAATGGAGTGAATGATGAGTGGTAATTGGCGAGTGGTGAGTGGGGTTAAAAGGAGTTCTAGTTAGTTGACTAGCTCATGGTAGAAGTTAAAATTGATTAGTCATACATTACATAATCAAGAGTGGAATCCCATGCTAGTTCCTATTGGTATATACCCATAGTAAGTACGTTTTGAAGCTGTGTATAATACGGGTAAGAATACGACTAGAATTCTTGATGAAAGAAAAGAATGGGAAAGTAACTGTAACCATTTTCGTTAAGTATGAGTGTTTTGATATATGTCTTGAAGTCTTCCAAAAGTATTTTAATACATCTAAATACACTACATGTATATACATTTTAACTGAGTCGTTAAGTCATCGTTAGTCGTTACATGTAAGTGTTGTTTTGAAACCTTTAAGTTAACGATCTCAATTAATGTTGTTAACCCATTGTTTATTATATCTAATTAGATGTAAAATTATTATATTATCATGATATTATGATATATTAATATATCTTAATATGATATATATACATTTAAATGTCGTTACAACGATAATCGTTACATATAAGTCTCGTTTTGAAATCCTTAAGTTAGTAGTCTTGTTTATATGTATATAACTCATTGTTAATATACTTATGGAGATACTTACTTATCATAATCTCATGTTAACCATATGTATATGCATATATATATCATCATGTCGTTTTTACAAGTTTTAACGTTCGTGAATCGCCGGTCAACTTGGGTGGTCAATTGTCTATATGAAACATATTTCAATTAATCACGTCTTAACAAGTTTGATTGCTTAACATGTTGGAAACATTTAATCATGTAAATATAAATCTCAATTAATATATATAAACATGGAAAAGTTCGGGTCACTACAGTACCTACCCGTTAAATAAATTTCGTCCCGAAATTTTAAGATGTTGAAGGTGTTGACGAATCTTCTGGAAATAGATGCGGGTATTTCTTCTTCATCTGATCTTCACGCTCCCATGTGAACTCGGGTCCTCTACGAGCATTCTATCGAACCTTAACAATTGGTATCTTGTTTTGCTTAAGTCTTTTAACCTCACGATCCATTATTTCGACGGGTTCTTCGATGAATTGAAGTTTTTCGTTGATTTGGATTTAATCTAACGGAATAGTGAGATCTTCTTTAGCAAAACATTTCTTCAAATTCGAGACGTGGAAAGTGTTATGTACAGCCACGAGTTGTTGAGGTAACCCAAGTCGGTAAGCTGCTGGTCCGACACGATCAATAATCTTGAATGGTCCAATATACCTTGGATTTAATTTCCCTCGTTTACCAAATCGAACAACGCCTTTCCAAGGTGCAACTTTAAGCATGACCATCTCTCCAATTTCAAATTCTATATCTTTTGTTTTAATGTCAGCGTAGCTCTTTTGTCGACTTTGGGCGGTTTTCAACCGTTGTTGAATTTGGATGATCTTCTCGGTAGTTTCTTGTATAATCTCCGGACCCGTAATCTGTCTATCCCCCACTTCACTCCAACAAATCGGAGACCTGCACATTCTACCATAAAGTGCTTCAAAAGGCGCCATCTCAATGCTTGAATGGTAGCTGTTGTTGTAGGAAAATTCTGCTAACGGTAGATGTCGATCCCAACTGTTTCCGAAATCAATAACACATGCTCGTAGCATGTCTTCAAGCGTTTGTATCGTCCTTTCACTCTGCCCATCAGTTTGTGGATGATAGGCAGTACTCATGTCTAGACGAGTTCCTAATGCTTGCTGTAATGTCTGCCAGAATCTTGAAATAAATCTGCCATCCCTATCAGAGATAATAGAGATTGGTATTCCATGTCTGGAGATGACTTCCTTTAAATACAGTCGTGCTAACTTCTCCATCTTGTCATCTTCTCTTATTGGCAAGAAGTGTGCTGATTTGGTGAGACGATCAACTATTACCCAAATAGTATCAAAACCACTTGCAGTCCTTGGCAATTTAGTGATGAAATCCATGGTAATGTTTTCCCATTTCCATTCTGGGATTTCGGGTTGTTGAAGTAGACCTGATGGTTTCTGATGCTCAGCTTTGACCTTAGAACACGTCAAACATTCTCCTACATATTTAGCAACATCGGCTTTCATACCCCGCCACCAAAAATGTTTCTTGAGATCCTTGTACATCTTCCCCGTTCCAGGATGTATTGAGTATCTGGTTTTATGAGCTTCTCTAAGTACCATTTCTCTCATATCTCCAAATTTTGGTACCCAAATCCTTTCAGCCCTATACCGGGTTCCGTCTTCTCGAATATTAAGATGCTTCTCCGATCCTTTGGGTATTTCATCCTTTAAATTTCCCTCTTTTAAAACTCCTTGTTGCGCCTCCTTTATTTGAGTAGTAAGGTTATTATGAATCATTATATTCATAGATTTTACTCGAATGGGTTCTCTGTCCTTCCTGCTCAAGGCATCGGCTACCACATTTGCCTTCCCCGGGTGGTAACAAATCTCAAAGTCGTAATCATTCAACAATTTAATCCACCTACGCTGCCTCATATTCAGTTGTTTCTGATTAAATATGTGTTGAAGACTTTTGTGGTCGGTATATATAATACTTTTGACCCCATATAAGTAGTGCCTCCAAGTCTTTAATGCAAAAACAACCGCGCCTAATTCCAAATCATGCGTCATATAATTTTGCTCGTGAATCTTCAATTGTCTAGACGCATAAGCAATCACCTTCGTTCGTTGCATTAATACACAACTGAGACCTTGCTTTGATGCGTCACAATAAATCACAAAATTATCATTCCCTTCAGGCAATGACAATATAGGTGCCGTAGTTAGCTTTTTCTTCAATAACTGAAACACTTTCTCTTGTTCATCCTTCCATTCAAATTTCTTCCCTTTATGCGTTAATGCAGTCAAGGGTTTTGCTATTCTGGAAAAGTCTTGGATGAACCTTCTGTAGTAACCAGCTAGTCCTAAAAACTGGCGTATGTGTTTCGGAGTTTTCGGGGTTTCCCACTTTTCAACAGTTTCTATCTTTGCCGGATCCACCTTAATACCTTCTTTGTTCACTATGTGACCGAGGAATTGAACTTCTTCCAACCAAAATGCACACTTTGAAAACTTAGCGTACAATTCTTCCTTCCTCAATACTTCTAACACCTTTCTCAAATGTTCACCGTGTTCTTGGTCATTCTTTGAGTAAATAAGTATGTCATCAATGAAAACAATGACAAACTTGTCAAGGTATGGTCCACACACTCGGTTCATAAGGTCCATGAACACAGCTGGTGCATTAGTTAAACCAAACGGCATGACCATAAACTCGTAATGACCGTAACGTGTTCTGAAAGCAGTCTTTGGAATATCATCTTCTTTCACCAGCATTTGATGATACCCGGAACGTAAGTCAATCTTTGAATAAACAGACGAGCCTTGTAGTTGATCAAATAAGTCGTCAATTCTCGGTAGTGGGTAGCGGTTCTTGATGGTAAGTTTTTTCAACTCTCGGTAGTCGATACACAACCTGAATGTACCATCTTTCTTCTTGACAAACAAAACAGGAGCTCCCCACGGTGATGTGCTTGGTCGAATGAAAGCATGCTCTAAAAGTTCTTGTAATTGGCTTTGCAGTTCTCTCATCTCGCTGGGTGCGAGTCTGTAAGGAGCACGAGCTATTGGTGCAGCTCCTGGTACAAGATCTATTTGAAATTCAACGGATCGATGTGGGGGTAATCCCGGTAATTCTTTCGGAAATACATCGGGAAATTCTTTTGCAATGGGAACATCATTGATGCTCTTTTCTTCAGTTTGTACTTTCTCGACGTGTGCTAGAACAGCATAGCAACCTTTTCTTATTAGTTTTTGTGCCTTCAAATTACTAATAAGATGTAGCTTCGTGTTGCCCTTTTCTCCGTACACCATTAAGGGTTTTCCTTTTTCTCGTATAATGCGAATTGCATTTTTGTAACAAACGATCTCTGCTTTCACTTCTTTCAACCAGTCCATACCGATTATCACATCAAAACTCCCTAACTCTACTGGTATCAAGTCAATCTTAAATGTTTCGCTAACCAGTTTAATTTCTCGATTCCGACATATATTATCTGCTGAAATTAATTTACCATTTGCTAATTCGAGTAAAAATTTACTATCCAAAGGCGTCAATGGACAACTTAATTTAGCACAAAAATCTCTACTCATATAGCTTCTATCCGCACCCGAATCAAATAAAACGTAAGCAGATTTATTATCAATAAGAAATGTACCCGTAACAAGCTCCGGGTCGTCTTGTGCCTCTGCCGCATTAATATTGAAAACTCTTCCTCGGCCTTGTCCATTCGTGTTCTCCTGGTTCGGGCAATTTCTAATAATGTGGCCTGGTTTTCCACATTTATAATAAACTACATTGGCATAACTTGCTCCGACACTACTTGCTCCGCCATTACTCGTTCTGACACCATTTGTTCCTTTCGTTCTATTAACCCCTGGTCCGTAGACCTCACACTTCGCCGCGCTATGACCATTTCTTTTACACTTGTTGCAAAATTTGGTGCAGAACCCCGAGTGATACTTTTCACACCTTTGGCATAGCTGCTTCTGATTGTTGTTGTTGTTGTGGTTATTATTGTTGTTAGGATGATTGTTGTAGTTGCTGTTGTTATTGTTGTTGTTGTTGTTGTTGTGGTTGTTGTTGTTGTTGTGGTTGTTGGGCCGTTTGTTGTAGTTGTGATTGATGTTGCGATTGTTGAGATAATTGTTGCGATTATTGTTGTAATTGCTGTTATTGTTGTATTGGTGATTCTTATCATCGTTTTCCTCCCACTTTCTTTTGACTTGCTTCACATTGGCCTCTTCAGCAGTCTGTTCTTTAATTCTTTCTTCAATCTGGTTCACTAGTTTGTGAGCCATTCTACATGCCTGTTGTATGGAGGCGGGCTCGTGTGAACTTATATCTTCTTGGATTCTTTCTGGTAATCCTTTCACAAACGCGTCGATCTTCTCTTCCTCATCTTCGAATGCTCCCGGACACAATAGGCACAATTCTGTGAATCGTCTTTCGTACGTGGTAATATCAAATCCTTGGGTTCGTAACCCTCTAAGTTCTGTCTTGAGCTTATTGACCTCAGTCCTGGGACGGTACTTCTCGTTCATCAAGTGCTTGAATGCTGACCACGGTAGTACGTACGCATTGTCTTGTCCCACTTGCTCTAGATAGGTATTCCACCATGTTAACGCAGAACCTGTGAAGGTATGCGTAGCGTACTTCACTTTGTCCTCTTCAGTACACTTACTTATGGCAAACACCGATTCGACCTTCTCGGTCCACCGTTTCAATCCGATCGGTCCTTCGGTTCCATCAAATTCCAAAGGTTTGCAGGCAGTGAATTCTTTGTAGGTGCATCCTACACGATTTCCTGTACTGCTAGATCTAAGGATATTGTTGGTATGTAGCGCAGCCTGTACTGCGGCTATGTTTGAAGCTAGAAAAGTACGGAATTCCTCTTCATTCATATTCACGGTGTGTCGAGTAGTCGGTGCCATTTCCTTCAAAATAGTCAAATGGAACAAGTTAATCATACAGAATATTAAGAGTAGTTAATAGTATTTCGTAGCATAATATGAACTCATTTATAAAAGCTTTTTCTTCATATTAGCGTTTTATAAGTTTAAATTCGGGTAGTACCTACCCGTTAAGTTCATACTTAGTAGCTAATATACAATTCAACTACTACAATTCTATATGAAAAACTGATTATAATAATATTTCGCGTTCAAACTTTTACACAATATTTTACAAACTTACAATACCGCTTATTTTACATATAGCATGAAATATAGCACACAATAAATTTGATACAAGATGGTTGTGAAGATAATTCTAGCTAGTACACAAGTCGTTCAGCAAAGGCAATAAAGATACGTAATTCACACGTCCAGAAACAAGTCATGCATTCTGGTTTTACTAGGATTACTTCCCATCCTTGGTCTTGTGGAACATAACCGTTATGGCCGTTGATAAGACAGCGTGTTGTAACGTCATCAAAGGAACGAGGGTTACGTAATGTCCAACAGTCCAGTAACAATCTAAAAACCTCATTTCTTACCCCAATTACCGACTCCGTCACTTGTGGGAACGTTTTGTTTAATAGTTGTAGGCCGATGTTCTTGTTCTCACTTTGGTGAGAAGCGAACATTACTAATCCGTAAGCATAACATGCTTCTTTATGTTGCATGTTAGCCGCTTTTTCTAAATCACGAAGTCCAATATTCGGATATATTGAGTCAAAATAATTTCTCAACCCATTGCGTAAAATAGCATTTGGGTTCCCCGCAATATATGCGTCAAAGTAAACACATCGTAACTTATGGATTTCCCAATGTGATATCCCCCATCTTTCGAACGAAAGCCTTTTATAAACCAAGGCATTCTTGGAACGTTCTTCGAATGTCTTACAAACTGATCTCGCCTTAAATAGTTGTGCCGAAGAATTCTGACAGACTCTAGACAAGATTTCATCAATCATGTCTCCGGGTAGGTCTCTTAAAATATTGGGTTATCTATCCATTTTGTGTTTTTATACTGTAAAATAGACAAGAGTTAGATTCATAAAAAAAAAATACTTATTAATACAAGCAATTTTTACATATTTCATAAAGCATAAGCATACTATATTACTTATATTACACCACACGAATACAACTATCTTATTCCGACTCGCTTGTTTCTTCTTCTTCGGTTTTGGTTCGTTTTGCCAAGTTTCTAGGGATATATGATGTTCCCCTAATACGAGCCGTCGTTATCCACATTGGTTTAGAAAAACCTGGTGGTTTAGAGGTTCCCGGGTCATTGTTACAACTTAAAGACTTCGGGGGTTGACGATACATATAAAGTTCATCGGGGTTGGAATTAGATTTCTCTATTTTTATGCCTTTTCCCTTATTATTTTCTTTTGCCTTTTTAAATTCAGTTGGGGTAATTTCTATAACATCATCGGAATTCTCGTCGGAATCCGATTCATCGGAGAATTGGTAATCCTCCCAATATTTTGCTTCCTTGGCGGAAACACCATTGACCATAATTAACCTTGGTCGGTTGGTTGAGGATTTTCTTTTACTTAACCGTTTTATTATTTCCCCCACCGGTTCTATTTCTTCATCCGGTTCCGATTCTTCTTCCGGTTCCGATTCTTCTTCCGGTTCCGACTCTTCTTCCGGTTCCTCTTCGGGAACTTGTGAATCAGTCCACGAATCATTCCAATTTACATTTGACTCTTCATTATTATTAGGTGAGTCAATGGGACTTGTTCTAGAGGTAGACATCTATCACATAATATCAAACGCGTTAAGAGATTAATATATCACATAATATTCACATGTTAAAAATATATAGTTTCCAACAAAATTTGTTAAGCAATCATATTTCAAGTAAACACGGTCGAAGTCCAGACTCACTAATGCATCCTAACAAACTAGATAAGACACACTAATGCAAAATTCTGGTTCTCTAAGATCAACGCTCAGATACCAACTGAAATGTCCCGTTCTTATTGATTAAAAACGTTCCATATTAATTGATTTCGTTGCGAGGTTTTGACCTCTATATGAGACGTTTTTCAAAGACTGCATTCATTTTAAAACAAACCATTGAAATGTCCCGTTCTTATTGATTAAAAACGTTCCATATTAATTGATTTCGTTGCGAGGTTTTGACCTCTATATGAGACGTTTTTCAAAGACTGCATTCATTTTAAAATAAACCATAACCTTTATTTCATCAATAAAGGTTTAAAAAGCTTTACGTAGATTATCAAATAATGATAATCTAAAATATCCTGTTTACACACGACCATTACATAATGGTTTAAAATACAAATATGTTACAACAAAATAAGTTTCTTGAATGCAGTTTTTACACAATATCATACAAGCATGGACTCCAAATCTCGTCCTTATTTAAGTATGCGACAGCGGAAGCTCTTAATAATCACCTGAGAATAAACACGCTTAAAACGTCAACAAAAATATTGGTGAGTTATAGGTTTAACCTATATATATCAAATCATAATAATAGACCACAAGATTTCATATTTCAATACACATCCCATACATAGAGATAAAAATCATTCATATGGTGAACACCTGGTAACCGACATTAACAAGATGCATATATAAGAATATCCCCATCATTCCGGGACACCCTTCGGATATGATATAAATTTCGAAGTACTAAAGCATCCGGTACTTTGGATGGGGTTTGTTAGGCCCAATAGATCTATCTTTAGGATTCGCGTCAATTAGGGTGTCCGTTCCCTAATTCTTAGATTACCAGACTTAATAAAAAGGGGCATATTCGATTTCGATAATTCAACCATAGAATGTAGTTTCACATACTTGTGTCTATTTTGTAAATCATTTATAAAACCTGCATGTATTCTCATCCCAAAAATATTAGATTTTAAAAGTGGGACTATAACTCACTTTCACAGATTTTTACTTCGTCGAGAAGTAAGACTTGGCCACTGTTGATTCACGAACCTATAACAATATATACATATATATTAAAGTATGTTCAAAATATATTTACAACACTTTTAATATATTTTGATGTTTTAAGTTTATTAAGTCAGCTGTCCTCGTTAGTAACCTACAACTAGTTGTCCACAGTTAGATGTACAGAAATAAATCGATGAATATTATCTTGAATTAATCCACGACCCAGTGTATACGTATCTCAGTATTGATCATAACTCAAACTATATATATTTTGGAATCAACCTCAACCCTGTATAGCTAACTCCAACATTCACATATAGAGTGTCTATGGTTGTTCCGAAATATATATAGATGTGTCGACATGATAGGTCGAAACATTGTATATGTGTCTATGGTATCTCAAGATTACATAATATACAATACAAGTTGATTAAGTTATGGTTGGAATAGATTTGTTACCAATTTTCACGTAGCTAAAATGAGAAAAATTATCCAATCTTGTTTTACCCATAACTTCTTCATTTTAAATCCGTTTTGAGTGAATCAAATTGCTATGGTTTCATATTGAACTCTATTTTATGAATCTAAACAGAAAAAGTATAGGTTTATAGTCAGAAAAATAAGTTACAAGTCGTTTTTGTAAAGGTAGTCATTTCAGTCGAAAGAACGACGTCTAGATGACCATTTTAGAAAACATACTTCCACTTTGAGTTTAACCATAATTTTTGGATATAGTTTCATGTTCATAATAAAAATCATTTTCTCAGAATAAAAACTTTTAAATCAAAGTTTATCATAGTTTTTAATTAACTAACCCAAAACAGCCCGCGGTGTTACTACGACGGCGTAAATCCGGTTTTACGGTGTTTTTCGTGTTTCCAGGTTTTAAATCATTAAGTTAGCATATCATATAGATATATAACATGTGTTTAGTTAATTTTAAAAGTCAAGTTAGAAGGATTAACTTTTGTTTGCGAACAAGTTTAGAATTAACTAAACTATGTTCTAGTGATTACGAGTTTAAACCTTCGAATAAGATAGTTTTATATATATGAATCGAATGATGTTATGAACATCATTACTACCTAGAGTTTAGTAGGTAAAACTACTGGAAGTGACAAGAAATGATCTAGCTTGAAAGGATCTTGAATGGCTTGAAAGTTCTTGAAGTAGGATCATGACACAAAAACAAGTTCAAGTAAGATTTTTACTCGAATTAAGATAGTTTATAGTTATAGAAATTGAATCAAAGTTTGAATATGAATATTACCTTGAATAAGAAAGATAACCTACTGTATATAACAAAGGTTTCTTGATCTTAGATGATTACTTGGAATGGATTAGAAAGCTTGGAAGTAAATTAGTAAACTTGAAGGGATTTTTGAAGTGTTCATGAAGTGTTCTTCCTATGATGATTATAGCTTGATTCTTGAAGTGATTTTTGATGAAGATGATGATTAAATACTGGAAAAATACGTTCATAATAGTGTGTGTGTGTTGAGAGAGAATTAGAAAGAGAATTAGAAGTGAAATGGAGTGAATGATGAGTGGTAATTGGTGAGTGGTGAGTGGGGTTAAAAGGAGTTCTAGTTAGTTGACTAGCTCATGGTAGAAGTTAAAATTGATTAGTCATACATGACATAATCAATAGTGGAATCCCATGCTAGTTCCTATTGGTATATACCCATAGTAAGTACGTTTTGAAGCTGTGTATAATACGGGTAAGAATACGACTAGAATTCTTGATGAAAGAAAAGAATGGGAAAGTAACTGTAACCATTTTCGTTAAGTATGAGTGTTTTGATATATGTCTTGAAGTCTTCCAAAAGTATTTTAATACATCTAAATACACTACATGTATATACATTTTAACTGAGTCGTTAAGTCATCGTTAGTCGTTACATGTAAATGTTGTTTTGAAACCTTTAAGTTAACGATCTCAATTAATGTTGTTAACCCATTGTTTATTATATCTAATGAGATGTTAAATTATTATATTATCATGATATTATGATATATTAATATATCTTAATATGATATATATACATTTAAATGTCGTTACAACGATAATCGTTACATATATGTCTCGTTTCGAAATCCTTAAGTTAGTAGTCTTGTTTATATGTATATAACTCATTGTTAATATACTTATGGAGATACTTACTTATCATAATCTCATGTTAACCATATGTATATCCATATATATATCGTCATGTCGTTTTTACAAGTTTTAACGTTCGTGAATCGCCGGTCAACTTGGGTGGTCAATTGTCTATATGAAACATATTTCAATTAATCAAGTCTTAACAAGTTTGATTGCTTAACATGTTGGAAACATTTAATCATGTAAATATCAATCTCAATTAATATATATAAACATGGAAAAGTTCAGGTCACTACAACCATAACCTTTATTTCATCAATAAAGGTTTAAAAGGCTTTACGTAGATTATCAAATAATGATAATCTAAAATATCCTGTTTACACACGACCATTACATAATGCTTTACAATACAAATATGTTACAACAAAATAAGTTTCTTGAATGCAGTTTTTACACAATATCATACAAGCATGGACTCCAAATCTCGTCCTTATTTAAGTATGCGACAGCGGAAGCTCTTAGTATTCACCTGAGAATAAACATGCTTTAAACGTCAACAAAAATGTTGGTGAGTTATAGGTTTAACCTATATATATCAAATCATAATAATAGACCACAAGATTTCATATTTCAATACACATCCCATACATAGAGATAAAAATCATTCATATGGTGAACACCTGGTAACCGACATTAACAAGATGCATATATAAGAATATCCCCATCATTCCGGGACACCCTTCGGATATGATATAAATTTCGAAGTACTAAAGCATCCGATACTTTGGATGGGGTTTGTTAGGCCCAATAGATCTATCTTTAGGATTCGCGTCAATTAGGGTGTCTGTTCCCTAATTCTTAGATTACCAGACTTAATAAAAAGGGGCATATTCGATTTCGATAATTCAACCATAGAATGTAGTTTCACGTACTTGTGTCTATTTTGTAAATCATTTATAAAACCTGCATGTATTCTCATCCCAAAAATATTAGATTTTAAAAGTGGGACTATAACTCACTTTCACAGATTTTTACTTCGTCGAGAAGTAAGACTTGGCCACTGTTGATTCACGAACCTATAACAATATATACATATATATTAAAGTATGTTCAAAATATATTTACAACACTTTTAATATATTTTGATGTTTTAAGTTTATTAAGTCAGCTGTCCTCGTTAGTAACCTACAACTAGTTGTCCACAGTTAGATGTACAGAAATAAATCGATAAATATTATCTTGAATCAATCCACGACCCAGTGTATACGTATCTCAGTATTGATCACAACTCAAACTATATATATTTTGGAATCAACCTCAACTCTGTATAGCTAACTCCAACATTCACATATAGAGTGTCTATGGTTGTTCCGAAATATATATAGATGTGTCGACATGATAGGTCGAAACATTGTATACGTGTCTATGGTATCTCAAGATTACATAATATACAATACAAGTTGATTAAGTTATGGTTGGAATAGATTTGTTACCAATTTTCACGTAGCTAAAATGAGAAAAATTATCCAATCTTGTTTTACCCATAACTTCTTCATTTTAAATCCGTTTTGAGTGAATCAAATTGCTATGGTTTCATATTGAACTCTATTTTATGAATCTAAACAGAAAAAGTATAGGTTTATAGTCGGAAAAATAAGTTACAAGTTGTTTTTGTAAAGGTAGTCATTTCAGTCGAAAGAACGACGTCTAGATGACCATTTTAGAAAACATACTTCCACTTTGAGTTTAACCATAATTTTTGGATATAGTTTCATGTTCATAATAAAAATAATTTTCTCAGAATAACAACTTTTAAATCAAAGTTTATCATAGTTTTTAATTAACTAACCCAAAACAGCCCGCGGTGTTACTACGACGGCGTAAATCCGGTTTTACGGTGTTTTTCGTGTTTCCAGGTTTTAAATCATTAAGTTAGCATATCATATAGATATAGAACATGTGTTTAGTTAATTTTAAAAGTCAAGTTAGAAGGATTAACTTTTGTTTGCGAACAAGTTTAGAATTAACTAAACTATGTTCTAGTGATTACGAGTTTAAACCTTCGAATAAGATAGTTTTATATATATGAATCGAATGATGTTATGAACATCATTACTACCTCAAGTTTAGTAGGTAAACCTACTGGAAGTGACAAGAAATGATCTAGCTTCAAAGGATCTTGGATGGCTTGAAAGTTCTTGAAGTAGGATCATGATACAAAAACAAGTTCAAGTAAGATTTTTACTCGAATTAAGATAGTTTATAGTTATAGAAATTGAATCAAAGTTTGAATATGAATATTACCTTGAATAAGAAAGATAACCTACTGTATATAACAAAGGTTTCTTGATCTTAGATGATTACTTGGAATGGATTAGAAAGCTTGGAAGTAAATTAGTAAACTTGAAGGGATTTTTGAAGTGTTCTTGAAGTGTTCTTCCTATGATGATTATAGCTTGATTCTTGAAGTGATTTTTGATGAATATGATGATTAAATACTGGAAAAATACATTCATAATAGTGTGTGTGTGTGTGTTGAGAGAGAATTAGAAAGAGAATTGGAAGTGAAATGGAGTGAATGATGAGTGGTAATTGGTGAGTGGTGAGTGGGGTTAAAAGGAGTTCTAGTTAGTTGACTAGCTCATGGTAGAAGTTAAAATTGATTAGTAATACATGACATAATCAAGAGTGGAATCTCATGCTAGTTTCTATTGGTATATACCCATAGTAAGTACGTTTTAAAGCTGTGTATAATACGGGTAAGAATACGACTAGAATTCTTGATGAAAGAAAAGAATGGGAAAGTAACTGTAACCATTTTCGTTAAGTATGAGTGTTTTGATATATGTCTTGAAGTCTTCCAAAAGTATTTTAATACATCTAAATACACTACATGTATATACATTTTAACTGAGTCGTTAAGTCATCGTTAGTCGTTACATGTAAGTGTTGTTTTGAAACCTTTAAGTTAACGATCTCAATTAATGTTGTTAACCCATTGTTTATTATATCTAATTAGATGTTAAATTATTATATTATCATGATATTATGATATATTAATATATCTTAATATGATATATATACATTTAAATGTCGTTACAACGATAATCGTTACATATATGTCTCGTTTCGAAATCCTTAAGTTAGTAGTCTTGTTTATATGTATATAACTCATTGTTAATATACTTATGGAGATACTTACTTATCATAATCTCATGTTAACCATATGTATATCCATATATATATCGTCATGTCGTTTTTACAAGTTTTAACGTTCGTGAATCGCCGGTCAACTTGGGTGGTCAATTGTCTATATGAAACATATTTCAATTAATCACGTCTTAACAAGTTTGATTGCTTAACATGTTGGAAACATTTAATCATGTAAATATCAATCTCAATTAATATATATAAACATGGAAAAGTTCGGGTCACTACACAAATACCCCAGGCCCTATTTGGGGGTGTCACAGAATTGGATCCAGGTTCATAAGGTTGACTTTTTACTCCAATGTTTGACCATCCAATTCGAACTCAATTCTACGAACTAGATTTACAAAATTTGTAGAAACGATCACTAAGCGATTCTTAACAACACTGAAATTTTACTTTTCTCGAATTGTATGAGAATCATTCCAGAGGCCAAAACGGGCTCATTTTTGGTTAAGGAAAAACTTGAGATCAAACACTATTGTTAATTTTAGAGTTTGAATAATGATGATTATTATGCTAGATTAGAAGTTGAAAGATGAATACTCACGATTGAGTTGTAAACTGAATTAATTTTGGAATTCCTAAATTTCAATTTGTATCTGGAATGGGTGAGAGAATTAGGGGTTTAGAGATTTGATAGAATTGGGGATAGAACTAACCTAAAAAATTTGTTAGAATGAATACAATTTTGTTCGCCCTTTGGAAGAAAAGTTCGTCCGTGTTAGTTCTTAGAGTTCCCATTCAAAATTAGTTCTCATTTTATCACTCTACCATATATATATATATATATATATATATATATATATATATATATATATATATATATATATATATATATGTATATATATATATGTATATATATATATATATGTATATATATATGTATATATATATATACACACACACACATATACATATATGTATAATATTCACACACTTAACACCTATTAATTCACCAATATGCTCATGAGGGGACTTGAATCTCCAACCTCTTTGATTGAAAGACTACTCGAATACAGCTAGACTATAAGCCATTTGGCATTAATATTAATATGGATATGATATATGATATATGAAATTGTTGGAGTGCGAATCGAGTTAAACAAGTCAAAGAAAATGTTTCAAGGGAAGAGGCGCGCCGCCGATTAACGCTTAAACCAAGCATCAGATTCGAGAAAATTCGAAGAAAATGTTTCAAGGGTCCTAGCATGCTAATGCTTTCCGGAATTGTTGAGGGATCTTGTTTGAGTGAGAGCTCAAAGGAAGTTGAAGCTAGTAAAAATTCTTGTCGAATTGGGTATACTAGAGCTTTCGATACTTCGGGTAGATCTTCTCCAAAGGCAACTTTGTTGTGGTCGGCTGAGGAAGATGAACAAGAGGTTTTCTTAAGAGTCATGATTGATGATACATCCGTACAATGGGAGTTGGCTCAAGATGGAAAATCGGGTTTGTCAAAAGACGTGCGCACGTATGTGGTCGGTGTTTATGTGGAAGATCAAGGGTGTGATTGCATTCTCACACGGCTGCCTTGATGGTGTTGTCCACATGTTTGATCTACGGGCGGGTTTATTCTTTGTTGGAAAGATGAATCGGGTGGATGATATTGTGTACGGGTGGATCACTTGGGCGATGGGGTTAATTGGGTCGGGTCGGACTCAAATGACCCGTTATCTCCTAAACTAAGGAGGTATGTGCCATAGCCAAAGAGAGGTTCTTTTTTCCCAAGCTAGTAACATAAAGATCGAATTATAGCTCAGCGGTAATTTTTTGGTGTCGAAAGACTTCACTTGTTCGAAGGTTATCAAATGAAGTTCGGCGTGGTTCGGGTGCAAATCCGACGGTATCAAAAAGAGGTATAATTAGCAGGTCAAAGTTGTTATTGTGGGATGATGATGATGTTGATGATGTTAGGTTATGATGGATGATGTTTAACGTCTCTTCGAGTGGGAGATTATTGGAGTGCCAATCGAGTTAAACAAGTTGAAGAAAATGTTTCAAGGGAAGAATCCCGCCGCGGCCTCTCCTAGGCACGACGCGGCTTAACGCATAAACAGAGCATCAGATTCGAGAAGCTTATGTCCTGGAATTTTCCTTGCAGCGGCGCGGCTATGCCGGACGAAGAAGTTTCCAAAACGCGTTTTCTTGTTCCCAAAGCTATTTCCCAGTTGAATTTTTTCCTATTTAAGCATCTTATTATAATCCATACACGTATTCACGAAATTTATCAATAAAAGAACTCTCTTTGGTGGCCGAGGATTAAAGTAATCATTCGTGATTACATATAACCTCGTTAAATTGTCTTGTCTTTATCGTTTTTCTAGTTTCTTCATATACATCAATTATTTTCCTTTATTGTAAGGGGTTTGATAACCTAGGGTTATCAAGTCTTGCTAGGGCTCACGTGCTTTATTCCTAACAGAAATAACTGATCAAATGCCCTTCTTCTGGTTTAGTTGGTTTTTTGAAATTTTATCTTATGGCCTTACGCCGTGGTAGGTTTTTCTCATTTTATTTAGTTAGAAGTGTGGGGTATTCTGGTCGACTATTTTTCCGGGTTATTTTTGCGAGGGATGGTTGGTGGGTTCATTGAAGTTTTGTTTGTGACCAACTCCTCTTGTAAATCTTGATATGTTTGTGTTGAAGAGGTAAATGATTTTTCTTGTATTGCTTCGTTTCTTGAAGATGATTTTCTAAGGTGATGTTGGAGCGTCTAAATAGGTTCGTTTTTGGGTTGCTATAATGATTTGAGTAATGGGACTCCTCCTTGTCCTGGTATTTATTCACAATAATTGGAATCGGTTAAAATCGTGCTCGATAGTGTCTGACTGATGAATGATCCATGCCGCTCCCTTAGTTGATGCTTTCTCTACTATTACTCCATCTTCCCTCGACCAAAGCTCGAATCCAACCGTCTCGTTGGGTTACCCTCATCTTATTGACAACACTAGGGTCTCTTAGTGTTCTGTATATTGATGCCGAGTGTGGTTCTTCGTGTGATGATTATAGGATGAATGTTTTGGCTCAAAATAAGTCTTGTTTGTCGTTGTTTGTACAATTCTTGGCAACCCTTGTTGAAGAAACAAGGATATTGAGGTCTGATCACTGAATGGGTAATATAACAGGATATGATAATGAATGTATGCTTGTTGGCGATTCCCCGAAGGTAGTACGAAGGTATCGTACTTTACGCCACCAAGATACGAAGGTAACTCATTGAGAGTATTGTATGTGAGTAATTGTGACTTAGAGTAAATGCCTTCTCCAGAGATCATGTTCTCCTTTTTATAGGGTTAGGCAATAGCTCCATCACCACCTTTCTAGGTAGATTCAATCTTCGAGGCGATCTCTGATAAGACAAAGGGGACTTTCCCTTCGGCCGACTGCAACTCCTGCTGGCTTAAGAAAGCTACCCTGCAACATTCCTCTTTTGTCATTTGGATGTTAGTGGAAGCGAGTTTGGTCAACCGCTTACTTCTCTCCTTCAGTCTAGGTGATCGTGTGACTTTAGGAGAAGTCCTTGTTCATTGGTAACCGTGATCTCTTCATCACCACGTTCCTTCATTACTATTGCTTCGTATAACAGAAGTGGTTTCTTACCAACTCTGAATATTGGGATTCTACTTTGGTAGCATTCTTCTTTTATCATTTGGGCGCCTTTATTTGAGTTTGAGGATATCCCGCCCTCGATTAGTATTTGACATATGTGTTCTTGTGATCCATTCTTATGTCATCTATCCTCGTTAGGCGCGATATCTCCGTTAGCTTAGGTTCGTTTATCTTGACGGGGGGATACACTATCAAGCCGCCCAGTTTAATTTTAAGAAGCTTTCTGACCAAGCTTTGTTGAATTAAACTCAATCTGCCACTTGATTACTTGATTTGACGTCTCTGATCCCAGCAATTATTTACCCGAGTACTATTTACCTTTTTGCCCCTGCTAAATTTTTTCTGTTTAAATAGGCTTGAAGGGTGAAATGGTAATTTGCCGGTATGGTTACCAAAGTAACTCTGTAATTGATGGGACGGTTTTCTGCTTAAGGGTAATAAAGGGTTAGACTTTGATTTTTCTCTTTCATTTTTTCCTTTCGTTTTTCTTTTGCTTCTCTTCATCATCCGATCATCTTCTTTAATTCTCAAAAAGGTATTGCTCCCAACTTGCTATCTTTTTCTGTTATTTTCTTATGGCTAAAGTAGGGCTTCAATCTATTTCTAGTGCGCCTCTGTAAAACCCTAGGTCTTAAAGGAGACGACATAATTTTGCCAAAATCCAGGAAGTTCATGCTGGACTTTCCGGTGGATTACGTCGGAATATACACGCAATCATTTACAGAATGCAACCTTAGGATCCCCATTTCATCATTTTTCCTTAGCGTTCTTGATTACTTTAAAGTCCATGTTTCGATTGTTCACCCTCTTGCCATCAAAAATGAAAGGACCCGTCCTAATCCATCCGGACGAAGTCCATATCGATTATAAACGATTCACAACAGTTGATTACATCGTGAGGTACTTGACCTCTATATGATACATTTTACAAACATTGCATTCATTTTTGAAAAGACAATCTTTCATTACATCGAAAGTTGACGGCATGCATACCATTTAATAATAAATCCAACTATAATTGACTTAATAATAATCTTGATGAACTGAACGACTAGAATGCAACGTTTTTTTAAATATGTCATGAATGACTCCAAGTAATATCTCTAAAACGAGCAAATGCACAGCGAAAGATTTCTTTCATACCTGAGAATAAACATGCTTTAAAGTGTCAACCAAAAAGCTGATGAGTTCATTATTTTATCATAATCGATCATTTTCATCATTTTAATAGACCACAAGAATTTCATTTTCAATTCTCATAAATATACGTCCCATGCATAGAGACAAAAATCATTCATATGGTGAACACCTGGTAACCGACATTAACAAGATGCATATAAGAATATCCCCATCATTCCGGGATCCTCCTTCGGACATGATATAAATTTCGAAGTACTAAAGCATTCGGTACTTTGGATGGGGCTTGTTGGGCCCAATAGATCTATCTTTAGGATTCGCGTCAATTAGGGTGTCTGTTCCCTAATTCTTAGATTACCAGACTAAAAGGGGCATATTCGGTTTAATAATCCAGCCATAGAATGTAATTTTGAGTACTTGTGTCTATTTCGTAAAACATTTATAAAGGCAGCACATGTATTCTCAGTCCCAAAAATATATATTGCAAAAGCATTTAAAAAGGGAGCAAATAAAACTCACAATACTGTATTTTGTAGTAAAAATACATATGACGAAATTGAACAAGTGTGGGGTTGTCCTCGGATTCACGAACCTATACCATTTGTATATATATATATATATATATATATATATATATATATATATATATATATATATATATATATATATTAAAACATATATTCGTAGCTGAACAAAATTATATATTATATATATATAATTAATTTGTGTATATATTCAAAATGATTAATATTTATATAGTTATATTAATATATCCATATTTATATACATAATTGTTTAGTGTTATATTTAAAATCAATGGTTTGTTATATGCAATTATTTATGTAAATAATATTAATACGTTTAATATATATATAGTTATGTAGAATATTATAATATATGTAATAGGTATATTTTATGTACAAAATATTCATTTGTTTTATAAAAAAAATAGTTTTGATAATAATAATGATTTACTAATAATATTAATAACTTTATTAATAATACAAATAATGATTTTGTTAATACTAATACTTATAATAATAACATTAATAATATCTAATAATGTTACTTGATAACAAAATGATGATAATATTAATATTATTTATAATTATAATTGTAATTATATTCATAATAATAATAACTAACACTTATTTTTAGCATTACTAATAATAATAATTATAATTCTTGTAATAATAATAATAATAATAACAATAATTAGAAAAACTACCTCCCAAAAGCCTTCTATAAAAAGAAATGTCCCCAAGCCGGGCTCGAACCCATGACCTCTCGTTCATCAACACAACACCTAACCAGTCGACTGTTTTGTTTTATCTGTTACTACCCGGATTGAAATTTATTTAACCCTTCCATCAGTTAGTTCACAAGGCCTATTAACTATTGGACTTGGGCTAACACCAACGGCCCAATTTACAAACCCAACCAACAAGCTCTCGGCCCAAAACATAAAAAGAAATAAATGATTTGCAGCAGTCTTGGCTCGAACTCATGACCTCTTGTTCCGAGACCACACACCCAACCGTCCCTTTATCTTCGCTTTTTTCTGATTTTAATCATACTTAATTTTATTAACCGTTATATTTAGTTTCCATTTTCTTCTTCAAAACAACACCCAGAACTATTCATCGTCTTCTTTATCATCACTTTCATTTTTAATCATCATCATCATCATCAATATCAACGGGAATCATCTAATATCATGATACATCATACGATCATCATCATATATCGTAACCGTATCTTTCATCATCACCATATAAAATCTTCATCATAACTCACGGTATCTTCATCATATAATTATTTCATCTTCCACATCACGCATCATCTTTCTGTATCATCATCTATAGCGCTATCATCATCAATATAACCTACTTCCTTCGTTTCCAGTAAGAATATAGAAAACAGAAACACATGTGGTGCAGTCACTATTCATCATCTTCCTTATTTTTCGTCATCACCGTTATTATTATCAACCACGTTGTCCTCGTTCATCATAAATCATCATTGTTGTTGCTGATATTTTATTACATAAACATACATAACGGCAGCCTTTGTTCGATCATGGGATTCGAAAGAAAAAAAAATAAATAAATAAAAAAATTAAGTGGAGGTTAGTAGCGTAACAGTGGGTCATTAGCTACAGTAACACAATAATAACAAGAACGTTGTGGTGGTTTTGTTGGTGGTTATAGAGTGGTGATCGAGTAGTTTGGGATGGTGATGGTGGTTTTCTTGGTGGTTCGTAGGGTTGGAGGAGAGGAAGGATACGAAGGGTGAGGGTGGTGTTGGGTTGTTTGAGCAGTCTGTAGAGACACATAACTCTCATCAATGATTGTGGTGATTGATGGTTACATGGTGGTGGTTTACGATAGGTGATGGAAGTCTAAGATGATCGAGAGTGGATGAAGGTTGTTGTCATAGTGATGGCCATTGTTAGAAGTGATGGTGGGTTGTGGTGAAGGTTGAGTATGGTAGAGGTGATCGATGGGTGTCAACATGAGATTTATCGGATGTGGTGAAAGTATGGTTGTTGCGCACGAAGTAGAAGCAGGGGAGTGGTGAAGGTTCATGATGTTACGAAGGATTTTTGATATGGAAAAGATGGTGATAGTTTAGTTCGGTTTATGTTCCACGAAGGAGAGAACCAAGAAAGGAAAAATGTGATGGTTTGAAGTGCTCTTTATTTTCATATGCAATTTTATTTAGTTTAGTGTTAGTGGGTTTTTGTGTTGATCAATAATATGCAATGTATATGTATAATATATATAACAAGTAAGTGGTGGTTGATTATGACATTAAACAGAAAGTAATCAAGTTGTGTGGTATAGTGTGTGTCTATGATAAATATGCATGTTTATGTATATTATATATACTCCGTAAGACTTAATGAGAAGAAAACAAAACATTAACCTTTATCATTCTTAATACTACGCACACAGTAATCAATCAAGTTATCAATTAAGAATAGTTAGCCGCTATTTAATTTGGTGGTTTCTACCGAAAATTTTCACGGACTACTATTTCGTATCCTATAACAACCCTCACTTTTCCCTTCTGAATTTACCAAGTTGTCCTTAGGGTTCAATGTCATATTATATGCATCATCAATAGGGTTGTTATCCAATTCGATAAACGAACATTTATACTTTCATTAAATGATCGTAATTATTATTAAAAACCATAATATGATATAAAACTCTAAACCTAACCGTACCTATTAACTACAAAACCCTAATACCATTAAATATTAAATAATGAGCCCTAACCCTAGTACTTAATTAATAATATAAACTATATATATCAATAATTAAAAGTGACATCATATAAACTATAAAAATAATTACAAAACTAATTGGAGTAAATAAAATTTATAAGATTAGGGGCTAATAAATAAATAAAATGTAATTAAAATAATACAACCCTAATATTTACAATATTAATAAATAAATAATAATAATAATAATAATAATAATAATAATAATAATAATAATAATAATAAAAGAAAATATATATAATACATAAAAATAAGTAAAAAGCCGTAAAAAAAACAAATAAATAAGATCAAATGTATCTGATGTGTATCGGCTGTGTATTTTGCAGCTTGAACTCCAAGTCTTTTTAATCCTAGCTAATCTCTAATACCTTCCTTAATTCCCAAGAATCATAGTGCTACTAGGAAAATCCAAAAATCTATATAAGCCTCGTGATTTTCCAGATTGAATCACCACGAATTCACCTGCAAACCTGTCGACTATTTCTCTCCTACTTCCCTCAATATTCAATCGACTAAAACCTTCTGCAATCCCTCAGTTTTTTTGTCGACATCTTCAGCCCTTTCCAGTCATCTTTTAGTCGATCATCACCACCCATCCAGCCTGCTATTCGTGATCAAACATCCCCAAAAGTTCCTGGTTACTGCAGTTTCCTGTAAGTGCTCCTGTCTTGCTGTTTGTTTGATCCACAAACAGCTTTTTAATGATTGATTAATTGTTGTTTGTTTCTGTCTTTTTGTCGATCAAACAGCCCAAGAAAACCCTTAGGTTTGATCGAGTATTGCTGCTAAACTTGCTGCTGCATCTGTCTTCTGTTTCTGTCAAGTATAACCTGACCCAAACAGGCCTGATCTGGGTCAACTTTGTTGCTGCAGTCTGCTTTAGTTTCTGGTTTCTGTTGTGATCAAAGAGGACCCAAACTGCCTCTTTTTGGGTCATGCTTACCTACTGTGCTGCTGCTAATTTCTGTCAAACCTAAAACAGACCCAATTGGGTCGTGATTGTGCTGTTGGATTCTGGTTTCTGTTCAGCCCATAATCGTCATCTTGTTCTTGAACTTAATCTTCTAAGGTATATCTAGAACCCTAGTTGATTAACCTCTTAATTTGTTTTGGTTAATATAGTTATGATGTTAATATAAACTATGATTATGATTATTGTTTATCAAGATTGATTATTAAAAGGATAAGAGATTATCATTATGGGTAATAAGATTAAGTTAATGAATAATGATAATAATGGTTATGATCCAAGTTAAAAGTATCATATTAAGTATTAGTATGATCTTGATAAAGCATTATAATTTTTTTAAAAAAATTAAGGTTATGAGTAATAATTAAACTTATGATTTTATGTAGGTGAAAAAGTAAAGTAGATTATAACTATGAGTTGTTTATGATAAAAAGAAAGGGTTAGGGATAAAAGATGCATGATCATAATTGAACTAAAATGTTATATTGTTAATGAGATTAAGTAAGTTAAATTGTAAATGGTAGACTTAAGTTATGATCATGATCTTTGTTAGGGGGTTGATTAATAGATAAAGATATGAACAAGTAATATATTTATGTATGGATATAACTATGATCCTGAGTTTTGGATATGAAGTATTAAAAAGAAACTAGATAATAAGGTTAATAAGATTGGGACGTTGAATATAAATTATGGTTATAACCATTGTTATGAAGAAGTTATTTGGTTATGATTTTATGTGTTGATTAGGATAAGATTATGTTAAAAGTTATGATTTTTGTGGAGAGTTATTAACTAGTTAGTAAAGATAGATAAAGATAAAGATTATGGATTGATAAAAAGGTTACTAGTTAGTATGTTAAAAACTTATGATTTTATGTTTAGTAAAGAGTAATGATAATAAAGGATGTACATGCATGCATGCATGCATACGTACGTATGTGCATGTATACACTGTATGTACATGTGTGTGTGTATATGTAAATATATGCATACGTGTATATGTATGTGTATATGTGTATGTATATGTCCTTGTGTATGTATGTAAGAATGTTCATTATGTAAGATACATAAGTTAGTAAACAAAATAATGAAAAGTAATAAGCATATGTATATGTACCATCTTACACTATTATATATGTAACACATATACCTACTATATATATCATATAGTTATAAATACATACATGTATGATAATAATAAAGAATGTATATATATGTATGTATCACATAGATATAATTATATACGTAACATATAATAATAACTTACATAATAGTTGAATAATTGAAGTAATTAATAATACTATTATTAAGTATAACTTATACACTTAATTATATAGTAACACTTATAACACTAAGTATATTATCATTCATATAAATATAACTATTCTCGGAAACGGTCACTGTTAATATAGTTTACTATATTAATCAACAAGCTATATGTCTATTAGACATTACCTAATCGAATATTATATCTCTAGGTTGAGATCTCTGCTTACACACTCCATTCATACTACTTGCGTGGATTTGCTTGCTTGCTATTAAGGTGAACTTCATAGTCCCTCTTTTTAAACTGTTTCTATTACTTATTTTGAACTTTGGGGTGAGACACATGCTTGCTTTCAAACTGTTTTATGCTTAGACACAAGTACATGAAAACTTTCTTTTGATTAGTTCAAACTGTGCTGCATGCTTTGATTCATGCTAAATCCCTGCCATGATATCGTTAATTACTGGAATTTGGTAAGCTTAGTTATTGTGAATAGCACTATTGAGAGTGACGTCTCTAACCATTTGACCACTGGTCTTTGGTTACATAATAATGATTTAACGACACGAATGAATAAAATGATCACGGGGTAACTTTGTTTAGTCTCGATATCATACACCTCAGCACTACTACCGAACTGATTGAACCTTATTATTAAATCTTGTAGTCTAAAAACTTGTTATAACTATTAAACCTATGTTGTTCACTCAACCATTTTGGTTGACACTTTTAAGCATGTTTTGTCTCAGGTACTTAGATATATCGCTTCCGCTGTAGAACTCTGTTGTTACTTAGAAGTCAAGCCGAGCACTGGGACCAGAGTTAACATCCGCGTCAATGGATTTTGGCGGGGTGTTACAGTTAGTATCAGAGCTCTGGTTATAGGGAACTAGGTTACATTAGTGTGACTAACATGAATAGTTAGGATGCATTAG
The DNA here is from genome assembly GCF_046630445.1 of Rutidosis leptorrhynchoides. Taxonomy (NCBI): domain Eukaryota; kingdom Viridiplantae; phylum Streptophyta; class Magnoliopsida; order Asterales; family Asteraceae; genus Rutidosis; species Rutidosis leptorrhynchoides. Next base: position 400,600,449 of record NC_092335.1, on the reverse strand, counting down.
TGAGTCTAGTCTGTAACCTTGTTGTTCATTTGCATTGATTATTTGCATTACATTCTAGATTATGTGCATTAAGTTCACTTATATTTGTTATGCCTAGAATTCCTATACCATTCAAAACTTTAGAAAACACTTTGCTATAGGAACTATACTTACACGTCTGACTCTTAGAATAAGAGCCATGACTCACTTGTATTCCAACAATAGAACGCCACCATATCTATCTCATTATAGGAAAGCTAAGGCTTGTTATAGAGAACAAGGATTGCCTTCTACGTGTGCCTTATGTGGGTGCCTTAGCAATCTTTAGGACTATAACCTTTCCTGTTTTAGTTCTAGTGCATTTTTCCCTTACATTTTATTCGTGCTTTTGCATCATCTTTAGAACCTACGTAATCATCTCTCTTTCTATTCATTTAGGATGTCTCGTAATAGCCCAATCATCATCTCTGACAACGAGTCCGATGGATCCTACTCTGAAAGATCTATCCACACACCGGCTTATAGACCCGTTTCCCCGCCATTTTCACCAACTCACCCAAACTATGTCCCTCCTAGTCCACCACACTACCCTCATTTGGAAGAATCCCACACTAATGATAACTATGATGGGGATGATGAGGAGGAAGAATCTGTGGAGGAGATGAATGAAGAAGAGGAAGTTGAGGAAGAATCCAAGTCCGAGTCCTCTGTTCAAGGCAATGGCAACAATGGCGTATCGCGAAACCTTGCGACTATTCGTTCTCATCAAAGTTTTATAAGCTACCCGCCTCCTACATACAAGAGTACTGAAAGACCTGGGCTCAGTAATATATAAATGGTGAATGCTGATCTCATGAGCTACACTAACCGATTTCAAGAATTTGCTCTCATGGCTACTCCCAAGTATCTAGGAATCCAATGCTACACTAATGGATGGCCTAATGAAGTCCGAAGAGATGTTATCTTGGAGAACCCGAGTACCATACAAGAAGCTGCTTGCATAGCAAGCTTTTTCATCGACAAACATAAGGAGAAAGAAGGTGCAAAAAGGAAGAGAGAAGGAATGGAGCAAGAAAATTCTAAAAGCAAATGCAACAAGTTGTATAAGGGAAAACATCCTTATTGCAGAAGATGTGAGAGACATTATAAAGGATGGTGTAAGGCCAAGTGCACCAAGTGCAAGAAGGTGGGTCATGTAGCCAAGAATTGTAGAGTTGTTACTCCATCAGCCAAAACTCCAGCCACAAAGGCAAATGCAACCGTTCTTACTTGCTATAACTGCGGAAGGGTAGGACATTTCAAAAATCAATGTTTGGATAAGAAGAAGAATGAAGAGGCACAATGAAGAGTTTTTGGAAACCACTAGAGACATTTAAATTTTCATAGTATTCTTTATGTTACTGTTTAGTACTTTTATAGTTTGGAAGATTTCATTAAGTTTCTGTAATACTCTAGTTACTTTCTTTTAATGAATGATGTTATTTTCTTTTCTTTCATTTTCCATTGAATCATTCGCCTCGATGAAGATGCATATTGACTAGATGACATAGTAGTAACCTTATGGAGTGATAAAAGTATGATTTAGAATAATATAATGACACTTGATCAACGTCATTATATTATGATAAGTCATACAGAAATCCTAAAGGATCATGATGGGAATAAGATTTGATCAACCTTAGGACCATTGTGTACCATTACATACTCCTTATCACTATATTGTCAACTATAAATATCAACCCTAGATATTATATATCCTTCACTTGTCAATTATCCACGCCCGGTGCTGTACCTATTGCATAGGTATCATACCAATTAGCTCCACCCAAAATGAAGGAATCATCCAGCCAATTCCAAGAGCTTTTGGAGAAAGGTTCCATTCATTTTAGCTTGCCTCTGTGAGGAGCACCCGTTCTATTTGTCAAGAAGAAAGATGGCACGTTGAGAATGTGTATTGATTACCAAGAACTCAACAAGCTAATCATCAAAAACCGTTATCCATTCCCGCCTATTGATGACCTATTTGACCAACTGCAAGGACCAAGTATCTATTCGAAGATTGACCTTAGGTCGGGTTATCATCAATTGAGAGTCAAGGAAACCTATATTTCTAAGACTACTATCCGAACTCGTTGTAGACACTATGAGTTTCTTGTCATGCCTTTTGGTTTAACCAATACTCCTGTTGTATTCATGGATCTTGTGAACCATGTATGCAAACCGTATCTTGATAAATTCGTAACCGTTTTCATTAATGACATCTTAATCTATTCAAAGAGCGAGAAAGAGCATGAGCAACATCTGCAATTGATTCTAGATCTCATAAAGAAGGAACACATGTATGCCAAGTTTTCCAAGTGTGAACTTTGGCTACAAATCATACAATTCCTTGGACGGGTATTTAATAGTAAAGGAATATAAGTCGATCCTATAAAAATCACCATTAATCAGAAATTTTCAAGAACTAGTCATGGAGGAAGTCCATAAGACTAGATATTCTAATCACCTAGGCTCTTTTAGCTGAAATTTCATACCATATCAACCCTCATTCAAGTAGGTCCCCACTGTAATTAAGTGTAGACCTTGCTTTAACAAAACGTTGACCGAATGATAATTTTTAGTCAATATTTCCTGTTAAATAAAGTTCATACATTTCACATCTCGAATCCTAAAAGTGTCTTGTTGACAACATACTCGCTATTCCTTTGAATGATCTTCGCATTAAATGCATTTCATCGAAAAACCTATAGAAATTCTGTATTTTGAGGTTAAACGTTCGAAACAAAGCTTTATTCCTATTGTTAAAGATCTGTTGGAATTCACAAAGAGGCCCTGAGTATACCTGGGAACGTGATGGCCAGATGAAACGGAAATACCCACATCTATTCTCACTTGCTGATGCATTCGAGAAGTCTTCCTGAAACTTCGGGACGAAGTTTAAATTAACGGGGAGGTACTATAACAACCCTCACTATTCCCTTCTGAATTTACCAAGTTGTACTTAGGGTTCAATGTCATATTCTGTGCATCATCAATAGGGTTGTTATCCAATTCGACAAACGAACATTTATACTTTCATTAAATGATCGTAATTATTATTAAAAACCATAATATGATATAAAACTCTAAACCTAACCGTACCTATTAACTACAAAACCCTAATACTATTAAATATTAAATAATGAACCCTAACCCTAGTACTTAATTAATAATATAAACTATATATATATATATATATATCAATAATTAAAAGTGACATCATATAAACTATAAAAATAATTACAAAACTAATTGGAGTAAATAAAATTTATAAGATTAGGGGCTAATAAATAAATAAAATGTAATTAAAATAATACAACCCTAATATTTACAATATTAATAAATAATAATAATAATAATAATAATAATAATAATAATAATAATACTAATAATAATAAAAGAAAATATATATAATACATAAAAATAAGTAAAAAGCCGTAAAAAAATAAATAAATAAGATCATATGTATCTGATGTGTATCAGCTGTGTATTTTGCAGCTTGAACTCCAAGTCTTTTTAATCCTAGCTAATCTCTAATACCTTCCTTAATTCCCAAGAATCATAGTGCAACTAGGAAACTTCACTCGTGATTTTCCAGATTGAATCACCACGAATTCACCTGCAAACCTGTCGACTATTTCTCTCCTGCTTCCCTCAATATTCAGTCGACTAAAACCTTCTGCAATCCCTCAGTTTTCTGTCGACATCTTCAGCCCTTTCCAGTCATCTTTTAGTCGATCATCACCACCCATCCAGCCTGCTATTCGTGATCAAACATCCCCAAAAGTTCCTGGTTACTGCAGTTTGCTGTAAGTGCTCCTATCTTGCCGTTTATTCGATCCACAAACAGCTTTTTAATGATTGATTAATTGTTGTTTGTTTCTGTCTTTTTGTCGATCAAACTTGCTGCTGCATCTGTCTTCTGTTTCTGTCAAGTTTAACCTGACCCAAACAGGCCTGATCTGGGTCGACTTTGTTGCTGCAGTCTGCTTCAGTTTCTAGTTTCTGTTGTGATCAAAGAGGACCCAAACAGCCTCTTTTTAGGTCGTTCTTATCTACTGTGCTGCTGCTAATTTCTGTCAAACCTGAAATAGACCCAATTGGGTCGTGATTGTGCTGTTGGATTCTGGTTTCTGTTCAGCCCATAATCGTCATCTTGTTCTTGAACTTAATCTTCTAAGGTATATCTAGAACCCTAGTTGATTAACCTCTTAATTTGTTTTGGTTAATCTAGTTATGATGTTAATATAAACTATGATTATGATTATTGTTTATCAAGATTGATTATTAAAAGGATAAGAGATTATCATTATGGGTAATAAGATTAAGTTGATGAATAATGATAATAATGGTTATGATCCAAGTTAAAAGTATCATATTAAGTATTAGTATGATCTTGATAAAGCATTATAATTTTTAAAAAAAAAATTAAGGTTATGAGTAATAATTAAACTTATGATTTTATGTAGGTGAAAAAGTAAAGTAGATTATAACTATGAGTTGTTTATGATAAAAAGAAAGGGTTAGGGATAAAAGATGCATGATCATAATTGAACTAAACTGTTATATTGTTAATGAGATTAAGTAAGTTAAATTGTAAATGGTAGACTTAAGTTATGATCATGATCTTTGTTAGGGGGTTGATTAATAGATAAAGATATGAACAAGTAATATATTTATGTATGGATATAACTATGATTCTGAGTTTTGGATATGAAGTATTAAAAAGAAACTAGATAATAAGGTTAATAAGATTGGGACGTTGAATATAAATTATGGTTATAACCATTGTTATGAAGAAGTTGTTTGGTTATGATTTTATGTGTTGATTAGGATAAGATTATGTTAAAAGTTATGATTTTTGTGGAGAGTTATTAACTAGTTAGTAAAGATAGATAAAGATAAAGATTGTGGATTGATAAAAAGGTTACTAGTTAGTATGTTAAAAACTTATGATTTTATGTTTAGTAAAGAGTAATGATAATAAAGGATGTACATGCATGCATGCATGCATACGTACGTATGTGCATGTATACACTGTATGTATATGTGTGTGTGTATATGTAAATATATGCATACGTGTATATGTATGTGTATATGTGTATGTATATGTACTTGTGTATGTATGTAAGAATGTTCATTATGTAAGATACATAAGTTAGTAAACAAAATAATGAAAAGTAATAAGCATATGTATATGTACCATCTTACACTATTATATATGTAACACATATACCTACTATATATATCATAAAGTTATAAATACATACATGTATGATAATAATAAAGAATTTATAAATATGTATGTATCACATAGATATAATTATATACGTAACATATAATAATAACTTACATAATAGTTGAATAATTGAAGTAATTAATAATACTATTATTAAGTATAACTTATACACTTAATTATATAGTAACACTTATAACACTAAGTATATTATCATTCATATAAATATAACTATTCTCGGAAACGGTCACTGTTAATATAGTTTACTATATTAATCAAAAAGCTATATGTCTATTAGACATTACCTAATCGAATATTATATCTCTAGGTTGAGATCTCTGCTTATACACTCGATTCATACTACTTGCGTGGATTTGCTTGCTTGCTATCAAGGTGAACTTCATAGCCCCTCTTTTTAAACTGTTTTTATTACTTATTTTGAACTTTGGGGTGAGACACATGCTTGCTTTCAAACTGTTTTGCGCTTAGACACAAGTACATGAAAACTTTCTTTTGATTAGTTCAAACTGTGCTGCATGCTTTGATTCATGCTAAATCTCTGCCATGATATCGTTAATTACTGGAATTTGGTAAGCTTAGTTCTTGTGAATAGCGCTATTGAGAGTGACGTCTCTAACCATTTGACCACTGGTCTTTGGTTACATAATAATGATTTAACGACAAGAACGAATACAGTGATCACTGGGTAACTTTGTTTAGTCTCGATATCATACACCTCAGCACTACTACCGAACTGATTGAACCTTATTATTAAATCTTGTGGTCTAAAAACTTGTTATAACTATTAACCCTATGTTGTTCACTCAATCATTTTGGTTGACACATTTAAGCATGTTTTGTCTCAGGTACTTAGATATATTGCTTCCGCTGTAGAACTATGCTGTTACTTAGAAGTCAAGCCGAGAACTGGGACCAGAGTTAACATCCGCGTCAATGGATTTTGGCGGGGTGTTACATATCCCGTTGGGAATTAGTAGCGGATAAAAGTCTTTCAGAAAAATCCCAAATTTTTATGATAATTATATTTAATTATTTCAGTCATTATGATATATAATTTGGTTATTAACTATTAAATAAAAACTACATCAACTGTCCCTCTCATTTATGGGTGAAATATAAAAAGTGTTAAAATTAAATAATTAGATCCTAAATATACTTTTAATAAACCTATAATTTATATAACTCATTTTCGGGTCACCTTTTATTTTAAAATTACCTAAGTTCGAATTTAACTTGCTTAATATCAATCTGAACATCAAACGATTATTACAAGCATTTAATATTTATTTTTAATATACTTTATTTATATATAGAGATATATTTTAAATAATTATTATTATAATATCCTATTTTTTTTATTAATTTTTAATAACAACAACATATAATACTTCAAATTATATTTTGAATTATTATTTATATATACATACACACATATCTGTTTACAATTAATTGTTCGTGAATTGTCGAGAGCAGTCGAAGGTCAATTGGATATATGAAACAATTCAAAACTTTTGAGACTCAACATTACGGACTTTGCTTATCGTATCGAAATCAGATAAGATTAAGTTTAAATTTGGTCGAAAATTCCCGGGTCATCACAGTACCTACCCGTTAAAGAAATTTCGTCCCGAAATTTGAGTGAGGTGGTCATGACTAACATTAAAAATGTTTTCATGATGAATATGAGTTGATAAATTGAGTTTTTATCATTATTGAGTAATATGGATAAAAATAATTCGATTATTCGAAGACTACGAATGAAGCTATCACCAAAGAGTGAAATAGGAAAGTAAAGATTCATCTTAACTTTTGACAGAGTCAGGGTTGAATTCCGGAATTCAAGGGATTTAAAGAAAATCTTCGAAATCTAAAAGATTTGATTCTTCGGCGAGTAAGGAAATTAAGATCTCTATAATTAAATACGGTGATCTGCCTCGATTACTCTGTCTGATATTTCCACTATAAATTAAGCTCTTCCGTTCCATTATTCTCACCATTTCCTATACTTTCTTTCTTAGTTCATACATCCAAAAGATTGTGAAAATGCTTAATCCAGTTCTAATCCTTGATATTTTTCTAGTTATCATTTCTGTCATCCTTCTTTTCAATCTTCCACCAGAAGAATCTGTTTACTTCTACTATTATCTTGGGGTGACACTATTCTTATTCCTACCATGTCTTTATATTGTTATTCGTATTAAAATCCACGGTTTGTAATCTCCGTGTTGTTGCTGGGCTTTATATTTTTCCTTATATTTAGAAGTTCCATGCTTTTGTTTTCTCTATATGACTTCAAGTCATGCGAATAAATGTCCAGAATTCGTAGGTATGAAGTTTCAAATGGTCTTAATGTTCTAAACAGGAAAGAACATAATAGCACGATTTGATTTGTCAAATTATCAAAATCACTGAGAATAGAACTATCAAGAAAATATGTTCTTGATATGTCTATATATTAGATAAAATGTAAGAGTCGTGTAACATGGCACATGATAACGTTATGGTCTGTGAATCATCACGTCCCATTAGAAACTCAGCATGACTTACTGTAATATAATCACGTTGATCAAGTGTCATTATATTATATTAACTCATGCATCAGTTCCCAACATTACTTCAATAACATTCATATTTTAAGCTCAAAAATTTACAGAGTATAGAAACTAATAGTTTCTATATGATGTAACACTGATAGCACGAAGAGATTAATGATTTTAGATAAGAATAGTTATGAAAATATCTTCAGAAATATGGAGGATATTTATAATGAAAGATACGATGATATCTTGGAATTTCTAATATCGAAAGATGGTGAAGAAAATTTTCCGCAAGATTTTAACATGACTTCGGAGCAAGATATTCTCTAAGGATTTCAACGGATCCAGAATTACTTGGATTCTTTGAATAGGGTATGGCCCTTGTTTTTGTCCTTGGTCTCCTTAGTGATTAGCTCAATCCGTTTTCCAGTTCCAATTTTTCTGAGCTTTGCCAACATACTATTCTTTATCATCAAACTTCCGATGATTAAGGTCGTTTACGGTTGTCTATGGTTTCTACTTCTTCATTCAGCTTTTTTTTTCAACATTCAGAGTATTGATTTGTGACTGAGTGCTTTTCAAAATTTCAGAATGAAAGATCATAATTCTAAGAGATAAATATCATACATATAACTGTTGATGTAGATATGCTGTGAGTTTTCAAAGTACTGATTGCTGATTCCCGGTAATTGGTATGGCAGTTCTCGTTACAAGATGCGGATGAGTATATGATAGGGTTTCAATGAATAAATATAATAATTTATCAGAGAGATTTAAGCCAAGAAGCATCGAGGTTGTTGGTACGTCTGCTGGTAATATGGTGGAATATAAAAGAATTCTCCGGTATCAAAAGGGTAATCGTATATATCAGGATTATAGTAAGACTACTTCGAATGAAAAGTCGAAGTTGACTTGCTGGAGCAATGACAAAATTTGCTACTTTGAAAAGGGATCGCAAAGTTATTTTTGCTAATAAATGCCAAAGGATCTGACGCGGCTACGTGTTAAAATTTTACTCAGTTGCCGAGAGTTTCTCAGGTGCATAACTATATGTATAAATCTTTCCTTTCGTAGATGAAGTGCGGTTGATTCGTCTTATCGATTGAGGTGTTTTCAAGAATCATGAAAGGTTTGAACGTAGATTGTAATCGTCAAGATACAAATGGGTTTTAAGATGAAACAAGTGGCAAACTTGAAGAATTGTTTAGTTTCATATGTTATAATTAATATTTTAATTCATTTTAATTGTCTAATGTCATTAGTCCACAGTCGATAGTCCACAGTTAACAGTCCAATAATTCATATATAATTTAATATGTAATATTCGAATTAATTAATACGTATCGTGACCCGAGTACATGTCTCAGACTCGATCACAACTCAAACTATATATATTATTATAGAATAAACCTCAACCCTGTATAGAGAACTCGATCATTACTGCATATAGAGTGTCTATGGTTATTCCAAATAATATATATAGATGCGTCGATATGATATGTCAAAACCTTGTATACGTGTCCCGATATTTAAAGTGCGTAAAATAAATAACAGAAATTAAATGACAATAAATAAAATTGCGAGAATTAAAATTGCGATAAATAAAATGTGATAATTAAATTGCGATAAATAAAAGGTAATACGGAATTAACAGTTAGCTAGGAATAGTTAGCTAGGATTTCGTTAGCGTGAATTCTTAACAAAATTTCTCATAGTTAATTTGTTTGTTTCTAACAAATTTTATTTTGACAAATGTTTTCTTCATTATGCCACTTGTTGGATTCTGATAAGTCAAAATCCAAATATGAAATTGAATGAAAATGGTTATTTTGCGGTGAACAGATACGTATATCTGTGGGTGTAAGTAGGATAGTAAATGACTATTAAATCAGATTCGAAGAATGTACAGTGTAACTTATTAATGTAAAATCTAAATATTTCTCGGGTATTACCTACCCGTTAAAATATTTTCACCATTAACAGTTTGTACAAAAGAATATTTAATTACAATCTTTATGAAAACATATATACATATATATTTTCTTCAGATGTAATCATGGATTCAATGAGTCAATATGATATTAATCTCATTTGATTTACCGTTAGAACAGAATATATAATTTCTAAATCATTAGAGATTACATAATCTCCATGAAGAACGAAGGTAATTGATGTGGAACGATACGTAGAACGTTAATTATACTCGAGGTACAGAATAAGATGTTGAGGTATGGATTGTTGATTATACTGTTGGTGCCGGTGATGTTGCTGAAGCTGGTACATTTTGCACCATATTTTCCAAGGCTACAACTCGGGTGCGAAGCTCGTTGACTTATTACTCCGGAATGATTGTCGGTAGGAACGAGCGAATGAATAAGGTTTAGAATTTTAGATAGAATATAATCTTGGCGAGATATTTGGAAAATGAGTGTTAAAATGGTGTTTCGAACAGCTCGCCGGTAAGTGCTTCAGGTTCTTCGCCAAGTGGGCAATTTGGTTGGTGGAAAAGATCTCCTTCTTCGCGTCTCCATTGATTAAGTCGACTACGATCCCATCAGATGAATTGGGGATGGCTGATTGATTGATTCATTCCGGTGACACCGTTTTCGGAGCTTAGGTGAAACTCCATATCGGAATAGCTGTCGGAATAACTATCGGAATAGCTATCGAAATCTGAGGGACTCGAATTGGTTGAGGAATTCATCTCGTACGATCAGATGAAGGATTTTTGATAAGAAATAGATTATAGGATGTAGATTAGTACCCTGCAATACATAATTTACATATGCATATATAATACTAAAATCCCATAAGTTACGAAGGAATCTACGGAAGCTGTCAGGTAAAGGTAACAATAACAGATACGCTAAGATTTGAATTTATCTATACACTATTCATGCAATCAATGCAGTAATATGTGTCTAGACTAGGAATGATAAGCAGGTAATTTCCTAAGGATGATAAGTAGATGATTTTCGACACGAAATGATAAGCAAAACTTTTGACATGCAGACACGGTCGAAGTCCAGACTCACTAATGCATCCTATCGACTTATCAGTTAGACACACTAATGTAGACCTGGTTCACTAAGACCACCGCTCTGATACCAACTAAAAGGACCCGTCCTAATCCATCCGGACGAAGTCTATATCGATTATAAACGATTCACAACAGTTGATTACATCGCGAGGTACTTGACCTCTATATGATACATTTTACAAACATTGCATTCGTTTTTGAAAAGACAATCTTTCATTACATCGAAAGTTGACGGCATGCATACCATTTAATAATAATTCCAACTATAATTGACTTAATAATAATCTTGATGAACTCAACGGCTAGAATGCAACGTATTTTGAAATATGTCATGAATGACTCCAAGTAATATCTCTAAAACGAGCAAATGCACAGCCGAAGATTTCTTTCATACCTGAGAATAAACATGCTTTAAAGTGTCAACCAAAAGGCTGGTGAGTTCATTAGTTTATCATAATCGATCATTTTCATCATTTTAATAGACCACAAGAATTTCATTTCCAATTCTCATAAATATACGTCCCATGCATTGAGACAAAAATCATTCATATGGTGAACACCTGGTAACCGACATTAACAAGATGCATATAAGAATATCCCCATCATTCCGGGATCCTCCTTCGGACATGATATAAATTTCGAAGTACTAAAGCATCCGGTACTTTGGATGGGGCTTGTTGGGCCCAATAGATATATCTTTAGGATTCACGTCAATTAGAGTGTCTGTTCCCTAATTCTTAGATTACTAGACTAAAAGGGGCATATTCAGTTTAATAATCCAGCCATAGAATGTAATTTCGAGTACTTGTGTCTATTTCGTAAAACATTTATAAAAGCAGCGCATGCATTCTCAGTCCCAAAAATATATATTGCAAAAGCATTTAAAAAGGGAGCAAATGAAACTCACAATACTGTATTTTGTAGTAAAAATACATATGACGACATTGAACAAGTGTGGGGTTGTCCTCGGATTCACGAACCTATACCATTTGTATATATATATATATATATATTAAAACATATAATCGTAGCTGAACAAAATTATATATTATATATATAATTAATTTTTGTATATATTCAAAATGATTAATATTTATATAGTTATATTAATATATCCATATTTATATACATAATTGTTTAGTGTTATATTTAAAATCAATGGTTTGTTATATGCAATTATTTATGTAAATAATATTAATACGTTTAATATATATATAGTTATGTAGAATATTATAATATATGTAATAGGTATATTTTATATACAAAATATTCATTTGTTTTATAAAAAAAATAGTTTTGATAATAATAATGATTTACTAATAATATTAATAACTTTATTAATAATACAAATAATGATTTTGTTAATACTAATACTTATAATAATAACACTAATAATATCTAATAATGTTACTTGATAACAAAATGATGATAATATTAATATTATTTATAATTGTAATTATATTCATAAAAATAATAACTAACACTTATTTTTAGCATTACTAATAATAATAATTATAATTCTTGTAATAATAATAATAATAATAACAATAATTAGAAAAACTACCTCCCAAAAGCCTTCTATAAAAAGAAATGTCCCCAAGCAGGGCTCGAACCCATGACCTCTCGTTCATCAACACAACACCTAACCAGTCGATTATTTTGTTTTATCTGTTACCACCCGGATTGAAATTTATTTAACCCTTCCACCAGTTAGTTCACAAGGCCTATTAACTATTGGACTTGGGCTAAAACCAACGGCCCAATTTACAAACCCAACCAACAAGCTCTCGGCCCAAAACTTAAAAAGAAATAAATGATTTGCAGCAGTCTTGGCTCGAACTCAGGACCTCTTGTTCCAAGACCACACACCCAACCGTCCCTCTGTCTTCGCTTTTTTCTGATTTTAATCATACTTAATTTTATTAACCGTTATATTTAGTTTCCATTTTCTTCTTCAAAACAACACCCAGAACTATTCATCATCTTCTTTATCATCACTTTCGTTTTTAATCATCATCATCATCATCATCAATATCAACGGGCATCATCTAATATCATGATACATCATACGATCATCATCATATATCGTAACCGTATCTATCATCATCACCATATAAAATCTTCATCATAACTCACGGTATCTTTATCATATAATTATTTCACCTTCCACATCACGCATCATCTTTCTGTATCATCATCTATAGCTCTATCATCATCATCAATATAACCTACTTCCTTCATTTCCAGTAAGAATATAGAAAACAGAAACACATGTGGTGCAGTCACTATTCATCATCTTCCTTATTTTTCGTCATCACCGTTATTATTATCAACCTCGTTGTCCTCGTTCATCATAAATCATCATTGTTGTTGCTGATATTTTATTACATAAACATACATAACTCTCATCAATGATTGTGGTGATTGATGGTTAAATGGTGGTGGTTTACGATAGGTGATGGAAGTCTAAGATGATCGAGAGTGGATGAAGGTTGTTGTCATAGTGATGGCCATTGTTAGAAGTGATGGTGGGTTATGGTGAAGGTTGAGTATGGTAGAGGTGATCGATGGGTGTTTTATCGGATGTGGTGAAAGTATGGTTGTTGCTCACGAAGTAGAAGCAGGGGAGTGGTGAAGGTTCATGATGTTACGAAGGATTTTTGATATGGAAAAGATGGTGATAGTTTAGTTCAGTTTATGTTCCACGAAGGAGAGAACCAAGAAAGGAAAAATGTGATGGTTTCAAGTGCTCTTTATTTTCATATGTAATTTTATTTAGTTTAGTGTTAGTGGGTTTTTGTGTTGATCAATAATATGCAATGTATATGTATAATATATATAACAAGTAAGTGGTGGTTGATTATGACATTAAACAGAAAGTAATCAAGTTGTGTGGTATAGTGTGTGTCTATTATCAATATGCATGTTTATGTATATTATATATACTCCGTAAGACTTAATGAGAAGAAAACAAAACATTAACCTTTATCATTCTTAATACTACGCACACAGTAATCAATCAAGTTATCAATTAAGAATAGTTAGCCGCTATTTAATTTGGTGGTTTCTACCGACAGTTTTCACGGACTACTATTTCGTATCCCGTTGAGAATTAGTGGCGGATAAAAGTCTTTCAGAAAAATCCCAAATTTTTATGATAATTATATTTAATTATTTCAGTCATTATGATATATAATTTGGTTATTAACTATTAAATAAAAACTACATCAACTGTCCCTCTTATTTATGGGTGAAATATAAAAAGTGTTAAAATTAAATAATTAGATCCTAAATATGCTTTTAATAAACCTATCATTTATATAACTCATTTTCGGGTCACCTTTTATTTTAAAATTACCTAAGTTCGAATTTAACTTGCTTAATATCAATCTGAACATCAAACGAGTATTACAAGCATTTAATATCTATTTTTAATATACTTTATTTATATATAGAGATATATTTTAAATAATAATTATTATAATATCCTATTTTTTTTATTAATTTTTAATAACAACAACATATAATACTTCAAATTATATTTTGAATTATTATTTATATATACATACACACATATCTGTTTACAGTTAATTGTTCGTGAATTGTCGAGAGCAGTCGAAGGTCAATTGGATATATGAAACAGTTCAAAACTTTTGAGACTCAACATTACAGACTTTTCTTATCGTATCGAAATCAGATAAGATTAAGTTTAAATTTGGTCGGAAATTCCCGGGTCATCACAAAAAAGACCCTGCTTTTGAATATATATGCAAAGCATATGGCGGCCAGCCTTTTGTTGACTTATTTCACTGTTTCTTTCAAACTGGTGATGCTGGGAATTGGGTTACAATTGCCAAGTGTCGTAGAAAGAGGGGTAGTGTGATTGATACTCCCATGTGTTTTGCTTCTTCCATTCCTGATGTAAGGAATTGGAAAAATTCCTTTGTCTATATCAAGAAATCTTTTTTCTTTCCGAACAAATTTCCCAATGCCGTTGATAGAAGGTGGTCCACTGTTAACAAAGCAATATAGTGATTCTATTCCTGAGGATGCTAAAAATGATCCTCTCTACGGTAGGATTTGTCGTCATCCTATAATACCTTCAACTCTTCCGGATTCCCTCCTTTTTAAGTTCGGCATGGCACCTTCTGTGAAGACCCGTCCTAATCCATCCAGACGAAGACCATATCAATTATAAACGATTCACAACAGTTGATTTCATCGCGAGGTACTTGACCTCTATATGATACATTTTACAAACATTGCATTCGTTTTTGAAAAGACAATATTTCATTACATCAAAAGTTGACGGCAGGCATACCATTTCATAATATATCTAACTATAATTAACTTAATAATAATCTTGATGAACGCAACGACTCGAATGCAACGTCTTTTGAAATATGTCATGAATGACTCCAAGTAATATCTCTAAAATGAGCAAATGCACAGCGGAAGATTTCTTTCATACCTGAGAATAAACACGCTTTCAAGTGTCAACCCAAAGGTTGGTGAGTTCATTAGTTTAACATAAATAATCATTTCATAATTTTAATAGACCACAAGATTTCATATTTCCATTTCTCATAAACATACGTCCCGTGCATAGAGACAAAAATATCATTCATATGGATTGAACACCTAGTAACCGACATTCACAATATGCATATAAGAATATCCCCATCATTCCGGGATCCTCCTTCGGACATGATATAAATTTCGAAGTACTAAAGCATCCGGTACTTTGGATGGGGCTTGTTGGGCCCGATAGATTTATCTTTAGAATTCGCGTCAATTAGGGTGTCTGTTCCCTAATTCTTAAATTACCAGACTTAATAAAAAGGGGCATATTCGATTTCGATAATTCAACCATATAATGTAGTTTTGATTACTTGTGTCTATTTCGTAAATCATTTATAAAAATTGCGCATGTATTCTCAGCCCAAAAATATAAAGGGTAAAAAGGCAAATGAAACTCACGCATATAAATATTGTAAAACAGTTAATAAAGTATTTGCATGTATTCTCAGCCCCAAAATGTATATAAAAAGGGAATAATGAAACTCACTTTACGATATTTCGTAGTAAAAATATTCATACGACGGAACTGAACAATGCAGGGTTGACCTTGGATTCACGAACCTATATCAAGTATATATATTAACACATATCACATTTAATTAACTAAGTTTACTAATACTTTATAACGTATTAAGCTTAATATCTTTATATATATAATTACAATAATACTTATAATATGTTATAATATATATAATATATATTTTAATTAATGTTATATCAATATATATGATAATATATTAGTTAATATATTAAAACACTTTAGTATGTAATATTAGTATACTTGTAATATATTTTTATATAAATATCATTTGTTTATTAAAATAATAATTATAATAATATTAAATTAATAAAAATAATAATCGTAACTAAATTTAATAATAATATTGATAATAATAATTTTGCTAATAACATTAGTCATTTTATTTTTAGTAATACTAATAATAAAAATAATAATAATGATAATAATAAAAATAATCAAAATATTAAATATTAATAAAAATGATAGTTTTATATTAATGGTAAAAATGATAGTTTTGAAAAAATGATAATTTTATCGTTTTTATCAATCTTACTAATAATAACGATAATGATACTAATATAAATATTAGTCATAATAATAATCATTTTAGTGACAATATTGTTAATGACAATATTGTTAATGATATTGATAATAATAATAATAACAGTAATAATAATACTTATATTTATAATAATCATGATATGATAATAATAATAATAATAATAATAATAATAATAATAATAATAATAATAATAATAATAATAATAATAATAATAAAAATAATAATAAAAATAATAAGTAAACTACCTCATAGAAGTAGTCCTAAAAAATGCCCAAGTCCGGGTTTGAACCCGCGATGTCCCGCTAACCCGATAACGACCTAACAATAACAATGTCCTTGCTTTTTTTTCCTGTAATTATACCCCGTTAGTAATATACTTAATATATCTCTATCCGTATCTTCCCATTTTCTTCTATCATCTATCATATACCTACAGTATCATCATTTATTCTAATCATCATCATCATTCCTTCATAATGACATCATCATCAACGTCATTATCATCATAATCTCTCGGTTTATTATTATCATCACGGATCATTATCATTATCCGTTATTATCATCTTTATAATACTCGTATATCATCATTAATTCATAATCATCAAATTTGTTAACAAATTCTAATCATCATCGTCATCATCTGGAACAAAAAGGATTACAATCTTAAGCCCAATTCATTTTTCAACCCACAACCAATCAAGACCCATATCACAAGCCCATTTAGTTTAGGCCTGTTAAAAGCAATAAAGATTATATGGGCCGTTTAATTAAATGATAGAAATAAGAATTCTTACAGCCTATCATTTGATAAACTGTACGACCAAAAGACTCTAACAGTAGCAGCAATATACAGTGGTGGTTGATGGTGGAAGTTGGTAGTTGCAGATGACGGTTTTTAAAACAGAAAAATAGAAGGCTGTTAACAACCACAGTTCATCATTAATCACTGCATTAGGCTGCTGCTTTTGAACACCCATCGCGACAGAAACAATAAAATTACAGCAGCAGTGATGATCGATGGTTGGTGATGAAGGTGGTTTAAGGTGATTTAATGTGGTTGATATGGGTGGTGATCAAAACAAAAAGTAATATAGTAATTTGTTGGTAGTTTGAGATAGGTGATGGTGGTTTGGTAATCTTAATCACGAAAAAGAAGAAGTGTTTTAATGGAGTCACGAAGGTGGGTTGAAGGAAGGTGGTGATTTTGGTGTCGGGTGGTGGCGGGTTCACGGTGGTGGGTGAAAGGTGCAGGTGGTGGTAGCTAGGGTTGTCGTGGGTTTTTATATTTCTCCAGTATGTGTATATGTAAATATAAAGACTTAGATATATAAAATGGTTGGTATGTATATGTGTAATTATGAGAGATAGAAAAGGAAAAAAAATGTGGTGGTAGTTGTTGGACTACAGAAACAGTTTATGCATATGTGTATGTAATGGAATAACTAGTGAGTTTGTGTGGTGCATACATATGCATATGTATATGTATATATATCATTATGGTTGTGGTTAAATGATGTTACAGAAACATAAACGAATTTTTTTATACTTGCAAGTTGGTGGGGTTTTGTGTTTGTTACCTACTCCATGTGTATATGTTTAAGAGGTAGATGAGTCAGAAAACCAAAAAGTAAAACAGTAAAGCATCACTTATTTGGATTATATTACCGACGTTTATATTTATGAATATTATATCGTGGTCCATTGCTAAACAGTTACGGATAAAAGTCTTCGAAAAAATCCCAAAATTTTAATTTAAGTATCTTTATTTATTTAGGTCATTATGGTATCAAATTCATTCATTAATTTAATAAATAAAAATTACCTCAACTGTCCCTCTCATTTATGGGTGAAATATAAAAAAAATGTAAAATTTAAATAATTATATACTAAATATACTTTTAATAAAGCTATTACTTATATAACTCACTTTCGGATCATCGTTTATTTTAAAATGATATAAGTTTGATTTTAATTTACTTATTATTCATCAAATGACAATTGTGCGTTATTGTTGCTTACAAAATAAATTTAAAACTACATATATATTCCTTATACATTATTTACATATATAGCTATATTTTATATAATAGTTATTATATATCATTTTATTTTACATTATTAATTCTAACAATTACATCATATAATATTTTAATTTATATTTCAAATTCATATATTTTAAATATATATAACTGTTTACAAATAGTGGTTCGTGAATCGTCGTGAGCAGTCGAAGGTTAATTTAATATATGAAACAGTTCAAAAATTGTGTGACTCAACATTACAGACTTTGCTTATCGTGTCGGAAACATATAAAGATTAAGTTTAAATTTGGTCGGAAATTCCCGGGTCATCACAATACCTACCCGTTAAAGAAATTTCGTTCCGAAATTTGATTGAGGTGATCATGGCTAACAATAAAAATGTTTTCATGACGAATATGAGTTGATAAAATGAGTTTTATCATTATTGAGTAATATGGATAAAAATAACTCGATTATTCGAAGAGTACGAATGAAGCTATTACAAAATATTGAGGTAGAGATTTAACTTTTGACCTAGTCTCGTTGGTTTTCCAGAATTCAAGAGATTTGAAAGAAAATCTTGGAAATCTATAAGATCTGATTCTTCGGGATTTATGGAAATTAAGATCTCCATAATTAAATATGGTGATCTGTCTCGATTGCTTTGTCTGGTATCTCCATTATAAATGAACTTCTTTCATTCCATTATTTTCACCACTCCAATTCTTTCTTTCTCGATCCATACTTTCAAACGATTGTGAAAATGTTTAATCTAGTTCTGATCCTTGTTCTCATCCTTACTATCGCAACATTCATTCTCCTTTCCAACTTCCACCAGAGGAATCTACTTTCTTCTACTTGACCCTTGGGGTTATAGTGTTTTTAATTCCCCCGTGTCTTCTTGTTGTGATAAACATTGATATACACGGTTTGTAATTTATGTGTTGTTATCGGGCTTTATATTCTCCCTTATATTTCGAAGCTCTATGCTTTTGTTTTCTCTTCCCGACTTCAAGTCAAGCGAGTAATAGTCCAAAATTCGTAGATATAGAATTTCGAATGATTATAATGTTCTAAGCAGGAAGGAACGTGATAGCACGATTTGATTTTCAAATTTATCAAAATTACTGAAGATAGAACTATCAAGAATATATTCTTCTTGATATGTTCGGAGGTTATGTAGAATGGAAGAGTTATGTAACATGACACATGATGACGTTATGATTTGCTGTGAACCATCATCACGTTTCATTAGAAACTCAACATGACTTACTGTAATATAATCACGTTGATCAAGTGTCATTATATTATACTAACTCATGCATCGGTTCCCAACATTACTTCAATAACATTCATATTTTAAGCTCGAAAGTTTACAGAATATAGAAACTAACATTTTCTATATGATGTAATACTGATAGCACGAAGAGATTATTGATTTCAGATAAGAATAGTTATAAAAATATCTCCAGAAATATAGAGGATATTTATAATGAAAGATACGATAATATCTCGGAATGTCTAAGATCATAGGATGATAGAAACTATTGTCTGCAAGGGTTTAGAGTAAGGAGCAAGATATTCACTAAAGACTTTAGCAGACATTGAATCATTTGGATTCTTTGAAGTCAAACTTATTCTTTGTGATTTGTCCACGGCTTTCTTCACAGTTTTGCATAATCTACTTTTCGGTACTAAATTTTCTATTGAATGTTTCCAATATAATGATACACAGGAAGCACGAAGAGGTATATAATTTCGGACAAGAATATTTATGAAAATATCCTCAGAAATATCGAAGATATTGATGATGATATTTTGGAATTTCTAACTTCGATGGTTGATGAAGAAAGATTTTCCGCAAGATTTTAACATGACTTCAGAGCAAGATATTCTATAAAGATTTCAACGGATCCCGAATTATCTAGATTCTTTGAATATAGGGTATGGTCCTTATATTTGTCATTGGTCTCCTTCATGGTTAACTCTATCCGTTTTCCAGTTCCAACGTTTCTGAGCTTTTCCAACATATTATTCTTTATCATCAAACTTCTGATGACTAAGGTCGTTTACGGTTGCCTACAGTTTCTGCTGCTTCATTCAGCTTTTTCAACATTCAGAGTAACGATTCATAAACTGGGTGCCTTTTCAAAATTTCAGAATTGAAGATCGTAATTCTAGGAGATAATTGTTATATGTATACAAATAACTATTGATGTAGAAATGCTACGAGATTCGAAATACTGATTGCTGATTCCCGGTAATTGGTATGGCAATTATTGTTACAGGGTATAGATGAATACAAGATGGGGTTTCAATGAATATAATGATTTTTCGGAAAGTCCAAATTCATTAAAGTTGCTGGTAATTTTACTGCTAATGTGGTGAAATATAAACGGTTCTCCGGTAACGATGATGACGGGCAAACTTATATATCGAGGTTATAATAAGGCTGATTCGAATGGAAGTTGAAGTTGATTTGTTGAAGCTGTGATAAAATTGGCTAATTTGAAAAAGAGTTGCAATGTTGTTTTCGGTAATAACAATGCCAAAGGAGCTAAAACAGACACGTGTTAAACTTTTACTTAGGGTCCGGGAGTTTTCAGGTGCATAACTATATGCGTCAATCTTTTCTTCCATAGATGAAGTGCGGTTGGTTCATCCTATCGATTGAGATGTTTTCTAGAATCATGAAAGGTTTGAACGCAGATTAGAATTGTCAAGATACAAATGGCGTTTAAGATGAAATCAAGTGGCAACTTGAAGAATTGTTTAGTTTCATACGTTATAGTCAATATTTTAGTTCATTTTAATTGTCCAATGTTGGTAGTCCACAGTTGATAGTCCACAGTTAGCAATTCAATAATTCATATATAGTTTAATATAATATTCGAATTAATTAATGCGTATCGTGACCCGTATTCGTCTCAGACTCGATCACAACTCAAAGTATATATATTATTTGAGAATCAACCTCAACCCTGTATAGAGAACTCGATCATTACTGCATATAGAGTGTCTAAGGTGATTCCAAATAATATATATAGATGCATCGATATGATATGTCAAAACCTTGTATACGTGTCCCGATATTTAAAGTGCATAAAATAAATAACAGAAAATTAAATAACGATAAATAAAGTGCGTAAAGTAAATAACAGAATTTAAATGACGATAAATAAAATTGCGAGAATGTAAATTGCGATAATTAAATTGCGAAATAAAAATGTAATCAGTTAGCTAGGAACAATTAGCGTGGATTCTTAACAAAATTTCTCATAGTTAATTTGTTTGTTTCTAATAAATTTTATTTTGTCAAATGTTTTCTTCATTATGCCACTTGTTGAATTCTGATAAATCAAAATCCCAATATGAAATTGGATGAATATGGTTATCTTGTGGTGAACGGATTCGTATATCTGTGGATGTAAGTAGGATAGTAAATGAATGTTGGATCAGATTTGAAGAACGTACAATGTAACTTATTAATGTAAAATCTAAATATTCCTCGGGTATTACCTACCCGTTAAAATATTTTTACCATTAACAGTTTGTACAAAAGTTTTTTTTTTAATTACAATCTTTATGAAAACATATATACATATATATTTTCTTCAAATGTAATCATGGATTTAATGAGTTAACATAATATTAAACTCATTTAGTTTTCGGTTGGAACTAGAATAAATAATCTCTAAAACTTTAGAGATTACATATTCGCCATGTCGAACGAAGATACATGAGGTAGAACGATACGTAGAACGAAGATCATACTTGAAGTACAGATGGTGATATTGAGGCATGGATTGTTGATGGTACTGATGCTGTTATTGATGGTACTACTGGTGCCGGTGATGTTGTTGGAGCTGGTATGTTTTGCACCATATTTTTCCAAGGCTACAACTCGGGTGCGAAGTTCGTTGACTTATTACTCCGGGATGATTGTCGGTAAGAACGAGCGAGATGTATAAGGTTTTGAATTTGAGATAGTATATAATCATAGCGAGATATTCAGAAAATGAGGGTGAAAATGGTGTTTTAGATTGGTTCGCCGGTAAGTGCTTCAGGTTCTTCACCAAGAGATGAATTCGGTTGGTGAAAAGGATCGCCTTCTTAGCGTCTCCATTGATTAAGTCATTTATGAACCCATCAGATGAATTGGGGATGGTTGATTTGTTGGTACATTCTGATGACACTGCTTTCAGAGCTTAGGTGAATATCCATGTCGGAATAGCTGTCGGAATAACTATCGAAATAGCTATCGAAATCTGAGGGACTTGAATTGGTGGAGGGATTCATCTCGTACGATCAGATGAAGGATTTTCGATAAGAAAAAGATTATAGGATATAGATTAGTACCCTGCAATACATAGTTTACATATGCATATATAATACTAAAATCCCATAAATTACGAAGGAATCTACGGAAGCTGTCAGGCAAAGGTAACAATAACAGATACGTTAAGATATGAATTTATCTATACACTATCTATGCAATAGAGGCAGTAAGACGTGTCTAGACTTTAAGGATGATAAGCAATTAATTTTTGACACTAAATGATAAGCAAAACTTTTAACATGCAGACACGGTCGAAGTCCGGACTCACTAATGCATTCTAACGACTATCAGTTAGACTCACTAATGCAAGACCTGGTTCGCTAAGACCACCGCTCTGATACCAACTGTGAAGACCCGTCCTAATCCATCCAGATGAAGTCCATATCAATTATAAATGATTCACAACAGTTGATTTCATTGCAAGGTACTTGACCTCTATATGATACATTTTACAAACATTGCATTCGTTTTTGAAAAGACAATCTTTCATTACATCAAAAGTTGACGGCAGTCATACCATTTCATAATATATCTAACTATAATTAACTTAATAATAATCTTGATGAACGTGACGACTCGAATGCAACGTCTTTTGAAATATGTCATGAATGACTCCAAGTAACATCTCTAAAATGAGCAAATGCACAGCGGAAGATTTATTTCATACCTGAGAATAAACATGCTTTCAAGTGTCAACCCAAAGGTTGGTGAGGTCATTAGTTTAACATAAATAATCATTTCATAATTTTAATAGACCACAAGATTTCATATTTCCATTTCTCATAAACATACGTCCCGTGCATAGAGACAAAAATATCATTCCGGGATCCTCCTTCGGACATGATATAAATTTCTAAGTACTAAAGCATCCGGTACTTTGGATGGGGCTTGTTGGGCCCGATAGATCTATCTTTAGAATTTGCGTCAATTAGGGTGTCTGTTCCCTAATTCTTAGATTACCGGACTTAATAAAAAGGGGCATATTCGATTTCGATAATTCAACCATATAATGTAGTTTCGATTACTTGTGTCTATTTCGTAAAACATTTATAAAAATTGCGCATGTATTCTCAGCCCAAAAATATAAAGGGTAAAAAGGCAAATGAAACTCACGCATATAAATATTGTAAAACAGTTAATAAAGCATTTGTATGTATTCTCAGCCCCAAAATGTATATAAAAAGGGAATAATGAAACTCACTTTACGATATTTCGTAGTAAAAATATTTATACGACGGAACTGAACAATGCAGGGTTGACATTGGATTCACGAACCTAAATCAAGTATATATATTAACACATATCACATTTAATTAACTAAGTTTACTAATATTTTATAATGTATTAAGCTTAATATCTTTATATATATAATTACAATAATACTTATAATATGTTATAATATATAATATATATTTTAATTAATGTTATATCAATATATATGATAATATATTAGTTAATATATTAAAACACTTTAGTATGTAATATTAGTATACTTGTAATATATTTTTATATAAATATCATTTGTTTATTAAAATAATAATTATAATAATATTAAATTAATAATAATAATACTCGTAACTAAATTTAATAATAATATTGATAATAATAATTTTGCTAATAACATTAGTCATTTTATTTTTAGTAATACTAATAATAAAAATAATAATAATGATAATAATAAAAATAATCAAAATATTAAATATTAATAAAAATGATAGTTTTATATTAATGGTAAAAATGATAGTTTTGATAAAATGATAATTTTATCGTTTTTATCAATCTTACTAATAATAACGATAATGATACTAATATTAATATTAGTCATAATAATAATCATTTTAGTGACAATATTGTTAATGACAATATTGTTAATGATATTGATAATAATAATAATAACAGTAATAATAATACTTATATTTATAATAATCATGATATAATAATAATAATAATAATAATAATAATAATAATAATAATAATAATAATAATAATAATAATAATAATAATAATAATAATAATAATAATAATAATAAGTAAACTACCTCATAGAAGTAGTCCTAAAAAAATGCCCAAGTCCGGGTTTGAACCCGCGATGTCCCGGTAACCCGATAACGACCTAACAATAACAATGTCCTTGCTTTTTTTTTTCCTGTAATTATACCCCGTTAGTAATATACTTAATATATCTCTATCCGTATCTTCCCATTTTCTTCTATCATCTATCATATACCTACAGTATCATCATTTATTCTAATCATCATCATTCCTTCATAATGACATCATCATCAACGTCATTATCATCATAATCTCTCAGTTTATTATTATCATCACGGATCATTATCATTATCCGTTATTATCATCTTTATAATACTCGTATATCATCATTAATTCATAATCATCAAATTTGTTAACAAATTCTAATCATCATCGTCATCATCTGGAACAAAAGGGATTACAATCTTAAGCCCAATTCATTTTTCAACCCACAACCAATCAAGACCCATATCACAAGCCCATTTAGTTTAGGCCTGTTAAAAGCAATAAAGATTATATGGGCCGTTTAATTATATGATAGAAATAAGAATTCTTACAGCCTATTGTTTGATAAACTGTACGACCAAAAGACTCTAACAGTAGCAGCAATATACAGTGGTGGTTGATGGTGGAAGTTGGCGGTTGCAGATGACGTTTTTAAAACAGAAAAATAGAAGGCTGTTAACAACCACAGTTCATCATTAATCACTGCATTAGGCTGCTGCTTTTGAACACCCATCGCGACAGAAACAATACAATTACAGCAGCAGTGATGATCGATGGTTGGTGATGAAGGTGGTTTAAAGTGATTTAATGTGGTTGATATGGGTGGTGATCAAAACAAAAAGTAATATAGTAATTTGTTAGTAGTTTGAGATAGGTGACGGTGGTTTGGTAATCTTAATCACGAAAAAGAAGAAGTGTTTTAATGGAGTCATGAAGGTGGGTTGAAGGAAGGTGGTGATTTTGGTGTCAGGTGGTGGTGGATTCACGGTGGTGGGTGAAAGGTGCAGGTGGTGGTAGCTAGGGTTGTCGTGGGTTTTTATATTTCTCCAGTATGTGTATATGTAAATATATAGACTTAGATATA
Organism: Rutidosis leptorrhynchoides; assembly: GCF_046630445.1. Taxonomy (NCBI): domain Eukaryota; kingdom Viridiplantae; phylum Streptophyta; class Magnoliopsida; order Asterales; family Asteraceae; genus Rutidosis; species Rutidosis leptorrhynchoides. Next base: position 400,574,453 of record NC_092335.1, on the reverse strand, counting down.
TAAAATGGTTGGTATGTATATGTGTAATTATGAGAGATAGAAAAGGAAAAAAAATGTGGTGGTAGTTGTTGGACTACATAAACAGTTTATGCATATGTGTATGTAATGGAATAACTAGTGAGTTTGTGTAGTGCATACATATGCATATGTATATGTATATATATCATTATGGTTGTGGTTAAATGATGTTACAGAAACATAAACGAATTTTTTTATACTTGCAAGTTGGTGGGGTTTTGTGTTTGTTACTTACTCCATGTGTATATGTTTAAGATAGGTAGATGAGTCAGAAAAAAGTAAAACAGTAAAGCATCACTTATTTGGATTATATTACCGACGTTTATATTTATGAATATTATATCGTGGTCCATTGCTAAACAGGTACGGATAAAAGTCTTCAAAAAAATCCCAAAATTTTAATTTAAGTATCTTTATTTATTTAGGTCATTATGGTATCAAATTAGTTCATTAATTTAATAAATAAAAATTACCTCAACTGTCCCTCTCATTTATGGGTGAAATATAAAAAAAATGTAAAAATTAAATAATTATATACTAAATATACTTTTAATAAAGCTATTACTTATATAACTCACTTTCGGATCATCGTTTATTTTAAAATGATATAAGTTTGATTTTAATTTACTTATTATTGATCAAATGACAATTGTGCGTTATTGTTGCTTACAAAATAAATTTAAAACTACATATATGTTCCTTATACATTATTTACATATATAGCTATATTTTATATAATAGTTATTATATATCATTTTATTTTACATTATTAATTCTAACAATTACATCACATAATATTTTAATTTATATTTCAAATTCATATATTTTAAATATATATAACTGTTTACAAATAGTGGTTCGTGAATCGTCGTGAGCAGTCGAAGGTCAATTTAATATATGAAACAGTTCAAAAATTGTGTGACTCAACATTACAGACTTTGCTTATCGTGTCGGAAACATATAAAGATTAAGTTTAAATTTGGTCGGAAATTCCCGGGTCATCACACCTTCGTGGGAAAGAGACGAAGCTATTCCTGTGTACTTTTGTGGGGAAAGGGGTAGGTTTTGTATGCCCATAGGTCTTATTTTTGTTTGACCCTTTTGTTTTATTTTTCCGACCTTGCTTGCTCTTGCAGAGATGTCTTTGAGAAATGTTATCAAGTCCTTTGGGGTGAAATAGATAACTGAAGCTGTCCGTGCTAGCACTGTGGTTAAGGAGCTTGGTTCTCCTTCTTGTTCTGGTTTTATGGAGGTAGACAGTAAACCGGAGAAAGTAGCTGAGTCTAGTGCTCCCAAGGTTCAACACATTGCTAAGGTTGCTTCGGAGCACGAGCCTATTGATATTGATAAGGAGCCTGACGTGTCCAAGAGTATTCCTGTTAGGGCGTCTAGGCGTCAGAAGGCTGCCAAGAAAATGAAAGAGGTTGTTTCTGGTTCTCCCTTGAAGAAAGCTAAATTTGCTCTTCGAGATGAACATACTGATGACGGAGCTCCAGTTGAAGGTTCTGGCGACAATGTTCTCTTGGGTACGCTTTTTATTAGTGTTTTTTATTTGAACTATGCTTTGTTCTCAAATATATCTTTGTGCTTCTATAGGTGATATTCCTGATATCCCTTCTTTGGAAGCTTGTTTCGATGTGTTTGATGAAATGATTCCTTCTGAGTTCGAAGATGCCTTCGTGGATACCTCTAAGCTTATTGATTTTTATACCGCTCATTGCTATCGTTCTGCTATTTATATGTAACGACCCGGATTTTTCCGCTAATATATATAAGATTAATATTTACATAATTAAATATTTCCAACATGTTAAGCAATCAAACTCATTAAGACTTGGTTATTTGGAATGAATTTTATACAAACGTTTGGACACCCAGTCTGTCTGACGATTCAAGAACGTCATATATCATAATAATTAATTAAAGGAATATATATTTGGATATATATATATATTTATGATTTTATTAAATGATATTTAAGTATCTCATTAAGTATAATAACAATGAGTTATATATATAAGATGAGACTACTAACTTAAAGACTTCGAAACAATATACATATATGTAACGATTATCGTTGTAATAGTATTTCACACACACACACACACACATATATATATATATATATATATATATATATATATATATATATATATATATATATATATATATATATATATATATATATATATATATATATATGATATTAGATATGATAATACACCATGTTAACATGTTAACATAACAATTTAATATCTCATTTAAGTGTAATAACAATGGATCAATTATATTTAACAAGATCGTTAACCTAAAGGTTTCGAAACAACACTTACATGTAACGACTAACGATGACTTAACGACTCAGTTAAATATATATACATGTAATGTATTATGATGTATTTATACACTTTTTAAAGACTTCAAGACACATATCAAAGTACTTCTAGTTAACAAAAATGCTTACAATTACATTCTCATTCATTTTCATCAAAAATTCTACTCGTACATGTATGGTATTGTACTCGTATAATACGCAGCTTCTAGATGTATTTACTATTCATCTATACTAATAAAAATCTGCTTCTTAGCAGCCTTAAATGATTAAGGATCATGTGGGAACCATCATTTGTCAACTTGCATGAATTATTTAGCAAGAAAACAAACTTAAGTATCTTTTTTTTTCTTTATAAAATGTAAAAAATGTATTCATGAATGCACACCATTTCTTCACTCCATTTTCTCATACTTACACTCTAATTTCTCTCTCAAAATATTCCTAACATCATACTTGATCATCTCCAAGCATTTTCACCATCTTTTAGCTTCAATTACAAGCTTTAATCATCATAAAAACAACCATCTTTCAAGAACACTTCAAGAATTATATCAAGTCTTCATGACTACTTCCAAGCTTTCTAATCCATTCCAACTCATCATCTAAGATCAAGAAACCTTTGTTATTTACATTAGGTTATCTTTCTTTTTCAAGGTAATATTCATATTCAAACTTTGATTCAATTTCTATAACTATAACAATCTTATTTCAAGTGGAAATCTTACTTGAACTTGTTTTCGTGTCATGATTCTACTTTAAGAACTTTCAAGCCATCCAAGGATCCTTTGAATCTAGATCTATTTTTCTCATTTTCAGTAGATTTATCCAGAAAACTTGAGGTAGTAATGATGTTCATAATATCATTCGATTCGTCCATATAAAACTATCTTATTCGAAGAGCTAAACTTGTAATCACTAGAACATAGTTTAGTTAATTCTAAACTTGTTCGCTAACAAAGTTAATTCTTCTAACTTAACTTTTAAAATCAATTAAACACATGTTCTATATCTATATGATATGCTAACTTAATGATTTAAAACCTGTAAACACGAAGAACACCGTAAAACCGAATATACGCCGTCGTAGTACAACCGGGGGCTCTTTTGGTTTGGATAATTAAAAACTATGGTTAAACTCAAAGTGAAAGTATGTTTTTCAAAATAGTCATCAAGATGTCGTTCTTTCGACGGAAAGGACTACCTCTTTCAAAAACGACTTGTAACTTATATTTCCAACTATAAACCTATACTTTTTCTGTTTAGTTTCATAAAGTTAAGTTCAATATGAAATCGTAGCCGCTTAAATCACTCAAAACGGATTTGAAACGAAGAAATGACGGGTAAAACAAAATTGGTAAAAACTACTCATTTTAGCTACGTGAAAATTTGTAAGAAATCTATTCCAACCATAACTTAATCAACTTATATTATATATTATGTAATCTTGAGATACCATAGACACGTATACAATATTTCGACCTATCATGTCGACCCATATATATATATATATTGCGGAACAACCATAGACACTCTATATGCAAATGTTGGAGTTAGCTATACAGGGTTGAGGTTGATTCCAAAATATATATATATAGTTTGAGTTGTGATCAATACTGAGATATGTATACACTGGGTCGTGGATTGATTCAAGATATATATTAAGTTATTCATGTACGACAAATTATGGACTACTAACATTGGACTGCTAACTGGACAACTAAAATCATCAACACGTAATAAAGAAAATATTGTGAATATATTTCGATCATATTTTAATATATGTATATATTGTTATAGGTTCATAAATTAACCCGTGGCCAAGTCTAATTCTCGACGAATTAGTAATCTGTAAAAGTGAGTTATAGTCCCATTTTTACTATCTAAATTATTTTGGGATGAGAATACATGCAAATTTATAAATATTTTACAAAATAAGCACAAGTTCATGAAACTACATTCTACGACTGTTTTGTTATACCGGATATCTGTACTTATTATTATTATGCTTGGTAATCTAAGAATTAGTGAAAAATACTAATTGACGCGAATCTTAAAGGTAAATCTACGGGCCTCAACCACCCCCATTTTCGAATAGTGAAAATGCTTTAGTACTTCGAAGGGTTCTTATCATACATTTGAATAGTGGAATGTATGATGCCAGATATCTTAAGCGCTCTATGTTAAGGTCGGTTACCAGGCGACTCATCGTATGAATGATTTTTGCAGTTGTAATGATCCTGCGCATTTGATTAAATGAAATCTTGTGGCTTATTAAATGTTATGATTATTATATAGAAATTAAACCTATGACTCACCAACATTTTTGTTGACATTTTAAGCATGTTTATTCTTAGGTGAATATTAAAAACTCTTCTGCTGTCGTATGCCAACCCAAGGTCAAGATTTGGAGTCGGCATATTTGTTTATATTGTTTAAACTTGCATTCGGAGTATTTGTTGTAATATATTTGATCATATTGTAATGGGTTGTGTAAAAACTTATTTATTTGAGGAGATTGTCTTTGATAGACAATCTAAATTATGTCATTAAGACCTTTATTCAATAATAAAGGTTATGGTTGTTTTTAAAAACGAATGCAATATTTGAAAAACGTCTCATATAGAGGTCAAAACCTCGCAAAGAAACCAATTAATATGAAACGTTTATAATTAATATGAACGGGGCATTTCAGTTGGTATCCGAGCGTTTGTCTTAGAGAATCAGAAAATTTTTCATTAGTGTGTCTAACTGATTTTTGATGCATTAGTGAGTCTGGACTTCGACCGTAATTATTTTAAAAATGATTGCTTAATATAATTGTTGGAAACATAAGATTATTAACATATAAATATTATAAGATATATCATTCTCTTAACGTGCATGCTATTATGTGATAGATGACTTCATTCGATCATATAAGCATCTCTAGTGATTCAGATTTCATTTACTTATCAAGTGATTCGGAGACTGAGTCAAAGCGTACAACTTATGAACCAACGGAAAAGTTAACTTTTGGTGCTACCATTAAAGTGGAAAATTGTTGGGAAAATTGAAAAGATTCACAATTGACAGTAGAGGTTCCAGAAGAAGATCTCGAAGAGGAACTCGAAGAAGAGGATCCTGAAGAAGTTGTGGAAATTACCGAACCACAACGTGATTTGGGAAAATCTTTGGCTGTTATACCCGATCCCAAACCCGATGAACCTATTATGACCCAAAATGTTTGTGATCATCCACCTGAACCACCTAAGAGACCAGTTTATAAAATGACCGCTCGTATAACGACTGTTGGTTTTGCCCCCAAACAATTAGCCGAAAGAACCAATTGGGAGGAATTGGAAAAAGAACTATCCAAACGAAAATCCAAATGTTTGACCGAGAAAGAAACAACGTCAACATCTAAGAAATCTCGCCGTTCTTGAACCATCGGCAGCTATCCTGTATTCCATGCATTGTATAATATGTATTATATTGTGTGTTTAAGTTTGTAAGAAAATCCACAATGTAATTTTCCTTATGATTGTATAATAATAAGAATAAGCATGGAAGGTTTATTATTATTATTACAACTTATTAGTACGTAGTAACGTAATAACTTACCATAGTTTTTCATATTAGAATTTTAGTAGTTAATTTGTGTGTTAGCTGCTAAGTATGAACATTATTATAGTTATAAAACGCTAATATGAAGAAAAGGCTTTTATAATAATAAGTTCATATTAAGCTACAAAATACTTTTTGGCTACTTCTAAAATTCTATACGATTAACTCAGTCGGCTATTTTTGAAGGAAATGGCTCCTCCAACTACTAGACAACAACAATTGAACACAGAAGAACTTCAAGCTTTCGCTGCAAATATGGCTGCAGTGGTGAATGCAATGAACAACAATAACCAATCGGGTTCCAGCAGTGGAGGAAACAATGGAAACCGGGTAGGATGTTCCTACAAAGCTTTTATGGCATGCAAACCCAATGAGTTTGAAGGAACTGAAGGACCTGTTGGACTAAAGCGATGGACAGAGAAGGTTGAAGCCGTGTTCGCAATCAGCAACTGCGCAGAAGAGGATAAAGTTAAATATGTCACACATACTTTCAGGGGTACTGCTTTGACATGGTGGAATATCTACATGGATTACGTAGGACAGAATACCGCCTACGCACTTCCATGGTCCGCTTTCAAGCACATGATGACGGAAGAGTACCGTCCCAGAACTGAAATCAACAAGCTCAAGACAGAGCTTAAAGCACTAACAACCCAAGGGTTAGATGTCACTACCTACGAGCGACGTTTCAATGAACTGGCTTTAATGTGTCCTGGAGCATTTGAGGACGAAGAAGCAAACATTGAAGCATTCATAAAAGGGTTGCCGGAACGAATCCAAGAGTATGTAGGTGCTAACGATCCTGCAACAATGCAGAAAGCGAGCCGTATAGCCCACAAATTGATAGGCCAAATTACAGGATGGATAAAGAAAGAAGCGGCCGAGGAGGCCATAATGAAACAGGGAAAAAGAAAGTGGGAGGAAAGCAGTGATCAGGGTCACCAGTACAACAACAACAATCAAGACAACAACTACAACAACAATCGCAATTGCCCCAACAACAACAATAATCGCAACAACAACCGTAACAATAACCGCAACAACCATCCCAATAATAATAACAACAACAACAATCCCAATCACAACAATAACAACAACAAACGACTCAACAACAATAACCCTAACAACAACAACAACAACAACAACAACAACAACAACAACAACAACAACAACAACAACAAAAGGCAAAGAACTATATGCCCCAGGTGTGATACGTTTCATCCGGAATGGTTTTGTAGAGAATTATGTACCAAGTGTAATAGGAATGGCCATATTGCGGTAAAGTGTGAAGTCTACGGACCAAATAGAAACAAAGGAGTAAATAATGCCGGAACAAATAATAACGGCGTTGTTTGCTATGGATGCGGAAAACCGGGCCATACCATAAACCAGTGCAGGAATGGAAATAAGCAAGGCCATGGGAGATCCTTCAACATTAATGGGGAGAAAGCACAGGAAGACCCGGAGCTTGTTACGGGTACGTTTCTTATCAACAATACACATGCTTATGTTTTATTTGATTCGGGTGCCGATAGAAGTTATATGAGTAGAGAATTTTGTGCCAAATTAAATTGCCCGTTAACGCCTTTGGATAAAAAGTGTATAGTTGAAGTAGCAAACGGTAAACTAATTAAGGTTGATAAAATTTGCCGAAATCGAAAAATTAGTTTAGTTAGCGAAACGTTTGCAATTGATTTGATACCGGTGGAATTGGGAAGCTTTGACGTAATTATTGGAATGGACTGGATGTCCAAGGTGAAAGCCGAAGTTGTTTGTCATGAGAAGGCAATTCGCATTCCGAGAGAATACGGGTTACCCTTAATGGTGTCCGGAGAAAAGGGTAATGCCAAATTAAATCTTATTAGTAGTTTGAAGGCGCGCAAACTAATAAGAAAAGGTTGCTATGCCATACTAGCACACGTCGAGAAGGTTGAAAAAGAAGAAAAGAAAATCGATGACGTTCCTGTTGCAAGAGAATTTCCTGAGGTGTTTCCTGACGAATTACCGGGACTACCTCCACACCGATCCGTTGAATTTCAAATAGATCTTGTACCAGGAGTCGCACCAATATGAAACAACCCAACCCGTATTCCATACGATAATTTTTTTTTTTTAAGTTATACACATTTACGCGCCAATTAAATATGTAAACCATTCTACAAGTTCCATTTAAAACGTACAACAATTTAAATGTTTACAAAAGGCACGAAGGCCATTAATTAAGTTTAATACAAGTTCGACCCACTACAAATGATAGTTTATAATCCAAATGACACTTCGAGCATGGTTTTGGACTAAACTACCCAAAACGTTAGGCCAACTTCAAAGCTCCAACAAAACATCATCAAAGGACACCTAATGCCCGATAACCCCTTTGCCCTTATCCACACCTGCATCTAAAAAGATAAACAACGAGAGGGGTAAGCTAATGCTTAGTGAATGCAATAATTATACATGTTCATATATAACCTACTTATTTGCAACCACTTACGCAACCCCGCATACAAGCTAGCAATACGACAACCATGCAAACATCATGCATAACTACTATCCACAATTCACATGAAGCTAGCAACACCAATAGCATATAGTTCAATAGTTAATATGCTAATACCAAATTAACACAACCATGGTTAACCAATAGTAAAAGGAATGGTACTCGAATTTCCCATCGGTGTTCATAACAACTGTTAGTGTACAACACATATATCACCAACCCTTGGACAACACATATCCATTCATAAGATCGTTAGTGTACAACACATATATCACTAACTAGGACAACACATATCCGTCCATAAATCATTAGTGTACAACACATATATCACTAACTAGGATAACACATCTCCTTAGGTACAAATAAACACATCATATACGTACAAGTATACTTATTCCACTCACCTTGACATAAGGATGATGATTATGCACGTCCGAACTTCAAGGCAATGTTGTGAAGACCCGTCCTAATCCATCCGGACGAAGTCCATATCGATTATAAATGATTCACAACAGTTGATTACATCGCGAGGTACTTGACCTCTATATGATACATTTTACAAACATTGCATTCGTTTTTGAAATGACAATCTTTCATTACATCGAAGGTTGATAGCATGCATACCATTTTATAATATAACTACTATAATTGACTTAATAATAATCTTGATGAACTCAACGACTCGAATGCAACGTCTTTTGAAATATGTCATAAATGACTCCAAGTAATATCTTTAAAATGAGCAATTGCACAGCGGAAGACTTCTTTCATACCTGAGAATAAACATGCCTTAAAGTGTCAACCAAAAGGTTGGTGAGTTCATTAGTTTAACATAAATAATCATTTCATAATTTTAATAGACCACAAGATTTCATATTTCCATTTCATAAACATACGTCCCATGCATAGAGACAAAAATATCATTCATATGGATTGAACACCTGGTAACCGACATTCACAATATACATATAAGAATATCCCCATCATTCTGGGATCCTCCTTCGGACATGATATAAATTTCGAAGTACTAAAGCATCCGGTACTTTGGATGGGGCTTGTTGGGCCCGATAGATCTATCTTTAGAGTTCGCGTCAATTAGGGTGTCTGTTTCCTAATTCTTAGATTACCAGACTTAATAAAAAGGGCATATTCGATTAGATAATCCAACCATAGAATGTAGTTTCGAATACTTGTGTCTATTTCGTAAAGCATTTATAAAAGCAGTGCATGTATTCTCAGTCCCAAAAATATATAATGCAAAAGCAATTAAAAAGGGAGTAATGAAACTCACGCATATAAATATTGTAAAACAGTTAATAAAGTATTTGCATGTATTCTCAGCCCAAAAATGTAAAGAGTAAAAGGGAGCAAATGAAACTCACCTAATGTATTTTGTAGTAAAAATACATATGACTATATTGAACAACGCAGGGTTGGCCTCGGATTCATGAACCTATATCATTGGTTTATTTATTAATACACATAATCGTAATCGAACAAGTTGATATATTATATTTTCAGTTATTTGTTATATATATTTGTTTTATAAACTTATTAATGTTTATACACATAGTTATATTAATCTATACATTTTTGTAATTGGTATTATATCAAAAGTCAATAAGTTGTTATATGTAATATTAATATAGTTATGTAACATGTATTTTAATGTAATAATATTTATTTGATAAGATGATAGTTTTGATAATATTGATTTACTAATAATAATAATAATAATTTTATTAATGATGGTAATACAAATAACAAAAATGAAAATGATAATTTTTAATAAAAATACTTTTGTTAATAATAATAATTTTAAAAATGATAATTTTAAGGATAATACTAATAATAATATTAATAATAATAGTAATAGTAATAATAATCCTAATGCTCATTTTAATGATAATAATAATAATAGTGATATTCATAATACTTAATAATAGTAATACTAATAATAATAATACCAGTACTTAATAGTAATAATTATAATCATGATATATGCAATAATAACAATAATTAATAATAATAGAAATAAAATAAGTATACCCTTTAAACTCTTTTCTAAAAAGAATTGCCCCAGACGAGGTTCGAACCCGTGACCTCCCGCTACCAATAACCACAACCTAACCATTCTGCTGTTACTTGTTTTTCTGAATAATTATACGTCCCATAAATTATATTCCATTCTGTCAGTCTCAATGCAAGTATTCAGCCCAACAGCACTTTTGGCCCAACAACACTTTTGACCCAACAGAAAACAAAAATCACAGCCCAATGAGTGATTCAAACTCACGGCCCAAGTTCAGAATTTAGATAAACCCAAAAACTAAGTCGTGGTTTCTTGCTAGGTCTGGTATCAATTCGAACGGTAGGTACACAAAAACGGACGCATATACACATCATGATTTCATCATCATCACTTCATCATCCATTAATAAGATTTTATTAGACAGGTTGCCGACAACAGTGATGATACTTTATAATTAATATTGACTTTACAGCTCCTCCTTTATCATCATCTTTATTCGTTTATATAAATCAACTGAAACAGAAATTGATAACAAGCTGTAGCACGTATTGTTTGAGCTATAACATAAACGAATGGAAGTGTAGCAGTGGTGGCTTGAATCGATAAGATATAAATGAAATATGAATCAAAAGATAGTCGTAGGGTTTACAGCAACAATAGGAATGGTTTTTGCAGCAGTTTTGATGGATCTGTGGTGGTTTGTCGACGGGTTAATGGTGGTTCGTGATTCAGCAACCAGAAAAACAGAAGGATAGCAGCACTATGTAACGAAGAGGATGATGTTTGAGATCTTCATCAAACAAAAAAAAAATAATAGCAGGTGTTGTGGTTCGTGGTGGTTAATTACGGCGGCCTGCATTAACAATATTTATGAGTTGTAAGTTGGGGTTCTCCGGTGGCTATTATGGCATTTTCCAGCGGTGAAACATTAACATATTGATCAAATGATGGTGGTGTTCGATGGTTGGTTGATCAAATAGAAAATGGACCCATAAAATCATAGGTGGTGTTGGGTTTCTTCTCGTCAAAACAGCCGTAAAGACGGGTGAGTTTGGGTTTGGTGATGTGGTTTTCGATTACGGGTTTACAACAAGACAGTAGATAGTAACATAAGGTGATGGTGATTGTGGGTATACGTATGTATAGTTATAGAAAGAGGTGGTGCAGGTGTCGGTAGTTATGATGTGGTGCACGAATGGTGGTTTTGTGAAAGTTTAAACCAGAAACAGGAGGAAAAATAATAGAAATGAATTGCAGGGTAGTGATGAACGGTTTGAGGATGGTTTTAGTAAATAACACTCGATTTATGATGAAAGTAGCAGCGTGAATCAATGGGGTGGCGGTTTGGAAACAACAAACAGAAACAGCAACAAAAGGATGGTGATGGCTCGTTTGGATGATGAGGACGTAGTGATGATTGACAGCGGTTAATGTATAAAGTGATGGGTTTAAAATGGTGATAGTCTTGGTGGTGAATGGTAGAAGGAAGAAGAAAGAAAAGTTGTTGATATATGAATATGTTTTTTTGTGGATTTCTTCCTCTTTGTGTTTAATAACTCAGAATATAAATAAGCAGAGAATTCGTATTAGTAATAGAATGATTGAAGTAACATTTGAAAAATCATTAAGGCTGTTTTTGTAGGGTTAATGTGTCGACAAAGATTCTCAACTAAAGAGAAGAATACAAAAATAAAGAGATAAAGATGTTACACAATTCCAAATCATTAACTAACTTTATAATTTAAATATATAATTAATATTAATAATTAATAATCATAAATATATTAATAATAATACTTTTATTGTTATTAAAAATAATACTAATAATAATATTAATGATAAATAATGATATTTATTAATAATAATGTAGATAATTATATTAATGAATATAATAATAATAATAAAACTGATAATAATTTATAACAATAAAAATGATATCAATAATACTATTAATAATAATACTATTGACATAACAAGTTACGCGTATTAAATCTCATGTCTATATATTATATTTTAAATTAATAATATTAATAATGCTGATATTAATATTAATAATAAAAGTAATAGTAACATTAATACAGCAATTATATTTTAATTTGTGATTATTTACATATGAATATTATAAACTTCTTCATATAATATTTAGAAATTATATTACAAAATTTATATCATAATTATGTATATATATTGCACCTAACAACTTACAATTACAAATGTTCATTATCAACTCCGTTAAGATAAATAAAATGAGTATTTCTGAATATTGTGTTCAAAGTTTTTACTTCATATCCTAAACCCTTTTTCATCTTTAATTCTAATAATTAAATTGCATATTATTTTATTAATGTATTTCAAGTTATCATGTTATAATATATATATCTACTCATATATTCAGATACATATATCTATTTGCAATTAATTATTCGTGAATCGTCGAGAGTAGTCAAAGGTCAAATGAATACATAAACACAGTTTACAGTTTTTGAGACTTCAACATTACAGACTTTGCTTATTGTGTCGAAATCATAATAAGATTAAGTTTAAATTTGGTCGGAAATTCCCGGGTCGTCACAGTACCTACCCGTTAAATAAACTTCGTCCCGAAATTTGAGTGTGGTCGTCATGGCTAACTATAAAAATGTTTTCATGACGAATATGAGTTGATAAATAGAGTTTTATCATCATTGAGTAATATGGATAAAACAATTTGATTATTCGAAGAGCATGAGTGAAGCTATTCACAAAAGAATGAAATGAGAAACAAAGATTTGTTTTTAACTTTTGACGTAGTCAGGTTTGAATTTTGAAAATAAGGCGCATCTTAACTTTTGACATTGCCTTGGTTGAATTCCGAAATTCAAGGGATTTAAAGAAAATCTTGAAGATCTATAAGATCTTATTCTTCGGGATTTATGGAAATTAAGATCTCTTGAATTAAATGCGGTGATCTGCTTCGACTATTCTGTCTGATATTTCCATTATAAATTAAATTCTTCCGTTTCATTATTCTCACCATTCCTATACTTTCCTTCTTGTTTCATAAATCCAAAGGATTCTGAGAATGCTTAATCCAGTTCTAATCCTTGTCCTTATCCTTACTATCGTAACAATCATTCTCCTTTTCCAACTTCCACCCGAAGAATCTGCTTACTTCTACTTTGCCCTTGGGGTTATAGTACTTATAATTCTCCCGTGTCTTTATGTTGCGATAAACATTGATATACACGGTTTGTAATTTAGATGTTGTTATCGGACTTTATATCTTTCCTTATATTTCAATGTCCCTATATCTGTTTTCTATAATCATTGTCATCCACAGTTAATACTCCCTCCTATTTGCTACTCCAATTTCTATTTCAGAGCTTTGTCCCTTCGTTTCTTCTTCTGGCGATTTGGCATCTCTTGTAATGGTCCAGAATTCGCAGATATAAGTTTTAGAATGAACATTATTAATGTTCTAAATAAGAAGAAACATAATAGCACGATTTGATTTGTCAAATTACCAGATTCACTGAGAATAGAACTATCAAGAATATACTTTCTTGATATGTTCAGATGTTAAGCAGAATGACAGAGTTATGTAACATAGCACATGATGACGTTATGAACTGTGAGTCATCACATCCCATTAGAAACTCAGCATGACTTACTGTAATATAATCACGTTGATCAAGTGTCATTATATTATACTAACTCATGCATCAGTTCCCAACATTACTTCAATAACATTCATATTTTAAGCTCGAAAGTTTACAGAATATAGAAACTAACAGTTTCTATATGATGTAACACTGATAGCATGAAGAGATTAATGCTTTCAGATAAGAATAGTTATGAAAGTATTTTCAGAAATATGGAGGATATTTATAATGAAAGATACGATGATATCTTGGAATTTCTAATATCGAAGGATGGTGAAAAAAATTTGTCCGCAAGAGTTTGGAGTCAAAAGCCCGGTATTCATTAATGACTTCAGCAGGTACTGAATCATTTAGATTCTTTGAAGTCAAACTTATTTTTTGTGATTTGTCCACGGCTTCCTTCACAGTTTGCTAAATCAGTTTTTTAGTTTCAAACTTTTTCTGAGCTTTGCCAACCTACAATTCTTTATCATCAACTTCTGACGATTAGGGTCGTTTACGGTTGTCTACGATTTCTGTTACTTCATTCAGCTTTTTCAACATTCAGAGTATTTGATTTGTAGACTGAGTGCTTTTTAGAATTTCAGAATGAAAGATCATAATTCTAAGAGATGAATGTCATACATATAACTGTTGATGTAGATAGACTGTGAGTTTTCAAAGTACTGATTGCTGGTTCCCGGTAATTGGTATGACAGTTCTCGTTACAAGATGCAGATGAGTATATGATAGGGTTTCAATGAATAAATATAATGATTTATCAGAAAGATTTAAGCCAAGAAGTAACGAGGTTGCTGGTACGTCTGCTGGTAATATGGTGGAATATAAAAAAAAATCTCCGGTATCAAAAGGGTAATTGTATATATATCAGGATTATAGTAAGACTACTTCGAATGAAAAGTCGAAGTTGACTTGCTGGAGCTGTGACAAAATTGGCTACTTTGAAAAGGGATCGCAAAGTTATTTTTGTTAATAAATGCCAAAGGATCTGACGCGGCTACGTGTTAAACTTTTACTCAGTTGCCGAGAGTTTCTCAGGTGCATACTATATGCATAAATCTTTCCTTCCGTAGATGAAGTGCGGTTGGTTCATCTTCTCGATTGAGGTGTTTTCAAGAATTATGAAAGGTTTGAATGCAGATTGTAATCGTCAAGATACAAATGAGGTTTAAGGTGATATCAAGTGGCAAACTTGAAGAATTGTTTAGTTTCATATGCTATAGTCAATATTTTAATTTATTTTAATTGTCCAATGTTGGTAGTCCACAGTTGATAGTCCACATTGACAGTCCAATAATTCATATACAGTTTAATATATAATATTCGAATTAATTAATACGTGTCGTGACCCGTATACGTATCAGACTCGATCACAACTCAAAGTATATATATTATTGTAGAATCAACCTCAACCCTGTATAGCTACTCCCGCATTACTGCATATAGAGTGTCTATGGTTATTCCAAATAATATATATAGATGGGTCGATATGATATGTCAAAACCTTGTATACGTGTCTCGATATTTAAAGTGCGTAAAAATAAATAACATAAATTAAATGACGATAAATAAAGTGCGTAAAGTAAATAACAGAAATTAAATGACGATAAATAACTTGCGAGAATGTAAATTGCGATAAATAAACTGCGATAAATAAATTGCGATAATTAAGTGGTAATACGGAACTAACAGTTAGCTAGGAACAGTTAGCTAGGATTTTGTTAGCGTGGATTCTTAATAGAATTTCATATTGTTAATTAATCTGTTTCTAATCAATTTTTATTGTGTCCATTATTTTTTCGTTATGCCACTTGATGGATTCTGATAGATCAAAATCCAAATATGTAATTGGATGAATATGGTTATTCTGTGGTGAACAGATTTGTATATCGGTGGATGTAAGTAGGATAGTATATGACTTGTTGAAACAGATTCGAAGAACGTACAATGTAACTTATTAATGTGAAATTTAAATAGTCCTCGGGTATTACCTACCCGTTAAAATATTTTCACCATTAACAGTTTGTACAAGAGAATTTTTAATTACAATCTTTATGAAAATATATATACATATATATTTTCTTCAGATGTATTCATGGATTTAATGAGTTAATATGATATTAAACTCATTTGCTTTTTGGTTGGAACTAGAATAAATAATCTCTAAAACTTTAGAGATTACATATTCGCCATGTCGAACGAAGATAAATGAGGTAGAACGATATGTAGAATGAAGATCATACTCGAAGTACAGATAGTGATATTGAAGCATGGATTTTTGATGGTACTTGTGTTGTTATTGGTGGTACTGTTGGTGTTGGTGATGTTGCTGAAGCTGGTACATTTTGAACCATATTCTCCGAATTGATTATTCGAGCGCGAAGTTCGTTGACTTATTACTCCAGGATGATTGTCGGTCAGAACGAGCGGATGAATAAGCTTTAGAATTGTGGATAGAATATAATCTTGTCGAGTTACCCTGGAAATGAGACTGAAAATGGTGTCTCGAACAAGTTCGCCGGTAAATGCTTCAGGTTCATTGTCAAGAGGTGAATTCGATTGGTGGAAGGGATCGCCTTTTTCGCATCTCCATTGATTAGGTCGACTACGAACTCATCAGATGAATTGGGGATGGACGATTAATTGATTCATTCTGATGACACTGCTTTCGGAGCTTAGGTGAACATCCATGTCGGAATAGCTGTCGGAATAACTATCGGAATAGCTATCAAAATCTGAGTGACTCGAACTTGTTGAGGGATTCATCTCGTACGATCAGATGAAGGATTTCCGATAAGAAATAGATTATAGGATATAGATTAATACTCTGCAATACATAATTTACATATGTATATATAATACTAAAATCCCATAAGTTACAGAGGAATCTACGGAAGTTGTCAGGCAAAGTCTACAGTAACAGATATGCTAAGATATGAATTAGCAGATACACTAAGATACGAATTTTGTCTATACACTATTCATGCAATCATTGCAGTAATATGTGTCTAGACTAAGAATGATAAGCAGGTAATTTCCTAAGGATGATAAACAGATGATTTCCTACAAAAATGATAAGCAAAACTTTTGACATGCAGACACGGTCAAAGTCCAGACTCACTAATGCCTCCTAACGACTTATCAGTTAGACACACTAATGCAGACCTGGTTCGCTAAGACCTCTGCTCTGATACCAACTGTGAAGACCCATCCTAATCCATCCGGACAAAGTCCATATCGATTATAAACGATTCACAACAGTTGATTACATCGCGAGGTACTTGACCTCTATATGATACATTTTACAAACATTGCATTCGTTTTTGAAATGACAATCTTTCATTACATCGAAGGTTGATAGCATGCATACCATTTTATAATATAACTACTATAATTGACTTAATAATGATCTTGATGAACTCAACGACTCGAATGCAACGTCTTTTGAAATATGTCATAAATGACTCCAAGTAATATCTTTAAAATGAGCAATTGCACAGCGGAAGACTTCTTTCATACCTGAGAATAAACATGCCTTAAAGTGTCAACCAAAAGGTTGGTGAGTTCATTAGTTTAACATAAATAATCATTTCATAATTTTAATAGACCACAAGATTTCATATTTCCATTTCATAAACATACGTCCCATGCATAGAGACAAAAATATCATTCATATGGATTGAACACCTGGTAACCGACATTCACAATATACATATAAGAATATCCCCATCATTCCGGGATCCTCCTTCGGACATGATATAAATTTCGAAGTACTAAAGCATCCGGTACTTTGGATGGGGCTTGTTGGGCCCGATAGATCTATCTTTAGAGTTCGCGTCAATTAGGGTGTCTGTTCCCTAATTCTTAGATTACCAGACTTAATAAAAAGGGCATATTCGATTAGATAATCCAACCATAGAATGTAGTTTCGAATACTTGTGTCTATTTCGTAAAGCATTTATAAAAGCAGTGCATGTATTCTCAGTCCCAAAAATATATAATGCAAAAGCAATTAAAAAGGGAGTAATGAAACTCACGCATATAAATATTGTAAAACAGTTAATAAAGTATTTGCATGTATTCTCAGCCCAAAAATGTAAAGAGTAAAAGGGAGCAAATGAAACTCACCTAATGTATTTTGTAGTAAAAATACATATCACTATATTGAACAACGCAGGGTTGGCCTCGGATTCACGAACCTATATCATTGGTTTATTTATTAATACACATAATCGTAATCGAACAAGTTGATATATTATATTTTCAGTTATTTGTTATATATATTTGTTTTATAAACTTATTAATGTTTATACACATAGTTATATTAATCTATACATTTTTGTAATTGGTATTATATCAAAAGTCAATAAGTTGTTATATGTAATATTAATATAGTTATGTAACATGTATTTTAATGTAATAATATTTATTTGATAAGATGATAGTTTTGATAATATTGATTTACTAATAATAATAATAATAATTTTATTAATGATGGTAATACAAATAACAAAAATGAAAATGATAATTTTTAATAAAAATACTTTTGTTAATAATAATAATTTTAAAAATGATAATTTTAAGGATAATACTAATAATAATATTAATAATAATAGTAATAGTAATAATAATCCTAATGCTCATTTTAATGATAATAATAATAATAGTGATATTCATAATACTTAATAATAGTAATACTAATAATAATAATACCAGTACTTAATAATAATAATTATAATCATGATACATGCAATAATAACAATAATTAATAATTAATAATAATAGAAATAAAATAAGTATACCCTTTAAACTCTTTTCTAAAAAGAATTGCCCCAGACGAGGTTCGAACCCGTGACCTCCCGCTACCAATAACCACAACCTAACCATTCTGCTGTTACTTGTTTTTCTGAATAATTATACGTCCCATAAATTATATTCCATTCTGTCTGTCTCAATGCAAGTATTCAGCCCAACAGCACTTTTGGCCCAACAACACTTTTGACCCAACAGAAAACAAAAATCACAGCCCAATGAGTGATTCAAACTCACGGCCCAAGTTCAGAATTTAGATATACCCAAAAACTAAGTCGTGGTTTCTTGCTAGGTCTGGTATCAATTCGAATGGTAGATACACAAAAAACGTACGCATATACACATCATGATTTCATTATCATCACTTCATCATCCATTAATAAGATTTTATTAGACAGGTTGCCGACAACAGTGATGATACTTTATAATTAATATTGACTTTACAGCTCCTCCTTTATCATCATCTTTATTCGTTTATATAAATCAACTGAAACAGAAATTGATAAAAAGCTGTAGCACGTATTGTTTGAGCTATAACATAAATGAATGGAAGTGTAGCAGTGGTGGCTTGAATCGATAAGATATAAATGAAATATGAATCAAAAGATAGTCGTAGGGTTTACAGCAACAATAGGAATGGTTTTTGCAGCAGTTTTGATGGATCTGTGGTGGTTTGTCGACGGGTTAATGGTGGTTCGTGATTCAGCAACCAGAAAAACAGAAGGATAGCAGCACTATGTAACGAAGAGGATGATGTTTGAGATCTTCATCAAACAAAAAAAAATAATAGCAGGTGTTGTAGTTCGTGGTGGTTAATTATGGCGGCCTGCATTAACAATATTTATGAGTTGTAAGTTGGGGTTCTCCGGTGGCTATTATGGCATTTTCCAGCGGTGAAACATTAACATATTGATCAAATAATGGTGGTGTTCGATGGTTGGTTGATCAAATAGAAAATGGACCCATAAAATCATAGGTGGTGTTGGGTTTCTTCTCGTCAAAACAGCCGTAAAGACGGGTGAGTTTGGGTTTGGTGATGTGGTTTTCGATTACGGGTTTACAACAAGACAGTAGATAGTAACACAAGGTGATGGTGATTGTGGGTATACGTATGTATAGTTATAGAAATAGGTGGTGCAGGTGTCGGTAGTTATGATGTGGTGCACGACTGGTGGTTTTGTGAAAGTTTAAACCAGAAACAGGAGGAAAAATAATAGAAACGAATTGCAGGGTAGTGATGAACAGTTTGAGGATGGTTTTAGTAAATAACACTCGATTTATGATGATAGTAGCAGCGTGAATCAATGGGGTGGCGGTTTGGAAACAACAAACAGAAACAGCAACAAAAGGATGGTGATGGCTCGTTTGGATGATGAGGTCGTAGTGATGATTGACAGCGGTTAATGTATAAAGTGATGGGTTTAAAATGGTGATAGTCTTGGTGGTGAATGGTAGAAGGAAGAAGAAAGAAAAGTTGTTGATATATGAATATGTTTTTTTGTGGGTTTCTTCCTCTTTGTGTTTAATAACTCAGAATATAAATAAGCAGAGAATTCGTATTAGTAATAGAATGATTGAAGTAACATTTGAAAAATCATTAAGGCTGTTTTTGTAGGGTTAATGTGTCGACAAAGATTCTCAACTAAAGAGAAGAATATAAAAATAAAGAGATAAAGATGTTACACAATTCCAAATCATTAACTAACTTTATAATTTAAATATATAATTAATATTAATAATTAATAATCATAAATATATTAATAATAATACTTTTATTGTTATTAAAAATAATACTAATAATAATATTAATGATAAATAATGATATTTATTAATAATAATGTAGATAATTATATTAATGAATATAATAATAATAATAATAAAACTGATAATAATTTATAACAATAAAAATGATATCAATAATACTATTAATAATAATACTATTGACATAACAAGTTACGCGTATTAAATCTCATGTCTATATATTATATTTTAAATTAATAATATTAATAATGCTGATATTAATATTAATAATAAAAGTAATAGTAACATTAATACATCAATTATATTTTAATTTGTGATTATTTACATATGAATATTATAAACTTCTTCATATAATATTTAGAAATTATATTACAAAATTTATATCATAATTATGTATATATATTGCACATAACAACTTACAATTACAAATGTTCATTATCAACTCCGTTAAGATAAATAAAATGAGTATTTCTGAATATTGTGTTCAAAGTTTTTACTTCATATCCTAAACCCTTTTTCATCTTTAATTCTAATAATTAAATTGCATATTATTTTATTAATGTATTTCAAGTTATCATGTTATAATATATATATCTACTCATATATTCAGATACATATATCTATTTGCAATTAATTATTCGTGAATCGTCGGGAGTAGTCAAAGGTCAAATGAATACATAAACACAGTTTACAGTTTTTGAGACTTCAACATTACAGACTTTGCTTATCGTGTCGAAATCATAATAAGATTAAGTTTAAATTTGGTCGGAAATTCCCGGGTCGTCACAAATGTACCTAATTCATTAAGTACACATTCAATCACACAACTAGTGGAATTAACCACAATACTTACACTTGAGCATTTAATGACCCAATTTGCAGTAAATGACTCAACTACACCACAACCACCCATAAATGGCCAAGACTCATATTAAATCACTAAGGCTAGTGATTCAAAGTCTACTAACATCAACTAACATAACTTAGGGTAATTCATACCCATTTTACCCAATTAGGTCAACTAGTACACATTTGACCCATTTTAAATACTTAGACTCACAATCGAGTCAAACTTACCCATTAACAATTCTTTCATCGATTTAAAAGTGTATTAGTGACTAACAACACCATTTAACACTTACAACCACAAATCATAAGACCAAACCCTAGGTTATGGCCATTAGGGTTTACTTTCACAATCTAATCCAAAATCCACCCATTTAACCCTCAAATGGGTCATACAAGTTTCATATGAAATAAACCCTAGCATAACCCAATTAAAACTCAAAACATAGAGTTATCACTTACCAACACTATCCACTTGTAGTTAAGAACAAGAAGAACAACTTTAATTCTTACTCCAAAGATCAACTCTCAATCCTTCACTCTCAAATCTCACTTTTAATCCAAATGGGTTTTATATTTTGGAAGAGAAAATGGAAAGAAAAGAGAAAAGAAAATGAATTAAATGAATAAGTGTTTGAGATTTAGAGTCCCAATCAGATCCATACGCAAAAAGACTGAATTACCCTTGCTTAAAACTCAAAATATCAAGAAAATCATCAAAAATCCGTCCCCAGCCGCAAATTGCGCCTTCTGGCCGCAATTTACGCCCAGGCCGCAAAAACGGCCGCCCAAAGTCGCCCATTTGGGTCCTGAACGGACTTTTGACCCCCAGCCAGCAGCAATTTGCGCCTGGCAGCCGCAATTTGCGCCTGGCACATTTTTTCCCGGTTTTTGAACTTGTTTTGGTCGTAACTTTTTGACCGTAACTCCGTTTTCGATGAATCAAATATCGTTGGAAACGTAATAAGATTTCCTTTCTAATGGTAAGGTTTTAAAACATCAAATCAAATTTATTTGGGGTCAAAAAGGTACATACATACCTTGCAACTCAACAACGTCCAGTTTTCTTCGACATTCGAACAAGCAACACGTGCATGCTTGGTACCCTTCATACACGCATCGTACAAACATCTTTATAAAATTATACAATCAAGTATGAACATTCTAAAGATCAATTACGTACCTCAGACATGTATGATGAAAAACGGGATGTTACAACTCTCCCCCACTTGAATCGGAGCGCGTCCTCGCTATCCAACCGCATGACAAGCCGGAAGATAAACCAAGACAAACTCTTCGGATTCCCACGTAAAATCGGAACCCTTTCGATGTCGCCATTGCACCTTGTAAGTTCTAACTTCTTTGTTACGCAAAAATTTAACCTTTTCATCAAGAATGGCTATCGGCTCTTCAACGTATTCTAGCTTATTATTCAACGTAATTTCATCTAACGGCACCCAAGTCAAGTCATCCGCAAGACACTTACGGAGATGGGAAACATGAAACGTGTTATGGATCCCCGCAAGCTCTTCGGGCAACTCTAGTCTATAGGCAACCTCGCCAACACGTTCCAAAACCTTGAAAGGACCAATAAATCGAGGAGCTAACTTTCCTCACTTTCGAAACCGAATAACACCCTTCCATGGAGAAACCTTAAGCATCACCATGTCACCTTCTTGAAATTCGATCGTTCGTCTACCTTTATCGGCATAAGATTTTTGCCTATCTTGCGCCGCCTTAAGTCGAGCCCGAATCATCTCAATCTTACTATTCGTCTCTAAAACCAAATCGGTACTCCCGATTCCACGTTGACCCACTTCACCCCAACAAATAGGAGTTCGACACCTACGCCCATAAAGCATCTCATAAGGTGGCATTCCAATACTAGTGTGGTAACTATTAATGTACGAGAATTCCACCAATGGTAAGTGCTCATCCCAACTACCACCGAAATCAATAACACACGCCCTTAACATATCCTCCAACGTTTGATTTGTACGCTCGGTTTGACCGTTCGTTTGAGGATGATAAGCCGTGCTCATTTTCAATTGAGTACCCATATCTTCATAAAACTTATTCCAAAACCGAGACGTGAAACGAGTATCTCGATCCGAAACAATAGATATAGGAACCCCATGCTTCGATATCACCTCCTTGATAAACAACTTAGACAATGTCTCCGACGATATCATTTCTCGAATGGGAAGAAATAAAGCACTCTTCGTCAATCGATCAACTATCACCCAAATCGTATCATATTGGGTTCTAGCCGTCTTTGGTAATTTGGTAATGAAATCCATGGTGATATACTCCCATTTCCATTTCGGGACTTCCAATAGTTGTAACTTACCGTACGGCTTTTGGTGTTCGGCTTTAACCTGCAAACACGTGACGCATTCTTCAACATACTTAACAACATCGCGTTTCATGCCGGGCCACCAATAATCTTTCTTCAAGTCAAGGTACATCTTTGTTGCACCCGGACGAATGGAATACTTTGACTTATGTACTTCATCAAGGAGCACTTGTCGGTAACCACCCATCTTAGGCACCCACACTTTTCCTTGAAAAGATAACAAGCTATGCGGGCCTAATGTAATAGACTCCGTTTGTCCCACAATCCGCTCTTCATGCTTGTTGTGAACGAAAGCTTCAATTTGAATCTCACCAAGCTTTACAAGAAAATCGTTAGTAATGATCATGCGTAACGATCCTACTCGTATCGCCGGATGTTAACTCTTTCTACTTAACGCATCCGCAACTACATTCGCCTTACCCGGATGATAGAGTATTTCACAATCATAGTCCTTCACTACATCCATCCACCTATGTTGACGATAATTCAAATCTCGTTGATTAAAGAGATGTTTCAAACTCTTGTGATCCGAATAAATCGTACACTTGACACCATACAAGTAGTGGTGCCAAATTTTCAATGCATGAACCACCGCCACCAATTCAAGATCATGAGTTGGGTATCTCTTTTCATGTTCCTTTAATTGTCGAGAGGCGTAAGTGATGACCTTACCCCTTTGCATTAGAACACACCCGAGCCCATTTAAAGAAGCATCACAATAAACCGTCATGTCTTCTACCCCTTTCGGCAACACTAACACCGGAGTTTGACACAACTTCTCTTTTAACAATTGAAAAGCAATTTCTTGCTCGTTTTCCCAATTGAACCTTACGTTCTTCCTTGTCAGCTTCGTCAAAGGAGAAGCAATCTTAGAAAAGTCTTGGATAAATCGACGATAATAACCGGCCAACCCGAGAAAACTTCGGATTTCCGTAGGCGTAGTCGGTCGTCCCCAACTCTTCACTGTTTCTATCTTCCCCGGATCTACTTGAATACCTTCTTGATTCACAATATGGCCAAGGAATTGAACTTCCCTTAGCCAAAATTCACATTTGGAGAACTTAGCATACAATTTCTCCTTTCGCAACGTCTTCAACACTTCATGCAAATGGTGCTCATGTTCCTTCATACTCTTAGAATAAACGAGTATGTCGTCAATGAACACAATTACCGACTTGTCCAACATAGGTTGGCACACTCGGTTCATAAGGTCCATGAATGCCGCCGGTGCATTCGTAAGACCAAAAGGCATAACTACAAACTCAAAATGCCCATAACTCGTTCGAAAAGCCGTTTTCTCTATGTCTTCCTCACGGACCCGCACTTGATGATAGCCGGACCGCAAGTCAATCTTAGAAAAATACGTTGCACCTTGGAGTTGGTCAAACAAATCATCAATCCGAGGCAATGGATAACGATTCTTGATCGTCACTTTGTTCAACTCCCGATAATCGATGCACATCCGCATACTTCCATCTTTCTTTTTCACGAACAAAACCGGAGCACCCCATGGCGAGGAACTCGGTCGAATGAAACCCTTTTCAAGCAACTCCTGGGTTTGATTTAACAACTGTTACATTTCCGTTGGTGCTAAACGATAAGGAGTTTTAGCAATGGGAGTAGCTCCCGGAACCAACTCAATGCGAAATTCGACTTGTCTTTCCGCCGGAACACCCGGTAACTCATCCGGAAAAACGTCTTAAAACTCATTAACCACCGGAATTTTACGAATGGGTGGTGGCTCGTCACGAGTATCGACTACATGAGCAAGATAACATACACCACCACTCTTGAGAAAACATCGCGCCCGTGCATAAGTGCATAATGGTACGAGTCTTCTTCGTTTATCACCATGAATAATCAACTCTCCCCCACTTGGGGTTCTCACATGAATGAATTTATCATGGCACGCAATATCGGCTCTATAACGATCGAGCCAATCCATACCAACAACAATATCAAACTCGCCCAAAGTCATCGGAATGAGATCAATTTTAAACGTTTCGGTATCAAACACAACATTACAACCTTTACGCACATCAACCCCTAGCACCGTCTTACCATCCGCTATTTCAACTTCTACCGGATGACTTAACTTAGCTAGCGGTTTGTTAAGCTTAGATACAAATCGAGGTGACACAAAAGCAAAATTAGCACCGCTATCAAATAATATCTTTGCCGAATTAGAGTTAACCATGAAAGTACCTGAGACAACTTCGTTCGATAGCTTGGCTTCGTCATTGGTCATCAAATAATTTTGACCCCTAGCCGTACCCGCTGCCTTCTCTAGCCGCTTAACATTATCATTGCGCAACTCGGGACACTCGGGCCTCTTGTGCCCTTCTTTACCACAATTGTAACATGTAACCTTGTTTGGCGCATTTGGACAATCATGAGCCATGTGTCCTTTTTGCCCACAAGTATAGCAAGTGACCACATGACCACCGGAACCACCCTTCTTTACGCTATTAACACTTTCGGAGCCCTTCTTGTTCTTTTTGTTGGAAAAATTCGATTGACTCGAATTCTCGAACTTCCTCTTACCAAAAGTAAAACCGCTCTTTCTTAACACGAGCGCCTCAAAACCTTTGGCCATATTGAACAACTCGTCAAAGCTCTTCACCACGTTCACGCTAATCTTCTCTTGATAATTATCATTCAAGATTCAATAGAAATCTTCCTTCAACATCTTATCATTCCCGACATACTCCGGGTAAAATTGGGTTTTGGACAAAAACACGGATTTGAGAGTGTTCAAATCCATCGACCCTTGCCTCAAGGAACGTAACTCGTCCTTAAGCCTAGTAAGATCGGCCGGAGTCCGGTATTCATCGAAAAACTCTTTCTTGAATTCATCCCAAGTGAATTTCATGCATTGTTCTTCGCCATAAAGTTGGATCTTTGAGTCCCACCACAATTTAGCATCGCCCCTCAACATACTACACTCGTACCTTGTCTTCTTATCGAGAGGACATTCACAAGTACGGAAATCCTCCTCCATATCGGAGATCCATTGGGCACTCTTAAGAGGGTCTCTTTCACCTTCAAAGGTGGGAGGTTGAGAATCCTTGAAGTTCTTATAGAAAAAGTCCCGTCTTCCCACATTATCTTCGTGAAGAACGGCCTTAACTTGATCCTTTACTACATTGACTAGTTGTTCGTCAATCGTATCAAGAAACATTTTCTTAACGTCTTCGAGAAACTCCACTTTTTGACGTTTAAAGATGGCCTCAACCTTAGCCGTGAACTCGGGGTCCTCGCTCGTGCCCCTATTATCGGTGTCGTGTCCATTTCTCATCTTCATTCTATAAAACGAAAGAGGTTAAACAATGAATGAAAAGACATGACACGTACATATACACATATACACCTTACCGCCCCATCTTGCTCAACAATCGTCGTACATCGCTCGTTTGACACGATTTGCACCCGTAACAATGGTAGCTAGTCATTGTTATGCGAGCATCTCGCATTAACTTGCTAGTACAACGTCTATCTTGCTTGTTGGATTTCAAATACATCATAAAACAAATAGCGCAAGGTTAGTTCACATAAACCTATGCACTAACAATTCTCGATCCGACCCAAAGTCCTACAAGTCCCGCATAAAGTGCACACATAATAAAATCTAAGTCTAGGCACCTATCTCGAGTCGCCTAAATCCCTTAGACCATGCTCTGATACCACATGAAACAACCTAACCCATATTCCATACGATAAATTTTTTTTTTTTTTTAAGTTATACACATTTACGCGCCAAATAAATATGTAAACCATTCCACAAGTTCCATTTAAAACGTACAACAATTTAAATGTTTACAAAAGGCACGAAGGCCATTAATTAAGTTTAATACAAGTTCGACCCACTACAAATGATAGTTTATAATCCAAACGACACTTCGAGCATGGTTTTGGACTAAACTACCCAAAACGTTAGGCCAACTTCAAAGCTCCAACAAAACATCATCAAAGGACACCTAATGCCCGATAACCCCTTTGCCCTCATCCACACCTGCATCTAAAAAGATAAACAACGAGAGGGGTAAGCTAATGCTTAGTGAATGCAGTAATTATACATGTTCATATATAACCTACTTATTTGCAACCACTTACGCAACCCCGCATACAAGCTAGCAATACGACAACCATGCAAACATCATGCATAACTACTATCCACAATTCACATGAAGCTAGCAACACTAATAGCATATAGTTCAATAGTTAATATGCTAATACCAAATTAACACAACCATGGTTAACCAATAGTAAAAGGAATGGTACTCGAATTTCCCATCGGTGTTCATAACAACCTTTAGTGTACAACACATATATCACCAACCCTTGGACAACACATATCTGTTCATAAGATCGTTAGTGTACAACACATATATCACTAACTAGGACAACACATATCCGTCCATAAATCATTAGTGTACAACACATATATCACTAACTAGGATAACACATATCCTTAGTTACAAATAAACACATCATATACGTACAAGTATACTTATTCCACTCACCTTGACACAAGGATGATGATTATGCACGTCTGAACTTCAAGGCAATGTACCTAATTCATTAAGTACACATTCAATCACACAACTAGTGGAATTAACCACAATAATTACACTTGAGCATTTAATGACCCAATTTGCACTAAATGACTCAACTACACCACAACCGCCCATAAATGGCCAAGACTCATATTAAATCACTAAGGCTAGTGATTCAAAGTCTACTAACATCAACTAACATAACTTAGGGTAATTCATACCCATTTTACCCAATTAGGTCAACTAGTACACATTTGACCCATTTTAAATACTTAGACTCACAATCGAGTCAAATTTACCCATTAACAATTCTTTCATCGATTTAAAAGTGTATTAATGACTAACAACACCATTTAACACTTACAACCACAAATCATAAGACCAAACCCTAGGTTATGGCCATTAGGGTTTACTTTCACAATCTAACCCAAAATTCACCCATTTAACCCTCAAATGGGTCATACAAGTTCCATATGAACTAAACCCTAGCATAACCCAATTAAAACTCAAAACATAGAGTTAAGACTTACCAACACTATCCACTTGTAGCTAAGAACAAGAAGAACAACTTTAATTCTTACTCCAAAGATCAACTCTCAATCCTTCACTCTCAAATCTCACTTTTAATCCAAATGGGTTTTATATTTTGGAAGAGAAAATGGAAAGAAAAGAGAAAAGAAAATGAATTAAATGGATAAGTGGTTGAGATTTAGAGTCCCAATCAGATCCATATGCAAAAAGACTGAATTACCCTTTCTTAAAACTCAAAATATCAAGAAAATCATCAAAAATCCGTCCCCAGCCGCAAATTGCGCCTTCTGGCCTCAATTTACGCCCAGGCCGCAAAAACGGCCGCCCAAAGGCGCCCATTTGGGTCCTGAATGGACTTTTGACCTCCAGCCAGCCGCAATTTGCGCCTGGCAGCCGCAATTTGCGCCTGGCACATTTTTTCCCGGTTTTTTACTTGTTTTGGTCGTAACTTTTTGACCGTAACTCCGTTTTCGATGAATCAAATATCGTTGGAAACGTAATAAGATTTCCTTTCTAATGGTAAGGTTTTAAAACATCAACTCAAAATTTATTTGGGGTCAAAAAGGTACATACACACCTTGCAACTCAACAACGTCCAGTTTTCTTCGACATTCGAACAAGCAACATGTGCATGCTTGGTACCCTTCATACACGCATCGTACAAACATCTTTATTAAATTATACAACCAAGTATGAACATTCTAAAGATCAATTACGTACCTCAGACATGTATGATGAAAAACGGGATGTTACACAATAGCTCGTGCTCCATATAGACTTGCGCCCACCGAAATGAAAGAATTACAAAGTCAGCTACAAGAATTATTAGAATGTAGTTTTATCCGACCGAGTACGTCACCATGGGGAGCTCCAATTTTGTTCGTTAAAAAGAAAGATGGGTCTTTTCGCATGTGTATCAATTACCGTGAGCTGAACAAAGTAACCATCAAAAACCAATACCCTTTACCCCGAATCGACGACCTATTTGATCAACTCCAAGGTTCGAGCGTATACTCCAAAATCGACTTAAGGTCGGGTTATCATCAACTGAGGGTTAAAGAAGCCGATATACCAAAAACAGCCTTCAGAACTCGTTATGGCCATTACGAATTCATGGCTATGCCATTCGGTCTAACCAATGCACCCGCAGTTTTCATGAACCTCATGCACCGAGTATGTAGTCCATATTTAGATAAGTTTGTTATTGTCTTTATTGATGACATCCTTATTTATTCGAAGAATAACCAAGAACACGAACAACACTTGAGACTTGTGTTAGAGTTGTTAAGAAAAGAGCAACTTTATGCTAAGTTCTCTAAATGTGCTTTTTGGTTAAATGAAGTACAATTTCTTGGTCACGTAGTCAGTAGTAATGGAATCAAAGTTGATCCCGCCAAGATCGAATCCATCAAAAATTGGGAAACCCCAAAAACTCCAACGCAAATACGTCAATTTTTGGGTTTAGCTGGTTATTATAGGAGATTTATTCAAGATTTCTCCCAAATAGCCAAACCTTTAACTGCCTTGACACATAAGGGGAAGAAGTATGAATGGACTTCCGAACAAGTGGGTGCCTTCCAATTGTTGAAAAAGAAGTTGACTACGGCACCTATTTTATCATTACCTGACGGAATGGAAGATTTCGTTATCTACTGTGACGCATCAAGAATGGGTTTTGGGTGTGTTCTTATGCAACGGAAGAAGGTGATTACATATGCTTCTCGACAACTCAAAATTCATGAACAAAACTACACCACACACGATCTAGAATTGGGCGCCGTTGTTTTTGCATTAAAGATGTGGAAGCATTATCTATATGGGGTCAAGTTTATCGTATACACCGACCACAAGAGTCTCCAACATATTTTAAATCAAAAGCAACTAAACATGAGGCAGCGTAGATGGGTTAAGCTGCTAAATGATTATGATTGTGAAATCCGTTACCACCCGGGGAAAGCAAATGTGGTAGCCGATGCCTTGGGTCGAAAGGAAAGAGAACCTGTTCGAGTAAAAGCTATGAACATGATTATTCATACTAATCTTACTACTCGAATAAAAGAGGCACAACAGGAGGTTTTGAAGGAAGGAATTTTTGGAAGGGAAATACCCAAAGGATTAGAAAAACAGCTTAATATTCGGAAAGACAGAACCAGGTATTTAGCTGAAAGAATTTGGGTACCAAAGAATGGGGATTTGAGGAAAGTGGTACTAGATGAAGCACATAAAACCATATATTCAATACATCCCGGAGCGGGAAAAATGTACCAAGACCTCAAGAGAAACTTTTGGTGGCCAGGAATGAAGGCCGATATAGCCACATATGTAGGAGCATGTTTGACTTGTTCTAAAGTCAAAGCTGAGCATCAGAAACCATCAGTTCTACTCCAACAACCTGAAATCCCAGAATGGAAATGGCAAAACATTACCATGGATTTCTTTGCTAAGTTACCGAGAACCGCAGGTGGTTATGATATGATATGGGTAATAGTCGATTGTCTTACTAAGTCAGCACACTTTCTGCCAATAAAAGAAGAGGATGGTATAGAGAAATTAGCACGATTATACCTGAAAGAAGTTGTTTCTAAACATGGTATACCAATCTCTATTATCTCTGATCGTGATAGCAGATTTACTTCCAGATTCTGGCAGGCATTACACGAAGCGTTGGGAACTCGTCTAGATTTAAGTACTGCCTATCATCCACAAACTGATGGGCAGAGTGAAAGGATGATTCAGACACTCGAAGACATGCTACGAGCATGTGTTATTGATTTTGAAAGCAGTTGGGATCGACATCTACCGTTAGTTGAGTTTTACTACAACGACAGCTACCATTCCAGTATTGAGGCGGCACCATTCGAGGCACTTTATGGGAGGAAGTGCAGGTCTCCGATTTGTTGGAGTGATGTGGGGGAAAAATAGATTACAGGTCCGGAAATTATCCAGGAAACTACCGACAAGGTCATTCAGATTCAGCAATGATTGAAAACAGCCCGGAGTCGGTAAAAGAGCTACGCGGATGTTAGAAGGAAACCTTTAGAGTTTGAGGAGGGTGATATGGTTATGCTTAAGGTATCACCTTGGAAAGGGGTTATTCGTTTTAGAAAGCGAGGGAAATTGAGCCCAAGATACATTGGGCCATTCAAGATTAAAAAACGTATTGGGCCAGTGGCCTATCGACTTGAGCTACCTCCACAATTAGAAAAGATTCATAACACCTTTCATGTTTCAAACTTGAAGAAATGCCTAGCTACCGAAGATCTCATTATTCCTTTAGACGAGATTAAAATTGACTAGAAACTAAATTTCGTCGAAGAACCCGTCGAAATTATGGATCGTGAGGTCAAACGACTTAAACAAAGTAAGATACCAATCGTTAAGGTTTGGTGGAATGCTCGTAGAGGACCTGAATTCACTTAGGAACGAGAAGACCAAATGAAGCAGAAGTATCCACATCTGTTTACAGATATCGCACATTAACTAGGTACTATTCCAAATTTCGGGACGAAATTTGGAATAACGGGTGTATAATGTAACGACCTAGATTTTTCCGCTAATATATATAAGATTAATATTTACATAATTAAATGTTTCCAACATGTTAAGCAATCAAACTCATTAAGACTTGGTTATTTGGAATGAATTTTATACAAACGTTTGGACACCCAGTCTGTCTGACGATTCACGAGCGTCATATATCGTAATAATTAATTAAAGGAATATATATTTGGATATATATATATATATATATATATATATATATATATATATATATATATATATATATATATATATATATATATATATATATATATATATATATTTATTTATTTATAATTTTATTAAATGATATTTAAGTATCTCATTAAGTATAATAACAATGAGTTATATATATAAGATGAGACTACTAACTTAAAGACTTCGAAACAATATACATATATGTAACGATTATCGTTGTAATAGTATTTCACACACACACACACACACATATATATATATATATATATATATATATATATATATATATATATATATATATATATATATATATATATATATATATATATATATATATATGATATTAGATATGATAATACACCATGTTAAAATGTTAACATAACAATTTAACATCTCATTTAAGTGTAATAACAATGGGTCAATTATATTTAACAAGATCGTTAACCTAAAGGTTTCGAAACAACACTTACATGTAACGACTAACGATGACTTAACGACTCAGTTAAATATATATACATGTAATGTATTATGATGTATTTATACACTTTTGAAAGACTTCAAGACACATATCAAAGTACTTCTAGTTAACAAAAATGCTTACAATTACATTCTCATTCATTTTCATCAAAAATTCTACTCGTACATGTATGGTATTGTACTCGTATAATACGCAGCTTCTAGATGTATTTACTATTCATCTATACAAATAAAAATCTGCTCCAGCAGCCTTAAATGATTAAGGATCATGTAGGAACCATCATTTGTCAACTTGCATGAATTATTTAGCAAGAAAACAAACTTAAGTATCTTTTTTTTCTTTATAAAATGTAAAAAACGTATTCATGAATGCGCACCATTTCTTCACTCCATTTTCTCATACTTACACTCCAATTTCTCTCTCAAAATACTCCTAACATCATACTTGATCATCTTCAAGCATTTTCACCATCTTTTAGCTTCAATTACAAGCTTTAATCATCATAAAAACAACCATCTTTCAAGAACACTTCAAGAATCATATCAAGTCTTCATGACTACTTCCAAGCTTTCTAATCCATTCCAACTCATCATCAAAGATCAAGAAACCTTTGTTATTTATAGTAGGTTATCTTTCTTATTCAAGGTAATATTCATATTCAAACTTTGATTCAATTTCTATAACTATAACAATCTTATTTCAAGTGAAAATCTTACTTGAACTTGTTTTCGTGTCATGATTCTACTTCAAGAACTTTCAAGCCATCCAAGAATCCTTTGAAGCTAGATCTATTTTTCTCATTTCCAGTAGGTTTATCCAGAAAACTTGATGTAGTAATGATGTTCATAACATCATTCGATTCATCCATATAAAACTATCTTATTCGAAGAGCTAAACTTGTAATCACTAGAACATAGTTTAGTTAATTCTAAACATGTTCGCAAAAAAAGATAATCCTTCTAACTTAACTTTTAAAATCAATTAAAAAATGTTCTATATCTATATGATATGCTAACTTAATGATTTAAAAAATGTAAACACGAAGAACACCGTAAAACCGAATATACGCCGTCGTAGTACAACCGTGGGCTGTTTTGGTTTGGATAATTAAAAACTATGAAAAACTTTGATTTAAAAGCTATACTTCTGGTAAAATGATTTTTCTTATGAATATGAAACTATATCCAAAAATCATGGTTCAACTCAAAGTGAAAGTATGTTTTTCAAAATAGTCATCAAGATGTCGTTCTTTCGACGGAAATGACTACCTCTTTCAAAAATGACTTGTAACTTATATTTCCGACTATAAACCTATACTTTTTCTATTTAGTTTCATAAAGTTAAGTTCAATATGAAACCGTAGCCGCTTAAATCACTCAAAACGGATTTGAAACGAAGAAATGACGGGTAAACCAAAATTGGTAAAAACTACTCATTTTAGCTACGTGAAAATTTGTAAGAAATCTATTCCAACCATAACTTAATCAACTTATATTATATATTATGTAATCTTGAGATACCATAGACACGTATACAATGTTTCGACCTATCATGTCGACCCATCTATATATATATTGCGGAACAACCATAGAAACTCTATATGCAAATGTTGGAGTTAGCTATACAGGGTTGAGGTTGATTCCAAAATATATTTATAGTTTGAGTTCTGATCAATACTGAGATATGTATACACTGGGTCGTGGATTGATTCAAGATATATATTAAGTTATTCATGTACGACAAATTATGGACTACTAACATTGGACTGCTAACTGGACAACTAAAATCATCAACACGTAATAAAGAAAATATTGTGAATATATTTCGATCATATTTTAATATATGTATATATTATTATAGGTTCATAAATCAACCTGTGGCCAAGTCTAATTCTCGACGAATTAGTAATCTGTGAAAGTGAGTTATAGTCCCATTTTTACTATCTAAATTATTTTGGGATGAGAATACATGCAAATTTATAAATGTTTTACAAAATAAGCACAAGTTCATGAAACTACATTCTACGACTGTTTTGTTATACCGGATATCTGTACTTATTATTATTATGCTTGGTAATCTAAGAATTAGTGAAAAACACTAATTGACGCGAATCCTAAAGGTAGATCTACGGGCACCAACCACCCCCATTTTCGAATAGTGGAAATGCTTTAGTACTTCGAAGGGTTATTGTCATACATTTGAATAGTGGAATGTATGATGCTAGATATCTTAAGCGCTCTATGTTAAGGTCGGTTACCAGGCGACTCATCGTATGAATGATTTTTGCAGTTGTAATGATCCTGCGCATTTGATTAAATGAAATCTTGTGGCTTATTAAATGTTATGATTATTATATAGAAATTAAACCTATGACTCACCAACATTTTTGTTGACGTTTTAAGCATGTTTATTCTCAGGTGAATATTAAAAACGCTTCCGCTGTCGTATGCCAACCCAAGGTCAAGATTTGGAGTCGGCATAATTGTTTATATTGTTTAAACTTGCATTTGGAGTATTTGTTGTAATATATTTGATCATATTGTAATGGGTTGTGTAAAAACTTATTTATTTGAGGAGATTGTCTTTGATAGACAATCTAAATTATGTCATTAAGACCTTTATTCAATAATAAAGGTTATGGTTGTTTTTAAAAACGAATGCAAGATTTGAAAAACGTCTCATATAGAGGTTAAAACCTCGCAAAGAAACCAATTAATATGAAACGTTTATAATTAATATGAACGGGGCATTTCATTATAACCACCTCGTCATGTCCCGTTTGAAGCAGAAATCTGGCGATGTTGTGTGCCTAGAGAAGGAGGTGGAAGAGCTTAGGGATGTCAATGCATCTTCCAAAGTGTCTGTGAAGAAGCTCTAGGAGAAATTGTTATTGAATACATCTTGGGAAGAGGAGGTGAAATCAGCCAAGAGTGAGATTCTGAGCATGCAGGAGAAACAGAAGTTTGATGAAAAGAGGATTGCTGACTTGGAAGGAGTGAACAAGGCTCTCTGTCAGGAAGCGAAAGCATTGGCAGATCAGAAGAAGAGGTTTTATGGTTTAAAAGCAAATTATTCTGATGTGATTACCCAGGTCATTCCACATGTCTGCAGGTAGGTTATTCGCCGCAAAGAGTTGAGCACGTTTGTTGGTGATGTTATTTTTGCTAGCAAACTTGAGGAGAGGTGTAAATTGTTGACCGAGTTATCCGAACAGGGCAAGATTGAGCTTAGCAGTTATCCGGAGTATACCGATCAGGCTTCAACCCTTGTTGATGATGCATGTGCTCGTTTTGCCGATGCTGAGCTCAACTATGTCGCCTCTGTTGCTGCTCACTCTGATGCTAAGCCTGTGGAGCTCCTTGCCTTGGTTGCGGAGCAATGATCTTTGTGGTTGGTTTGTTTCATGATCCTCTTTTGCTGTAGTGACATGTGTGCTAATTACCTTATGTCTAATGTACTTTTATCAGGCCTGCGAGTCTGCTGATTTGGGGCTTTGTTGCCTATAAACAATTTTTATTCAGTATTTTGTGGGTTGTCATGCCCATCTATGTGTCATTATTCTATTTAACTTTTAAGCAGGTTATGTCTTTGGGTTTTTTGGCTGCCTTTCGGTAATCTAGGTGAGACCCTTTAGTGCCGAAATATGTGCACTTATTTCCTTGTAGAATTTTCCCTAATACCTTTTTGTGTATTTCTTGAGTGTAGGGAATACTTTGCGACAGCTTCGACATACCCCTTGGGATACCTCTGGCATATTGCTAGAGTTTGGCAAGTATTCATTTTGGAAATATATTGCAATAGCTTCGGTATACCTCTTGGGTTACTTCTTTGCATATTGCTTAAGTTTGACAAGTATTCCTCTTGGAAATACTCTGCAATAGCTTCGGTATACCTCTTGGGTTACCTCTTGCATATTGCTAGAGTTTGGCAAGTATTCCTCTTGGGAATACTCTGCAATAGCTTCGGTATACCTCTTGGTTTACCTCTTGCATATTGCTAGAGTTTGGCAAGTATTCCTCTTGGGAATACTCTGCAATAGCTTCGGTATACCTCTTGGGTTACCTCTTGCATATTGCTAGAGTTTGACAAGTATTCCTCTTAGGAATACTCTGCAATAGCTTCGATATACCTCTTGGGTTACCTCTTGCATATTGCTAGAGTTTGACAAGTATTCCTCTTGGGAATACTGATGTCAAAGATAAGGGGTATAAAATACTATTAAATTTTACAAGGAAATACTATTAAATACGATACAATTTTACACAAGATATTTATTTATTTATTGAATGGATATACTTAAACCTTGCTACAACACTTATAGGCAGTGTACCTAATCGTACAGTAGTGTAGTTTTTAGTAAGTCCGGTTCGTTCCACAGGGAAAATCTTTTAATCAAAGCTTAACGCTATATTAGTTTAATTTATAAAAATACAAATATATATATAAGTAATATTATTATTATAAAGGGGGGTTTTTACCGTTTAATGACCGGTTTGTCGATTTTAAAACTTTAATCGCAGTTAAAACAAAATGTAAAATATTTAATAAATAAAAGACTTAATTTAAAGCGTAAAGTAAATAACGATAATGAAATTGCGAATAATAAAAGTGCGATAAAATAAACTTGCGATAATTAAAAAGTACGATAATTAAAAGTGCAATTAAATACAATAACAATAAATAAAAATACGATAATTAGAAGTGCAATTAAATATAAAATAAAGGAAATTAAATATGAAATAAAAGAATTATGCTTATTTAAACTTCCGTAATCATGATGTTTAACGTGTTGATTTTAGTTTTATGCCCATGGGTTAATTGTCCTTTGTCCTGGATTATTTAATATGTCCGTCTGGTTTTTGTCCATAACAGTCCATCAGTCATAAATATAAAGTGCGAGTGTCCTCGTCAAATTATCCTTATACCCGAAGTCAAATATTCCAACTAATTGGGGACTTAAACTGTAACAAGATTTTAATACTTTGTTTAATAATTACACCAGGATGTCGACTGAGTGTAACCCAAGGTTTTAATACTTTGTTAACAATTATGCCAAGTGTCCTTGTACATAATTTCACCCCTGTTTTAATAATTCTAGTGGCTATTAATCCATTCTCGTGTCCGGTTAAATGAACGATTATTCGTACATATAAATACCCCGCCCATCGTGTCCGATTGAGTGTATATGGTTATTTATAGGGACGTCCAATTGTAAATTTTTATATTAAAATTAACAAACTATCATTTAGTTAAACAAATATAAAGCCCATTAATAGCCCATAGTCTAATTTCCACAAGTGTCGTTCTTTTGTCCAAACCCCAATTATGGTACAAAGCCCAATTACCCAATTTTAGTAATTAGCCCAATATCATGATTATTTCTTTTTAAATAAGCATAATAATAATTTAGCTACGAGACATTAATGTAAAAAGGTTGAACATAACTTACAATGATTAAAATTAGCGTAGCGTTACACGGACAGAATTTTGACTTACACCCTTACAACATTCGCTAACATACCCTTATTATTAGAATTAAAATTAAAATTAAAATTAAAATATATATATATATATATATATATATATATATATATATTACGTATATATTGAGAGAGAGATAGATTATATATGGATATTTTTGCGATCAAACTGCGTTTGCTTTTATAGGGAATTGAGTCCAGAGGAACTCCGCGAGTCGCGTAATTTTTTGCCTTCAAACTCCGCAACTCGCGGAGTTTGAAATTACAGCTCACCCAGCTTTGGCTCTTTGTTTGCCGACGGATTTTTAATATAAATATAATATATAAATAATTTTAAGAATTATTTAAATATTATATTATATTTATGTGCATAGTTGACTCGTAATTTTTAGTCCGTTGCGTCAAGCGTTGAGAGTTTACTCATGTCCCGGTTCCGGATTTTCGAACGTCCTTGCGTACAATTTAATATCTTGTACTTTGCGTTTTGAATCTTGTACTCTTGTAATTTCGAGACGTTTCTTATCAATAATTGGAACCACTTTGATTGTATTTTGTACTTTTGAGCTTTTTGGACCTTTGCGTCTTCAATTCGTCGAATCTGTCTTTTGTCTTCACCTTTTATTATTTAAACGAATATCACTTTTAAATAGAACAATTGCAACTAAAAGCTTGTCTTTCTCGAGGAATAATGCTATGAAATATATGTTCATTTTTAGCATTATCAAATATTCCCACACTTGAGCGTTGCTTGTCCTCAAGCAATATAGTCTTGAAATACTAGAATAACTTCTTTATTCTTCACACTTTGTACATCAGTGAATTCTATACGGCGGTATAAACAATGGTAGTAACGATATGGTTTACAGTCCCACATGACTATAAAATTTAGATCCATTAAGGAAATTGGATCTTTATGAAAACATTTGATATTTTGAAAATTTTAATCTAGCTTTTACCCTAGATAAGTTTTCCGGAATAACCCTTCACCGGTGTTTGCAAAATATTTTTGTGGGTTTGGTGGGTTTCAGATTTGAAAATTTTAGCTCAAAACTTGCGGTTTTGTGTCACTCACTTGCTAACCTTGTATTAGGAAAGCAACACGTCCAGTATACTTGCTCCGAATATTACCTTTCGATAAACTACCGTCCGGTTGTAAAGGAAAGCGTTGAACAAGCAACTGTTAATGCAATGTCCCCTGACATGCTTTTAATTATGGTCTATAACGTGTCGGACGCAATTACCATCCTTTGTAGGAGCAATAGTAAAGCTCAACCTTATAATTTTCCGGTCTGGCACAAGGTCCTATCTTCGACCATGCTATGCAACCACCGTTCTTACGGTTGACACCCGATTTGGTTCAGGTGACCTAATGAATTCCAGGTGAATTCCTAATATTTTACGTTCAATGGTAATGAACACATTGAAAATGGGTTTTCAGAAAACAAATCGGTTTGTAATTTTGATCAAAATATTTTCTCGTTCAAGCTCGAGTTTAGATATCATTGAATTCCAGGAGTTTGTAATTCTCAATCTTTAAGGTCAATCTCTAGGATTGAGTAATATCAGTCTTAAAAGCTGATTTTTAATCTTTAAGGAGATTATCCTTTCTGGGGATCTGATTCATTAGTCTTATCCAGCTAATTTGCACGGCGCCCTCCCCATTTTACAAGACAAATCCTCTCATGGTTAGGATAAGTCTGACCACTTGGCGACCCTGTTTAATGCTGAGGTCCGTGGATTTCCTGCTGATTTTAGTGATGACTTTTCTAGATTTTTCGTCAACCTACAGCTGGTCTGGACGACAACTTCCTGACCTAAATCAAGAAGCGCGTTTCTTTTTCGGAAGACTTTACTTCCTTTTAATGATGGAAATGATTCATCTTGTAGATCCATCTGTTCTTTTCTTTCATCGGGTAAAACAGTTTAGTTTAGTCCAAAGCAAAAGTATTTTCAGTTATTTGTTACAGAAATATGTGACATATGTTTAAAATATCTTGGTAAATTTTCCCACACTTGGCTTTTAGTTTCCTTTTTATTGTCCTCTATTCCATTTTAAATGAATTTTGG
The DNA here is from genome assembly GCF_046630445.1 of Rutidosis leptorrhynchoides. Lineage (NCBI taxonomy): Eukaryota > Viridiplantae > Streptophyta > Magnoliopsida > Asterales > Asteraceae > Rutidosis > Rutidosis leptorrhynchoides. The sequence continues at coordinate 400,533,702 of NC_092335.1, read as the reverse complement.
CATTTTGGTTTGTTTCTCAATTTATGTCCTTTCCGAGGTAACAATAATTTCGGTGTTAAAACCTAGTTTTATCGTTCATAAATATGTATAAACATGATTTTGAGTTCATTTAATTGAAAATTTTGAAAAATTTTACTAGAATTGGGTAGTCAGTATATCAGACTAGGGCTGTTCTTTATTATCAGAGAGCACTAGATTCTAATACAACTACTACTTTACTAGTATTTCTAATGGTAACCAAGTGTATAAAGTAAAAAATTTAAAATCCGAAAGAATTTAACCCCTTCCCACACTTAAGATCTTGCAATGCCCTCATTTGCAAGAAATCAGTAACAATTTAAATTATTGAGGGTGATTAGCGTAGAAATGATTAAATTTTACCAAAGTTTCCAAACATATTTGTGTTTGTTTGCTGAATGATAAATGGTGCACATCATTTGTTCATTCCGTCTTGTTGTTATTTCACATATATTTTGCATCTTGTAGTCAAAATTAGTTGCTTTTGCTGAACTTAATGCCAGTCTTTGAAAATGCGTTGTTTTACCCTGTTGTGTAAATAAGATAAACTGCAAACATATATACATATTTTTGAAGTTTGGTATATTACCCCACATTCAAACATTATTAAAATCTAAAAATAAAAATTTGTAAATTATAAAAACTAATACAATTCTAACATAAGTATTAAATGTATCAACATTACAAATTATAAAATAAATAAAACTAAGTAGACTAGGGATGATACTGATACCAGAAGGGGTTCCATGCATAACCGTATGTGTTATAGAATGCTTCAGCTGGGTTATACGTAGGATACGGTGGTTGGATCTCTATAGACCAGGGAGGAAATACGGGCGATGGAGTAGGAATATAGTTTCTACCTATTTGTTGGCAATATGTTATGATTTGGTTTTGATGAACTTGCCAATCTTCAAATGCTCGATGTCTAGCATTTTCGTACTCTTGTGAAGCTATAAACCTTTGCATTTCTGTCATTTCGTTTCCCCCTCCCACATTACCTGGCTGTTGGTTTCTCTCAACCTGTGGATGTCTACCATTATATCGTACTGCGGCGTTATTTCGCCTCTTCAAAACTTTAGCACCATGGTATACATTTAAACCAATTGTATCGTGGGGTTCTGGTTCTTCGATTAGTAATTCCCCCAGACTTATATCCACACCGAGATATTCAGCAATCAAAGTAATAAATATACCACCTCCTATTATACTGTGCGGTCTCATCCCTCTAACCATAGCTGATAAATAATAACCCACACAATATGGTATACTTACAGCGCTTTGTGGGTCTCGAATACACATATGGTAAAACAAATTCTGTTCATTTACCTTTTCCTTATTCTTACCTCTTTGTGTAATCGAATTAGCTAAAAACCTATGAATTACTCTTAACTCTGCTCTATCTATATCCAAATAAGAGTAAATTCCCCCTTTAAATCGGTGATGGCTAGTCATTTGACTCCATACACCATGTGTATCAAAATTTTCATCAATCTTTCTACCATTTAATATCAACCCTCTACAATCGGCAGATGCTAACTCCTCAGGCGTATATATACGTAAGGCCAGAGCCATGTCTAGTAAAGACATGTGGCGCATCGAACCTCCTAACAAAAATCTAATAAAATATCGATCGGTTAAACTAGCTACTCGGTCATTTATTTCTATACTACACAATAATTCTTCACACCATACTTTATATACAGGTCTACGCATGTTGAATAAACGTACCCAATCGTTAAAAGTAGAATTACCATACCTCTGTGTAAGTAATTCTCTAATTGGCCCGGCCAATTCTACAGCTTCTAACGGTTCCCATTCTATTACCCTAGGTACTTCAACAGCTTTAGAATGAAGAGTATGCAAGCCCCTTTGGTATTTTGGATAATCTATCCAAAGTCTGTTAAATCTCAGGTTCGGGTGCAAATCTTCCAAGTGCATATCTGAAAATGTCATAACTGGATGAGGTATATCTTGTTTATAATAGCTATCAACATCTTGTTGTTCCGCATTCTCAGGAGGAGCATTGCGAGCTTGGGATGAAGATTCACCCCTTTCAGTCTGCAAAACACATCAAACATAATTTTTGTGCATCCAAATATGCATTAGTGTCAGCAAAATCATCAATCAAAATAATTACAATGACATGTCCAATTTATATCAAACTTATGCTCATTTTCATATTTTTATCAAATCTACACTTTTTCAAATAAGCATATACGAAAATGATCACCAAGTTCATAAGCATTCAACTCAAATAACATGTTAAAATAATCATTACTAGCAATTAAACACGTTTCAAATGGCATTATCTCTTAAAAATCAAGTTCATGAATTTTAGACTTGAAAAAGTCCACTTTAATTCTCAAAATCATGTTTAGGCTCAAAGTTTGGATCATTTAACTACCTAAACATGTTACACTACTTAATTTAGCAATAATTCATGACAAAAATCGGCCATAACCTGTTTATATCAAAAAGCCCCAAATTGATCAAGAACACAAACCCTAGATTACTCAAATTTTGAAGTTTAAGGCTTATAATCATGTTAAATAGCATCATTCTAGGTTATACAAGCATAATACACAAGCAATTTAAGCATAATTACACTAAAAAGCATCAAAATCGAATTGGGTATAAAATTGGCCAAGAACACTAATTTTCTGATTAAATGGTGTTTAGGTGTAGAAATTTACCATTTTTCTTGAGTAATTCCTTGATAGCATCCTTCTCAACATGATTTTAGTAAAAGAATTGATGATTTTTGGTGAAAAAATTCGATTTTTGTGTGATTTTTTGGGTGTTTTTCGCAGTTATTTGTGGGTGTGGTGTGTGCAGACTGACCTGTTCGGCCCCTTTTATTTTTTTCTGTATTTTGGTCTCTCCGCGACTTGCGGTGAATTTGTTCTTCAAACTCCGCGAGTCGCGGCGACTTTTTTTTTTTTTTTTTTTAAATGTTTTTGGCATACTCTAATTCAATAAGATTAAAAATAATGATAATAAAAGTTCTCGTCCCTCCCTCGGGTAAAGCAATTTCGGTTCAAAGACCTAGTCTTCAACTTACGACGAATTTTAAAAATCATATTTTTAACTTAGCAACATAAAGTAAATTTTTTTTAAATTCACGCCAAACTTAAATTAAAAATGCATAAAATTAAAAATTCATATTTTAAAAATTAAAAATTCACACCAAACTTAATTTAAAAATTCATATTATAAATTCATACCAAACTTATATTATATTTTTGTTGTTATACATACAAACTTAAAAATATTAATTTTTCAAATATTTACAATTTTAAATATATTAAAATTGCACAATATTAATTTAAGATTTTATATTAATTTTAAAACATGGTAAAAATAAAATTAAAAATCTTTTTGGCTTTTATCCCACTTTAATCAATCAAATATTATCAAAAACATGCGCCCCTCTTTTCGGTAAAGTAATTTCGGTTCCATGACCTAATTTAACTCATGACGAATTTTTAAAATATTTTTGGTTGATTGATTAAAGATATTTATACCTTAAGAATAAACGTTAAATTTCGCAGTGATGTAATAAATTTTTGTATGATATCAATAATTTCGGTCGCCAAACCTAATTTTATTCAATACCAATTTAATACTTTATAGCGAACAAATTAGCGTTTATTATCAAAAGGTTAAAAATAAAAATAAAAATAAAAAAACTGTACAGACTTACCTGTGAGATAGTATTCTTAGTTATATGATCTATCACATTCATAAGATAGTCGGTTTAATTGATTTTCCATGGCTACATAGGCGTAACCTCGAGCATTCAGTGTTTTTTCTTCTAAACATATGAACGGTCCGTCTCTGCATAAAGTAACAAATTCGGTGTTTGAATAGGTTTGATTATTTGAATATTTACTTCCATGTGACCATTTTCCGCATTTGTGACATCTTTCTAGGTGTCGTGCTCTTCTTTTCACTGCAAATTTTGATTTTCCTTTACCAAATTGTAACTTATTATCTTCGCATCTGGATTCTTTTCTTACTCCGTCCAATCTTTCTCTGATTACTGATACTATTTCACTCAGAAGTGTGTCATTATTACGTTTAGTGATCAAAGCGTGTAGCATTAGACCATGGTTTAGTTCACAGGCAGTCTTCATTTCCTAAAAAAAATAAAAATTCAGAATGGGGGGAGAAGACTAGTTCTTTAGGGTCTGCTAGGGAAAGACCATTCGGGTTCTATTTTCGAGAACTACACGAAAACAGACAATCTAACTCTAACAGAAATACATAAAATCCTTAAAAGACTTGATTCTCCCCACACTTAGTTAGCTGTGGTATCGAAATTGTGATTAACTTCGTTGTCGACTTCCATCGGACTATCTATGTAATGTTTAACTCTGTGACCATTAACTTTAAATTCAATTCCATTTGAATTTATTAATTCTATCGTTCCGTATGGGAAAACTCTTTTGACTATGAATGGTCCAGACCATCTTGATTTCAATTTTCCAGGAAATAGCTTGAATCGTGAATTGAAAAAGAAGAACTCTGTCTCCTTCTTTAAATTCTTTTGAACTTTTGATTCTTTTATCATGCCATTTCTTCGTTCTTTCTTTATAGATTAACGAATTTTCGTATTCTTCATGTCTTAATTCTTCTAATTCGTTTAGTTGACTTAATCGTAGACGTCCAGCTTCATGTAAATCAAGATTACATGTCTTCAAAGCCCAAAATGCTTTGTGTTCAATTTCTACTTGAAGATGACATGCTTTTCCATAAACAAGTCTAAAAGGTGTGGTTCCAATTGGAGTTTTGTAGGCTGTTCTAAAAGCCCAGAGTGCATCCTCCAATTTAATGGACCATTCCTTCGGATTTGATCCTACGGTTTTTTCTAGAATACGTTTTAAAGCTCGGTTGGTATTTTCAACTTGTTCACTTGTTTGTGGATGATATGCGGTGGAGATTTTATGAGTTACTCCATATCTTTTGAGAACTTTCTCAAGTTGATTATTACAGAAATGAGTACCCCGATCACTTATTAAAGCTTTCGGTGTTCCAAACCTTGCAAAAAGACGTTTTAAAAAGTTGACTACAACTCATGCATCGTTAGTTGGGAGAGCTTGTGCTTCCGCCCATTTAGATACATAATCAATGGCTACGAGAATATAGAGATTATTATGATATTTTGGAAATGGACCCATAGAGTCAATACCCCAAATGTCAAATACTTCGCATACTTGAATGACATTTTGTGGCATTTCATCACGTTGACTTATTTTTCCGGCCCTTTGACAAGCATCACAGGATTTGCAAAGAAGGTGTGCGTCTTTGTAAATTGTAGGCCAATAGAATCCAGCATCATAAACTTTTCTTGCTGTTAGTTGAGGCCCATAGTGCCCTCCTGTTGGTCCTGTGTGACAATGGTTTAAAATTTTACTAGCTTCATCTCTGAATACACATCGGCGTATTATTCCATCTGGACAACTTTTAAATAGATGTGTATCTTCCCAGAAATAGTGTTTTATATCACTGAAGAATTTCTTTCGTTTTTGGTACGATAATCCTTTTTCAAGTAATCCACATACTAAATAGTTTGCATAGTCTGCAAACCATGGTATTTCATTATAATCTATCTTCAATAGATATTCATCAGGAAAGTTGTCTTGTATGGCCGATTCATTTAGAACTTCTAATTCAGGATTTTCAAGACGAGAAAGATGATCAGCGGCGAGATTTTCTGCTCCTCTTTTATCTCGGATTTCAATATCGAATTCTTGTAAGAGTAAGATCCAACGGATTAATCTTGGTTTGGCATATTGTTTCGAAAATAGGTATCTAAGAGCAGAATGGTCGGTATAGACCACCGTTTTTGCTAGAACGAGATATGAACGAAATTTGTCAAAAGCAAAGACAATAGCAAGGAGTTCTTTTTCAGTAGTTATATAATTTGTTTGTGCTCCTTGTAACGTCTTACTAGCATAATATATAGGTTGAAATCGTTTTTCAATACTTTGTCCTAAAACGGCTCCCATTGCAAAATCACTTGCATCGCACATAAGTTCAAACGGTAGATTCCAATTTGGTGTTATCATGATCGGCGCATTAGTGAGTTTCTCTTTAAGAATATTAAAAGATTTGATACATTCATCTGAAAAGATGAATGGAGCATCCTTTTCTAGGAGTTTATTCATAGGAGTGGCAATTTTAGAAAAATCTTTTATGAAACGTCGGTAAAAAACTCCTAACTCCTCTAACATTGGTGGGATGTGGAAGTTTAGCAATTACATCTACTTTAGCTCTATCCACTTCAATTCCTTCTTTTGAAATTTTATGTCCAAGAACGATGCCTTCTTTAACCATGAAATGGCATTTCTCCCAATTAAGTACTAGATTTGATTGTTCGCATCTAATAAGCATTCGTTCCAGATTAACTAGACATGATTCAAATGTATCACCGAAGACTGAAAAGTCATCCATGAAAACTTCCATGCATTCTTCTATCATGTCGTGAAAAATTGCCATCATGCACCTTTGAAAGGTTGCAGGGGCGTTGCAAAGTCCAAATGGCATGCGTTTGTAAGCAAAAGTACCATAAGGGCACGTGAACGTGGTTTTCTCTTGATCTTCGGGTGCTATTGGAATTTGAAAATATCCGAAAAATCCATCAAGAAAACAATAATAACTATTTCCGGCTAATCTTTCCAACATTTGATCAATGAAAGGTAAGGGAAAGTGATCTTTTCTGGTGGCGTCATTTAATTTTCTATAATCAATACATACACGCCATCCTATTACAGTTCTAGTAGGAATAAGCTCATTTTTTTCATTTGTAATGACAGTCATGCCACCCTTCTTAGGCACGCATTGAACTGGGCTTACCCATGGACTATCAAAAATTGGATAAATTAGACCTGCGTCTAGCAGTTTAATAATTTCTTTTTTAACTACATCTTGAATATTCGGATTTATTCTTCGTTGGCGTTGCACATACATTTTATGACCTTCTTCCATAAGGATTTTATGTGTGCAATACGAAGGACTTATTCCTTTAATATCATGAATCTTCCATGTAATGGCTGGTCTAATGTCGGTGGTTCTTCTATCGATGATTTATATCGATATCTGTCTTCTTCTTTTAGCATTTGAATTTCTTCTGTTGTTGGTTCATATCCATTAGCTATTAGTGTAGCTAACATTTCAGCTTCATCAATTTGTTCAGTTCCTTCTCCTAAAGAACATTCTCCTGTTCCTTGTAATTCTGGAAATTCTTCCAACAATTCTGCATGTGAATCTATAGTTTGAATATAATAACATGTATCATCTGCAGATTGCGGTTGTTGCATTGCTCTATCAACTGAAAAGGTAACACTCTCGTCCTCTATACTTAGGGTCAGTTTCTTACCGAACACGTCTATCATTGCTTTAGTCGTGTTTAAGAATGGTCTTCCTAATATGAGAGGAACTTGAGAATCTTCTTTCATGTCCAGAACAACAAAATCTACTGGAGATACTAAAGTACCAACTTTAACTAGCATGTTCTCCATTATCCCTCTAGGATATTTTATTGATCGATCGGCTAGTTGTATGCTTATTCTTGTTGGTTTCAATTCTCCAAGGTCTAGTTTAGTGTATAGTGAATACGGCATTAAATTTATACTAGCACCTAAGTCTGCCAATGCTTCTATTGAACTAAGACTACCCAGAAAACATGGGATTGTGAAACTTCCTGGATCAGATAGTTTTTCTGGTATCTTATTTAACAGCACTGCTGAACAATTAGCATTCATAGTAACAGCCGAGAGTTCTTCCATTTTCTTTCTATTCGTGATCAGATCTTTCAAGAATTTAGCATATCTAGGCATTCCTAAAATCACATCAATGAAAGGAAGATTTACATTTATTTGTTTAAACATATCCAAGAATTTGGATTGCTCGGCTTCAAGTTTCTCTTTCTTCATTTTACTCGGGTAAGGAAGTGGTGGTTGGTATGGTTTAACATAAGGTTTAGCCTTAGCTGTGTTATCTTCATTAACCTTTTCAACTACCGGTTCTTTTTCCTTATCTTGATCAGGTTGTAGTTCTTTTTGAATAGGAATAGCTTCTTCAGAATTTACAGGTATTTCAGGTGGTTTAAGTGTTGTACCACTTCTTGTGGTGATAGCTTTAGCTGTTTCATTCCGGGGGTTTGCATTTGTATCACTAGGTAGACTTCCCAGTTTTCTTTCACCTATTAACCTTGCTAGGTTACTTACTTCTTGTTCCAAATTTTGAATAGAAGCTTGTTGATTTCTAAATGCTTGAGCATTTTGTTCATTGGTTTGTTTTTGAGATGTGAAAAACTGCGTTTGAATTTCAACTAGCTTCGTCATCATATCTTCTAAATTCGGCTTTTTATCATCGGTTTGTGGTGGTTTGTTTTGAAAATTAGGTCTTTGCTGGTTGTAAGTATTATTGGATACTTGTTGATTGCTAGGACCTTGTTGGTTGTTGTATGGAATATTTCGGTTATAATTCTGATTTTGATTGTAAATCGGTCTTGGCGGTTGATAATTATTCTGATAATTATTTCCAGGCCTTTGGTTTAGATATGAAACATTCTCTCTTTGTTCCATTGTTAATTCAATACTGAGACAATCTTTTGTCAAATGTGGTCCTCCACACTGCTTACAACTAATTCGTATTGAGTGAATATCCTTAGTTATCTTTTCCATTCGTCTCTCGACAGCATCTATCTTTGCGGAAATGGATTCTAAGTCATGGCTAGAATCGGCTCTAGCTGCTTTAGATGATCTAACGATATCTTTTTCTTGGTGCCACTCATGTGAGTGGGAAGCAGTGTTATCAATAATTTTATAAGCATCAGTTTCGGTTTTCTTCATAATGGAACCACCAGCTGCTATATCGATGTCTTTTCTTGTAGTGATGTCGCATCTTTGGTAGAATATTTGTACTATTTGACAGGTGTCTAAACCATGTTGCGGACATCCTCTTAATAACTTTCCAAATCTTGTCCACGCCTCATATAGAGTTTCATTCGGTTTCTGTGTGAACGTAACAATTTCTCCTTGAAGTCTTACGGCTTTAGATGCCGGAAAGAATTGTTTAAGAAATTTTTCAACTAAAACGTCCCATGTATCAATCGCCCCTTCAGGTAACGATTCTAACCAATCTTTGGCTTCTCCCTTTAAAGTCCAGGGAAATAACATGAGATATATCTGTTCATCCTCCACTTCTCTTATTTTAAATAGTGTGCAGATCCTATTAAAGGTACGAAGATGTTCGTTTGGATCTTCCTTCGGCGCACCACTAAATTGGCATTGATTAGTCACCATATGTAGAATTTGTCCTTTGATTTCATAATCTGGCACATTAATGTCTGGATGAGTAATTGCGTGACCTTGGCCAGTGCGTTTAGCTCTCATTCGGTCTTCCATACTTAAAGGTTCTAGATTCTCCATAATTGAATTTGTTGAATCGGAATCACTAGAGGATTCTGATTTAATGGTTCGTTCCTCAACAATCTCTGTTTGAATGATTGGTGGTTCCGAAGGAAAATTTAATGGTTCAGGATATGAATTGTCCCTGAATATTCTTCGGATTCTCAATTGTGAGGTCGGGTTCAAAAAATGGATTATCGAAAATTTGAATTGGAGTACTTGGTCGACTGGATGATGATTCTAAAGAAAAATCAACGGCGGTAATATTTGCTAGATGTCTTGATCTAGTTACAGGTGGTGAACGTACAAAAGGTGGTGAACGTCTTGCTCGGTGCATTCACTGAATATCCTATTAGTTTTTAAAAAGGAAAGAAAAATTATATAAGTTATCCAATCAATAGACTTTTCTGATTTTGCCCACGTTTCGAATAGCCAAAAGATGCAGTAGAGGGGCAGGATTCGTTTGGTCTCAATATAATTGAGGATTGTTTGGCTCCAATAACCCGGTCCACGTACAAATCCAACTATTACTACGAACCAGAAAATTTTGATGTCTATCAATTTAACCACTTAAAATAAATTTTCGTAATTTTAAGAAATTTAGATAAGAAGTAGAATAAAAATCTATGTCCTAAAACTAGAATAGCGAGATATAAGAAAGAAAAAGAGCGCGTCGAAAAAGATCGAAAAAGAGAAGGGTTGAAAAATAAAAGGCGTCGAAAAAAAAAAGTGACTTATAAAACTTAAAAACACTCGACTAACCCAACCTTATTGCTATCACTAACTTAAAATTATAATCGCAAATTGAGATTACTAATTGGAATGATAATTGATACATAGGTAAAAGGCGTCGAAAAATATTAAAACTTACAAGTAAAACTATATCCCAAATGGCAATAACTTAAAAAGGTACTAAAACTTAAAAAGGCGTCGCAAAATTCTAAAGCACCTAAATCTTAGTCTAAAGAAAAAGCACTTAAGGGATTTTACGTCAAAGCCTAAAAATTTAGCAGTAAAAATAACTATGGCAAAAACTAATTTTAAAACTAAAAACTAGCGAAAAATACAAAAATTACGCTAAAACAATTAAAAAGGGACAAAATATAAAAATATACCAAAAGTTGTAAAAAGTACAATTTTTATAAAAATATTATTTTTATATTATTTATTTTATAAAAGTGTAAATTTTATAATTTATTTAAATTAATTAAACTAAATATACAAAATAATAATAACTTAAATTAAGTAATTAAAAACTAAAAAACTAATTAGGGTTTTAATTAAAATAATAATAATAATAATAATTACACCGTAATGATGCAGTTAGGGTTTCTGGTCACCTGTGTCAGGGCTGCTCCGCGAGTTGCGGTTCCCGAAGCTGGAAAACTCCGCGAGTCGCGGGGTTCCAAATTTCAGATGACAGGCTGATTTAAATTCGACGCGTTTTTATTTTTATTTTTATTTTTATTTTCTGTTTTAATAATTAAATAAAATATTTATAAAAACTAAATAAAAACTTATAAAAATAGAAATACTTTATAATTTTATAAAAATCTTAAAAATAGATTTATATATATATATATATTTTTTTCGATTTTCTTAATTTTATGTTTTAAACAAAATATTTAAATAAAACTTATATTTTTATAAAATAAAAATAAAGAAACTTTATAAAACTTAAATATTTAACAAACTCTTAAAAATATTTATATTATTTTTTTTTCTTTTTATGTTTTTGAATATTTAAAACGTATTTTTACAAAAACGTATTTTTATAAAAGTAAATAAAAATAAAAATTTTTTTTTATATATTTAGCGTTGCGCTTCCGGCTTTTAAGCTAGATGTTCCCCGGCAGCGGCGCCAAAAATACTTGATGTCAAAGCTAAGGGGTGTAAAATACTATTAAATTTTACAAGGAAATACTATTAAATACGATACAATTTTACACAAGATATTTATTTATTTATTGAATGGATATACTTAAACCTTGCTACAACACTTATAGACAGTGTACCTAATCGTACAGTAGTGTAGTTTTTAGTAAGTACGGTTCGTTTCACAGGGAAAATCTTTTAATCAAAGCTTAACGCTATATTAGTTTAATTTATAAAAATACAAATATAAATAAGTAATATTATTATTATAAAGGGGGGTTTTTACCGTTTAATGACCGGTTTGTCGATTTTAAAACTTTAATCGCAGTTAAAACAAAATGTAAAATATTTAATAAATAAAAGACTTAATTTAAAGCGTAAAGTAAATAACGATAATGAAATTGCGAATATTAAAAGTGCGATAAAATAAACTTGCGATAATTAAAAAGTACGATAATTAAAAGTGCAATTAAATACAATAACAATAAATAAAAATGCGATAATTAGAAGTGCAATTAAATATAAAATAATGGAAATTAAATATGAAATAAAAGAATTATGCTTATTTAAACTTCCGTAATCATGATGTTTGACGTGTTGATTTTAGTTTTATGCCCATGGGTTAATTGTCCTTTGTCCTGGATTATTTAATATGTCCGTCTGGTTTTTGTCCATAACAGTCCATCAGTCATAAATATAAAGTGCGAGTGTCATCGTCAAATTATCCTTATACCCGAAGTCAAATATTCCAACTAATTGGGGACTTAAACTGTAACAAGATTTTAATACTTTGTTTAATAATTACACCAGGATGTCGACTGAGTGTAACCCAAGGTTTTAATACTTTGTTAACAATTACGCCAAGTGTCCTTGTACATAATTTCACCCCTGTTTTAATAATTCTAGTGGCTATTAATCCATTCCCGTGTCCGGTTAAATGAACGATTATTCGTACATATAAATACCCCGCCCATCGTGTCCGATTGAGTGTATATGGTTATTTATAAAGACGTCCAATTGTAAATTTTTATATTAAAATTAAATACTATGAAATAATGCTATAAAAGGTTTAAGCAAAAGTAACATATATTTTTTGAATGAATATACTTAAACCTTGCTACAACACTTTTAGGCAGTGTACCTAATCGTACAGTAGTGTAGTTTTTAGTAAGTCCGGTTCGTTCCATAGGGAAAATCTTTTAATCAAAGCTTAACGCTATATTAGTTTAATTTATAAAAATACAAATATATATATAAGTAATATTATTATTATAAAGGGGGGTTTTTACCGTTTAATGACCGGTTTGTCGATTTTAAAACTTTAATCGTAGTTAAAACAAAATGTAAAATATTTAATAAATAAAAGACTTAATTTAAAGCGTAAAGTAAATAACGATAATGAAATTGCGAATAATAAAAGTGCGATAAAATAAACTTGCGATAATTAAAAAGTACGATAATTAAAAGTGCAATTAAATACAATAACAATAAATAAAAATGCGATAATTAGAAGTGCAATTAAATATAAAATAAAGGAAATTAAATATGAAATAAAAGAATTATGCTTATTTAAACTTCCGTAATCATGATGTTTGATGTGTTGATTTTAGTTTTATGCCCATGGGTTAATTGTCCTTTGTTCTGGATTATTTAATATGTCAAAAAAATACTTTGAACACAATATAACTTAGCAGCGGCGCTAAAAATACTTGATGTCAAAGCTAAGGGGTATAAAATACTATTAAATTTTACAAGGAAATACTATTAAATACGATACAATTTTACACAAGATATTTATTTATTTATTGAATGGATATACTTAAACCTTGCTACAACACTTATAGGCAGTGTACCTAATCATACAGTAGTGTAGTTTTTAGTAAGTCCGGTTCGTTCCACAGGGAAAATCTTTTAATCAAAGCTTAACGCTATATTAGTTTAATTTATAAAAATACAAATATATATATAAGTAATATTATTATTATAAAGGGGGGTTTTTACCGTTTAATGACCGGTTTGTCGATTTTAAAACTTTAATCGCAGTTAAAACAAAATGTAAAATATTTAATAAATAAAAGACTTAATTTAAAGCGTAAAGTAAATAACAATAATGAAATTGCGAATAATAAAAGTGCGATAAATAAACTTGCGATAATTAAAAGTACGATAATTAAAAGTGCAATTAAATACAATAACAATAAATAAAAATGCGATAATTAGAAGTGCAATTAAATATAAAATAAAGGAAATTAAATATGAAATAAAAGAATTATGCTTATTTAAACTTCCGTAATCATGATGTTTGACGTGTTGATTTTAGTTTTATGCCCATGGGTTAATTGTCCTTTGTCCTGAATTATTTAATATGTCCGTCTGGTTTTTGTTCATAACAGTCCATCAGTCATAAATATAAAGTGCGAGTGTCCTCGTCAAATTATCCTTATACCCGAAGTCAAATATTCCAACTAATTGGGGACTTAAACTGTAACAAGATTTTAATACTTTGTTTAATAATTACACCTGGATGTCGACTGAGTGTAACCCAAGGTTTTAATACTTTGTTAACAATTATTCCAAGTGTCCTTGTACATAATTTCACCCCTGTTTTAATAATTCTAGTGGCTATTAATCCATTCCCGTGTCCGGTTAAATGAACGATTATTCGTACATATAAATACCCCGCCCAACGTGTCCGATTGAGTGTATATGGTTATTTATAGGGACGTCCAATTGTAAATTTTTATATTAAAATTAACAAACTATCATTTAGTTAAACAAATATAAAGCTCATTAATAGCCCATAGTCTAATTTCCACAAGTGTCGTTCTTTTGTCCAAACCCCAATTATGGTACAAAGCCCAATTACCCAATTTTAGTAATTAGCCCAACATCATGATTACTTCGTTTTAAATAAGCATAATAATAACTTAGCTACGAGAGATTAATGTAAAAAGGTTGAACATAACTTACAATGATTAAAAATAGCGTAGCGTTACACGGACAGAATTTTGACTTACACCCTTACAACATTCGCTAACATACCCTTATTATTAGAATTAAAATTAAAATTAAAATTAAAATATAAATATATATATATATATATATATATATATATATATATATATATATATATATATATATAACGTATATATTGAGAGAGAGAGAGATACTTGATGTCAAAGCTAAGGGTTATAAATGCTAAAAACGAACATATATTTCATAGCATTATTCCTCAAGAAAGACAAGCTTTTAGTTGCAATTGTTCTATTTAAAAGTGATATTCGTTTAAATAATAAAAGGTGAAGACAAAAGACAGATTCGACGAATTGAAGGCGCAAAGGTCCAAAAAGCTCAAAAGTACAAAATACAATCAAAGTGGTTCCAATTATTGATAAGAAACGTCTCAAAATTACAAGAGTACAAGATTCAAAACGCAAAGTACAAGATATTAAATTGTACGCAAGGACGTTCGAAAATTCGGAACCGGGACATGAGTAAACTCTCAACGCTCGACGCAACGGACTAAAAATTACGAGTCAACTATGCACATAAATATAATATAATATTTAAATAATTCTTAAAATTATTTATATATTATATTTATATTAAAAATCCGTCGGCAAACAAAGAGCCAAAGCTGGGTGAGCTGTAATTTCAAACTCCGCGAGTTGTGGAGTTTGAAGGCAAAAAATTACGTGACTCGCGGAGTTCCCCTGGACTCAATTTCCTATAAAAGCAAATGCAGTTTGATCACAAAAATATCCATATATAATCTATCTCTCTCTCAATATATACGTAATATATATATATATATATATATATATATATATATATATATATATATATATATATATATATATATATATATATATATATATATATATATTTTAATTTTAATTTTAATTTTAATTCTAATAATAAGGGTATGTTAGCGAATGTTGTAAGGGTGTAAGTCAAAATTCTGTCCGTGTAACGCTACGCTATTTTTAATCATTGTAAGTTATGTTCAACCTTTTTACATTAATGTCTCGTAGCTAAGTTATTATTATGCTTATTTAAAATGTAGTAATCATGATGTTGGGCTAATTACTAAAATTAGGTAATTGGGCTTTGTACCATAATTGTGGTTTGGACAAAAGAACGACACTTGTGGAAATTAGACTATGGGCTATTAATGGGCTTTATATTTGTTTAACTAAATGATAGTTTGTTAATTTTAATATAAAAATTTACAATTGGACGTCCCTATAAATAACCATATACACTCAATCGGACACGATGGGCGGGGTATTTATATGTACGAATAATCGTTCATTTAACCGGACACGGAAATGGATTAATAGCCACTAGAATTATTAAAACAGGGGTGAAATTATGTACAAGGACACTTGGCATATTTGTTAACAAAGTATTAAAACCTTGGGTTACACTCAGTCGACATCCTGGTGTAATTATTAAACAAAGTATTAAAATCTTGTTACAGTTTAAGTCCCCAATTAGTTGGAATATTTGACTTCGGGTATAAGGATAATTTGACGAGGACACTCGCACTTTATATTTATGACTGATGGACTGTTATGGACAAAAACCAGAAGGACATATTAAATAATCCAGGACAAAGGACAATTAACCCATGGGCATAAAACTAAAATCAACACGTCTAACATCATGATTACGGAAGTTTAAATAAGCATAATTCTTTTATTTCATATTTAATTTCCTTTATTTTATATTTAATTGCACTTCTAATTATCGCATTTTTATTTATTGTTATTGTATTTAATTCCACTTTTAATTATCGTACTTTTTAATTATCGCAAGTTTATTTTATCGCACTTTTATTATTCGCAATTTCATTATCGTTATTTACTTTACTCTTTAAATTAAGTCTTTTATTTATTAAATATTTTACATTTTGTTTTAACTGCATTAAAGTTTAAAATCGACAAACCGGTCATTAAACGGTAAAAACCCCCCTTTATAATAATAATATTACTTATATATATATTTGTATTTTTATAAATTAAACTAATATAGCGTTAAGCTTTGATTAAAAGATTTTCCCTGTGGAACGAACCGGACTAACTAAAAACTACACTACTGTACGATTAGGTACACAGCCTATAAGTGTTGTAGCAAGGTTTAAGTATATCCATTCAATAAATAAATAAATATCTTGTGTAAAATTGTATCGTATTTAATAGTATTTCCTTGTAAAATTTAATAGTATTTTATACCCCTTAGCTTTGACATCAAGTATTTTTGGCGCCGCTGCCGGGGAACATCTAGCTTAAAAGCCGGAAGCGCAACGCTAAATATATAAAAAAAAAAAATTTTTATTTTTAGTTTACTTTTATAAAAATACGTTTTTGTAAAAATACGTTTTAAATATTCAAAAACATAAAAAGAAAAAAAAATAATATAAATATTTTTAATAGTTTGTTAAATATTTAAGTTTTATAAAGTTTCTTTATTTTTATTTTATAAAAATATAAGTTTTATTTAAATATTTTGTTTAAAACATAAAATTAAGAAAACCGAAAAATATATATATATATATATATATATATATATATATATATATATATATATATATATATATATATATATATATATATATATATAATCTATTTTTAAGATTTTTATAAAATTATAAAGTATTTCTATTTTTATAAGTTTTTATTTAGTTTTTATAAATATTTTATTTATTTATTAAAACAGAAAATATAAAAAAAAAACAAAAACGCGTCGAATTTAAATCTGCCTGTCATCTGAAATTTGGAACCCCGCGACTCGCGGAGTTTTCCAGCTTCGGGAACCGCAACTCGCGGAGCAGCCCTGACACAGGTGACCAGAAACCCTAACTGCATCATTACGGTGTAATTATTATTATTATTATTTTAATTAAAACCCTAATTAGTTTTTAGTTTTTAATTACTTAATTTAAGTTATTATTATTTTGTATATTTAGTTTAATTAATTTAAATAAATTATAAAATTTACACTTTTATAAAATAAATAATATAAAAATAATATTTTTATAAAAATTGTACTTTTTACAACTTTTGGTATATTTTTATATTTTGTCCCTTTTTAATTGTTTTAGCGTAATTTTTGTATTTTTCGCTCGTTTTTAGTTTTAAACTTAGTTTTTGCCATAGTTATTTTTACTTCTAGATTTTTAGGCTTTACCGTAAAATCCCTTAAGTGCTTTTTCTTTAGACTAAGATTTAGGTGCTTTAGAATTTTGCGACGCCTTTTTAAGTTTTAGTACCTTTTTAAGTTATTGCCATTTGGGATATAGTTTTACTTGTAAGTTTTAATATTTTTCGACGCCTTTTACCTACGTATTAATTATCATTCCAATTAGTAATCTCAATTTGCGATTATAATTTTAAGTTAGTGATAGCAATAAGGTTGGGTTAGTCGAGTGTTTTTAAGTTTTATAAGTCACTTTTTTTTTTCTTATTTTTCGACGCCTTTTATTTTTCAACCCTTCTCTTTTTCAATCTTTTTCGACGCGCTCTTTTTCTTTCTTATTTCTCGCTATTCTAGTTTTAGGACATAGATTTTTATTCTACTTCTTATCTAAATTTCTTAAAATTACGAAAATTTATTTTAAGTGGTTAAATTGATAGACATCAAAATTTTCTGGTTCGTAGTAATAGTTGGATTTGTACGTGGACCGGGTTATTGGAGCCAAACAGTCCTCAATTATATTGAGACCAAACGAATCCTGCCCCTCTGCTGCATCTTTTGGCTATTCGAAACGTGGGCAAAATCAGAAAAGTTTATTGATTGGATAACTTATATAATTTTTCTTTCCTTTTTAAAAACTAATAGGATATTCAGTGAATGCACCGAGCAAAACGTTCACCACCTTTTGTACGTTCACCACATGTAACTAGATCAAGACATCTAGCAAATATTACCGCCGTTGATTTTTCTTTAGAATCGTCATCCAGTCGACCAAGTACTCCAATTCAAATTTCCGATAATCCATTTTTTGAAACCGACCTCACAATTGAGAATCCGGAGAATATTCAGGGACAATTCATAGATCCTGAACCATTAAATTTTCCTCCGGAACCACCAATCATTCAAACAAAGATTGTTGAGGAACTAACCATTAAATAATAATCCTCTAGTGATTCCGATTCAACAAATTCAATTATGGAGAATCTAGAACCTTTAAGTATGGAAGACCGAATGAGAGCTAAACGCACTGGCCAAGGTCACGCAATTACTCATCCAGACATTAATGCGCTAGATTATGAAATCAAAGGACAAATTTTACATATGGTGACTAATCAATGCCAATTTAGTGGTGCGCCGAAGGAAGATCCAAACGAACATCTTCGTACCTTTAATAGGATCTGCACACTATTTAAAATAAGAGAAGTGGAGGATGAACAAATATATCTCATGTTATTTCCCTGGACTTTAAAGGGAGAAGGCAAAGATTGGTTAGAATCGTTACCTGAAGGGGCGATTGATACATGGGACGTTTTAGTTGAAAATTTTCTTAAACAATTCTTTCCAGCATCTAAAGCCGTAAGACTTCAAGGAGAAATTGTTACGTTCACACAGAAACCGAATGAAACTCTATATGAGGCGTGGACAAGATTTGGAAAGTTATTAAGAGGATGTCCGCAACATGGTTTAGACACCTGTCAAATAGTACAAATATTCTACCAAGGATGCGACATCACTACAAGAAAAGACATTGATATATAGCAGCTGGTGGTTCCATTATGAAGAAAACCGAAACTGATGCTTATAAAATTATTGATAACACTGCTTCCCACTCACATGAGTGGCACCAAGAAAAAGATATCGCTAGATCATCTAAAGCAGCTAGAGCCGATTGTAGCCATGACTTAGATTCCATTTCCGCAAAGATAGATGTTGTCGAGAGATGAATGGAAAAGATGACTAAGGATATTCACTCAATACGAATTAGTTGTGAACAGTGTGGAGGACCACATTTGACAAAAGATTGTCTCAGTATTGAATTAACAATGGAACAAAGAGAGAATGTTTCATATCTAAACCAAAGGCCTGGAAATAATTATCAGAATAATTATCAACCGCCAAGACCGATTTACAATCAAAATCAGAATTATAACCGAAATATTCCATACAACAACCAACAAGGTCCTAGCAATCAACAAGTATCCAATAATACTTACAACCAGCAAAGACCTAATTTTCAAAACAAACCACCACAAACCGATGATAAAAAGCCGAATTTAGAAGATATGATGACGAAGCTAGTTGAAACTCAAACGCAGTTTTTCACATCTCAAAAACAAATCAATGAACAAAATGCTCAAGCATTTAGAAATCAACAAGCTTCTATTCAAAATTTGGAACAAGAAGTAAGTAACCTAGCAAGGTTAATAGGTGAAAGAAAACCGGGAAGTCTACCTAGTGATACAAATGCAAACCCCCGGAATGAAACAGCTAAAGCTATCACCACAAGAAGTGGTACAACACTTAAACCACCTGAAATACCTGTAAATTCTGAAGAAGCTATTCCTATTCCAAAAGAACCACAACCTGATCAAGATAAGGAAAAAGAACCGGTAGTTGAAAAGGTTAATGAAGATAACACAGCTAAGGCTAAACCTTATGTTAAACCATACCAACCACCACTTCCTTACCCGAGTAAAATGAAGAAAGAGAAACTTGAAGCCGAGCAATCCAAATTCTTGGATATGTTTAAACAGTTAAATGTAAATCTTTCTTTCATTGATGTGATTTCAGGAATGCCTAGATATGCTAAATTCTTGAAAGATCTGATCACGAATAGAAAGAAAATGGAAGAACTCTCGGCTGTTACTATGAATGCTAATTGTTCAGCAGTGCTGTTGAATAAGATACCAGAAAAACTATCTGATCCAGGAAGTTTCACAATCCCATGTTTCTGGGTAGTCTTAGTTCAATAGAAGCATTGGCAGACTTAGGTGCTAGTATAAATTTAATGCCGTATTCACTATACACTAAACTAGACCTTGGAGAATTGAAACCAACAAGAATAAGCATACAACTAGCCGATCGATCAATAAAATATCCTAGAGGGATAATGGAGAACATGCTAGTTAAAGTTGGTACTTTAGTATTTCCAGTAGATTTTGTTGTTCTGGACATGGAAGAAGATTCTCAAGTTCCTCTCATATTAGGAAGACCATTCTTAAACACGGCTAAAGCAATGATAGACGTGTTCGGTAAGAAACTGACCCTAAGTATAGAGGACGAGAGTGTTACCTTTTCAGTTGATATAGCAATGCAACAACCGCAATCTGCAGATGATACATGTTATTATATTCAAACTATAGATTCACATGCAGAATTGCTGGAAGAATTTCCAGAATTACAAGGAACAGGAGAATGTTCTTTAGGAGAAGGAACTGAACAAATTGATGAAGCTGAAATGTTAGCTACACTAATAGCTAATGGATATGAACCAACAACAGAAGAAATTCAAATGCTAAAAGAAGAAGACAGATATCGATATAAATCATCGATAGAAGAACCACCGACATTAGAGTTAAAGCCACTTCCAAACCATTTGGAATACGCTTATTTACATGGTAAATCTGAATTACCTGTAATAATGTCGTCTTCTCTTACTGAAAATGAGAAATCACAACTCATTTTTGTGTTGAAAGCTCATAAACCAGCCATTGCATGGAAGATTCATGATATTAAAGGAATAAGTCCTTCGTATTACACACATAAAATCCTTATGGAAGAAGGTCATAAAATGTATGTGCAACGCCAACGAAGACTAAATCCGAATATGCAAGATGTAGTTAAAAAAGAAATTATTAAACTGCTAGACGCAGGTCTAATTTATCCAATTTTTGATAGTCTATGGGTAAGATCAGTTCAATGCGTGCCTAAGAAGGGTGGCATGACTGTCATTACAAATGAAAAAAATGAGCTTATTCCTACTAGGACTGTAACAGGATGGCATGTATGTATTGATTATAGAAAATTAAATGACGCCACCAGAAAAGATCACTTTCCCTTACCTTTCATTGATCAAATGTTGGAAAGATTAGCCGGAAATAGTTATTATTATTTTCTTGATGGATTTTCCGGATATTTTCGAATTCCAATAGCACCCGAAGATCAAGAGAAACCCACGTTCACGTGCCCTAATGGTACTTTTGCTTACAAACGCATGCCATTTGGACTTTGCAACGCCCCTGCAACCTTTCAAAGGTGCATGATGGCGATTTTTCACGACATGATAGAAGAATGCATGGAAGTTTTCATGGATGACTTTTCAGTCTTCGGTGATACATTTGAATCATGTCTAGTTAATCTAGAACGAATGCTTATTAGATGCGAACAATCAAATCTAGTACTTAATTGGGAGAAATGCCATTTCATGGTTAAAGAAGGCATCGTTCTTGGACATAAAATTTCAAAAGAAGGAATTGAAGTGGATAGAGCTAAAGTAGATGTAATTGCTAAACTTCCACATTCCACAAATGTTAGAGGAGTTAGGATTTTTCTAGGGCATGCCGGTTTTTACCGACGTTTCATAAAAGATTTTTCTAAAATTGCCACTCCTATGAATAAACTCCTAGAAAAGGATGCTCCATTCATCTTTTCAGATGAATGTATCAAATCTTTTAATATTCTTAAAGAGAAACTCACTAATGCGCCGATCATGATAACACCAAATTGGAATCTACCGTTTGAACTTATGTGCGATGCAAGTGATTTTGCAATGGGAGCCGTTTTAGGACGAAGGATTGAAAAACGATTTCAACCTATATATTATGCTAGTAAGACGTTACAAGGAGCACAAACAAATTATACAACTACTAAAAAAGAACTCCTTGCTATTGTCTTTGCTTTTGACAAATTTCGTTCATATCTCGTTCTTGCAAAAACGGTGGTCTATACCGAACATTCTGCTCTTAGATACCTATTTTCGAAACAAGATGCCAAACCAAGATTAATCCGTTGGATCTTACTCTTACAAGAATTCAATATTAAAATCCGAGATTAAAGAGGAGCAGAAAATCTCGCCGCTGATCATCTTTCTCGTCTTGAAAATCCTGAATTAGAAGTTCTAAATGAATCGGCCATACAAGACAACTTTCCTGATGAATATCTATTGAAGATAGATTATAATGAAATACCATGGTTTGCAGACTATGCAAACTATTTAGTATGTGGATTCCTTGAAAAAGGATTATCGTACCAAAAACGAAAGAAATTCTTCAGTGATATAAAACACTATTTCTGGGAAGATCCACATCTATTTAAAAGTTGTCCAGATGGAATAATATGCCGATGTGTATTCAGAGATGAAGCTAGTAAAATTTTAAACCATTGTCACACAGGACCAACAAGAGGGCACTATAGGCCTCAACTAACAGCAAGAAAAGTTTATGATGCTGGATTCTATTGGCCTACAATTTACAAAGACGCACACCTTCTTTGCAAATACTGTGATGCTTGTCAAAGGGCCGGAAAAATAAGTCAACGTGATGAAATGCCACAAAATGTCATTCAAGTATGCGAAATATTTGACATTTGGGGTATTGACTTTATGGGTCCATTTCCAAAATCTCATAATAATCTCTATATTCTCGTAGCCATTGATTATGTATCTAAATGGGCGAAAGCACAAGCTCTCCCAACTAACGATGCACGAGTTGTAGTCAACTTTTTAAAACGTCTTTTTGCAAGGTTTGGAACACCGAAAGCTTTAATAAGTGATCGGGGTACTCATTTCTGTAATAATCAACTTGAGAAAGTTCTCAAAAGATATGGAGTAACTCATAAAATCTCCACCGCATATCATCCACAAACAAGTGGACAAGTTGAAAATACCAACCGAGCTTTAAAACGTATTCTAGAAAAAACCGTAGGATCAAATCCGAAGGAATGGTCCATTAAATTGGAGGATGCACTCTGGGCTTTTAGAACAGCCTACAAAACTCCAATTAGAACCACACCTTTTAGACTTGTTTATGGAAAAGCATGTCATCTTCCAGTAGAAATTGAACACAAAGCATTTTGGGCTTTGAAGACATGTAATCTTGATTTACATGAAGCTGGACGTCTACGATTAAGTCAACTAAACGAATTAGAAGAATTAAGACATGAAGCATACGAAAATTCGTTAATCTATAAAGAAAGAACGAAGAAATGGCATGATAAAAGAATCAGAAGTTCAAAAGAATTTAAAGAAGGAGACAGAGTTCTTCTTTTCAATTCACGATTCAAGCTATTTCCTGAAAAATTGAAATCAAGATGGTCTGGACCATTCATAGTCAAAAGAGTTTTTCCATACGGAACGATAGAATTAATAAATTCAAATGGAATTGAATTTAAAGTTAATGGTCACAGAGTTAAACATTACATAGATAGTCCGATGGAAGTCGACAACGAAGTTAATCACAATTTCGATACCACAGCTAACTAAGTGTGGGGAGAATCAAGTCTTTTAAGGATTTTATGTATTTCTGTTAGAGTTAGATTGTCTGTTTTCGTGTAGTTCTCGAAAATGGAACCCGAATGGTCTTTCCCTAGCAGACCCTAAAGAACTAGTCTTCTCCCCCCATTCTGAATTTTTATTTTTTTTAGGAAATGAAGACTGCCTGTGAACTAAACCTTGGTCTAATGCTACACGCTTTGATCACTAAACGTAATAATGACACACTTCTGAGTGAAATAGTATCAGTAATCAGAGAAAAATTGGACGGAGTAAGAAAAGAATCCAGATGCGAAGATAATAAGTTACAATTTGGTAAAGGAAAATCAAAATCCGCAGCGAAAAGAAGAGCACGACACCTAGAAAGATGTCACAAATGTGGAAAATGGTTACAAGGAAGTAAATGTTCAAATAATCAAACCTATTCAAACACCGAATTTGTTACTTTATGCAGAGACGGACCGTTCATATGTTTAGAAGAAAAAACACTGAATGCTCGAGGTTACGCCTATGTAGCCATGGAAAATCAATTAAACCGACTATCTTATGAATGGGATAGATCATATAACTAAGAATACAATATCACAGGTAAGTCTGTACAGTTTTTATTTTTTTATTTTTATTTTTAACCTTTTGATAATAAAAGCTAATTTGTTCGCTATAAAGTATTAAATTGGTATTGAATAAAATTAGGTTTGGCGACCGAAATTATTGATATCATACAAAAATTTATTACATCACTGCGAAATTTAACGTTTATTCTTAAGGTATAAATATCTTTAATCAATCAACCAAAAATATTTCAAAAATTCGTCATGAGTTAAATTAGGTCATGGAACCGAAATTACTTTACCGAAAAGAGGGACGCATGTTTTTGATAATATTTGATTCATTAAAGTGGGATAAAAGCCAAAAAGATTTTTAATTTTATTTTTATCATGTTTTAAAATTAATATAAAATCTTAAATTAATATTGTGCAATTTTAATATATTTAAAATTGTAAATATTTGAAAAATTAATATTTTTAAGTTTGTATGTATAACAACAAAAATATAATATAAGTTTGGTATGAATTTATAATATGAATTTTTAAATTAAGTTTGGTGTGAATTTTTAATTTTTAAAATATGAATTTTTAATTTTATGCATTTTTAATTTAAGTTTGGCGTGAATTTAAAAAAAATTTACTTTATGTCGCTAAGTTAAAAATATGATTTTTAAAATTCGTCGTAAGTTGAAGACTAGGTCTTTGAACCGAAATTGTTTTACCCGAGGGAGGGACGAGAACTTTTATTATCATTATTTTTAATCTTATTGAATTAAAGTATGCCAAAAACATTAAAAAAAAAAAAAAAGTGGCCGCGACTCGCGGAGTTTGAAGAACAAATTCACCGCAAGTCGCGGAGAGACCAAAATACAGAAAAAAATAAAAGGGGCTGAACAGGTCAGTCTGCACACACCACACCCATAAATAACTGCGAAAAACACCCGAAAAATCACACAAAAATCGAATTTTTCACCAAAAATAATCAAATCTTATACTAAAATCATGTTGAGAAGGATGCTATCAAGGAATTACTCAAGAAAAACGGTAAATTTCTACACCTAAACACCATTTAATCTGAAAATTAGTGTTCTTGAGCAATTTTATACCCAAATCGATTTTGATGCTTTTTAGTGTAATTATGCTTAAATTGTTTGTGTATTATGCTTGTATAACCTAGATTGATGCTATTTAACATGATTAGAAGCCTTAAACTTCAAATTTTGAGTAATCTACGGTTTGTGTTCTTGATCAATTTGGGACTTTTTGATATAAACAAGTTATGGCCGATTTTTGTCTTGAATTATTGCTAAATTAAGTAGTGTAACATGTTTAGGTAGTTAAATGATCCAAACTTTGAGCCTAAACATGATTTTGAGAATTAAAGTGGACTTTTTCAAGTCTAAAATTCATGAACTTGATTTTTAAGAGATAATGCCATTTAAAACTTGTTTAATTGCTAGTAATGATTATTTTGACATGTTATTTGAGTTGAATGCTTATGAACTTGGTGATCATTTTTGTATATGCTTATTTGAAAAAGTGTAGATTTGATAAAAATATGAAAATGAGCATAAGTTTGATATAAATTGGACATGTCATTGTAATTAGTTTGATTGATGATTTTGCTGACACTAATGCATATTTGGATGCACAAAAATTGTGTTTGATGTGTTTTGCAGACTGAAAGGGGTGAATCTTCATCCCAAGCTCGCAATCCTCCTCCTGAGAATGCGGAACAACAGGATGTTGATAGCTATTATAAACAAGATATACCTCATCCAGTTATGACATTTTCAGATATGCACTTAGAAGATTTGCACCCGAACCTGAGATTTGACAGACTTTGGATAGATTATCCAAAATACCAAAGGGGCTTACATACTCTTCATTCTAAAGCTGTTGAAGTACCTAGGGTAATAGAATGGGAATCGTTAGAAGCTGTAGAATTGGCCGGGCCAATTAGAGAATTACTTACACAGAGGTATGGTAATTCTACTTTTAACGATTGGGTACGTTTATTCAACATGCGTAGACCTGTATATAAAGTATGGTGTGAAGAATTATTGTGTAGTATAGAAATAAATGATCGGGTAGCTAGTTTAACCGATCAATCTTTTATTAGATTTTTGTTAGGAGGTTCGATGCGCCACATGTCTTTACTAGACATGGCTCAGGCCTTACGTATATATATGCCTGAGGAGTTAGCATCTGCCGATTGTAGAGGGTTGATATTAAATGGTAGAAAGATTGATGAAAATTTTGATACACATGGTGTATGGAGTCAAATGACTAGCCATCACCGATTTAAAGGGGGAAATTACTCTTATTTGGATATAGATAGAGCAGAGTTAAGAGTAATTCATAGGTTTTTAGCTAATTCGATTACACAAAGAGGTAAGAATAAGGAAAAGGTAAATGAACAGGATTTGTTTTACCATATGTGTATTCGAGACCCACAAAGCGCTGTAAGTATACCGTATTGTGTGGGTTATTATTTATCAGCTATGGTTAGAGGGATGAGACCGCACAGTATAATAGGAGGTGGTATATTTATTACTTTGATTGCTGAATATCTCGGTGTGGATATAAGTCGGGGGGAATTACTAATCGAAGAACCAGAACCCCACGATACAATTGGTTTAAATGTATACCATGGTGCTAAAGTTTTGAAGAGGCGAAATAACGCCGCAGTACGATATAATGGTAGACATCCACAGGTTGAGAGAAACCAACAGCCAGGTAATGTGGGAGGGGGAAACGAAATGACAGAAATGCAAAGGTTTATAGCTTCACAAGAGTACGAAAATGCTAGACATCGAGCATTTGAAGATTGGCAAGTTCATCAAAACCAAATCATAGCTTATTGCCAACAAATAGGTAGAAACTATATTCCTACTCCATCGCCCGTATTTCCTCCCAGGTCTATAGAGATCCAACCACCGTATCCTACGTATAACCCAGCCGAAGCATTCTATAACACATACGGTTATGCATGGAACCCCTTCTGGTATCAGTATCATCCCTAGTCTACTTAGTTTTATTTATTTTATAGTTTGTAATGTTGATACATTTAATACTTATGTTAGAATTGTATTAGTTTTTATAATTTACAAATTTTTATTTTTAGATTTTAATAATGTTTGAATGTGGGGTAATATACCAAACTTCAAAAATATGTATATATGTTTGTAGTTTATCTTATTTACACAACAGGGTAAAACAACGCATTTTCAAAGACTGGCATTAAGTTCAGCAAAAGCAACTAATTTTGACGACAAGATGCAAAATATATGTGAAATAACAACAAGACGGAATGAACAAATGATATGCACCATTTATCATTCAGCAAACAAACACAAATATGTTTGGAAACTTTGGTAAAATTTAATCATTTCTACGCTAATCACCCTCAATAATTTAAATTGTTACTGATTTCTTGCAAATGAGGGCGTTGCAAGATCTTAAGTGTGGGAAGGGGTTAAATTCTTTCGGATTTTAAAATTTTTACTTTATACACTTGGTTACCATTAGAAATACTAGTAAAGTAGTAGTTGTATTAGAATCTAGTGCTCTCTGATAATAAAGAATAACCCTAGTCTTATATACTGACTACCCAATTCTAGTAAAATTTTTTAAAATTTTCAATTAAATGAACTCAAAATCATGTTTATACATATTTATGAACAATAAAACTAGGTTTTAACACCGAAATTATTGTTACCTCGAAAAGGACATAAATTGAGAAACAAACCAAAATGTTAAAATTCATTTAAAATGGAATAGAGGACAATAAAAAGGAAAATAAAAGCCAAGTGTGGGAAAATTTACCAAGATATTTTAAATATATGTCACATATTTCTGTAACAAATAACTGAAAATACTTTTGCTTTGGACTAAACTAAACAGTTTTAGCCGATGAAAGAAAAGAAGAGATGGATCTACAAGATGAATCAATTCCATCATTAAAAGGAAGTAAAGTCTTCCGAAAAAGAAACGCGCTTCTTGATTTAGGTCAGGAAGTTGTCGTCCAGACCAGCTGTAGGTTGACGAAAAATCTAGAAAAGTCATCACTAAAATCAGCAGGAAATCCACGGACCTCGGCATTAAACAGGGTCGCCAAGTGGTCAGACTTATCCTAACCATGAGAGGATCTGTCTTGTAAAATGGGGAGGGTGCCGTGCAAATTATCTGGATAAGACTAATGAATCAGATCCCCAGAAAGGATAATCTCCTTAAAGATTAAAAATCAGCTTTTAAGACTGATATTACTCAATCCTAGAGATTGACCTTAAAGATTGAGAATTACAAACTCATGGAATTCAATGATATCTAAACTCGAGCTTGAACGAGAAAATATTTTGATCAAAATTACAAACCGATTTGTTTTCTGAAAACCCATTTTCAATGCGTTCATTACCATTGAACGTAAAATCCTAGGAATTCACCTGGAATTCATTAGGTCACCTGAACCAAATCGGGTGTCAACCATAAGAACGATGGTTGCATAGCATGGTCGAAGACAGGACCTTGTGCCAGACCGGAAAATTATAAGGGTGAGCTTTACTATTGCTCCTACAAAGGATGGTAATTGCGTCCAACACATTATAGACCATAATTAAAAGCATGTCAGGGGACATTGCATTAACAGTTGCTTGTTCAACGCTTTCCTTTACAACCGGACGGTAGTTTATCGAAAGGTAATATTCGGAGCAAGTATACTGGACGTGTTGCTTTCCTAATACAAGGTTAGCAAGTGGGTGACACAAAACCGCAAGTTTTGAGCTAAAATTTTCAAATCTGAAACCCACCAAACCCACAAAAATATTTTGCAAACACCGGTGAAGGGTTATTCCGGAAAACTTATCTAGGGTAAAAGCTAGATTAAAATTTTCAAAAGATCAAATGTTTTCATAAAGATCCAATTTCCTTAATGGATCTAAATTTTATAGTCATGTGGGACTGTAAACCATATCGTTACTACCATTGTTTATACCGCCGTATAGAATTCACTGATGTACAAAGTTTGAAGAATAAAGAAGTGATTCTAGTATTTCAAGACTATATTGCTTGAGGACAAGCAACGCTTAAGTGTGGGAATATTTGATAATGCAAAAAACGAACATATATTTCATAGCATTATTCCTCAAGAAAGACAAGCTTTTAGTTGCAATTGTTCTATTTAAAAGTGATATTCGTTTAAATAATAAAAGGTGAAGACAAAAGACAGATTCTACGAATTGAAGACGCAAAGATCCAAAAAGCTCAAAAGTACAAAATACAATCAAAGTGGTTCCAATTATTGATAAGAAACGTCTCGAAATTACAAGAGTACAAGATTCAAAATGCAAAGTACAAGATATTAAATTGTACGCAAGGACTTTCGAAAATCCGGAACCGGGACATGAGTAAACTCTCAACGCTCGACGCAACGGACTAAAAATTACGAGTCAACTATGCACATAAATATAATATAATATTTAAATAATTCTTAAAATTATTTATATATTATATATATATTAAAAATCCGTCGGCAAACAAAGAGCCAAATATTTATTAGAATTAGCTCAAGTATTTAGAAATCAACAAGCTTCTATTCAAAATTTGGAACAAGAAGTAAGTAACCTAGCAAGGTTAATAGGTGAAAGAAAACCGGGAAGTCTACCTAGTGATACAAATGCAAACCCCCGGAATGAAACAGCTAAAGCTATCACCACAAGAAGTGGTACAACACTTAAACCACCTGAAATACCTGTAAATTCTGAAGAAGCTATTCCTATTCCAAAAGAACCACAACCTGATCAAGATAAGGAAAAAGAATCGGTAGTTGAAAAGGTTAATGAAGATAACACAGCTAAGGCTAAACCTTATGTTAAACCATACCAACCACCACTTCCTTACCCGAGTAAAATGAAGAAAGAGAAACTTGAAGCCGAGCAATCCAAATTCTTGGATATGTTTAAACAGATAAATGTAAATCTTCCTTTCATTGATGGGATTTCGGGAATGCCTAGATATGCTAAATTCTTGAAAGATCTGATCACGAATAGAAAGAAAATGGAAGAACTCTCGACTGTTACTATGAATGCTAATTGTTCAGCAGTGCTGTTGAATGAGATACCAGAAAAACTATCTGATCCAGGAAGTTTCACAATCCCATGTTTTCTTGGTAGTCTTAGTTCAATAGAAGCATTGGCAGACTTAGGTGCTAGTATAAATTTAATGCCGTATTCACTATACACTAAACTAGACCTTGGAGAATTGAAACCAACAAGAATAAGCATACAACTAGCCGATCGATCAATACAATATCCTAGAGGGATAATGGAGAACATGCTAGTTAAAGTTGGTACTTTAGTATTTCCAGTAGATTTTGTTGTTCTGGACATGGAAGAAGATTCTCAAGTTCCTCTCATATTAGGAAGACCATTCTTAAACACGGCTAAAGCAATGATAGACGTGTTTGGTAAGAAACTGACCCTAAGTATAGAGGACGAGAGTGTTACCTTTTCAGTTGATAGAGCAATGCAACAACCGCAATCTGCAGATGATACATGTTATTATATTCAAACTATAGATTCACATGCAGAATTGTTGGAAGAATTTCCAGAATTACAAGGAACAGGGGAATGTTCTTTAGGAGAAGGAACTGAACAAATTGATGAAGCTGAAATGTTAGCTACACTAATAGATAATGGATATGAACCAACAACAGAAGAAATTCAAATGCTAAAAGAAGAAGACAGATATCGATATAAATCATCGATAGAAGAACCACCGACATTAGAGTTAAAGCCACTTCCAAACCATTTGGAATACGCTTATTTACATGGTAAATCTGAATTACCTGTAATAATATCGTCTTCTCTTACTGAAAATGAGAAATCATAACTCATTTCTGTGTTGAAAGCTCATAAACCAGCCATTGCATGGAAGATTCATGATATTAAAGGAATAAGTCCTTCGTATTGCACACATAAAATCCTTATGGAAGAAGGTCATAAAACGTATGTGCAATGCCAACGAAGACTAAATCCGAATATGCAAGATGTAGTTAAAAAAGAAATTATTAAACTGCTAGACGCAGGTCTAATTTATCCAATTTCTGATAGTCCATGGGTAAGCCCAGTTCAATGCGTGCCTAAGAAGGGTGGCATGACTGTCATTACAAATGAAAAAAATGAGCTTATTCCTACTAGGACTGTAACAGGATGGCGTGTATGTATTGATTATAGAAAATTAAATGACGCCACCAGAAAAGATCACTTTCCCTTACCTTTCATTGATCAAATGTTGGAAAGATTAGCCGGAAATAGTTATTATTGTTTTCTTGATGGATTTTCCGGATATTTTCAAATTCCAATAGCACCCGAAGATCAAGAGAAACCCACGTTCACGTGCCCTTATGGTACTTTTGCTTACAAACGCATGCCATTTAGACTTTGCAACGCCCCTGCAACCTTTCAAAGGTGCATGATGGTGATTTTTCACGACATGATATAAGAATGCATGGAAGTTTTCATGGATGACTTTTCAGTCTTCGGTGATACATTTGAATCATGTCTAGTTAATCTGGAACGAATGCTTATTAGATGCGAACAATCAAATCTAGTACTTAATTGGGAGAAATGCCATTTCATGGTTAAAGAAGGCATCGTTCTTGGACATAAAATTTCAAAAGAAGGAATTGAAGTGGATAGAGCTAAAGTAGATGTAATTGCTAAACTTCCACATCCCACCAATGTTAGAGGAGTTAGGAGTTTTCTAGAGCATGCCGGTTTTTACCGACGTTTCATAAAAGATTTTTCTAAAATTGCCACTCCTATGAATAAACTCCTAGAAAAGGATGCTCCATTCATCTTTTCAGATGAATGTATCAAATCTTTTAATATTCTTAAAGAGAAACTCACTAATGCGCCGATCATGATAACACCAAATTGGAATCTACCGTTTGAACTTATGTGCGATGCAAGTGATTTTGCAATGGGAGCCGTTTTAGGACAAAGGATTGAAAAACGATTTCAACCTATATATTATGCTAGTAAGACGTTACAAGGAGCACAAACAAATTATACAACTACTGAAAAAGAACTCCTTGCTATTGTCTTTGCTTTTGACAAATTTCGTTCATATCTCGTTCTATCCAAAACGGTGGTCTATACCGACCATTCTGCTCTTAGATACCTATTTTTGAAACAAGATGCCAAACCAAGATTAATCCGTTGGATCTTACTCTTACAAGAATTCGATATTGAAATCCGAGATAAAAGAGGAGCAGAAAATCTCGCCGCTGATCATCTTTCTCGTCTTGAAAATCCTGAATTAGAAGTTCTAAATAAATCGGCCATACAAGACAACTTTCCTGATGAATATCTATTGAAGATAGATTATAATGAAATACCATGGTTTGCAGACTATGCAAACTATTTAGTATGTAGATTCCTTGAAAAAGGATTATCGTACCAAAAACGAAAGAAATTCTTCAGTGATATAAAACACTATTTCTGGGAAGATCCACATCTATTTAAAAGTTGTCCAGATTGAATAATACGCCGATGTGTATTCGGAGATGAAGCTAGTAAAATTTTAAACCATTGTCACACAGGACCAACAGGAGGGCACTATGGGCCTCAACTAACAGCAAGAAAAGTTTATGATGCTGGATTCTATTGGCCTACAATTTACAAAGACGCACACCTTCTTTGCAAATCCTGTGATGCTTGTCAAAGTGCCGAAAAAATAAGTCAACGTGATGAAATACCACAAAATGTCATTCAAGTATGCGAAGTATTTGACATTTGGGGTATTGACTTTATGGGTCCATTTCTAAAATCTCATAATAATCTCTATATTCTCGTAGCCATTGATTATGTATCTAAATGGGCGGAAGCAAAAGCTCTCCCAACTAACGATGCACGAGTTGTAGTCAACTTTTTAAAACGTCTTTTTGCAAGGTTTGGAACACCGAAAGCTTTAATAAGTGATCGGGGTACTCATTTCTGTAATAATCAACTTGAGAAAGTTCTCAAAAGATATGGAGTAACTCATAAAATCTCTACCGCATATCATCCACAAACAAGTGGACAAGTTGAAAATACCAACCGAGCTTTAAAACGTATTCTAGAAAAAACCGTAGGATCAAATCCGAAGGAATGGTCCATTAAATTGGAGGATGCACTCTGGGCTTTTAGAACAGCCTACAAAACTCCAATTGGAACCACACCTTTTAGACTTGTTTATGGAAAAGCATGTCATCTTCCAGTAGAAATTGAACACAAAGCATTTTGGGCTTTGAAGGCATGTAATCTTGATTTACATGAAGCTGGACGTCTACGATTAAGTCAACTAAACGAATTAGAAGAATTAAGACATGAAGCATACGAAAATTCGTTAATCTATAAAGAAAGAACGAAGAAATGGCATGATAAAAGAATCAGAAGTTCAAAAGAATTTAAAGAAGGAGACAGAGTTCTTCTTTTCAATTCACGATTCAAGCTATTTCCTGGAAAATTGAAATCAAGATGGTCTGGACCATTCATAGTCAAAAGAGTTTTCCCATACGGAACGATAGAATTAATAAATTCAAATGTAATTGAATTTAAAGTTAATGGTCATAGAGTTAAACATTACATAGATAGTCCGATGGAAGTCGACAACGAAGTTAATCACAATTTCGATACCACAGCTAACTAAGTGTGGGGAGAATCAAGTCTTTTAAAGATTTTATGTATTTCTGTTAGAGTTAGATTGTCTGTTTTCGTGTAGTTCTCGAAAACGGAACCCGAATGGTCTTTCCCTAGCAGACCCTAAAGAACTAGTCTTCTCCCCCATTCTGAATTTTTATTTTTTTTAGGAAATGAAGATTGCCTGTGAACTAAACCATGGTCTAATGCTACACGCTTTGATCACTAAACGTAATAATGACACACTTCCGAGTGAAATAGTATCAGTAATCAGAGAAAGATTGGACGGAGTAAGAAAAGAATCCAGATGCGAAGATAATAAGTTACAATTTGGTAAAGAAAAATCAAAATCTGCAGCGAAAAGAAGAGCACGACACCTAGAAAGATGTCACAAATGCGGAAAATGGTCACATGGAAGTAAATGTTCAAATAATCAAACCTATTCAAACACCGAATTTGTTACTTTATGCAGAGACGGACCGTTCATATGTTTAGAAGAAAAAACACTGAATGCTCGAGGTTACGCCTATGTAGCCATGGAAAATCAATTAAACCGACTATCTTATGAATGGGATAGATCATATAACTAAGAATACTATCTCACAGGTAAGTCTGTACAGTTTTTATTTTTTTTATTTTTATTTTTAACCTTTTGATAATAAACGCTAATTTGTTCGCTATAAATATTAAATTGGTATTGAATAAAATTAGGTTTGGAGATCGAAATTATTGATATCATACAAAAATTTATTACATCACTGCAAAATTTAACGTTTATTCTTAAGGTATAAATATCTTTAATCAATCAACCAAAAATATTTCAAAAATTCGTCATGAGTTAAATTAGGTCATGGAACCGAAATTACTTTACCGAAAAGAGGGGCGCATCTTTTTGATAATATTTGATTGATTAAAGTGGGATAAAAGCCAAAAAGATTTTTAATTTTATTTTTACCATGTTTTAAAATTAATATAAAATCTTAAATTAATATTGTGCAATTTTAATATATTTAAAATTATAAATATTTGAAAAATTAATATTTTTAAGTTTGTATGTATAACAACAAAAATATAATATAAGTTTGGTATGAATTTATAATATGAATTTTTAAATTAAGTTTGGTGTGAATTTTTAATTTTTAAAATATGAATTTTTAATTTTATGCATTTTTAATTTAAGTTTGGCGTGAATTTAAAAAAAATTTACTTTATGTCGCTAAGTTAAAAATATGATTTTTAAAATTCGTCGTAAGTTGAAGACTAGGTCTTTGAACCGAAATTGCTTTACTCGAGGGAGGGACGAAACTTTTATTATCATTATTTTTAATCTTATTGAATTAAAGTATGCCAAAAACATTAAAAAAAAAAAAAAAAGTGGCCGCGACTCGCGGAGTTTGAAGAACAAATTCACCGCAAGTCGCGGAGAGACCAAAATGCAGAAAAAAATAAAAGGGGCCGAACAGGTCAGTCTGCACACACCACACCCACAAATAACTGCGAAAAACACCCGAAAAATCACACAAAAATCGAATTTTTCACCAAAAATCATCAAATCTTTTACTAAAATCATGTTGAGAAGGATGCTATCAAGGAATTACTCAAGAAAAACGGTAAATTTCTACACCTAAACACCATTTAATCCGAAAATTAGTGTTCTTGAGCAATTTTATACCCAATTCGATTTTGATGCTTTTTAGTGTAATTATGCTTAAATTGCTTGTGTATTATGCTTGTATAACCTAGATTGATGCTATTTAACATGATTAGAAGCCTTAAACTTCAAATTTTGAGTAATCTAGGGTTTGTGTTCTTGATCAATTTGGGGCTTTTTGATATAAACAGGTTATGGCCGATTTTTGTCTTGAATTATTGCTAAATTAAGTAGTGTAACATGTTTAGGTAGTTAAATGATCCAAACTTTGAGCCTAAACATGATTTTGAGAATTAAAGTGGACTTTTTCAAGTCTAAAATTCATGAACTTGATTTTTAAGAGATAATGTCATTTGAAACTTGTTTAATTGCTAGTAATGATTATTTTGACATGTTATTTGAGTTGAATGCTTATGAACTTGGTGATCATTTTCGTATATGCTTATTTGAAAAAGTGTAGATTTGATAAAAATATGAAAATGAGCATAAGTTTGATATAAATTGGACATGTCATTGTAATTATTTTGATTGATGATTTTGCTGACACTAATGCATATTTGAATGCACAAAAATTGTGTTTGATGTGTTTTGCAGACTGAAAGGGGTGAATCTTCATCTCAAGCTCGCAATGCTCCTCCTGAGAATGTGGAACAACAGGATGTTAATAGCTATTATAAACAAGATATACCTCATCCAGTTATGACATTTTCAGATATGCACTTGGAAGATTTGCACCCGAACCTGAGATTTGACAGACTTTGGATAGATTATCCAAAATACCAAAGGGGCTTGCATACTCTTCATTCTAAAGCTGTTGAAGTACCTAGGGTAATAGAATGGGAACCATTAGAAGCTGTAGAATTGGCCGGGCCAATTAGAGAATTACTTACACAGAGGTATGGTAATTCTACTTTTAACGATTGGGTACGTTTATTCAACATGCGTAGACCTGTATATAAAGTATGGTGTGAAGAATTATTGATTAGTATAGAAATAAATGATCGGGTAGCTAGTTTAACCGATCGATCTTTTGTTAGATTTTTGTTAGGAGGTTCGATGCGCCACATGTCTTTACTAGACATGGCTCAAGCCTTACGTATATATACGCCTGAGGAGTTAGCATCTGCCGATTGTAGAGGGTTGATATTAAATGGAAGAAAGATTGATGAAAATTTTGATACACATGGTGTATGGAGTCAAATGACTAGCCATCACCGATTTAAAGGGGGAAATTACTCTTATTTGGATATAAATAGAGCAGAGTTAAGAGTAATTCATAGGTTATTAGCTAATTCGATTACACAAAGAGGTAAGAATAAGGAAAAGGTAAATGAACAGGATTTATTTTACCATATTTGCATTCAAGACCCACAAAGCGCTGTAAGTATACCGTATTGTGTAGGTTATTATTTATCAGCTATGGTTAGAGGGATGAGACCGCACAGTATAATAGGAGGTGGTATATTTATTACTTTGATTGCTGAATATCTCGGTGTGGATATAAGTCGGGGGGAATTACTAATCGAAGAACCAGAACCCCACGATACAATTGGTTTAAATGTATACCATGGTGCTAAAGTTTTGAAGAGGTGAAATAACGCCGCAGTACGATATAATGGTAGACATCCACAGGTTGAGAGAAACCAACAGCCAGGTAATGTGGGAGGGGGAAACGAAATGACAGAAATGCAAAGGTTTATAGCTTCACAAGAGTACGAAAATGCTAGACATCGAGCATTTGAAGATTGGCAAGTTCATCAAAACCAAATCATAGCTTATTGCCAACAAATAGGTAGAAACTATATTCCTACTCCATCGCCCGTATTTCCTCCCTGGTCTATAGAGATCCAACCACCGTATCCTACGTATAACCCAGCCGAAGCATTCTATAACACATACGGTTATGCATGGAACCCCTTCTGGTATCAGTATCATCCATAGTCTACTTAGTTTTATTTATTTTATAATTTGTAATGTTGATACATTTAATACTTATGTTGGAATTGTATTAGTTTTTATAATTTACAAATTTTTATTTTTAGATTTTAATAATGTTTGAATGTGGGGTAATATACCAAACTTCAAAAATATGTATATATGTTTGCAGTTTATCTTATTTACACAACAGGGTAAAACAACGCATTTTCAAAGACTGGCATTAAGTTCAGCAAAAGCAACTAATTTTGACGACAAGATGCAAAATATATGTGAAATAACAACAAGACGGAATGAACAAATGATGTGCACCATTTATCATTCAGCAAACAAACACAAATATGTTTGGAAACTTTGGTAAAATTTAATCATTTCTACGCTAATCACCCTCAATAATTTAAATTGTTAATGATTTCTTGCAAATGAGGGCATTGCAAGATCTTAAGTGTGGGAAGGGGTTAAATTCTTTCGGATTTTAAAATTTTTACTTTATACACTTGGTTACCATTAGAAATACTAGTAAAGTAGTAGTTGTATGAGAATCTAGTGCTCTCTGATAATAAAGAACAGCCCTAGTCTTATATACTGACTACCCAATTCTAGTAAAATTTTTCAAAATTTTCAATTAAATGAACTCAAAATCATGTTTATACATATTTATGAATGATAAAACTAGGTTTTAACACCGAAATTATTGTTACCTCGGAAAGGACATAAATTGAGAAACAAACTAAAATGTTAAAATTCATTTAAAATGGAATAGAGGACAATAAAAAGGAAAATAAAAGCCAAGTGTGGGAAAATTTACCAAGATATTTTAAACATATGTCACATATTTCTGTAACAAATAACTGAAAATACTTTTGCTTTGGACTAAACTAAAATGTTTTACCCGATGAAAGAAAAAAAGAGATGGATCTACAAGATGAATCAATTCCATCATTAAAAGGAAGTAAAGTCTTCCGAAAAAGAAACGCGCTTCTTGATTTAGGTCAGGAAGTTGTCGTCCAGACCAGCTGTAGGTTGACGAAAAATCTAGAAAAGTCATCACTAAAATCAGCAGGAAATCCACGGACCTCAGCATTAAACAGGGTCGCCAAGTGGTCAGACTTATCCTAACCATGAGAGGATCTGTCTTGTAAAATGGGGAGGGCGCCGTGCAAATTAGCTGGATAAGACTAATGAATCAGATCCCCAGAAAGGATAATCTCCTTAAAGATTAAAAATCAGCTTTTAAGACTGATGTTACTCAATCCTAGAGATTGACCTTAAAGATTGAGAATTACAAACTCATGGAATTCAATGATATCTAAACTCGAGCTTGAACGAGAAAATATTTTGATCAAAATTACAAACCGATTTGTTTTCTGAAAACCCATTTTCAATGCGTTCATTACCATTGAACGTAAAATCCTAGGAATTCACCTGGAATTCATTAGGTCACCTGAACCAAATCGGGTGTCAACCGTAAGAACGTTGGTTGCATAGCATGGTCAAAGACAGGACCTTGTGCCAGACCGAAAAATTATAAGGGTGAGCTTTACTATTGCTCCTACAAAGGATGGTAATTGCGTCCGACACGTTATAGACCATAATTAAAAGCATGTCAGGGGACATTGCATTAACAGTTGCTTGTTCAATGCTTTCCTTTACAACCGGACGGTAGTTTATCGAAAGGTAATATTCGGAGCAAGTATACTGGACGTGTTGCTTTCCTAATACAAGGTTAGCAAGTGGGTGACACAAAACCGCAAGTTTTGAGCTAAAATTTTCAAATCTGAAACCCACCAAACCCACAAAAATATTTTGCAAACACCGGTGAAGGGTTATTCCGGAAATCTTATCTAGGGTAAAAGCTAGATTAAAATTTTCAAAAGATCAAATGTTTTCATAAAGATCCAATTTCCTTAATGGATCTAAATTTTATAGTCATGTTGGACTGTAAACCATATCGTTACTACCATTGTTTATACCGCCGTATAGAATTCACTGATGTATAAAGTGTGAAGAATAAAGAAGTGATTCTAGTATTTCAAGACTATATTACTTGAGGACAAGCAACGCTCAAGTGTGGGAATATTTGATAATGCTAAAAACGAACATATATTTCATAGCATTATTCCTCAAGAAAGACAAGCTTTTAATTGCAATTGTTCTATTTAAAAGTGATATTCGTTTAAATAATAAAAGGTGAAGACAAAAGACAGATTCGACGAATTGAAGACGCAAAGGTCCAAAAAGCTCAAAAGTACAAAATACAATCAAAGTGGTTCCAATTATTGATAAGAAACGTCTCGAAATTACAAGAGTACAAGATTCAAAACGCAAAGTACAAGATATTAAATTGTACGCAAGGACGTTCAAAAATCCGGAACCGGGACATGAGTAAACTCTCAACGCTCGACGCAACGGACTAAAAATTACGAGTCAACTATGCACATAAATATAATATAATATTTAAATAATTCTTAAAATTATTTATATATTATATTTATATTAAAAATCCGTCGGCAAGCAAAGAGCCAAAGCTGGGTGAGCTGTAATTTCAAACTCCGCGAGTTGCGGACTTTGAAGGCAAAAAATTACGCGACTCGCGGAGTTCCCCTGGACTCAATTCCATATAAAAGCAAACGCTGTTTGATCGCAAAAATATCCATATATAATCTATCTCTCTCAATATATACGTAATATATATATATATATATATATATATATATATATATATATATATATATATATATATATATATATATATATATATATATATATATATATTTTAATTTTAATTCTAATAATAAGGGTATGTTAGCGAATGTTGTAAGGGTGTAAGTCAAAATTCTGTCCGTGTAACGCTACGCTATTTTTAATCATTGTAAGTTATGTTCAACCTTTTTACATTAATGTCTCGTAGCTAAGTTATTATTATGCTTATTTAAAACGAAGTAATCATGATGTTGGACTAATTACTAAAATTGAGTAATTGGGCTTTGTACCATAATTGGGGTTTGGACAAAAGAATGACACTTGTGAAAATTAGACTATGGGCTATTAATGGGCTTTATATTTGTTTAACTAAATGATAGTTTGTTAATTTTAATATAAAAATTTACAATTGGACGTCCCTATAAATAACCATATACACTTAATCGGACACGATGGGCGGGGTATTTATATGTACGAATAATCGTTCATTTAACCGGACACAGGAATGGATTAATAGCCACTAGAATTATTAAAACAGGGGTGAAATTATGTACAAGGACACTTGGCATAATTGTTAACAAAGTATTAAAACTTTAGGTTACACTCAGTCGACATCTTGGTGTAATTATTAAACAAAGTATTAAAATCTTGTTACAGTTTAAGTCCCCAATTAGTTGGAATATTTGACTTCGGGTATAAGGATAATTTGAAGAGGACACTCGCACTTTATATTTATGACTGATGGACTGTTATGGACAAAAACCAGACGGACATATTAAATAATCCAGGACAAAGGACAATTAACCCATGGGCATAAAACTAAAATCAACACGTCAAACATCATGATTACGGAAGTTTAAATAAGCATAATTCTTTTATTTCATATTTAATTTCTTTTATTTTATATTTAATTGCACTTCTAATTATCGCATTTTTATTTATTGTTATTGTATTTAATTGCACTTTTAATTATCGTACTTTTTAATTATCGCAAGTTTATTTTATCGCACTTTTATTATTCGCAATTTCATTATCGTTATTTACTTTACGCTTTAAATTAAGTCTTTTATTTATTAAATATTTTACATTTTGTTTTAACTGCGATTAAAGTTTTAAAATCGACAAACCGGTCATTAAACAGTAAAAACCCCCATTTATAATAATAATGTTACTTATATATATATTTGTATTTTTATAAATTAAACTAATATAGCGTTAAGCTTTGATTAAAAGATTTTCCCTGTGGAACGAACCGGACTTACTAAAAACTACACTACTGTACGATTAGGTACACTGCCTATAAGTGTTGTAGCAAGGTTTAAGTATATCCATTCAATAAATAAATAAATATCTTGTGTAAAATTGTATCGTATTTAATAGTATTTCCATGTAAAATTTAATAGTATTTTATACCCCTTAGCTTTGACATCAATCTGCAGAATTAACCTTTTGATAATATTTGATACAACTACTACTTTATTAAATAAAAAACTTTATAAAACCTAAATATTTAACAAACTCTTAAAAAAATTTATATTTTTTTTTCTTTTTATGTTTTTGAATATTTAAAACGTATTTTTACAAAAACATATTTTTATAAAAGTAAACTAAAAATAAAAATTTTTTTTTTTATATATTTAGCGTTGAGCTTCAGGCTTTTAAGCTAGATGTTCCCCGGCAGCGGCGCCAAAAATACTTGATGTCAAAGCTAAGGGGTATAAAATACTATTAAATTTTACAAGGAAATACTATTAAATACGATACAATTTTACACAAGATATTTATTTATTTATTGAATGGATATACTTAAACCTTGCAACAACACTTATAGGCAGTGTACCTAATCGTACAGTAGTGTAGTTTTTAGTAAGTCCGGTTCGTTCCACAGGGAAAATCTTTTAATCAAAGCTTAACGCTATATTAGTTTAATTTATAAAAATACAAATATATATATATATATATATATATATATATAAGTAATATTATTCTTATAAAGGGGGGTTTTTACCGTTTAATGATCGGTTTGTCGATTTTAAAACTTTAATCGCAGTTAAAACAAAAGGTAAAATATTTATTAAGTAAAAGACTTAATTTAAAGTGTAAAGTAAATAACGATGATGAAATTGCGAATAATAAAAGTGCGATAAAATAAACTTGCGATAATTAAAAAGTACGATAATTAAAAGTGCAATTAAATACAATAACAATAAATAAAAATACGATAATTAGAAGTGCAATTAAATATAAAATAAAGGAAATTAAATATGAAATAAAAGAATTATGCTTATTTACACTTCCGTAATCATGATGTTTGACGTGTTGATTTTAGTTTTATGCCCATGGGTTAATTGTCCTTTGTCCTGG
Source organism: Rutidosis leptorrhynchoides (assembly GCF_046630445.1). NCBI lineage: Eukaryota > Viridiplantae > Streptophyta > Magnoliopsida > Asterales > Asteraceae > Rutidosis > Rutidosis leptorrhynchoides. Next base: position 400,491,043 of record NC_092335.1, on the reverse strand, counting down.
ATTATTTAATATGTCCGTCTGGTTTTTGTCCATAACAGTCCATCAGTCATAAATATAAAGTGCGAGTGTCCTCGTCAAATTATCCTTATACCCGAAGTCAAATATTCCAACTAATTGGGGACTTAAACTGTAACAAGATTTTAATATTTTGTTTAATAATTACACCAGGATGTCGACTGAGTGTAACCCAAGGTTTTAATACTTTGTTAACAATTATGCCAAGTGTCCTTGTACATAATTTCACCCCTGTTTTAATAATTCTAGTGGCTATTAATCCATTCCCGTGTCCGGTTAAATGAACGATTATTCGTACATATAAATACCCCGCCCATCGTGTCTGATTGAGTGTATATGGTTATTTATAGGGACGTCCAATTGTAAATTTTTATATTAAAATTAACAAACTATCATTTAGTTAAACAAATATAAAGCCCATTAATAGCCCATAGTCTAATTTCCACAAGTGTCGTTCTTTTGTCCAAACCCCAATTATGGTACAAAGCCCAATTACCCAATTTTAGTAATTAGCCCAACATCATGATTACTTCGTTTTAAATAAGCATAATAATAACTTAGCTACGAGACATTAATGTAAAAAGGTTGAACATAACTTACAATGATTAAAAAAAGCGTAGCGTTACACGGACAGAATTTTGACTTACACCCTTACAACATTAGCTAACATACCCTTATTATTAGAATTAAAATTAAAATTAAAATTAAAATATAAATATATATATATATATATAAATATATATATATATATATATATATATATATTACGTATATATTGAGAGAGAGATAGATTATATATGGATATTTTTGCGATCAAACTGCGTTTGCTTTTATAGGAAATTGAGTCCAGGGGAACTCCGCGAGTCGCGTAATTTTTTGCCTTCAAACTCAACAACTCGCGGAGTTTGAAATTACAGCTCACCCAGCTTTGGCTCTTTGTTTGCCGACGGATTTTTAATATAAATATAATATATAAATAATTTTAAGAATTATTTAAATATTATATTATATTTATGTGCATAGTTGACTCGTAAGTTTTAGTCCGTTGCGTCGAGCGTTGAGATTTTACTCATGTCCCGGTTCCGGATTTTCGAACGTCCTTGCGTACAATTTAATATCTTGTACTTTGCATTTTGAATCTTGTACTCTTGTAATTTCGAGACATTTCTTATCAATAATTGGAACCACTTTGATTGTATTTTGTACTTTTGAGCTTTTTGGACCTTTGCGTCTTCAATTCGTCAAATCTGTCTTTTGTCTTCACCTTTTATTATTTAAACGAATATCACTTTTAAATAGAACAATTGCAACTAAAACCTGGTCTTTCTTGAGGAATAATGCTATGAAATATATGTTCGTTTTTAGCATTATCAAATATTCCCACACTTGAGCGTTGCTTGTCCTCAAGCAATATAGTCTTGAAATACTAGAATCACTTCTTTATTCTTCACACTTTGTACATCAGTGAATTCTATACGGCGATATAAACAATGGTAGTAACGATATGGTTTACAGTCCCACATGACTATAAAATTTAGATCCATTAAGGAAATTGGATCTTTATGAAAACATTTGATATTTTGAAAATTTTAATCTAGCTTTTACCCTAGATAAGTTTTCCGAAATAACCCCTCACCGGTGTTTGCAAAATATTTTTGTGGGTTTGGTGGGTTTCAGATTTGAAAATTTTAGCTCAAAACTTGCGGTTTTGTGTCACCCACTTGCTAACCTTGTATTAGGAAAGCAACACGTCCAGTATACTTGCTCCGAATATTACCTTTTGATAAACTACCGTCCGGTTGTAAAGGAAAGCATTGAACAAGCAACTGTTAATGCAATGTCCCCTGACATGCTTTTAATTATGGTCTATAACGTGTCGGACGCAATTACCATCCTTTGTAGGAGCAATAGTAAAGCTCACCCTTATAATTTTCCGGTCTGGCACAAGGTCTTGTCTTCAACCATGCTATGCAACCACCGTTCTTACGGTTGACACCCGATTTGGTTCAGGTGACCTAATGAATTCCAGGTGAATTCCTAGGATTTTACGTTCAATGGTAATGAACGCATTGAAAATGGGTTTTCAGAAAACAAATCGGTTTGTAATTTTGATCAAAATATTTTCTCATTCAAGCTCGAGTTTAGATATCATTGAATTCCATGAGTTTGTAATTCTCAATCTTTAAGGTCAATCTCTAGGATTGAGTAATATCAGTCTTAAAAGCTGATTTTTAATCTTTAAGGAGATTATCCTTTCTGGGAATCTGATTCATTAGTCTTATCCAGCTAATTTGCACGGCGCCCTCCCCATTTTACAAGACAGATCCTCTCATGGTTAGGATAAGTCTGACCACTTGGCGACACTGTTTAATGCTGAGGTCCGTGGATTTCCTGCTGATTTTAGTGATGACTTTTCTAGATTTTTCGTCAACCTACAGCTGGTCTGGACGACAACTTCCTGACCTAAATCAAGAAGCGCGTTTCTTTTTCAGAAGACTTTACTTAATTTTAATGATGGGATTGATTCATCTTGTAGATCCATCTCTTCTTTTCTTTCATCGGGTAAAACAGTTTAGTTTAGTCCAAAGCAAAAGTATTTTCAGTTATTTGTTACAGAAATATGTGACATATGTTTAAAATATCTTGGTAAATTTTCCCACACTTGACTTTTATTTTCCTTTTTATTGTCCTCTATTCTATTTTAAATGAATTTTAACATTTTGGTTTGTTTCTCAATTTATGTCCTTTCCGAGGTAATAATAATTTCGGTGTTAAAACCTAGTTTTATCGTTCATAAATATGTATAAACATGATTTTGAGTTCATTTAATTGAAAATTTTGAAAAATTTTACTAGAATTGGGTAGTCAGTATATAAGACTAGGGCTGTTCTTTATTATCAGAGAGCACTAGATTCTAATACAACTACTACTTTACTAGTATTTCTAATGGTAACCAAGTGTATAAAGTAAAAATTTTAATATATATTATCAGGTTTAATATATATTTTAATATTTTATACCCGGGTCACTTTAACAAATATTTAAATAGTATTTGTTCATTAAATACCCCGCTAATTTACGTATTTTTGAACGTATTTTTTAATTGGAACCACTTTGATTGTATTTTGTACTTTTGAGCTAAATTTTATACACTCAATACACTCAATCGGCACTTAGTGTTCAAAACTTAGTGGTCAAATATCTTGTGTAATGACCCAATACACTCAATCGGCAAACACTAAGCTTAAGTATAAGGGATTTTACGGCAAAGCCTAAAAATCTAGAAGTAAAAATAACTATGGCAAAAACTAAGTTTAAAACTAAAAACGAGCGAAAAATACAAAAATTACGCTAAAACAATTAAAAAGGGACAAAATATAAAAATATACCAAAAGTTGTAAAAAGTACAATTTTTAAGGGGCGCCAAAAATACTTGATGTCAAAGCTAAGGGGTATAAAATACAATTATATTTTACAAGGAAATACTATTAAATACGATACAATTTTACACAAGATATTTATTTATTTATTGAATGGATATACTTAAACCTTGCTACAACACTTATAGGCAGTGTACCAAATCGTACAGTAGTGTAGTTTTTAGTAAGTCCGGTTCGTTCCACAGGGAAAATCTTTTAATCAAAGCTTAACGCTATATTAGTTTAATTTATAAAAATACAAATATATATATAAGTAATATTATTATTATAAAGGGGGGTTTTTACCGTTTAATGACCGGTTTGTCGATTTTAAAACTTTAATCGCAGTTAAAACAAAATGTAAAATATTTAATAAATAAAAGACTTAATTTAAAGCGTAAAGTAAATAACGATAATGAAATTGCGAATAATAAAAGTGCGATAAAATAAACTTGCAATAATTAAAAAGTACGATAATTAAAAGTGCAATTAAATACAATAACAATAAATAAAAATGCGATAATTAGAAGTGCAATTAAATATAAAATAAAGGAAATTAAATATGAAATAAAAGAATTATGCTTATTTAAACTTCCGTAATCATGATGTTTGACGTGTTGATTTTAGTTTTATGCTCATGGGTTAATTGTCCTTTGTACTGGATTATTTAATATGTCCGTCTGGTTTTTGTCCATAATAGTCCATCAGTCATAAATATAAAGTGCGAGTGTCCTCGTCAAATTATCCTTATACCCGAAGTCAAATATTCCAACTAATTGGGGACTTAAACTGTAACAAGATTTTAATACTTTGTTTAATAATTACACCAGGATGTCGACTGAGTGTAACCCAAGGTTTTAATACTTTGTTAACAATTATGCCAAGTGTCCTTGTACATAATTTCACCCCTGTTTTAATAATTCTTGTGGCTATTAATCCATTCCCGTGTCCGGTTAAATGAATGATTATTCGTACATATAAATACCCCGCCCATCGTGTCCGATTGAGTGTATATGGTTATTTATAGGGACGTCTAATTGTAAATTTTTATATTAAAATTAACAAACTATCATTTAGTTAAACAAATATAAAGCCCATTAATAACCCATAGTCTAATTTTCACAAGTGTCGTTCTTTTGTCCAAACCCCAATTATGGTACAAAGCCCAATTACCCAATTTTAGTAATTAGTACAACATCATGATTACTTCGTTTTAAATAAGCATAATAATAACTTAGCTACGAGACATTAATGTAAAAAGGTTGAACATAACTTACAATGATTAAAAATAGCGTAGCGTTACACGGACAGAATTTTGACTTACACCCTTACAACATTCGCTAACATACCCTTATTATTAGAATTAAAATTAAAATTAAAATTAAATATATATATATATATATATATATATATATATATATATATATATATATATATATATATATATATATATATATATATATATATATATATTACGTATATATTGAGAGATAGATAGATTATATATTTATATTTTAATTTTAATTTTAATTTTAATTCTAATAATAAGGGTATGTTAGGGAATGTTGTAAGGGTGTAAGCTAAGGGGTATAAAATACTATTAAATTTTACAAGGAAATACTATTACATACGATACAATTTTACACAAGATATTTATTTATTTATTGAATGAATATACTTAAACCTTGCTACAACACTTATAGGCAGTGTACCTAATTATACAGTAGTGTAGTTTTTAGTAAGTCCGGTTCGTTCCACAGGAAAAATCTTTTAATCAAAGCTTAACGCTATATTAGTTTAATTTATAAAAATACAAATATATATATAAGTAATATTATTATTATAAAGGGGGGTTTTTACCGTTTAATGACCGGTTTGTCGATTTTAAAACTTTAATCGCAGTTAAAACAAAATGTAAAATATTTAATAAATAAAAGACTTAATTTAAAGCGTAAAGTAAATAACGATAATGAAATTGCGAATAATAAAAGTGCGATAAAATAAACTTGCGATAATTAAAAAGTACGATAATTAAAAGTGCAATTAAATACAATTACAATAAATAAAAATGCGATAATTAGAAGTGCAATTAAATATAAAATAAAGTAAATTAAATATGAAATAAAAGAATTATGCTTATTTAAACTTCCGTAATCATGATGTTTGACGTGTTGATTTTAGTTTTATGCCCATGGGTTAATTGTCCTTTGTCCTGGATTATTTAATATGTCCGTCTGGTTTTTGTCCATAACAGTCCATCAGTCATAAATATAAAGTGCGAGTGTCCTCGTCAAATTATCCTTATACCCGAAGTCAAATATTCCAACTAATTGGGGACTTAAATTGTAACAAGATTTTAATACTTTGTTTAATAATTACACCAGGATGTCGACTGAGTGTAACCCAAGGTTTTAATACTTTGTTAACAATTATGCCAAGTGTCCTTGTACATAATTTCACCCCTGTTTTAATAATTCTAGTGGCTATTAATCCATTTCCGTGTCCGGTTAAATGAACGATTATTCGTACATATAAATACCCCGCCCATCGTGTCCGATTGAGTGTATATGGTTATTTATAGGGATGTCCAATTGTAAATTTTTATATTAAAATTAACAAACTATCATTTAGTTAAACAAATATAAAGTCCATTAATAGCCCATAGTCTAATTTCTACAAGTGTCATTCTTTTGTCCAAACCCCAATTATGGTACAAAGCCCAATTACCCAATTTTAGTAATTAGCCCAACATCATGATTACTTCGTTTTAAATAAGCATAATAATAACTTAGCTACGAGACATTAATGTAAAAAGGTTGAACATAACTTACAATGATTAAAAATAGCCTAGCGTTACACGGACATAATTTTGACTTACACCCTTACAACATTCGCTGACATACCCTTATTATTAGAATTAAAATTAAAATTAAAATTAAAATTAAAATATAAATATATATATATATATATATTACGTATATATTGAGAGAGAGATAGATTATATATGGATATTTTTGCGATCAAACTGCGTTTGCATTTATAGGGAATTGAGTCCAGGGGAACTCCGCGAGTCGCGTAATTTTTTGCCTTCAAACTCCGCAACTCGCGGAGTTTGAAATTACAGCTCACCCAGCTTTGGCTCTTTGTTTGCCGACGGATTTCTAATATAAATATAATATATAAATAATTTTAAGAATTATTTAAATATTATATTATATTTATGTGCATAGTTGACTCGTATTTTTTAGTCCGTTGCGTCGAGCGTTGAGAGTTTACTCTTATCCCGGTTCCGGATTTTCGAATGTCCTTGCGTACAATTTAATATCTTGTACTTTGCGTTTTGAATCTTGTACTCTTGTAATTTCGAGATGTTTCTTATCAATAATTGGAACCACTTTGATTGTATTTTGTACTTTTGAGCTTTTTGGACCTTTGCGTCTTCAATTCGTTGAATCTGTCTTTTGTCTTCACCTTTTATTATTTAAACGAATATCACTTTTAAATAGAACAATTGCAACTAAAAGCTTGTCTTTCTTGAGGAATAATGCTATGAAATATATGTTCGTTTTTAGCATTATCAAATATTCCCACACTTGAGCGTTGCTTGTCCTCAAGCAATATAGTCTTGAAATACTAGAATCACTTCTTTATTCTTCACACTTTGTACATCAGTGAATTCTATACGGCGGTATAAACAATGGTAGTAACGATATGGTTTACAGTCCCACATGACTATAAAATTTAGATCCATTAAGGAAATTGGATCTTTATGAAAACATTTGATCTTTTGAAAATTTTAATCTAGCTTTTACCCTAGATAAGTTTTCCGGAATAACCCTTCATCGGTGTTTGCAAAATATTTTTGTGGGTTTGGTGGGTTTCAGATTTGAAAATTTTAGCTCAAAACTTGCGGTTTTGTGTCACCCACTTGCTAACCTTGTAATAGGAAAGCAACACGTCCAGTATACTTGCTCCGAATATTACCTTTCGATAAACTACCGTCCGGTTGTAAAGGAAAGCGTTGAACAAGCAACTGTTAATGCAATGTCCCCTGACATGCTTTTAATTATGGTCTATAACGTGTCGGACGCAATTACCATCGTTTGTAGGAGCAATAGTATAGCTCACCCTTATAATTTTCCGGTCTGGCACAAGGTCCTGTCTTCGACCATGCTATGCAACCACCGTTCTTACGGTTGACACCCGATTTGGTTCAGGTGACCTAATGAATTCCAGGTGAATTCCTAGGATTTTAAGTTCAATGCTAATGAACGCATTGAAAATGGGTTTTCAGAAAACAAATCGGTTTGTAATTTTGATCAAAATATTTTCTCATTCAAGCTCGAGTTTAGATATCATTGAATTCCATGAGTTTGTAATTCTCAATCTTTAATGTCAATCTCTAGGATTGAGTAATATCAGTCTTAAAAGCTGATTTTTAATCTTTAAGGAGATTATCCTTTCTGGGAATCTGATTCATTAGTCTTATCCAGCTAATTTGCACGGCGCCCTCCCCATTTTACAAGACAGATCCTCTCATGGTTAGGATAAGTCTGACCACTTGGCGACACTGTTTAATGCTGAGGTCCGTGGATTTCCTGCTGATTTTAGTGATGACTTTTCTAGATTTTTCGTCAACCTACAGCTGGTCTGGACGACAACTTCCTGACCTAAATCAAGAAGCGCGTTTCTTTTTCGGAAGACTTTACTTCCTTTTAATGATAGAATTGATTCATCTTGTAGATCCATCTCTTCTTTTCTTTCATCGGGTAAAACAGTTTAGTTTAGTCCAAAGCAGAAGTATTTTTAGTTATTTGTTACAGAAATATGTGACATATGTTTAAAATATCTTGGTAAATTTTCTCACACTTGGCTTTTATTTTCCTTTTTATTGTCCTCTATTCCATTTTAAATGAATTTTAACATTTTGGTTTGCTTCTCAATTTATGTCCTTTACGAGGTAACAATAATTTCGGTGTTAAAACCTAGTTTTATCGTTCATAAATATGTATAAACATGATTTTGAGTTCATTTAATTGAAAATTTTGAAAATTTTTACTAGAATTGGGTAGTCAGTATATAAGACTAGGGCTGTTCTTTATTATCAGAGAGCACTAGATTCTAATACAACTACTACTTTACTAGTATTTCTAATGGTAACCAAGTGTATAAAGTAAAAATTTTAAAATCCGAAAGAATTTAACCCCTTCCCACACTTAAGATCTTGCAATGCCCTCATTTGCAAGAAATCAGTAACAATTTAAATTATTGAGGGTGATTAGCGTAGAAATGATTAAATTTTACCAAAGTTTCCAAACATATTTGTGTTTGTTTGCTGAATGATAAATGGTGCACATCATTTGTTCATTCCGTCTTGTTGTTATTTCACATATATTTTGCATCTTGTCGTCAAAATTAGTTGCTTTTGCTGAACTTAATGCCAGTCTTTGAAAATGCGTTGTTTTACCCTGTTGTGTAAATAAGATAAACTGCAAACATATATACATATTTTTGAAGTTTGGTATATTACCCCACATTCAAACATTATTAAAATCTAAAAATAAAAATTTGTAAATTATAAAAACTAATACAATTCCAACATAAGTATTAAATGTATCAACATTACAAATTATAAAATAAATAAAACTAAGTAGACTAGGGATGATACTGATACCAGAAGGGGTTCCATGTATAACCGTATGTGTTATAGAATGCTTCGGCTGGGTTATACGTAGGATACGGTGGTTGGATCTCTATAGACCAGGGAGGAAATACGGGCGATGGAGTAGGAATATAGTTTCTACCTATTTGTTGGCAATAAGCTATGATTTGGTTTTGATGAACTTGCCAATCTTCAAATGCTCGATGTCTAGCATTTTCGTACTCTTGTGAAGCTATAAACCTTTGCATTTCTGTCATTTCGTTTCCCCCTCCCACATTACCTGGCTGTTGATTTCTCTCAACCTGTGGATGTCTACCATTATATTCTACTGCGGCGTTATTTCGCCTCTTCAAAACTTTAGCACCATGGTATACATTTAAACCAATTGTATCGTGGGGTTCTGGTTCTTCGATTAGTAATTCCCCTCGACTTATATCCACACCGATATATTCAGCAATCAAAGTAATAAATATACCACCTCCTATTATACTGTGCGGTCTCATCCCTCTAACCATAGCTGATAAATAATAACTCACACAATACGGTATACTTACAGCGCTTTGTGGGTCTCGAATACACATATGGTAAAACAAATCCTGTTCATTTACCTTTTCCTTATTCTTACCTCTTTGTGTAATCGAATTAGCTAAAAACCTATGAATTACTCTTAACTCTGCTCTATCTATATCCAAATAAGAGTAATTTCCCCCTTTAAACCGGTGATGGCTAGTCATTTGACTCCATACACCATGTGTATCAAAATTTTCATCAATCTTTCTACCATTTAATATCAACCCTCTACAATCGGCAGACGCTAACTCCTCAGGCGTATATATACGTAAGGCCTGAGCCATGTCTAGTAAAGACATGTGGCCCATCGAACCTCCTAACAAAAATCTAATAAACGATTGATCGGTTAAACTAGCTACCCGATCATTTATTTCTATACTACACAATAATTCTTCACACCATACTTTATATACAGGTCTACACATGTTGAATAAACGTACCCAATTGTTAAAAGTAGAATTACCATACCTCTGTGTAAGTAATTCTCTAATTGGCCCGGCCAATTCTATAGCTTCTAACGGTTCCCATTCTATTACCCTAGGTACTTCAACAGCTTTAGAATGAAGAGTATGCAAGCCCCTTTGGTATTTTGGATAATCTATTCAAAGTCTGTCAAATCTCAGGTTCGGGTGCAAATCTTCCAAGTGCATATATGAAAATGTCATAACTGGATGAGGTATATCTTGTTTATAATAGCTATCAACATCCTGTTGTTCCGCATTCTCAGGAGGAGCATTGCGAGCTTGGGATGAAGATTCACCCCTTTCAGTCTGCAAAACACATCAAACACAATTTTTGTGCATCCAAATATGCATTAGTGTCAGCAAAATCATCAATCAAAATAATTACAATGACATGTCCAATTTATATCAAACTTATGCTCATTTTTATATTTTTATCAAATCTACACTTTTTCAAATAAGCATATACGAAAATGATCACCAAGTTCATAAGCATTCAACTCAAATAACATGTCAAAATAATCATTACTAGCAATTAAACAAGTTTCAAATGGCATTATCTCTTAAAAATCAAGTTCATGAATTTTAGACTTGAAAAAGTCCACTTTAATTCTCAAAATCATGTTTAGGCTCAAAGTTTGGATCATTTAACTACCTAAACATGTTACACTACTTAATTTAACAATAATTCATGACAAAAATCGGCCATAACCTGTTTATATCAAAAAGCCCCAAATTGATCAAGAACACAAACCCTAGATTACTCAAAATTTGAAGTTTAAGGCTTCTAATCATGTTAAATAGCATCAATCTAGGCTATACAAGCATAATACACAAGCAATTTAAGCATAATTACACTAAAAAGCATCAAAATCGAATGGGGTATAAAATTCCTCAAGAACACTAATTTTCGGATTAAATGGTGTTTAGGTGTAGAAATTTACCGTTTTTCTTGAGTAATTCCTTGATAGCATCCTTCTCAACATGATTTTAGTAAAAGATTTGATGATTTTTGGTGAAAAAATTCGATTTTTGTGTGATTTTTCGGGTGTTTTTCGCAGTTATTTGTGGGTGTGGTGTGTGCAGACTGACCTGTTCGGCCCCTTTTATTTTTTTCTGTATTTTGGTCTCTCCGCGACTTGCGGTGAATTTGTTCTTCAAACTCCGCGAGTCGCGGCCACTTTTTTTTTTTAAATGTTTTTGGCATACTTTAATTCAATAAGATTAAAAATAATGATAATAAAAGTTCTCGTCCCTCCCTCGGGTAAAGCAATTTCGGTTCAAAGACCTAGTTTTCAACTTACGACGAATTTTAAAAATCATATTTTTAACTTAGCGACATAAAGTAAATTTTTTTTAAATTCACGCCAAACTTAAATTAAAAATGCATAAAATTAAAAATTCATATTTTAAAAATTAAAAATTCACACCAAACTTAATTTAAAAATTCATATTATAAATTTATACCAAACTTATATTATATTTTTGTTGTTATACATACAAACTTAAAAATATTAATTTTTCAAATATTTACAATTTTAAATATATTAAAATTGCACAATATTAATTTAAGATTTTATATTAATTTTAAAACATGGTAAAAATAAAATTAAAAATCTTTTTGGCTTTTATCCCACTTTAATCAATCAAATATTATCAAAAACATGCGCCCCCCTTTTCGATAAAGTAATTTCGGTTCCATGACCTAATTTAACTCATGATGAATTTTTGAAATATTTTTGGTTGATTGATTAAAGATATTTATACCTTAAGAATAAACGTTAAATTTCGCAGTGATGTAATAAATTTTTGTATGATATCAATAATTTCGGTCGCCAAACCTAATTTTATTCAATATCAATTTAATACTTTATAGCGAACAAATTAGCGTTTATTATCAAAAGGTTAAAAATAAAAATAAAAAAAATAAAAACTGTACAGACTTACCTGTGAGATAGTATTCTTAGTTATATGATCTATCCCATTCATAAGATAGTCGGTTTAATTGATTTTCTATGGCTACATAGGCGTAACCTCGAGCATTCAGTGTTTTTTCTTCTAAACATATGAACGGTCCGTCTCTGCATAAAGTTACAAATTCGGTGTTTGAATAGGTTTGATTATTTGAACATTTACTTCCATGTGACCATTTTCCGTATTTGTGACATCTTTCTAGGTGTCGTGCTCTTCTTTTCGCTGCGGATTTTGATTTTCCTTTACCAAATTGTAACTTATTATCTTCGCATCTGGATTCTTTTCTTACTCCGTCCAATCTTTCTCTGATTACTGATACTATTTCACTCGGAAGTGTGTCATTATTACGTTTAGTGATCAAAGCGTGTAGCATTAGACCAAGGTTTAGTTCACAGGCAGTCTTCATTTCCTAAAAAAAATAAAAATTCAGAATGGGGGGAGAAGACTAGTTCTTTAGGGTCTGCTAGGGAAAGACCATTCGGGTTCCATTTTCGAGAACTATACGAAAACAGACAATCTAACTCTAACATAAATACATAAAATCCTTAAAAGACTTGATTCTCCCCACACTTAGTTAGCTGTGGTATCGAAATTGTGATTAACTTCGTTGTCGACTTCCATCGGACTATCTATGTAATGTTTAACACTGTGACCATTAACTTTAAATTCAATTCCATTTGAATTTATTAATTCTATCGTTCCGTATGGGAAAACTCTTTTGACTATGAATGGTCCAGACCATCTTGATTTCAATTTTCCAGGAAATAGCTTGAATCGTGAATTGAAAAGAAGAACTCTGTCTCCTTCTTTAAATTCTTTTGAACTTCTGATTCTTTTATCATGCCATTTCTTCATTCTTTCTTTATAGATTAATGAATTTTCGTATGCTTCATGTCTTAATTCTTCTAATTCGTTTAGTTGACTTAATCGTAGACGTCCAGCTTCATGTAAATCAAGATTACATGTCTTCAAAGCCCAAAATGCTTTGTGTTCAATTTCTACTGGAAGATGACATGCTTTTCCACAAACAAGTCTAAAAGGTGTGGTTCCAATTGGAGTTTTGTAGGCTGTTCTAAAAGCCCAGAGTGCATCCTCCAATTTAATGGACCATTCCTTCGGATTTGATCCTACGGTTTTTTCTAGAATACGTTTTAAAGCTCGGTTGGTATTTTCAACTTGTCCACTTGTTTGTGGATGATATGCGGTGGAGATTTTATGAGTTACTCCATATCTTTTGAGAACTTTCTCAAGTTGATTATTACAGAAATGAGTACCCCGATCACTTATTAAAGCTTTCGGTGTTCCAAACCTTGCAAAAAGACGTTTTAAAAAGTTGACTACAACTCGTGCATCGTTAGTTGGGAGAGCTTGTGCTTCCGCCCATTTAGATACATAATCAATGGCTACGAGAATATAGAGATTATTATAAGATTTTGGAAATGGACCCATAAAGTCAATACCCCAAATGTCAAATACTTCGCATACTTGAATGACATTTTGTGGCATTTCATCACGTTAACTTATTTTTTCGGCCCTTTGACAAGCATCACAGGATTTGCAAAGAAGGTGTGCGTCTTTGTAAATTGTAGGCCAATAGAATCCAGCATCATAAACTTTTCTTGCTGTTAGTTGAGGCCCATAGTGCCCTCCTGTTGGTCCTGTGTGACAATGGTTTAAAATTTTACTAGCTTCATCTCCGAATACACATCGGTGTATTATTCCATCTGGACAACTTTTAAATAGATGTGGATCTTCCCGGAAATAGTGTTTTATATCACTGAAGAATTTCTTTCGTTTTTGGTACGATAATCCTTTTTCAAGGAATCCACATACTAAATAGTTTGCGTAGTCTGCAAACCATGGTATTTCATTATAATCTATCTTCAATAGATATTCATCAGGAAAGTTGTCTTGTATGGCCGATTCATTTAGAACTTCTAATTCAGGATTTTCAAGACGAGAAAGATGATCAGCGGCGAGATTTTCTGCTCCTCTTTTATCACGGATTTCAATATCGAATTCTTGTAAGAGTAAGATCCAACGGATTAATCTTGGTTTGGCATCTTGTTTCAAAAATAGGTATCTAAGAGCAGAATGGTCGGTATAGACCACTGTTTTTGATAGAACGAGATATGAACGAAATTTGTCAAAAGCAAACACAATAGTAAGGAGTTCTTTTTCAGTAGTTGTATAATTTGTTTGTGCTCCTTGTAACGTCTTACTAGCATAATATATAGGTTGAAATCGTTTTTCAATCCTTTGTCCTAAAACGGCTCCCATTGCAAAATCACTTGCATTGCACATAAGTTCAAACGGTAGATTCCAATTTGGTGTTATCATGATCGGCGCATTAGTGAGTTTCTCTTTAAGAATATTAAAAGATTTGATACATTCATCTGAAAAGATGAATGGAGCATCATTTTCTAGGAGTTTATTCATAGGAGTGGCAATTTTAGAAAAATCTTTTATGAAACGTCGGTAAAAACCGGCATGCCCTCGAAAACTCCTAACTCCTCTAACATTGGTGGGATGTGGAAGTTTAGCAATTACATCTACTTTAGCTCTATCCACTTCAATTCCTTCTTTTGAAATTTTATGTCCAAGAACGATGCCTTCTTTAACCATGAAATGACATTTCTCCCAATTAAGTACTAGATTTGATTGTTCGCATCTAATAAGCATTCGTTCTAGATTAACTAGACATGATTCAAATGTATCACCGAAGACTGAAAAGTCATCCATGAAAACTTCCATGCATTCTTCTATCATGTCGTGAAAAATCGCCATCATGCACCTTTGAAAGGTTGCAGGGGCGTTGCAAAGTCCAAATGGCATGCGTTTGTAAGCAAAAGTACCATAAGGGCACGTGAACGTGGTTTTCTCTTGATCTTCGGGTGCTATTGGAATTTGAAAATATCCGGAAAATCCATCAAGAAAACAATAATAACTATTTCCGGCTAATCTTTCCAACATTTGATCAATGAAAGGTAAGGGAAAGTGATCTTTGCTGGTGGCGTCATTTAATTTTCTATAATCAATACATACACGCCATCCTGTTACAGTCCTAGTAGGAATAAGCTCATTTTTTTCATTTGTAATGACAGTCATGCCACCCTTCTTAGGCACGTATTGAACTGGGCTTACCCATGGACTATCAGAAATTGGATAAATTAGACCTGCGTCTAGCAGTTTAATAATTTCTTTTTTAACTACATCTTGTATATTCGGATTTAGTCTTCGTTGGCGTTGCACATACGTTTTATGACCTTCTTCCATAAGGATTTTATGTGTGCAATACGAAGGACTTATTCCTTTAATATCATGAATCTTCCATGCAATGGCTGGTTTATGAGCTTTCAACACAGAAATGAGTTGTGATTTCTCATTTTCAGTAAGAGAAGATGATATTATTACAGGTAATTCAGATTTACCATGTAAATAAGCGTATTCCAAATGGTTTGGAAGTGGCTTTAACTCTAATGTCGGTGGTTCTTCTATCGATGATTTATATCGATATCTGTCTTCTTCTTTTAGCATTTGAATTTCTTCTGTTGTTGGTTCATATCCATTAGCTATTAGTGTAGCTAACATTTCAGCTTCATCAATTTGTTCAGTTCCTTCTCCTAAAGAACATTCTCCTGTTCCTTGTAATTCTGAAAATTCTTCCAACAATTCTGCATGTGAATCTATAGT
This sequence comes from Rutidosis leptorrhynchoides, assembly GCF_046630445.1. Lineage (NCBI taxonomy): Eukaryota > Viridiplantae > Streptophyta > Magnoliopsida > Asterales > Asteraceae > Rutidosis > Rutidosis leptorrhynchoides. The sequence continues at coordinate 400,475,249 of NC_092335.1, read as the reverse complement.
TTGAATATAATAACATGTATCATCTGCAGATTGCGGTTGTTGCATTGCTCTATCAACTGAAAAGGTAACACTCTCATCCTCTATACTTAGGGTCAGTTTCTTACCGAACACGTCTATCATTGCTTTAGCCGTGTTTAAGAATGGTCTTCCTAATATGAGAGGAACTTGAGAATCTTCTTCCATGTCCAGAACAACAAAATCTACTGGAAATACTAAAGTACCAACTTTAACTAGCATGTTCTCCATTATCCCTCTAGGATATTTTATTGATCGATCGGCTAGTTGTATGCTTATTCTTGTTGGTTTCAATTCTCCAAGGTCTAGTTTAGTGTATAGTGAATACGGCATTAAATTTATACTAGCACCTAAGTCTGCCAATGCTTCTATTGAACTAAGACTACCCAGAAAACATGGGATTGTGAAACTTCCTGGATCAGATAGTTTTTCTGGTATCTTATTCAACAGCACTGCTGAACAATTAGCATTCATAGTAACAGCCGAGAGTTCTTCCATTTTCTTTCTATTCGTGATCAGATCTTTCAAGAATTTAGCATATCTAGGCATTCCTGAAATCACATCAATGAAAGGAAGATTTACATTTAACTATTTAAACATATCCAAGAATTTGGATTGCTCGGCTTCAAGTTTCTCTTTCTTCATTTTACTCGGGTAAGGAAGTGGTGGTTGGTATGGTTTAACATAAGGTTTAGCCTTAGCTGTGTTATCTTCATTAACCTTTTCAACTACCGGTTCTTTTTCTTTATCTTGATCAGGTTGTGGTTCTTTTGGAATAGGAATAGCTTCTCAGAATTTACAGGTATTTCAGGTGGTTTAAGTGTTGTACCACTTCTTGTGGTGATAGCTTTAGCTGTTTCATTCCGGGGGTTTGCATTTGTATCACTAGGTAGACTTCCCGATTTTCTTTCACCTATTAACCTTGCTAGGTTACTTACTTCTTGTTCTAAATTTTGAATAGAAGCTTGTTGATTTCTAAATGCTTGAGCATTTTGTTCATTGGTTTGTTTTTGAGATGTGAAAAACTGTGTTTGAGTTTCAACTAGCTTCGTCATCATATCTTCTAAATTCGGCTTTTTATCATCGGTTTGTGGTGGTTTGTTTTGAAAATTAGGTCTTTGCTGGTTGTAAGTATTATTGGATACTTGTTGATTGCTAGGACCTTGTTGGTTGTTGTATGGAATATTTCGGTTATAATTCTAATTTTGATTGTAAATCGGTCTTGGCGGTTGATAATTATTCTGATAATTATTTCCAGGCCTTTGGTTTAGATATGAAACATTCTCTCTTTGTTCCATTGTTAATTCAATACTGAGACAATCTTTTGTCAAATGTGGTCCTCCACACTGCTTACAACTAATTCGTATTGAGTGAATATCCTTAGTCTTCTTTTCCATTCGTCTCTCGACAGCATCTATCTTTGCGGAAATGGAATCTAAGTCATGGCTAGAATCGGCTCTAGCTGCTTTAGATGATCTAACGATATCTTTTTCTTGGTGCCACTCATGTGAGTGGGAAGCAGTGTTATCAATTATTTTATAAGCATCAGTTTCGGTTTTCTTCATAATGGAACCACCAGCTGCTATATCGATGTCTTTTCTTGTAGTGATGTCGCATCCTTGGTAGAATATTTGTACTATTTGACAGGTGTCTAAACCATGTTGCGGACATCCTCTTAATAACTTTCCAAATCTTGTCCACGCCTCATATAGAGTTTCATTAGGTTTCTGTGTGAACGTAACAATTTCTCCTTGAAGTCTTACGGCTTTAGATGCCGGAAAGAATTGTTTAAGAAAATTTTCAACTAAAACGTCCCATGTATCAATCGCCCCTTCAGGCAACGATTCTAACCAATCTTTGGCTTCTCCCTTTAAAGTCCAGGGAAATAACATGAGATATATCTGTTTATCCTCCACTCTCTTATTTTAAATAGTGTGCAGATCCTATTAAAGGTACGAAGATGTTCGTTTGGATCTTCCTTCAGCGCACCACTAAATTGGCATTGATTAGTCACCATATGTAGAATTTGTCCTTTGATTTCATAATCTGGCGCATTAATGTCTGGATGAGTAATTGCGTGACCTTGGCCAGTGCATTTAGCTCTCATTCGGTCTTCCATACTTAAAGGTTCTAGATTCTCCATAATTGAATTTGTTGAATCGGAATCACTAGAGGATTCTGATTTAATGGTTCGTTCCTCAACAACCTCTGTTTGAATGATTGGTGGTTCCGGAGGAAAATTTAATGGTTCAGGATCTATGAATTGTCCCTGAATATTTTCCGGACTCTCAATAGTGAGGTCGGGTTCAAAAAATAGATTATCGGAAATTTGAATTGGAGTACTTGGTCGACTGGATGACGATTCTAAAGAAAAATCAACGGTGGTAATATTTGCTAGATGTCTTGATCTAGTTACAGGTGGTGAACGTACAAAAGGTGGTGAACGTCTTGCTCGGTGCATTCACTGAATATCCTATTAGTTTTTAAAAAGGAAAGAAAAATTATATAAGTTATCCAATCAATAGACTTTTCTGATTTTGCCCACGTTTCGAATAGCCAAAAGATGCAGCAGAGGGGCAGGATTCGTTTGGTCTCAATATAATTGAGGACTGTTTGGCTCCAATAACCCGGTCCACGTACAAATCCAACTATTACTACGAACCAGAAAATTTTGATGTCTATCAATTTAACCACTTAAAATAAATTTTCGTAATTTTAAGAAATTTAGATAAGAAGTAGAATAAAAATCTATGTCCTAAAACTAGAATAGCGAGAAATAAGAAAGAAAAAGAGCGCGTCGAAAAAGATCGAAAAAGAGAAGGGTTGAAAAATAAAAGGCATCGAAAAATAAGAAAGAAAAAAAAAAGTGGCCGCGACTCGCGGAGTTTGAAGAACAAATTCACCGCAAGTCGCGGAGAGACCAAAATACAGAAAAAGGGGGGTTTATACCTAATCAAAAATACTTTGTTACAGTATATCCATTACACAAGATTATAGTATCTTGTGTAATGACCCAATACTTAGCATATACACTCAATCGGACACTAAGTGTAATGACCCAATACTTAGTGTTCAATCGGATTGTATTTTGCACTTCAATTCCATCATTATGTTGATTGTATTAGTAAGTCCGGTTCGTTCCACAGGGAAAATCTTTTAATCAAAGCTTAACGCTATATTAGTTTAATTTATAAAAATACAAATATATATATAAGTAATATTATTATTATAAAGGGGGGTTTTTACCGTTTAATGACCGGTTTATCGATTTTAAAACTTTAATCGCAGTTAAAACAAAATGTAAAATATTTAATAAATAAAAGACTTAATTTAAAGCGTAAAGTAAATAACGATAATGAAATTGCGAATAATAAAAGTGCGATAAAATAAACTTGCGATAATTAAAAAGTACGATAATTAAAAGTGCAATTAAATACAATAACAATAAATAAAAATGCGATAATTAGAAGTGCAATTAAATATAAAATAAAGGAAATTAAATATGAAATAAAAGAATTATGCTTATTTAAACTTCCGTAATCATGATGTTTGACGTGTTGATTTTAGTTTTATGCCCATGGGTTAATTGTCCTTTGTCTTGGATTATTTAATATGTCCGTCTGGTTTTTGTCCATAACAGTCCATCAGTCATAAATATAAAGTGCGAGTGTCCTCGTCAAATTATCCTTATAACCGAAGTCAAATATTCCAACTAATTGGGGACTTAAACTGTAACAAGATTTTAATACTTTGTTTAATAATTACACCAGGATGTCGACTGAGTGTAACCCAAGGTTTTAATACTTTGTTAACAATTATGCCAAGTGTCCTTGTACATAATTTCACCCCTGTTTTAATAATTCTAGTGGCTATTAATCCATTCCCGTGTCCGGTTAAATGAACGATTATTAATACATATAAATACCCCGCCCATCGTGTCCGATTGAGTGTATATGGTTATTTTTAGGGACGTCCAATTGTAAATTTTTATATTAAAATTAACAAACTATCATTTAGTTAAACAAATATAAAGCCCATTAATAGCCCATAGTCTAATTTCCACAAGTGTCGTTCTTTTGTCCAAACCCCAATTATGGTACAAAGCCCAATTACTCAATTTTAGTAATTAGTCCAACATCATGATTACTTCGTTTTAAATAAGCATAATAATAACTTAGCTACGAGACATTAATGTAAAAAGGTTGAACATAACTTACAATGATTAAAAATAGCGTAGCGTTACACGGACATAATTTTGACTTACACCCTTACAACATTAGCTAACATACCCTTATTATTAGAATTAAAATTAAAATTAAAATTAAAGTATAAATATATATATATATATATATATATATATATATATATATATATATATATATATATATATATATATATATATATATATATATATATATATATATATATATATATATTACGTATATATTGAGAGAGAGATAGATTATAAATTTTTGAGTTGCGGAGTTCCCCGGCAGCGGCGCCAAAAATACTTGATGTCAAAGCTAAGGGGTATAAAATACTATTAAATTTTACAAGGAAATACTATTAAATACGATACAATTTTACACAAGATATTTATTTATTTATTGAATGGATATACTTAAACCTTGCTACAACACTTATAGGCAGTGTACCTAATCGTACAGTAGTGTAGTTTTTAGTAAGTCCGGTTCGTTCCACAGGGAAAATCTTTTAATCAAGGCTTAACGCTATATTAGTTTAATTTATAAAAATACAAATATATATATAAGTAATATTATTATTATAAAGGGGGTTTTTACCGTTTAATGACCGGTTTGTCGATTTTAAAACTTTAATCGCAGTTAAAACAAAATGTAAAATATTTAATAAATAAAAGACTTAATTTAAAGCGTAAAGTAAATAACGATAATGAAATTGCGAATAATAAAAGTGCGATAAAATAAACTTGCGATAATTAAAAAGTACGATAATTAAAAGTGCAATTAAATACAATAACAATAAATAAAAATGCGATAATTAGAAGTGCAATTAAATATAAAATAAAGGAAATTAAATATGAAATAAAAGAATTATGCTTATTTAAACTTCCGTAATCATGATGTTTGACGTGTTGATTTTAGTTTTATGCCCATGGATTAATTGTTCTTTGTCCTGGATTATTTAATATGTCCGTCTGGTTTTTTTCCATAACAGTCCATCAGTCATAAATATAAAGTGCGAGTGTCCTCGTCAAATTATCCTTATACCCGAAGTCAAATATTCCAACTAATTGGGGACTTAAACTGTAACAAGATTTTAATACTTTGTTTAATAATTACACCAGGATGTCGACTGAGTGTAACCCAAGATTTTAATACTTTGTTAACAATTATGCCAAGTGTCCTTGTACATAATTTCACCCTTGTTTTAATAATTCTAGTGGCTATTAATCCATTCCCGTGTCCGGTTAAATGAACGATTATTCGTACATATAAATACCCCGCCCATCGTGTCCGATTGAGTGTATATGGTTATTTATAGGGACGTCCAATTGTAAATTTTTATATTAAAATTAACAAACTATCATTTAGTTAAACAAATATAAAGCCCATTAATAGCCCATAGTCTAATTTCCACAAGTGTCGTTCTTTTGTCCAAACCCCAATTATGGTACAAAGCCCAATTACCCAATTTTAGTAATTAGCCCAACATCATGATTACTTCGTTTTAAATAAGCATAATAATAACTTAGCTACGAGACATTAATGTAAAAAGGTTGAACATAACTTACAATGATTAAAAATAGCGTAGCGTTACACGGACAGAATTTTGACTTACACCCTTACAACATTCGCTAACATACCCTTATTATTAGAATTAAAATTAAAATTAAAATATAAATATATATATATATATATATATATATATATATATATATATATATATATATATATATATATTACGTATATATTGAGAGAGAGATAGATTATATATGGATATTTTTGCGATCAAACTGCGTTTGAGTTTCAACTAGCTTCGTCATCATATCTTCTAAATTCGACTTTTTATCATCGGTTTGTGGTGGTTTGTTTTGAAAATTAGGTCTTTGCTGGTTGTAAGTATTATTGGATACTTGTTGATTGCTAGGACCTTGTTGGTTGTTGTATGGAATATTTCGGTTATAATTCTGATTTTGATTGTAAATCGGTCTTGGCGGTTGATAATTATTCTGATAATTATTTCCATGCCTTTGGTTTAGATATGAAACATTCTCTCTTTGTTCCATTGTTAATTCAATACTGAGACAATCTTTTGTCAAATGTGGTCCTCCACACTGCTCACAACTAATTCGTATTGAGTGAATATCCTTAGTCATCTTTTCCATTCGTCTCTCGACAGCATCTATCTTTGCGGAAATGGAATCTAAGTCATGGCTAGAATCGGCTCTAGCTGCTTTAGATTATCTAACGATATATTTTCTTGGTGCCACTCATGTGAGTGGGAAGCAGTGTTATCAATAATTTTATAAGCATCAGTTTCGGTTTTCTTCATAATGGAACCACCAGCTGCTATATCGATGTCTTTTCTTGTAGTGATGTCGCATCCTTGGTAGAATATTTGTACTATTTGACAGGTGTCTAAACCATGTTGCGGACATCCTCTTAATAACTTTCCAAATCTTGTCCACGCCTCATATAGAGTTTCATTCGGTTTCTGTGTGAACGTAACAATTTCTCCTTGAAGTCTTACGGCTTTAGATGCCGGAAAGAATTGTTTAAGAAAATTTTCAACTAAAACGTCCCATGTATCAATCGCCCCTTCAGGTAACGATTCTAACCAATCTTTGGCTTCTCCCTTTAAAGTCCAGGGAAATAACATGAGATATATCTGTTCATCCTCCACCTCTCTTATTTTAAATAGTGTGCAGATCCTATTAAAGGTACGAAGATGTTCATTTAGATCTTCCTTCGGTGCACCACTAAATTGGAATTGATTAGTCACCATATGTAGAATTTGTCCTTTGATTTCATAATCTGGCGCATTAATGTCTGGATGAGTAATTGCGTGACCTTAGTCAGTGCGTTTAGCTCTCATTCGGTCTTCCATACTTAAAGGTTCTAGATTCTCCATAATTGAATTTGTTGAATCGGAATCACTAGAGGATTCTGATTTAATGGTTCGTTCCTCAACAATCTCTGTTTGAATGATTGGTGGTACCGGAGGAAAATTTAATGATTCAGGATCTATGAATTGTCCCTGAATATTCTCCGGATTCTCAATTGTGAGGTCGGGTTCAAAAAATGGATTATCAGAAATTTGAATTGGAGTACTTGGTCGACTGGATGACGATTCTAAAGAAAAATCAACGGCGGTAATATTTGCTAGATGTCTTGATCTAGTTACAGGTGGTGAACGTACAAAAGGTGGTGAACGTCTTGCTCGGTGCATTCACTGAATATCCTATTAGTGTTTAAAAAGGAAAGAAAAATTATATAAGTTATCCATTCAATAGACTTTTCTGATTTTGCCCACGTTTTGAATAGTCAAAAGATGCAGCAGAGGGGCAGGATTCGTTTGGTCTCAATATAATTAAGGATTGTTTGGCTCCAATAACCCGGTCCAATTACAAATCCAACTATTACTACGAACCAGAAAATTTTGATGTCTATCAATTTAACCACTTAAAATAAATTTTCGTAATTTTAAGAAATTTAGATAAGAAGTAGAATAAAAATCTATGTCCAAAAACTAGAATAGCGAGAAATAAGAAAGAAAAAGAGCGCGTCGAAAAAGATCGAAAAAGATCGAAAAAGAGAAGGGTTGAAAAATAAAAGGCGTCGAAAAATAAGAAAGAAAAAAAAAGTGACTTATAAAACTTAAAAACACTCGACTAACCCAACCTTATTGCTATCACTAACTTAAAATTATAATCTCAAATTGAGATTACTAATTGGAATGATAATTGATACATAGGTAAAAGGCGTCAAAAAATATTAAAACTTACAAGTAAAACTATATCCCAAATGGCAATAACTTAAAAAGGTACTAAAACTTAAAAAGGCGTCGCAAAATTCTAAAGCACCTAAATCTTAGTCTAAAGAAAAAGCACTTAAGGGATTTTACGGCAAAGCCTAAAAATCTAGAAGTAAAAATAACTATGGCAAAAACTAAGTTTAAAACTAAAAACGAGCGAAAAATACAAAAATTACGCTAAAAAAATTAAAAAGGGAAAAAATATAAAAATATACCAAAAGTTATAAAAAGTACAATTTTTATAAAAATATTATTTTTATATTATTTATTTTATAAAAGTGTAAATTTTATAATTTATTTAAATTAATTAAACTAAATATACAAAATAATAATAACTTAAATTAAGTAATTAAAAACTAAAAAACTAATTGGGGTTTTAATTAAAATAATAATAATAATAATTACACCGTAATGATGCAGTTAGGGTTTCTGGTCACCTGTGTCAGGGCTGCTCCGTGAGTTGCGGTTCCCGAAGCTGGAAAACTCCGCGCGTCGCGGGGTTCCAAATTTTAGATGACAGGCTGATTTAAATTCGACGCGTTTTTGTTTTTTTTTATATTTTCTGTTTTAATAATTAAATAAAATATTTATAAAAACTAAATAAAAACTTATAAAAATAGAAATACTTTATAATTTGATAGAAATCTTAAAAATAGATTTATATATATATATAATTTTTTTTCGGTTTTCTTAATTTTATGTTTTAAACAAAATATTTAAATAAAACTTATATTTTTATAAAATAAAAATAAAGAAACTTTATAAAACTTAAATATTTAACAAACTCTTAAAAATATTTATATTATTTTTTTTTTCTTTTTATGTTTTTGAATATTTAAAACGTATTTTTACAAAAACGTATTTTTATAAAAGTAAACTAAAAATAAAAATATTTTTTTATATATTTAGCGTTGCGCTTCCGGCTTTTAATAAAACAGGATAATTAGCGGTTCTTTGTTTTGAACACGTTCGACAAACCTTGTGAAATGACACTAAGTATTGGGTCATTACACAAGATATTTATTTATTTATTGAATGGATATACTTGAACCTTGCTACAACACTTATAGGCAGTGTACCTAATCGTACAATAGTGTAGTTTTTAGTAAGTCCGGTTCGTTCCACAGGGAAAATCTTTTAATTAAAGCTTAATGCTATATTAGTTTAATTTATAAAAATACAAATATATATATAAGTAATATTATTATTATAAAGGGGGGTTTTTACCGTTTAATGACCGGTTTGTCGATTTTAAAACTTTAATCGCAGTTAAAACAAAATGTAAAATATTTAATAAATAAAAGACTTAATTTAAAGCATAAAGTAAATAATGATAATGAAATTGCGAATAATAAAAGTGCGATAAAATAAACTTGCGATAATTAAAAAGTACGATAATTAAAAGTGCAATTAAATACAATAACAATAAATAAAAATACGATAATTAAAAGTGCAATTAAATATAAAATAAAGGAAATTAAATATGAAATAAAAGAATTATGCTTATTTAAACTTCCGTAATCTTGATGTTTGACGTGTTGATTTTAGTTTTATGCCCATGGGTTAATTGTCCTTTGTCCTGGATTATTTAATATGTCCGTCTGGTTTTTGCCCATAACAGTCCATCAGTCATAAATATAAAGTGCGAGTGTCCTCGTCAAATTATCCTTATACCCGAAGTCAAACATTCCAACTAATTGGGGACTTAAACTGTAACACGATTTTAATACTTTGTTTAATAATTACACCAGGATGTCGACTGAGTGTAACCCAAAGTTTTAATACTTTGTTAACAATTATGCCAAGTGTCCTTGTACATAATTTCACCCCTGTTTTAATAATTCTAGTGGCTATTAATCCATTCCCGTGTCCGGTTAAATGAACGATTATTCGTACATATAAATACCCCGCCCATCGTGTCCGATTGAGTGTATATGGTTAATTATAGGGACGTCCAATTGTAAATTTTTATATTAAAATTAACAAACTATCATTTAGTTAAACAAATATAAAGCCCATTAATAGCCCATAGTCTAATTTTCACAAGTGTCGTTCTTTTGTCCAAACCCCAATTATAGTACAAAGCCCAATTACCCAATTTTAGTAATTAGCCCAACATCATGATTACTTCGTTTTAAATAAGCATAATAATAACTTAGCTACGAGACATTAATGTAAAAAGTTGAACATAACTTACAATGATTAAAAATAGCGTAGCGTTACACGGACAGAATTTTGACTTACACCCTTACAACATTAGCTAACATACCCTTATTATTAGAATTAAAATTAAAATTAAAATTAAAATATATATATATATATATATATATATATATATATATATATATATATATATATATATATATATATATATATATATATATATATATATATATATATATATATATATATATATTACGTATATATTGAGAGAGAGATATTTTACAACACTATCACTCAATAAATACGTATTTAAATACTGGGCATAATAGTATTTTTCTTTTTATGTTTTTGGATATTTAAAACGTATTTTTACAAAAACGTATTTTTATAAAAGTAAACTAAAAATAAATTTTTTTTTTTATATATTTAGCGTTGCGCTTCAGGCTTTTAAGCTAGATGTTCCCCGGCAGCGGCGCCAAAAATACTTGATGTCAAAGCTAAGGGGTATAAAATACTATTAAATTTTACAAGGAAATACTATTAAATACGATACAATTTTACACAAGATATTTATTTATTTATTGAATGGATATACTTAAACCTTGCTACAACACTTATAGGCAGTGTACCTAATCGTACAGTAGTGTAGTTTTTAGTAAGTCCGGTTCGTTCCACAGGGAAAATCTTTTAATCAAAGCTTAACGCTATATTAGTTTAATTTATAAAAATACAAATATATATATAAGTAATATTATTATTATAAAGGGGGGGTTTTTACCGTTTAATGACCGGTTTGTCGATTTTAAAACTTTAATCGCAGTTAAAACAAAATGTAAAATATTTAATAAATAAAAGACTTAATTTAAAGCGTAAAGTAAATAACGATAATGAAATGGCGAATAATAAAAGTGCGATAAAATAAACTTGCGATAATTAAAAAGTACGATAATTAAAAGTGCAATTAAATACAATAACAATAAATAAAAATGCGATAATTAGAAGTGCAATTAAATATAAAATAAAGGAAATTAAATATGAAATAAAAGAATTATGCTTATTTAAACTTCCGTAATCATGATGTTTGACGTGTTGATTTTAGTTTTATGCCCATGGGTTAATTGTCCTTTGTCCTGGATTATTTAATATGTCCGTCTGGTTTTTGTCCATAACAGTCCATCAGTCATAAATATAAAGTGCGAGTGTCCTCGTCAAATTATCCTTATACCCGAAGTCAAATATTCCAACTAATTGGGGACTTAAACTTTAACAAGATTTTAATACTTTGTTTAATAATTACACCAGGATGTCGACTGAGTGTAACCTAAGGTTTTAATACTTTGTTAACAATTATGCCAAGTGTCCTTGTACATAATTTCACCCCTGTTTTAATAATTCTAGTGGCTATTAATCCATTCCCGTGTCCGGTTAAATGAACGATTATTCGTACATATAAATACCCCGCCCATCGTGTCCGATTGAGTATATATGGTTATTTATAGGGACGTCCAATTGTAAATTTTTATATTAAAATTAACAAACTATCATTTAGTTAAACAAATATAAAGCCCATTAATAGCCCATAGTCTAATTTCCACAAGTGTCGTTCTTTTGTCCAAACCCCAATTATGGTACAAAGCCCAATTACCCAATTTTAGTAATTAGCCCAACATCATGATTACTTCATTTTAAATAAGCATAATAATAACTTAGCTACGAGACATTAATGTAAAAAGGTTGAACATAACTTACAATGATTAAAAATAGCGTAGCGTTACACTGACAGAATTTTGACTTACACCCTTACAACATTCGCTAACATACCCTTATTATTAGAATTAAAATTAAAATTAAAATATAAATATATATATATATATATATATATATATATATATATATATATATATATTACATATATATTGAGAGAGAGATAGATTATATATGGATATTTTTGCGATCAAACTGCATTTGCTTTTATAGGGAATTGAGTCCAGGGGAACTCCGCGAGTCGCGTAATTTTTTGCCTTCAAACTCCGCAACTCGCGGAGTTTGAAATTACAGCTCACCCAGCTTTGGCTCTTTGTTTGCCGACGGATTTTTACTATAAATATAATATATAAATAATTTTAAGAATTATTTAAATATTATATTATATTTATGTGCATAGTTGACTCGTAATTTTTAGTTCGTTGGGTCGAGCGTTGAGAGTTTACTCATGTCCCGGTTCCGGATTTTCGAACGTCCTTGCGTACAATTTAATATCTTGTACTTTGCGTTTTGAATCTTGTACTCTTGTAATTTCGAGACGTTTCTTATCAATAATTGGAACCACTTTGATTGTATTTTGTACTTTTGAGCTTTTTGGACCTTTGCGTCTTCAATTCGTCGAATCTGTCTTTTGTCTTCACCTTTTATTATTTAAACGATTATCACTTTTAAATAGAACAATTGCAACTAAAAGCTTGTCTTTCTTGAGGAATAATGCTATGAAATATATGTTCATTTTTAGCATTATCAAATACTCTGCAATAGCTTCGGTGTACCTTTTGGGTTACCTCTTGCATATTACTAGAGTTTGGCAAGTATTCCTCTTGGGAATACTCTGCAATAGCTTCGGTATACCTCTTGGGTTACCTCTTGCATATTGCTAGAGTTTGAAAAGTATTCCTCTTGGGAATACTCTGCAATAGCTTCGGTATACCTCTTGGGTTACCTCTTGCATATTGCTAGAGTTTGACAAGTATTCCTCTTGGGAATACTCTGCAATAGTTTCGGTATACCTCTTGGGTTACCTCTTGCATATTGCTTAAGTATGGCAAGTATTATAATATTAAACTTGGTGTTTTCAAAATATAGTAGGATTGCATTCAAATTTCTTGTGGTAGGAAGCGTGTAAGTTTCAACTACCCATGACAAATTTTCCTACTTTCATACAGCTAAAAGTCTAGTAATAAAACTTTTGAAGGTTTACTCCATTCCAGGTTCTGGGGATCTATTTTTCCTCCGTGGTTTCAAGTTTGTATGAACCATTCCCAAAAGCTTTGGAGATTATGTATGGGCCTTCCCAAGTTGGACCCATCTTCCCTTCGTATTCTACTTTGCTAGTGCTGTTGATCCTTAGGACATAGTCCCCGACCTTGTATACTGATGGTTTGACTCGCTTTTTGTAATACTTCTCAATCGTTTTCTTGTATGCTGCTTCCTGAATCAGCGCAGCTTCCCTTCTTTCCTCCATGAGGTCAAGGTTAAGACGGAGGTTCTCCTTGTTCTCTTCAAGGTTCGCGGTTCTGTTGGTTAATAACTGTATCTCCGCAGGCAGTACCGCCTCAGTGCCGTAAACCAAACTATAGGGGGTTACTCCGTTACTCCTTTTAGGGGTAGTTCGGTGAGCCCATAGAACTAGGGGGAGTTCTTCCATCCATCCTTGGTGGCATTTACCCAAACGCTTCTCGAGGCCTTTTAATATATCCCTCTTGGTTACTTCAACCTGTCCATTCCCTTGTGGATGGTAGACGGAAGTGAAGGTTTGCTTTATCTGTAGTTTCTCGCAGAACCCCGGGAAGATGCCTTCAGCGAATTGTTTACCATTATCCGAAATGATTTCTTGGGGTATCCCAAACCGACACACGATGTGTTCCCAGACGAATTTTTCTATATGTTTCCCCGTCGTGGTGCTTAGTGGTTTTGCTTCTGTCCACTTTGTGAAGTAGTCTATCACAACTACCAACCATTTGTAGCCTCCTGGGGCCACGGTGAGTGGACCTACTAGATCTATGATCCATTTTGAGAAAGGCCATGTTGATAGCACCGATATCATCTCTTGCTTTGGCTGTTTTTGAACTTTAGCGTGGATCTGACATGGCTCACAGGTTCGTAAGAGCATGATTGTATCTTCATGCATGGTTGGCCAGTAATACCCCATCCTTAGTATCTTTGCCACGATTGACCTTGGTCCGGAATGAAGTCCACATATACCTTCATGCATTTCTCTGATGATCATCGAAGCTTGGTTTGGTCCGACACATCGAAGCCATAGGGTAAGGAAAGATTTTCTATACAGGGCTCCATTTATCATTTTGTATGACGGTGCTTTAATCCAGATCTTTCATGTTTCCTTTTTGTCTTCGGGTAAAATTCCGAGTTCCAAGTACTCCCTTATTGGCTTCATCCATGTGTTTTCTTCTTCAGTGATTAAGTCGTGGACTTCCTGAGCTTCGATGGACCTTTTTTCTAACACTTCGACCAATACTTCTTTCGCCAGGTGCGCGAAAGTGATAAAAGCTAATTTGCTCAGGGCATCTGCTTTCTTGTTTTGACTCCTTCTCACATGTTTGATTGTGAAGCTTTTGAAGCTTTCCACTAGTTCCCTGACCTTTGACATGTAGAGTTGTATGGTAGGTTGTCTTGCTTCAAAGATACCTAAAACCTGGTTAGCAATAAGTTGGGAATCTACAAAGGCTTGCAAATGCTTAATTTTCATTTCTTTCGCTATTCTGAGCCCGGCGAGAAGAGCTTCATATTCTGCTTCATTGTTGGTTGTGTTGAATTCGAAGCATAGCGCATAAGTAAACTCTTGCCCCTCTGGTTTAATTAACATTAGCCCTGCCCCTGAGCCATCAGAGCTAGAAGCTCTGTCGGTGAACAATTTCCATTCCTTCATTTCAACAGGAGGAGTGATAATTTGTGCAAAGGTAGAGTCACTCCCTTCGTCTGTCTTCGTTGTTTCTGCCATGAATTCTGCTAACACTTGGTCTTTAATTGAATGACAAGCTTGGAATTCAATGTCATGTTCCCCGAGCTCTATGGCCCATTTGGCCATTCTACCCGACTTTTCTGGCTTCATGAGCACCTTCCTAATTTTCTTGTTAGTTAACACAATTATAGGATGAGCTTGAAAGTACCTTCGTAGTTTCCTTGCTGTATGAACTAGGGCGAGCGTGAGCTTTTCGAGTTCTGGATAGTTGACTTTCGCACCTTGTAGAACCCGGCTTACGAAGTATATCGGGACCTGTACTCTTTCTCGCTCTGCTACTAACACCGCACTGATGCATTCCTTGGACATTGCTAGGTAGAGATAGAGTGTTTCCCCTAGCTTCGGCAATGTCAGGGTTGGCAGGTTAGCTATGTGTGCATTCATATCAACGAAGGCTTGTTCTGCTTCTTCGGTCTAAGATATCCTTTTCGCTCCCAAACATCCTTTTAAAACTTTGAGGAAAGGTAACTACTTTTCAGCCCCCCTGGACAGAAAAATGCTTAATGACGCCAGCTTCCCGTTTAAACTCTGCATTTCTTTGACTATGGTTGGGGTTTTGAGGTGTTGTAGCTTGTCTACTTTCTGTGGGTTTGCTAAGATTCCTTTCTTTGTGATATAATATCCTAGGAACCTTCCTTCTACTACCTCGAACGAGCATTTCTTGGGGTTTAGCTTCATGTTGACTATCCGAAGAGTTAGAAGGTTTCTTGAATGTCTTTCAACAAAGTGCTTTCTTCGAAGCTTTTAATCACATTATCGTCAACATAAGCCTCCAAGTTTCTCCCCAATTTCTTACAAAAAACTTTGTCTACCAGCCTTTGGTATGTAGCTCCGGTGTTCTTTAGTCCGCAAGGCATCTTCTTATAACAGTAGATCCCCTTACTTGTGAAGAATGATGTATTTTCTTCGTCTTCTTCGGCCATTTGAATCTGATGATAACCCTTGTAGGCGTCAAGAAAAAACTTATATCTGTACCCGGTTAGGGATTCTACCTTCCAATCAATCTCTGGCAGAGGATAGCAATCCTTTGGGCAAGCTTTGTTGATATTTGTGAAATCGACACACATTCTCCATCCTCCATCAGATTTCTTCACCATGACGGGGTTGGCAACCCAAGTGGGGTATTTTACTTCTCGAATTATGCCAGCTTAGATTAGTTCTTCGACCTATTTGCAAGCAGCCTCATCTCTCTCGTTGGCGAGGTTTCTTTTCTTCTGATGTATCGACTCTAGGTGCTTGTATTCGTTGAGCTTATGCTCTGTGGAGAAGGTCGTTCCATCAATACTGAGCGTTCGAGGGATTCTGGTCATATCTCCGTATTCCCAAGCGAAGATATCAATATTGGCATGTAGTAACTTGCGAAGCTTTTTCTTCATTTTCGTAGGTAATGAACCTCCGATAGTTACTTCTTGCTCAGGGAACAGAGGGTTGATGGAGATTTTCTCTTCACTCGAACCTTCCTCTCTAATTTCAAGGATACATTCCCCTGGCCTTTCCCTCGTTTCCCTAATAGCCATGATTACCTTTTCTCGATCATAGGTTGAAGCTAGGGTACCAATCCCTTCGGGCATATAGAACTCTACTAATTGGTGTATAGTAGATGCAATTATTCCCATCTTCATCATGGATACTCTCCCTAGCAGAATTTTATGTTGTGAGGTGGACCGGACTACTATAAAGTCTAGTGTTTCGGTCCTGGACAACGGTGGTTCTCCAATGGTGAAATCGAGATCTATTTCTCCGATAGGCCAGCATCTTTCCCCGAAGAATCCTACTAGAGGTACTCTTGGTGGACTTAGGCGGGCTTTGATGGCAGGGCTAAGCTGGTCGAAGCAATGCTCATACAAGATGTCGCATCCACTGCCGCCATCCAAGTAAACTCGATGTACTTCTCTCTCGAAGATTTATCCGTTGATTGTAACAGGTTTATCGGAGGGAGTGATGGTATCGAGTGCTGGGAAGGAGATCTCTTCCCAGTCTATCACTCCACTTTTTCTTCCCCTCTTGTAGGTCATTAGTTTCTCGACGACGAAGCATTCTGCGACAGTCAGTATGGCATTGTCTGCATTTGGTTTCTTTTCTTCGGGCTTAGGTTCTTGCTTCGGTACCTTCGGGTTTCGTATGCCCTTTACTAGATGCGTAAATTTTCCAGATCTGACTGCCTCCTCTATGGCCTGCCTCAACTATATGCAGTCGTCCGTTTCGTGCCCGAAGTCATTATGAAAGTTACAAAATTTGCTTGTATCTCTCATCTTTCCTTTGCTATTCAGCTTCGGTGGAGCTTTAAAGGCTTGGGCAGCCCTTTCGGTAGCTAGGATTTCTTTAGGTGACTTTATCAACGTTCAGGGGATCCCGGGGGTGTTTTCCCTTCTGTAAGGGGAGAACCTGTATCGCTCGTTCCTTCTTCCGGACTTTTCTTCACGGTGACTTGCCTTTTCTTTCCGCTTAAAACCCTGGGATTCTTCGTATACAAAGCTATTGGCGGTGTCTTTAGCATTTAACAAACGTGTGCTTTGTCTAGCAAAGCTTCGCAAGTGTCGGGGAGATCTCGGATAAGATGTTCCACCAACGCTCTGGTCCTACATCCGTATAAGAGTCCCGAGATTCTTTGTGACTCGGGGAGTCTGAGATCTGTTGGGTTCCATCCGTATACTGGATGAGAAAAGCTCTCGAAGCTTTGCTTTCCTTCTACTTGATACTGTGGGCAGCAACATGATTCTTCTTGTGTTTCTTTTACTGCTGAACTTCGACCTGAAGAGTCGTTTAAGGTCCTCAAAACTCGAGATGGAATCCTTTGCTAAAGAGTCAAACCAGATCCTTGCATCGCTTTTGAGCACGTATGAGAACGCATGGCAAGCTACGGCCGTGTCCTACCTTGACATTCGAGCCGCACCTTCGAAGATATTTATAAAATCAGCATGGTCATTTTTTCCCTCGTAATATCCCAGGTGAGAAGGTATCTTCATCCCAACAGGTAGCGGGTGGTTTTGTATCGAAGATATAAAAGGAGTTTTCTGACTCTTCCAGAATTGGTCTAAGCATCCGCCAAAGTTTTCATTATCTTCATGGTGAAGGTTGTTTGCTATGGGGGTGCCTCTGACATATACATTTTGATAGGGTAAACTAACCCACAGATTACCTCCGTTCCATATTTGCGACCCGATACGCAAAGAAGCGTTTTGATGAGTTACCACGGGAATAACTCCTGTGGCCGGTAGGACCGTGATGGTGTTAGGCATGTTTTGCGGAACAACGGGAAACAGACTTCCGAAGGTATATTGCTACGTAACTGGCCCTCCAGAGTTGTTCAACGGGACACTAGTGGTGATCATTGAATGAGCCGGTTGCGAAGGTACCGGCTGAAGAGTGATGTTCGAAGGGATCACAGTTGTAAGATCTGGGGCTGGCTGGTAAGAGGGAGACTTCTTGCTGGCCTCGCCTCCATTTCTATTTCTTCGTTAACGTCCTCGCTATCATACGTGAGGGTTCGCCGACTGTGTAATTGCCCCTCTTCTCTTAACTTTCTGATAACGGCGCGTATGTTATCATAGTTGTTGAGTATGAAAGTTTTGTCGATTAACGGCGGTGGTCTAGAATCACTCCGATATGTGGTTATTAGCATAGCAGGAGTGATAGGCGTCCATGTCCCGGTTTCATACTGGTCTACCTCAGATGGTAAAGAGAAACCGGGTGGTGGGTGATCAGATTCTGCCATGATCTTGTGTTTTTCTCAAACAAAGTGAATATTGAAGTGGAGTCCCACGGATGGCGCCAATTGTTTGTACCATTCTTGGCAACCCTTGTTGAAGAAACAAGGAAATTGAGGTCTGATCACTGAATGGGTAATATAACAGGATATGATAATGAATGTATGCTTGTTGGCGATTCCCCGAAGGTAGTACGAAGGTATAACAACCCTCACTTTTCGACTTCTAAATTTACTGAATTAACCCTAGGGTTATCTGCCTGACTATATGTATTAAGGGTTGTTATATACAATTAAATATTGACCGAATAGTAATTTTTAGTCAACAATGTACGCTTAAATAAATAATATATTATTAATTTATATAATTTGACATAATTTAACTAAGTATATAAACTTTGTATCACTTTTATTATTTAGTTAATGTATTATATATTTAACTATATAATAAATTCAATTATATATAAATGTAATAATATTTACAAACTTACTAAAACTATAGTTTAATAATTAAAATCATAATTATTATTAAAAATACAAAATACCAAATTATTTATTATTTTTATGCAAAATTTGTATTTATTAATTAAATAAAAAAATATTGACAAATATTCTTGGAAAAGCACTAAATCAATTTGTTTATTTATATAAAAAAAATCCTTAAAATAAATGAATAAAAAAAATAAATAAATAAATAAATAAAATACTTTTAAATTAAAAATTATAATGGAAAAACTACTTTTATTATTTTATTTTGTGCATTATCCCATGACCTAACATTTAATACTTTTGAATTTTAAAATCACATTAAAAATTAAAATATTTTTTTTTCTTTTAATTATTTTATTCTTTTTACCTAATTTTTTCAAGTATAAATAACCCTCATTTCTCATTCAAAATCACACCAAAATTTCTCTCATTCTCTCTTTGAAGAATTAGTACTAGTAAGTATTCTTTTCTTACTTTTTACTTTTTACTTTTTACTTTTTACTTCAGTTTATTATTTTTTTTCCAAAACATGTAAATAATGTTATAAATTATATGCAATTAAAAATAAAATAAATAACATGTTATAATTAGTAATATATGTTACTAAAAATTATAAAAGTATTTTTATGAATTAATATATAGGAATTATAATTAAAATTGAATTAATGAATATATATGTATATACGCACCTAACGTGAAGGTTATAATTAAAGATAGCGTACAAAGACTACAAACATCACCGCTACTTGTGGCCTAGGGTAATCCTTGTTACCATTATGGGACGCTTGTGGATCTCGAATGCCAAGACTTAGATTCTGGTCAAGAGATCCTGGGACACTCGGTAACAATAGATCATTCGAGTGACTTGCATGTTAGCAATGAAGTTTGGGCGAGATTGTACAACATCTTTGTTAAGAATTATAACCCGAACATTTTTAAACTAGAAGCTTACTATAAGTGGAAGCTTTCCATAAATAGTAAGTTTCCAAAAATAGAAACTTTTGAGAAATAGGAACTTTTCTCGAAAACCGTCACTGTCAATATAGTTGCTATATTAATAAACATACTTTATGTCAGTTAGACATTAACTAATCAAACGTTATACCTCTAGGTTGATATCCAGATCACTTACTTGCTTTACTTTCCTTCTTGCGTGGAATACTTCAACTGCTATTTAAGGTGAATTCATAGCCCCTCTTTGTTGCTAGCAAACTTACTTACTTTACTTGGGGTGAGACACATGCTGTTTTTACTTTTTACAATTTAGACACAAGTATCAAACTGTTAAACTATGCTATACCCGGCTATGTCCGACTAAGTCCCTACAGTGATATTTTTAATTGCTGCTGCATGCTTAATTATTGGGGGTAGGCCTATCGGGAGTAATGTCCCCGATACATTTGACTAAGTCTTTGTATTACTTGATAATGAAATTAAACCGACAAGGACAGACACAACTTGTCATGGGGCAAACTTGAACGTTTAGTCTAAATATCACGCTTTGGCATAACTTTTTGATCCTGCGGGAGATTAACTTTACAAACTAAATCTTGTGGTCTAAAATAACGGTCAAACTTTTGTTAAACCTATGAACTTCACTCAACCTTTTGGTTGACACTTTAGCATGTTTTATCTCAGGTGCTGTTTGATTCAAGCTTACTTATCTACTGCTTATGTGATGCTACTTGGACATAGGATCAAGAGATTATCGCATTTATTACTATTGCATTTAAATATTTACTTTACTCCTTTGTAACGAAATTTCATTTTCCGCTGCATACTCCATAAATTTTAACTTTCTCATTTAGTATTTTTCTCGTTATTATAATATGTTGGTATATTTTGATATTAAGTCACATTTCGCCCAGGCCCTAACTGGGGGTCTGATAGATTGGTATCAGAGCATAACCAGGCTGTTATAGAGAACCAGGATTGCATCTTTATGTGTGCCTTATTTGTTAGTTAGTGTGCCTTAGCAATCTAGGAAACTATAACCTTTCCTGCCTTAGACTTAAAGCACTTAGGATTACCTTATAATCTTAACAACCTTGCTTTGATAATCTTGGCTTAAAATGCTAATCAAAGTCTCTTTCCTAATGTTAGGATGTCTAATTTTCATCAAACGAACAAAATGACTCTTTTCAAGCCGACCGAAGAAGATACTAAAGGGTCTTCCACTGAAAGACCAGCCCAAAGTCCACCTTATGGCTTTGGTGGTCCTCGTTCACCAAACTATAGTCCGGATACTTTACCTAATTCTCCCGATCACTACCCGACCCCGAAAACTGAAGACAAGGGGAAACGTCCTGAGGAAACTGGTCTGTCAAGGAAAAGAGTCCGATCTTCTTATTATAATGATGCTTCTAAGTATGAAGGTTTGCTTCGCCACATGGCGAGAGTGGAGGTCCGTATGGATGAGAAGGACCGCGAAATTAAGAAGTTGGTGGAGGAAAATGTTGAACTAAGAAAAGAATTAAGGCTCCTAAAGTACGAGGAAGAACACAACACTCGTTGGGGAAAGCAATCACTTGCTCATCCCTAGGAGGATGTTAACTTCCGAATGAAAATGGAGAGAAGCCGAGTCGACAAGCAACTTGCCCTAAGGGAATACGACATCAATGCCGTTAACAGTCATGTTACCAACCTTTATGACAATCTCGAATATCTCTACGAAAAGCAAAAAGGGAAGAACGAGCGATATGATAAGTTTATCAAAGAGTCTCTCGACTCTCAAACCGAAAGGTTAGAGAAACTTATGAAGAATAACATGGAAAAAGTGATGAAGCAGTTTGAGGACGAAAAGAAGAGATATGAAGATTATTTCAATCTTAATAATCTTTAGTTATCTTTCCTATTTTTCCATCTATGTAAAGGCTATGCCTTAAAACTATTTCTAATTCCGAATCGTGTATTAAGGCTTATTTAATGCCTAGTTCCTTAATAAAATAAAGTGTTTTATTTATATCATGTGTTACGATAAAACTGTTCATGTTCCATTGGGTAATGGAGATACTCTCATCATCCAAGGTGAAAAGAGTGGTTCCAATCTCAACATCATCTCCTGTATTAAAACTCGCAAATACCTTAAGAAAAGGTTATCCAACTATTCTAGCTCACGTTAAGATGATTGAATCGAAAGAGAAGCGTATTGAAGATGTACCATGAAATGTCCCGTTCATATTGATTATAAATGTTCCATATTAATTGATTTCGTTGCGAGGTTTTGACCTCTATATGAGACGTTTTTCAAAGACTGCATTCATTTTTAAAACAACCATAACCTTTATTTTATCAATAAAGGATTCAAAAGCATTACGTAGATTATCAAATAATGATAATCTAAAATATACTGTTTACACACGACCATTACATAATGGTTTACAATAGAAATATATTACATCGACATATCTTTCTTGAATGTAGTTTTTACACAATATCATACAAATATGGACTCCATATCTTGTCCTTATTTTAGTATGCAACAGCGAAAGCTCTTAGTATTCACCTGAGAATAAACATTCTTTAAACGTCAACAAAAATGTTGGTGAGTTATAGGTTTAACCTATATATATATCAAATCGTAACAATAGACCACAAGATTTCATATTTCAATACGCATCCCATACATAGAGATAAAAATTATTCATATGGTGAACACCTGGTAACCGACATTAACAAGATGCATATATAAGAATATTCCCATCATTCTGGGACACTCTTCGGATATGATATAAATTTCGAAGTACTAAAGCATCCGGTACTTTGGATGGGGTTTGTTAGGCCCAATAGATCTATCTTTAGGATTCGCGTCAATTAGGGTGCCTGTTCCCTAATTCTTAGATTACCAGACTTGATAAAAAGGGGCATATTCGATTTCGATAATTCAACCATAGAATGTAGTTTCACGTACTTGTGTCTATTTTGTAAATCATTTATAAAACCTGCATATATTCTCATCCCAAAAATATTAGATTTTAAAAGTGGGACTATAACTCACTTTCACAGATTTTTACTTCGTCGGGAAGTAAGACTTGGCCACTGGTCGATTCACGAACCTATAACAAGTATGTACATATATATCAAAGTATATTCAAAATATATTTACAACACTTTTAATACATTTTGATGTTTTAAGTTTATTAAGTCAGCTGTCCTCGTTAGTAACCTACAACTAGTTGTCCAACGTTAGATGTACAGAAAAAAATTGATATATATTATCTTGAATTAATCCATGACCCAGTATATACACGTCTCAGGCTAGATCACAACTCAAAGTATATATATTTTTGGAATCAACCTCAACCCTGTATAGCTAACTCCCTCATTACTGCATATAGAGTGTCTATGGTTGTTCCAAATAATATATACACATGGGTCGATATGATATGTCAAAACATTTGCATACGTGTCTATGGTATCCCAAGATTACATAATATATTAGAATACATGTATAATACAATATAAGTTAGCTAAGATATGATTAATATAGATTTGTTACCAATTTTCACGTTGCTACAACAAGAAAAATTATCCAATCTTGTTTTACCCATAACTTCTTCATTTTAAATCCGTTTTGAGTGAATCAAATTGCTATGGTTTCATATTGAACTTTATTTTATGAATCTAAACAGAAAAAGTATAGGTTTATAGTCAGAAATATAAGTTACAAGTCATTTTTGTAAAGGTAGTCATTTCAGTCGAAAGAACGACGTCTAGATGACCATTTTAGAAAACATACTTCCACTTTGAGTTTAACTATGATTTTTGGATATAGTTTCATGTTCATAATAAAAATCATTTTTCCAGAAGAACAACTTTTAAATGAAAATTTATCATAGTTTTTAATTAACTAACCCAAAACAGCCCGCGGTGTTACTACGACGGCGTATGTCTGGTTTTACAGTGTTCTTCGTGTTTCCAGGTTTTAAATCATTAAGTTAGCATATAATATAGATATAGAACATGTGTTTAGTTGATTTTAAAAGTCAAGTTAGAAGGATTAACTTTTGTTTGCGAACAAGTTTAGAATTAACTAAACTATGTTCTAGTGATTACAAGTTTAAACCTTCAAATAAGATAGCTTTATATGTATGAATCGAATGATGTTATGAACATCATTACTACCTCAAGTTTTCTGGATAAAGCTACTGGAAATGAGAAAAATAGATCTAGCTTCAAAGGATCCTTGGATGGCTTGAAAGTTCTTGAAGCAGAATCATGACACGAAAAACAAGTTCAAGTAAGATTTCCACTCGAAATAAGATTGTTATAGTTATAGAAATTGAATCAAAGTTTGAATATGAGTATTACCTTGTATTAGAAATATATCTTACTGTAAATAAGAAAGATTTCCTGAGGTTGGATGATCACTCTACAAGATTGGAAGTAAGCTAGCAAACTTGGAAGTATTCTTGATTTTATGAAACTAGAACTTGTAGAATTTATGAACACTTAGAACTTGAAGATAGAACTTGAGAGAGATCAATTAGATGAAGAAAATTAAAGAATGAAAGTGTTTTTAGGTCTTTTTGGTCGTTGGTGTATGGATTAGATATAAAGGATATGTAATTTTGTTTTCATGTAAATAAGTCATGAATGATTACTCATATTTTTATAATTTTATGAGATATTTCATGCTAGTTGCCAAATAATGGTTCCCAAATGTGTTAGGTGACTCACATGGGCTGCTAAGAGCTGATTATTGGAGTGTATATACCAATAGTACATACATCTAAAAGCTGTGTATTGTACGAGTACGAATACGGGTGCATACGAGTAGAATTGTTGATGAAACTGAATGAGGATGTAATTGTAAGCATTTTTGTTAAGTAGAAGTATTTTGATAAGTGTCTTGAAGTCTTTCAAAAGTGTATGAATACATATTAAAACACTACATGTATATACATTTTAACTGAGTCGTTAAGTCATCGTTAGTCGTTACATGTAAGTGTTGTTTTGAAACCTTTAGGTTGACGATCTTGTTAAATGTTGTTAACCCAATGTTTATAATATCAAATGAGATTTTAAATTATTATATTATCATGATAATATGATGTATGAATATCTCTTAATATGATATATATACATTAAATTTCGTTACAACGATAATCGTTACATATATGTCTCGTTTCAAAATCATTAAGTTAGTAGTCTTGCTTTTACATATGTAGTTCATTGTTAATATACTTAATGATATGTTTACTTATCATAATATCATGTTAACTATATATATATCCATATATATGTCATCATATAGTTTTTACAAGTTTTAACGTTCGTGAATCACCGGTCAACTTGGGTGGTCAATTATCTATATGAAACCTATTTCAATTAATCAAGTCTTAACAAGTTTGATTGCTTAACATGTTGGAAACACTTAATCATGTAAATAACAATTTCATTTAATATATATATAAACATGGAAAAGTTCGGGTCACTACATACCAGTGGTTAAAGACTTTCCCGATGTGTTTCCCGAAGATCTTCCTGGTCTTCCACCTCCTCGACAAGTTGAATTTCAAATTGATTTAACTCCTGGTGCTGCTCCTATTGCTAAAGCGCTGTATCGTTTAGCACCCTTCGAGATGAAGGAACTTTCCAACCAGCTCCAAGAACTATTGGATAAAGGTTTCATTCATCCAAGCTCGTCCCTATGGGGAGCTCCTATTCTATTTGTTAAAAAGAAGGATGATACATTAAGGATGTGCATTGATTATCGCGAACTTAACAAGCTTACTCTCAAGAACCGTTATCCGTTGCCCCGTATTGATGATCTATTCGACCAACTTCAAGGGTCAAGTCTTTATTCAAAGATTGATTTGAGGTCCAGATATCACCAACTTAGAGTCAAGGAATCCGATATTCCTAAGACTACTTTTCGCACTCGTTATGGGCACTATGAATTCTGTGTCATGCCTTTTGGTTTGACCAATGCTCCTGCTGTGTTCATGGATCTTATGAACCGTGTTTGCAAACCCTATCTCAATAAATTCGTCATTGTATTCATTGATGACATCTTGATCTATTCCAAGAGTGAGAAAGAACATGAGCAACATTTGCATATGATTCTTGAACTCTTACGAAAGGAACAACTTTATGCTAAATTCTCTAAGTGCGAGTTTTGGATCAAAACCGTACAATTCCTTGGACATGTTTTTGATAGAAGAGGAATACATGTTAATCCTGCTAAAATCACTGCTATTCAGAACTGGGAGATACCAAAGACTGCGAAGCATATTCGTCAATTTTTTGGACTTACCGGTTACTATCGAAGATTTATAAAGGATTTTTCACTTCTTACTAAACCTCTTATGAAGCTAACACAAAAAGAGAAGAAATTTGAGTGGTCCGAATAACAGGAATCTGATTTCAAGATTCTAAAGGAGAAGTTGACCACAACCCCGATTCTATCTTTACCTGAAGGTACTGACGATTTTGTTGTTTACTGTGATGCCTCAAAGCAAGGCTTTAGTTGTGTTTTAATGTAACGTGAAAAGGTTATTGCCTACGCATCTAGACAGTTAAAGAAACACGAGGAGAACTATACCACACACGACCTTGAGTTAGGTGCCGTGGTATTTGCATTAAAGATATGGAGACATTATCTATATGGTACCCAGTTTACGGTGTACACTGACCATAAAAGTCTTCGACACATCTTTGATCAAAAATAGCTGAATATGAGGCAAAGCCGATGGCTCGAGTTATTGAACGATTATCACTGTGAACTGAAATATCATCCTGGCAAGGCGAATGTAGTTACCGATGCCCTTAGTCGAAAAGACGATGTTAAACGTGTTCGTGCTCTGAATCTGAAAATCAAATTGAATCTTATCTCACGAATCTGTGAAGCTCAATTAGAAGCTATTAAACCAACAATTATCGAAGGTGAAGGACCTATTGGTTTTGAAAACCAACTCCAAGTGAAAGCTAATGGTACACGGTACTTTGGCAACAGAATTTGGGTTCCTCGCTTTGGTAATCTCCGTAAACTAGTCTTGGATGAAGCGAATAAGACTAGGTATTCTATTCATCCGGGTTCCAGTAAGATGTACCACGATGTGAAGGAATTCTACTGGTAGCCTAACATGAAAACTGACATTGCTACTTATGTTAGTAAGTGTCTCACTTGTTTGAAAGTCAAGGCTGAACATCAAAAGCCTTCTGTTCTGTTGACACAACCCGATATTCCGCAGTGGAAGTGGGAATGTATCGCTATGGACTTTATTACTAAATTTCCCAAGACTTCTAGTGGAAATGATACTATATGGGTCATAGTAGATCGTCTTACTAAATCTGCTCATTTATTACCGATCAAGGAGACCGAAAAGATGGAGAGATTATCACAACTGTATATCAAAGAAATTGTCTCGCGTCATGGTGTTCCTATATCAATCATATCCGATCGCGACAGTAGATTCACTTTCAGATTCTGGAAATCCTTACAAACTGCTCTTGGAACTCAACTCAACATGAGTACTGCTTATCATCCGCAAACCGATGGTCAAGGTGAACGAACCATTCAAACATTGAAAGATATGCTTCGCGCTTGTGTTATCGACTTCGACAAAGGCTGGGATAGACATCTACCTTTGGTTGAATTTTCTTATAACAACAGTTATCACTCTAGCATTAAAGCTGCACCTTTTGAAGCTTTATATGGACGAAAGTGTAGATCCCCTCTGTGTTGGGATGAACTTGAGGACAGACATTTAACTGGTCCTGAAATTATTCACGAAACTACCGAAAAGATCGTTCAAATCAAGCAATGTTTAGAAACTGCCCGTAGCCGACAGAAAAGTTATGCCGATAAGAAACAAAAGGACATCGAATACCAAGTTAGAGATAAAGTCATGTTGAAAGTATCCCCTTGGAAAGGTGTTGTCCGTTTCGGTAAACGAAGTAAACTCAGTCCACGATATGTTGGACCTTTCACAATCACTGAAAGAATTGGTCCCGTGGCATATCGATTAGAACTACCAACCGAACTCAGTCAAGTACATGATGTGTTTCATGTCTCAAATCTTAAACGGTGTATTGCTGATGACACTCTCGTTATTCCTTTGGATGACATTTGCATTGATGATAAAATGCACTTCCTAGAGGAACCCGTAGAAGTCATGGACCGATCTGCTAAACGCATAAAACAAAGCACCATACCTATTGTTAAGATCCATTGGAATTCACGACGTGGCCCTGAGTATACCTGGGAACGTGAAGACCAAATGAAATAGAAATATCCCCATCTCTTCTCAACCGCTGATGCATCCGAGAAGTCTACCTAAAACTTCGGGACGAAGTTTTTATTAACGGGGAGGTACTATAACAACCCTCACTTTTTGACTTCTAAATTTACTGAATTAACCCTAGGGTTATCTGCCTGACTATATGTATTAAGGGTTGTTATATACAATTAAATATTGACCGAATAGTAATTTTTAGTCAACAATGTACGCTTAAATAAATAATATATTATTAATTTATATAATTTGACATAATTTAACTAAGTATATAAACTTTGTATCACTTTTATTATTTAGTTAATGTATTATATATTTAACTATATAATAAATCCAATTATATATAAATGTAAAAATATTTACAAACTTACTAAAACTGTAGTTTAATAATTAAAATCATAATTATTATTAAAAATACAAAATACTGAATTATTTATTATTTTTATGCAAAATTTGTATTTATTAATTAAATAAAAAAATATTGACAAATATTCTTGGAAAAGCACTAAATCAATTTGTTTATTTATATAAAAAATCCTTAAAATAAATGAATTAAAAAAAATAAATAAATAAATAAATAAAATACTTTTAAATTAAAAATTATAATGGAAAAACTACTTTTATTATTTTATTTTGTGCATTATCCCATGACCTAACATTTAATACTTTTGAATTTTAAAATCCCATTAAAAATTAAAATATTTCTTTTTCTTTTAATTATTTTATTCTTTTTACCTAATTTTTTCAAGTATAAATACCCCTCATTTCTCATTCAAACTCACACCAAAATTTCTCTCATTCTCTCTTTGAAGAATTACTACTAATAAGTATTCTTTTCTTACTTTTTACTTTTTACTTTTTACTTCAGTTTATTATTTTTTTTTACCAAAACATGTAAATAATGTTATAAATTATATGCAATTAAAAATAAAATAAATAAAATGTTATAATTAGTAACATATGTTACTAAAAATTATAAAAGTATTTTTATGAATTAATATATAGGAATTATAATTAAAATCGAATTAATGAATATATATGTATATACGCACCTAACGTGAAGGTTATAATTAAAGATAGCGTACAAAGACTATAAAACATCACCGCTATTTGTGGCCTAGGGTGATCCTTGTTACCATTATGGGACGCTTGTGGATCTCGAATGCCAAGACTTAGATTCTGGTCAAGAGATCCTGGGCCACTCCGTAACAATAGATCATTCGAGTGACTTGCATGTTAGCAACGAAGTTTGGGCGAGATTGTACAACATCTTTGTTAAGAATTATAACCCGAACATTTTTAAACTAGAAGCTTACTATAAGTGGAAGCTTTCCATAAATAGTAAGTTTCCAAAAATAGAAACTTTTGAGAAATAGGAACTTTTCTCGAAAACCGTCACTGTCAATATAGTTGATATATTAATAAACATACTTTATGTCAGTTAGACATTAACTAATCAAACGTTATACCTCTAGGTTGATATCCAGATCACTTACTTGCTTTACTTTCCTTCTTGCGTGGAATACTTCAACTGCTATTTAAGGTGAATTCATAGCCCCTCTTTATTGCTAGCAAACTTACTTACTTTATTTGGGGTGAGACACATGCTGTTTTTACTTTTTACAATTTAGACACAAGTACCAAACTGTTAAACTATGCTATACCCGGCTATGTCCGACTAAGTCCCTATAGTGATATTTTTAATTGCTGCTGCATGCTTAATTATTGGGGGTAGGCCTATCGGGAGTAACATCCCCGATACATTTGACTAAGTCTTTGTATTACTTGATAATGAAATTAAACCGACAAGGACAGACACAACTTGTCATGGGGCAAACTTGAACGTTTAGTCTAAATATCACGCTTTGGCATAACTTTTTGATGTAGTGACCCAAAATTTTCCATGTTTATATATATTAAATGAAATTGATATTTACATGATTAAGTGTTTCCAACATGTTAAGCAATCAAACTTATTAAGACTTGATTAATTGAAATAGGTTTCATATAGACAAATGACCACCCAAGTTGACCGGTGATTCACGAACGTTAAAACTTGTAAAAACTATACGATGACATATATATGGTTATATATATATTTAACATGATTTTATTATAAGTATGTATCTCATTAGGTATTTTAACAATGAGTTATATACATAAAAATGAGACTATTAAATTAAGAAACTCGAAAACGATATATATAACGATTATCGTTATAACGTCTTACTAGGTACATATGAATCATATTAAGATATTGATACACTTGGTTAATTATGTTAAATGATAAGTAAATATATCATTAAGTGTATTAACAATGAACTACATATGTAAAAATAAGACTACTAACTTAATGATTTTGAAACGAGACATATATGTAACGATTATCGTTGTAACGACATTTAATGTATATAGATTATATTAAGAGATATTCGTACATCATAATATCATGATAATATAATAATTTAAAATCTCATTTGATATTATAAATATTGGGTTAACAACATTTAACAAGATCGTTAACCTAAAGGTTTCAAAACAACATTTACATGTAACGACTAACGATGACTTAACGACTCAGTTAAAATGTATATACATGTAGTGTTTTAATACGTATTCATACACTTTTTAAAGACTTCAAGACACTTATCAAAATACTTCTACTTAACAAAAATTCTTACAATTACATCCTCGTTCAGTTTCATCAACAAATCTACTCGTATGCACCCGTATTCGTACTCGTACAATACACAGCTTTTAGATGTATGTACTATTGGTATATACACTCCAATGATCAGCTCTTAGCAGCCCATGTGAGTCACCTAACACATGTGGGAACCATCATTTGGCAACTAGCATGAAATATCTCATAAAATTATAAAAATATGAGTAATCATTTATGACTTATTTACATGAAAACAAAATTACATATCCATTATATCTAATCCATACACCAACGACCAAAAACACCTACAAATACATTCATTCTTCAATTTTATTCATTTAATTGATCTCTCTCAAGTTCTATCTTCAAGTTCTAAGTGTTCTTCATAAATTGCAAAAGTTCTAGTTTCATAAAATCAAGAATACTTCCAAGATTGCAAGTTTACTTCCAAGTTTTCTAAATCCATTCCAAGTAATCATCCAAGATCAAGAAACTTTTGTTACTTATAGTTGGTTATCTTTGTAATACAAGGTAATAATCATATTCAAACTTTAATTCAATTTCTATAACTATAACAATCTTATTTCGAGTGGAAATCTTACTTGAAATTGTTTTCGTGTCATGATTCTGCTTCAAGAACTTTCAAGCCATCCAGGATTCTTTGAAGCTAGATCCATTTTTCTCATTTCCAGTAGGTTTATCCAAGGAACTTGAGTTAGTAATGATGTTCATAACATCATTCGATTCATACATAAAAAGCTGTCTTATTCAACGTTATAAACTTGTAATCACTAGAACATAGTTTAGTTAATTCTAAACTTGTTTGCAAATAAAGTTAATCCTTCTAACTAGACTTTTAAAATCAACTAAACATATGTTCTATATCTATATGATATGCTAACTTAATGATTTAAAACCCAGAAACACGATAAACACCATAAAACTGGATATACGCCGTCGTAGTAAAACCGGGGGCTGTTTTGGTCGGGATAATTAAAAGCTAAGAAGAACTTTGATTTAAAAGCTATAATTCTCAAAAAATGATTTTTCTTATGAACATGAAACTATATCCAAAAATCACGGTTAAACTCAAAGTGAAAGTATGTTTTTCAAAATGGTCATCAAGATGTCGTTCTTTCGACGGAAATGACTACCTCTTTCAAAAACAACTTGTAACTCGTATTTCCGACTATAAACTTATAATTTTTCTATTTAGATTCATAAAGTTAAGTTCAATATGAAACCGTGGCCACTGGAATCACTCAAAACGGATTAGAAACGAAGAAATGGCGAGTAAAACAAGATTGATAAAAACTACTCATTTTACCTACGTGAAAGTTAGTAATAAATCTATTTCAACCATAACCTAATCAACTTATATTATATATTAGGTAATCTTGAGATACCATAGACACGTATACAATGTTTCGACCTATCATGTCGACCCATCTATATATATATTGCGGAACAACCATAGACACTCTATATGTGAATGTTGGAGTTAGCTATACAGGGTTGAGGTTGATTCCAAAATATATATATAGTTTGAGTTGTGATCAATACTGAGATACGTATACACTGGGTCATGGATTGATTCAAGATAATATTTATCGATTTATTTCTGTACATCTAACAGTGGACAACTAGTTGTAGGTTACTAATTAGGACAGCTGACTTAATAAACTTAAAACATCAAAATGTATTAAAAGTATTATAAATATATTTTGAACATACTTTGATATATATGTATATATTGTTATAGGTTCGTGAAACAACCAGTGGCCAAGTCTTACTTCCCGACGAAGTAAAAATCTGTGAAAGTGAGTTATAGTCCCACTTTTAAAATCTAATATTTTTGGGATAAGAATACATGCAGGTTTTATAAATGATTTACAAAATAGACACAAGTACGTGAAACTACATTCTATGGTTGAATTATCGAAATCAAATATGCCCCTTTTTATTAAGTCTGGTAATCTAAGAATTGGGGAATAGACACCCTAATTGACGCGAATCCTAAAGATAGATCTATTGGGCCTAACAAACCCCATCCAAAGTACCAGATGCTTTAGTACTTTGAAATTTATATCATATCCGAAGGGTGTCCCGGAATGATGGGGATATTCTTATATATGCTTCTTGTTAATGTCGGTTACCAGGTGTTCACCATATGAATGATTTTTATCTCTATGTATGGGATGTGTATTGAAATATGAAATCTTGTTTTCTATTGTTACGATTTGATACATATAGGTTAAACCTATAACTCACCAACATTTTTGTTGACGTTTAAAGCATGTTTATTCTCAGGTGAATACTAAGAGCTTCCGCTGTTGTATACTAAAATAAGGACAAGATTTGGAGTCCATGTTTGTATGATATTGTGTAAAAACTGCATTCAAGAAACTGATTTCGATGTAACATATTTGTATTGTAAACCATTATGTAATGGTCGTGTGTAAACAAGATATTTTAGATTATCATTATTTGATAATCTACGTAAAGCTTTTTAAACCTTTATTTATAAAATAAAGGTTATGGTTTGTTTTAAAAATGAATGCAGTCTTTGAAAAAACGTCTCATATAGAGGTCAAAACCCCGCAACGAAATCAATTAATATGGAACGTTTTTAATCAATAAGAACGGGACATTTCAGTTGGTATCAGAGCATTGGTCTTAGAGAACCATAATTTTGCATTAGTGTGTCTTATCGAGTTTGTTAGGATGCATTAGTGAGTCTGGACTTCGACCGTGTATACTTGAAAAATGATTGCTTAACAAATTTTGTTGGAAACTATATATTTTTAACATGTGAATATTATGTGATATATTAATCTCTTAACGTATTTGATATTATGTGATAGATGTCTACCTCTAATACAAGTCTCATTGACTTACCTAATAATAATGAAGAGTCAAATGTAATTTGGAATGATTCGTGGACTGATTCACAAGTTCCCGAAGAGGAACCGGAAGAAGAATCGGAACCGGAAGAAGAATCGGAACCGGAGGAGGAGGAACCGGAAGAAGAAATAGAACCGGTGGGGGAAATAATAAAACGGTTAAGTAAAAGAAAATCCTCAACCAACCGACCAAGGTTAATTATGGTCAACGGTGTTTCCGCCAAGGAAGCAAAATATTGGGAGGATTACCAATTCTCCGATGAATCGGATCCCGACGAGGATTCCGATGATGTTATAGAAATTACCCCAACTGAATTTAAAAAAGCAAAAGAGAACAATAAGGGAAAGGGCATAAAAATAGAGAAATCTGATTCCAACCCCGATGAACTTTATATGTATCGTCAACACCCGTATTTCTTAAGTTGTAACAATAACCCGAGAACCTCTAAACCACCAGGTTTTTCTAGACCAATGTGGAAAACGACGGCTCGTATTAGGGGAACATCATATATCCCTAAAAACTTAGCAAAAAGAACCAAGTTCGAAAAAGAAGAAACGAGTGAGTCGGAATAAGATAGTTGTATTTGTGCGGTGTAATATATGTAATATAGTGTGCTTATGCTTTACGATATATGTAAAAATTGCTTGTATTAATAAGTATCTTTTATGAATCTAACTCTTGTCTATTTTACAGTATAAAAACACAAAAATGGATAGACAACCCAATATTTTAGAAGACTTACCCGGAGACATGATTGATGAAATCTTGTCTAGAGTCGGTCAGAATTCCTCGGCACAACTATTTATGGCAAAATCAGTTTGTAAGACATTCGAAGAACGTTCCAAGAATGCCTTGGTTTATAAAAGGCTTTCGTTTGAAAGATGGGGGATATCACATTGGGAAACCCATAAGTTACGATGTGTTTACTTTGACGCATATATTGCGGGGAACCTAAATGCTATTTTACGCAACGGGTTAAGAAATTATTTTGACTCAATGTATCCGAATATAGGACTTCATGATTTAGAAAAAAACAGCAAACATGCAACATAAAGAAGCATGTTATGCTTACGGGTTAGTAATGTTCGCTTCTCACCAAAGTGAGAAAAAGAACATCGGGCTACAACTATTAAACAAAATGTTCCCACAAGTGACAGAGTCGGTAATTGGGGTAAGAAATGAGGTTTTTAGTTTATTACGAGACTGTTGGTCATTACGTAACCTTCGTCCTTTTGACGACGTTACAACACGTTGTCATACTATCGATCACAATGGTTACGTTCCACAAGACCAAGGATGGGAAGTGGTATTAGTAAAACCAGAATGCATGACTTGTTTCTGGACGTATGAATTACGTGTCTTTGTTGCCTTTGTTGAACGCCTTATTTATTAACTAGAATTATCTTCGCAACTACTTTGTATCAAAGTTTTATGTGCTATATTTCATGCTATATGTAAAATAGCGGTATTGTAAGTTTGCAAGTTATTGTATAAAGGTTTGAATATGATATATATATTTTTGTGATTAGTTTTTCATATAGAATTGTAGTAGTTGAAATGGTATGTTAGCTACTAAGTATCAACTTAACGGGTAGGTACTTCCCGAATTAAAGAGTATAAAACGCTAATATGAAGAAAGAGCTTTTATAAATAAGTTCATATTACGCTACGAAATACTATTGACTACTCTTGATATTCTATATGATTAACTCGTTTCATTTAACTATTTTGAAAGAAATGGCACCGACTACTCGACACACCTTGAATATGAGTGAAGAGGAATTTCGTGCCTTTCTTGCTTCAAACATAGCCGCAGTACAGGTCGCGCTACATACCAACAATAACCTTGGATCTAGCAGTACAGGAAATCGTGTAGGATGCACCTACAAAGAATTCACTACCTGCAAACCTTTGGAATTTGATGGAACCGAAGGACCGATCGGATTGAAACGGTGGACCGAGAAGTTCGAATCGGTGTTTACCATAAGTAAGTGTACTGAAGAGGACAAAGTGAAGTACGCTACACATACCTTCACAGGTTCTGCGTTAACATGGTGGAATACCTATCTAGAGCAAGTGGGACAAGATGATGCTTACGCACTACCGTGGTCAGCATTCAAGCACTTGATGAACGAGAAGTACCATCCCAGAACCGAGGTCAATAAGCTCAAGACAGAACTTAGAGGGTTACGAACCCAAGGATTTGATATTACCACGTACGAAAGACGATTCACAGAATTATGCCTATTGTGTCCGGGAGCGTTCGAAGATGAGGAAGAGAAGATCGACGCGTTTGTGAAAGGATTACCAGAAAGAATCCAAGAAGATATAAGTTCACACGAGCCCGCCTCCATACAATAGGCATGTAGAATGGCTCACAAACTAGTGAACCAGATTGAAGAAAGAATTAAAGAACAGACTGCTGAGGAGGCCAATGTGAAGCAAGTCAAAAGAAAGTGGGAGCAAAACGGTGATAAGAATCACCAATACAACAACAACAGCAATTACAACAATAATTGCAACAACTATCCTAATAATCGCAACATCAATCGCAACTATAACAAACAGCCCAACAACAACAACAACAACAACAACAACTACAACAATCATCTTAACAACAATAATAACCGCAACAACAACAACAATCAGAAGCAGCTATGCCAAAGGTGTGAAAAGTATCACTCGGGGTTCTGCACCAAATTTTGCAACAAGTGTAAAAGAAATGGTCATAGCGCGGCGAAGTGTGAGGTCTACGGACCAGGGGTTAATAGAACGAAAGGAACAAATGGTGTCGGAATGAGTAATGGCGGAGCAAGTAGTGCCGGAGCAAGTTATGCCAATGTAGTTTGTTATAAATGTGGAAAACCGGGCCACATTATTAGAAATTGCCCGAACCAGGAGAACACGAATGGACAAGGAGTTTTCAATATTAATGCGGTAGAGGCACAGGAAGACCCGGAGCTTGTTACGGGTACGTTTCATATTGACAATAAATCTGCTTACGTTTTATTTGATTCGGGTGCGGATAGAAGCTATATGAGTAGAGATTTTTGTGCTAAATTAAGTTGTCCATTGACGCCTTTGAATAGTAAATTTTTACTCGAATTAGCAAATGGTAAATTAATTTCAGCAGATAATATATGTCGGAATCGAGAAATTAAACTGGTTAGCGAAACATTTAAGATTGACTTGATACCAGTAGAGTTAGGGAGTTTTGATGTGATAATCGGTATGGACTGGTTGAAAGAAGTGAAAGCAGAGATCGTTTGTTACAAAAATGCAATTCGCATTATACGAGAAAAAGAAAAACCCTTAATGGTGTACGGAGAAAAGTGCAACACGAAGCTACATCTTATTAGTAATTTGAAGGCACAAAAACTAATAAGAAAAGGTTGCTATGCTGTTCTAGCACACGTCGAGAAAGTACAAACTGAAGAAAAGAGCATCAAACATGTTCCCGTCGCAAAAGAATTTCCCGATGTATTTCTGAAAGAATTACCGGGATTACCCCTACATCGATCCGTTGAATTTCAAATAGATCTTGTACCAGGAGCTGCACCAATAGCTCGTGCTCCTTACAGACTCGCACCCAGCGAGATGAAAGAACTACAAAGCCAATTATAAGAACTTTTAGAGCGTGGTTTCATTCGACCAAGCACATCACCGTGGGGTGCTCCTGTTTTGTTTGTCAAGAAGAAAGATGGTACATTCAGGTTGTGTATCGACTACCGAGAGTTGAACAAACTTACCATCAAGAACCGCTACCCACTACTGAGAATCGACGACTTATTTGATCAACTACAAGGCTCGTCTGTTTATTCAAAGATTGACTTACGTTCCGGGTATCATCAAATGCGGGTGAAAGAAGATGATATTCCAAAGACTGCTTTCAGAACACGTTACGGTCATTACAAGTTTATGGTCATGCCGTTTGGTTTAACTAATGCACCAGCTGTGTTCATGGACCCTATGAACCGAGTGTGTGGAACATACCTTGACAAGTTTGTCATTGTTTTCATTGATGACATACTTATTTACTCAAAGAATGACCAAGAACACGGTGAACATTTGAGAAAGGTGTTAGAAGTATTGAGGAAGGAAGAATTGTACGCTAAATTTTCAAAGTGTGCATTTTGGTTGGAAGAAATTCAATTCCTCGGTCACATAGTGAACAAAGAAGGTATTAAGGTGGATCCGGCAAAGATAGAAAATGTTGAAAAGTGGGAAACCCCGAAAACTCCGAAACACATACGCCAGTTTTTAGGACTAACTGTTTACTACAGAAGGTTCATCCAAGACTTTTCCAGAATAGCAAAACCCTTGACTGCATTAACGCATAAAGGGAAGAAATTTGAATGGAAGGATGAACAAGAGAAAGCGTTTCAGTTATTGAAGAAAAAGCTAACTACGGCACCTATATTGTCATTGCCTGAAGGGAATGATGATTTTGTGATTTATTGTGATGCATCAAAGCAAGGTCTCGGTTGTGTATTAATGCAACGAACGAAGGTGATTGCTTATGCGTCTAGACAATTGAAGATTCACAAACAAAATTATACGACGCATGATTTGGAATTAGGCGCGGTTGTTTTTGCATTAAAGGCTTGGAGGCACTACTTATATGGGGTCAAAAGTATTATATATACTGATAATGCTAAAAACGAACATATATTTCATAGCATTATTCCTCAAGAAAGACAAGCTTTTAGTTGCAATTGTTCTATTTACAAGTGATATACGTTTAAATAATAAAAGGTGAAGACAAAAGACAGATTCGACGAATTAAAGACGCAAATGACCAAAAAGCTCAAAAGAACAAATTACAATCAAAGAGGTTCCAATTATTGATAAGAAACGTCTCGAAATTACAAGAGTACTAGATTCAAAACGCAAAGTACAAGATATTAAATTATACGCAAGGACGTTCAAAAATCCGGAACCGGGACCAGAG
Source organism: Rutidosis leptorrhynchoides (assembly GCF_046630445.1). Lineage (NCBI taxonomy): Eukaryota > Viridiplantae > Streptophyta > Magnoliopsida > Asterales > Asteraceae > Rutidosis > Rutidosis leptorrhynchoides. The sequence goes on along the minus strand of NC_092335.1, from coordinate 400,436,351 downwards.
TCAACTCTCAACGCTCGACGCAACGGACTAAAAATTTCAAGTCAACTATGCACATGAATATAATATAATATATAATTAATTCTTAAAATTAATATATATATTATATTATATTTAAAAACTGTCGGCATAAAAAAACAAAGACTTTTGAGTCTCCCCAGCTGGCCATGCGATCGCATGGCCTGGAAGAAGAAACTCCATGCGATCGCATGAGCATATTTTCCAGCCCACAGGCCTATAAATTCGCAGTTTGGTGAACGTAAAAACACATCTTTTTCTTCTTCACTCAAACGTAGTATATGTATATATAATTTATATTTTAATTTTAATTTTAATTTTAAATCCTAATAATAAGGGTGTGTTAGCGAATGTTGTAAGGGTGTAAGTCAAAATTCTGTCCGGGTAACGCTACGCTATTTTTAATCATTGTAAGTTATGTTCAACCTTTTTAATTTAATGTCTCGTAGCTAAGTTATTATTATGCTTATTTAAAACGAAGTAATCATGATGTTGGGCTAATTACTAAAATTGGGTAATTGGGCTTTGTACCATAATTGGGGTTTGGACAAAAGAACGACACTTGTGGAAATTAGACTATGGGCTATTAATGGGCTTTATATTTGTTTAACTAAATGATAGTTTGTTAATTTTAATATAAAGATTTACAATTGGACGTCCCTATAAATAACCATATACACTCAATCGGACACGATGGGCGGGATATTTATATGTACGAATAATCGTTCATTTAACCAGACACGGGAATGGATTAATAGCCACTAGAATTATTAAAACAGGGGTGAAATTACGTACAAGGACACTTGGCATAATTGATAACAAAGTATTAAAACCTTGGGTTACACTCAGTCGACATCCTGGTGTAATTATTAAACAAAGTATTAAAATGTTGTTACAGTTTAAGTCCCCAATTAGTTGGAATATTTAGCTTCGGGTATAAGGATAATTTGACGAGGACACTCGCACTATATATTTATGATTGATGGACTGTTATGGACAAAAGCATACAGACATATTAAATAATCCAGGACAAAGGACAATTAACCCATGGGCATAAAACTAAAATCAACACGTCAAACATCATGATTACGGAAGTTTAAATAAGCATAATTCTTTTATTTCATATTTAATTTTATTTATTTTATATTTAATTGCACTTCTAATTATAGCACTTTTATTTATTGTTATTGTATTTAATTGCACTTTTAATTATCGTACTTTTTAATTATCGCGAGTTTATTTTATCGCACTTTTATTTATCGCAATTTCATTATCGTTATTTACTTTACGCTTTAAATTAAGTCTTTTATTTATTTAATATTTTACATTTTGTTTAAACTGCGACTAAAGTTTTAAAATCGACAAACCGGTCATTAAACGGTAAAAACCCCCCTTTATAATAATAATATTACTTATATATATATATATATATATATATATATATATATATATATATATATATATATATATATATATATATATATATATATATATATTGTATTTTTATAAAATAAAACTAATATAGCGTTAAGCTTTGATTAAAAGATTTTCCCTGTGGAACGAACCGGACTTACTAAAAACTATACTACTGTACGATTAGGTACACTGCCTATAAGTATTGTAGCAAGGTTTAAGTATATCCATTCAATAAATAAATAAATATCTTGAGTAAAATTGTATCGTATTTAATAGTATTTCCTTGTAAAATTTAATAGTATTTTATACCCCTTAGCTTTAACATCAAGTATTTTTGGCGCCGCTGCCGGGGATTTTTCTTGCTTAAAAGCCGGAAGCGCAACGCTAAATAAAAAAAAAGATTTTTATTTTTAGTTTACTTTTATTAAAATACGCTTTTGTAAAAATACGTTTTAATATATTCAAAAATATAAAAAGAAAAACAAAAATATAAATATTTTTAAGAGTTTGTTAAATATTTAAGTTCTATAAAAGTTTCTTTATATTTATTTTATAAAAATATAAGTTTTATTTAATTTATAAAAATATATTATATAAATATTTAAAACAGAAAAAATAAACACAGCAAAATAAAAAAAAAATAAACTCTCGGGCCTGCTACTGTAGCAGCCCGTAACCTGGCCCAAAATCCTGGCTCATGCGATCGCATGAGCCCAAAGGCATAAACTCATGCGATCGCATGAGAGTGTCTGACACGCCAACAGGAAACCCTAACTGCATTAATTACGGTGTATTATTATTATTATTATTTAATAAACCCTAATTAGGTTTTAATATTTTATTATTTAGTTTAATTTTAGTTTTTAATTTATTTTATATTTAGTTAAATTAGTTTATTTAAATTGTAAAATTAATAGTTTTATTAAATAAATAATAAAAAAATAATATTTTTATAAAAAAAATTGTACTTTTTACAACTTTTAGTATATTTTTATGTTTTGTCCCTTTTTAATTGTTTTAGCGTAATTTTTTGTATTTTTATCTCGTATTTAGTTTTAATTCATAGTTTTTGCCATAGTTATTTTTATTTCTAGATTTTTAGGCTTTGCCGTAAAATCCCTTAAGTGCTTTTTTTTTTAGACTAAGATTTAGGTGATTTAGAATTTTGCGATGCCTTTTTAAGTTTTAGTACCTTTTTAAGATATTGCCATTTGGGATATAGTTTTACTTGTAAGCTTTAATATTTTTAGACGCCTTTTACCTATGTATCAATTATCATTCCAATTAGTAATCTCAATTTACGATTATAATTTTAAGTTAGTGATAGTAATAAGGTTGGGTTAGTCGAGTGTTTTTAAGTTCTATAAGTCATTTTTTTTATTATTTCTTATTTTTCGACGCCTTTTATTTTTTCGATCTTTTCTTTTTCGACCTTTTTCGACGCACTCTTTTACTTTCTTATTTCTCGCTATTCTAGTTTTAGGACATAGATTTTTTTTTCTACTTCTTATCTATACTTCTTAAAATTATGAAAATTTATTTTAAGTGGTTAAATTGATAGCCATCAAAATTTTCTGGTTCGTAGTAATAGTTGGATTTGTACGTGGACCGGGTTATTGGAGCCAAACAGTCCTCAATTATATTGAGACCAAACGAATCCTGCCCCTCTGCTGCATCTTTTGGCTATTCGAAATGTGGGCAAAATCAGAAAAGTCTATTAATTGGATAACTTATATAATTTTTCTTTCCTTTTAAAAAACTAATAGGATATTCAGTGAATGCACCGAGCAAGACGTTCACCACCTTTTGTACGTTCGCCACCTGTAACTCGATCAAGACATCTAGCTAATATTACCGCCGTTGATTTTTCTTTAGAATCGTCATCCAGTCGACCAAGTACTCCAATTCAAATTTCCGATAATCCATTTTTTGAACCCGACCTCACAATTGAGAATCCGGAGAATATTCAGGGACAATTCGTAGATCCTGAACCATTAATTTTTCCTCCGGAACCACCAATCATTCAAACAGAGATTGTTGAGGAACGAACCATTAAATCAGAATCCTCTAGTGATTCCGATTCAACAAATTCAATTATGGAGAATCTGGAACCTTTAAGTATGGAAGACCGAATGAGAGCTAAACGCACTAGCCAAGGTCACGTAATTACTCATCCAGACATTAATGCGCCAGATTATGAAATCAAAGGACAAATTCTACACATGGTGACTAATCAATGCCAATTTAGTGGTGCACCGAAGGAAGATCCAAATGAACATCTTCGTACCTTTAATAGGATCTGCACACTATTTAAAATCCGAGAAGTGGAGGATGAACAGATATATCTCATGTTATTTCCCTGGACTTTAAAGGGAGAAGCCAAAGATTGGTTGGAATCGTTACCTGAAGGGGCGATTGATACATGGGACGTTTTAGTTGAAAATTTTCTTGCTTAAAAGCCGGAAGCGCAACGCTAAATAAAAAAAAGATTTTTATTTTTAGTTTACTTTTATTAAAATACGCTTTTGTAAAAATACGTTTTAATATATTCAAAAATATAAAAAGAAAAACAAAAATATAAATATTTTTAAGAGTTTGTTAAATATTTAAGTTCTATAAAAGTTTCTTTATATTTATTTTATAAAAATATAAGTTTTATTTAATTTATAAAAATATATTATATTATATTTAAAAACCGTCGGCATAAAAAAACAAAGACTTTTGAGTCTCCCCAGCTGGCCATGCGATCGCATGGCCTGGAGGAAGAAACTCCATGCGATCGCATGAGCATATTTTCCAGCCAACAGGCCTATAAATTCGCAGTTTGGTGAACGTAAAAACACATCTTTTTCTTCTTCACTCAAACGTAGTATATGTATATATAACTTATATTTTAATTTTAATTTTAATTTTAAATCCTAATAATAAGGGTGTGTTAGCGAATGTTGTAAGGGTGTAAGTCGAAATTCTGTCCGGGTAACGCTACGCTATTTTTAATCATTGTAAGTTATGTTCAACCTTTTTAATTTAATGTCTCGTAGCTAAGTTATTATTATGCTTATTTAAAACGAAGTAATCATGATGTTGGGCTAATTACTAAAATTGGGTAATTGGGCTTTGTACCATAATTGGGGTTTGGACAAAAGAACAACACTTGTGAAATTAGACTATGGGCTATTAATGAGCTTTATATTTGTTTAACTAAATGATAGTTTGTTAATTTTAATATAAAGATTTACAATTAGACGTCCCTATAAATAACCATATACACTCAATCGGACACGATGGGCGGGATAGTTATATGTACGAATAATCATTCATTTAACCGGACACGGGAATGGATTAATAGCCACTAGAATTATTAAAACAGGGGTGAAATTATGTACAAGGACACTTGGCATAATTGATAATAAAGTATTAAAACCTTGGGTTACACTCAGTTGACATCCTGGTGTAATTATTAAACAAAGTATTAAAATCTTGTTACAGTTTAAGTCCCCAATTAGTTGGAATATTTAACTTCGGGCTTATTGCACACTATATGATCTAAAGCCGTAAGACTTCAAGGAGAAATTGTTACGTTCACACAGAAGCCAAATGAAACTCTATATGAGGCGTGGACAAGATTTGGAAAGTTATTAAGAGGATGTCCGCAACATGGTTTAGACATCTGTCAAATAGTACAAATATTCTACCAAGGATGCGACATCACTACAAGGAAAGACATCGATATAGCAGCTGGTGGTTCTATTATGAAGAAAACCGAAACTGATGCTTACAAAATTATTGATAACACTACTTCCCACTCACATGAGTGGCACCAAGAAAAAGATATCGTTAGATCATCTAAAGCAGCTAGAGCCGATTCTAGCCATGACTTAGATTCTATTTCCGCAAAGATAGATGCTGTCGAGAGACAAATGGAAAAGATGACTAAAGATATCCACTCAATACGAATTAGTTGTGAGCAGTGTGGAGGACCACATTTGACAAAAGATTGTCTCAGTATTGAATTAACAATGGAACAAAGAGAGAATGTTTCATATCTAAACCAAAGGCCTGGAAATAATTATCAACCGCCAAGACCAATTTACAATCAAAACCAGAATTATAATCGAAATATTCCATACAACAACCAACAAGATCCTAACAATCAACAAGTATCCAATAATACTTACAATCAGCAAAGACCTAATTTTCAAAACAAACCACCACAAACCGATGATAAAAAGCCGAATTTAGAAGATATGATGATAAAGCTAGTTGAAACTCAAACGCAGTTTTTCACATCTCAAAAACAAACTAATGAACAAAATGCTCAAGCATTTAGAAATCAACAAGCTTCTATTCAAAACTTGGAACAAGAAGTAAGTAACCTAGCAAGGTTAATAGGTGAAAGAAAACCGGAAAGTTTACCTAGTGATACAAATGCTAACCCCCGGAATGAAACAGCTAAATCCATTACCACAAGAAGTGGTACAACACTTAAACCACCTAAAATACCTGTAACTTCTAATGAAGCTATTCCTACTCCACAAGAACCACAACCTGATCAAGATAAGGAAAAAAAACCGGTAGTTGAAAAGGTTAATGAAGATAACACAGTTAAGGCTAAAACTTATGTTAAACTATACCAACCACCACTTCCTTACCCGAGTAAAATGAAAAAAGAGAAACTTGAAGCCGAGCAATCCAAATTCTTGGATATGTTTAAACAGATAAATGTAAATCTTCCTTTCATTGATGTGATTTCAGGAATACCTAGATATGCTAAATTTCTGAAAGATCTAATCTCAAATAGAAAGAAAATGGAAGAACTCTCAGCTGTTACTATGAATGCTAATTGTTCAGCAGTGCTGTTGAATAAGATACCAGAAAAATTATCTGATCCAGGAAGTTTCACAATTCCATGTTTTCTGGGTAGTCTTAGTTCAATAGAAGCATTGGCAGACTTAGGTGCTAGTATAAATTTAATGTCGTATTCATTATACGCTAAACTAGACCTTGGAGAATTGAAACCAACAAGAATAAGTATACAACTAGCCGATAGATCAATAAAATATCCTAGAGGGATAATGGAGAACATGCTAGTTAAAGTTGGTACTTTAGTATTTCCAGTAGATTTTGTTGTTCTAGACATGGAAGAAGATTCTCAAGTTCCTCTCATATTAGGAAGACCATTCTTAAACACGGCTAAAGCAATGATAGACGTGTTCGGTAAGAAATTGACCCTAAGTATAGAGGATGAGAGTGTTACCTTTTCAGTTGATAGAGCAATGTAACAACCGCAATCTGCAGATGATACATGTTATTATATTCAAACTATAGATTCACATGCAGAATTATTAGAAGAATTTCCAGAATTACAAGGAACAGGAGAACGTTCTTTAGGAGAAGGTAATGAACCAATTGATGAAGCTGAAATGTTAGCTACACTAATAGCTAATGGATATGAACCAACAACAGAAGAAATTCAAATGCTAAAAGAAGAAGGCAAATATCGATATAAATCATCGATAGAAGAACCACCGAAATTAGAGTTAAAGCCACTTCCAAACCATTTGGAATACGCTTATTTACATGGTGAATCTGAATTACCTGTAATAATATCATCTTCTCTTACTGAAAATGAGAAATCACAACTCATTTATGTGTTGAAAGCTCATAAACCAGCCATTGCATGGAAAATTCATGATATTAAAGGAATAAGTCCTTCGTATTGCACACATAAAATCCTTATGGAAGAAGGTCATAAAACGTATGTGCAACGCTAACGAAGACTAAATCCGAATATGCAAGATGTTGTTAAAAAAGAAATAATTAAACTGCTAGATGCAGGTTTAATTTATCCAATTTCTGATAGTCCATGGGTAAGCCCAGTTCAATGCGTGCCTAAGAAGGGTGGCATGACTGTCATTACAAATGAAAAAAATGAGCTTATTCATACTAGGACTTTAACAGGATGGCGTGTGTGTATTGATTATAGAAAATTAAATGACGCCACCAGAAAAGATTACTTTCCCTTACCTTTTATTGATCAAATGTTGGAAAGATTAGCCGGAAACAGTTACTATTGTTTTCTTGATGGATTTTCCGGATATTTTCAAATTCCAATAGCACCCGAAGACCAAGAGAAAACCACATTCACGTGCCCTTATGGTACTTTTGCTTACAAACGCATGCCATTTGGACTTTGCAACGCCCCTGCAACCTTTCAAAGGTGCATGATGGCGATTTTTCACGACATGATAGAAGAATGCATGGAAGTTTTCATGGATGACTTTTCAGTCTTCGGTGATACTTTTGAATCATGTCTAGCTAATCTTGAACGAATGCTTATTAGATGCGAACAATCAAATCTAGTTCTTAATTGGGAGAAATGCCATTTCATGGTTAAAGAAGGCATCGTTCTTGGACATAAAATTTCAAAAGAAGGAATTGAAGTGGATAGAGCTAAAGTAGATGTAATTGCTAAACTTCCACATCCCACCAATGTTAGAGGAGTTAGGAGTTTTCTAGGGCATGCCGATTTTTAACGACGTTTCATAAAAGATTTTTCTAAAATTGCCACTCCTATGAATAAACTCCTAGAAAAGGATGCTCCATTCATCTTTTCAGATGAATGCATCAAATCTTTTAATATTCTTAAAGAGAAACTCACTAATGCGCCGATCATGATAACACCGAATTGGAATTTACCGTTTGAACTAATGTGCGATGCAAGTGATTTTGCAATGGGAGCCGTTTTAGGACAAAGAATTGAAAAACGATTTCAACCTATATATTATGCCAGTAAGACGTTACAAGGAGCACAAAAGAATTACATAACTACTGAAAAAGAACTCCTTGCTATTGTCTTTGCTTTTGACAAATTTCGTTCATATCTCGTTCTAGCAAAAACGGTGGTCTATACCGACCATTCTGCTCTTAGATACCTATTTTCGAAACAAGATGCCAAACCAAGATTAATCCGTTGGATCTTACTCTTACAAGAGTTTGATATTGAAATCCGAGATAAAAGAGGAGCAGAAAATCTCACCGCTGATCATCTTTCTCGTCTTGAAAATCATGAATTAGAAGTTCTAAATGAATCGGCCATACAAGACAACTTTCCTGATGAATATCTATTGAAAATAGATTATGATGAAATTCCATGCTTTACAGACTATGCAAACTACTTAGTATGTGGATTCCTTGAAAAAGGATTATCGTACCAAAAACGAAAGAAATTCTTCAGTGATATAAAACACTATTTCTGGGAAGATCCACATTTGTTTAAAAGTTGTCCCGATGGAATAATACGCCGATGTGTATTTGGAGATGAAGCTAGTAAAATTTTAAACCATTGTCACACAGGACCAATAGGAGGGCACTATGGGCCTCAACTAACAGCAAGAAAAGTTTATGATGCTGGATTCTATTGGCCTACAATTTACAAAGACGCACACCTTCTTTGCAAATCCTGTGATGCATGTCAAAGAGCCGGAAAAATAAGTCAACGTGATGAAATGCCACAAAATGTCATTCAAGTATGTGAAGTATTTGACATTTGGGGTACTGACTTTATGGGTCCATTTCCAAAATCTCATAATAATCTCTATATTCTCGTAGCCATTGATTATGTATCTAAATGGGCGGAAGCACAAGCTCTCCCAACTAACGATGCACGAGTTGTAGTCAACTTTTTAAAACGTCTTTTTGCAAGGTTTGGAACACCGAAAGCTTTAATAAGTGATCGGGGTACTCATTTCTGTAATAATCAACTTGAGAAAGTTCTCAAAAGATATGGAGTAACTCATAAAATCTCCACCGCATATCATCCACAAACAAGTGGACAAGTTGAAAATACCAACCGAGCTTTAAAACGTATTCTAGAAAAAACCGTAGGATCAAATCCGAAGAAATGGTCCATTAAATTGGAGGATGCACTCTGGCTTTTAGAACAGCCTACAAAACTACAATTGGAACCACACCTTTTAGACTCGTTTATGGAAAAGCATGTCATCTTCCAGTAGAAATTGAACACAAAGCATTTTGGGCTTTGAAGACATGTAATCTTGATTTACATGAAGCTGGACGTCTACGGTTAAGTCAATTAAACGAATTAGAAGAATTAAGACATGAAGCATACGAAAATTCGTTAATCTATAAAGAAAGAACAAAGAAATGGCATGATAAAAGAATCAGAAGTTCAAAAGAATTCAAAGAAGGAGACAGAGTTCTTCTTTTCAATTCACGATTCAAGCTATTTCCTGGAAAATTGAAATCAAGATGGTCTGGACCATTCATAGTGAAAAGAGTTTTCCCATACGGAACAGTAGAATTGATAAATTCAAATGGGATTGAATTTAAGGTTAATGGTCACAGAGTTAAACACTACATAGATAGTCCGATGGAATTCGCCAACGAAGTTAATCACAATTTCGATACCACAGCTAACTAAGTGTGGGGAGAATCAAGTCTTTTAAAGGATAATATGTATTTCTGTTAAAGTTAGATTTTCTGTTTTCGTGTAGTTCTCGAAAATAGAACCCGAATGGTCTTTCCCTAGCAGACCCTAAAGAACTAGTCTTCTCCCCCCATTCTGAATTTTTATTTTTTTAGGTTTTTATGAAATGAAGACTTCCTGTGAACTAAACCATGGTCTAATGCTACACGCTTTGATCACTAAACATAATAATGACACACTTTCGAGTGAACTAGTATCAGTAATCAGAGAAAGATTGGACGGAGTAAGAAAAGAATCCAGATGCGAAGATAATAAGTTACAATTTGGTAAAGGAAAATCAAAATCCGCAGCGAAAAGAAGAGCACGACATCTAGAAAGATGTCACAAATGCGGAAAATGGTCACATGGAGGTAAATGTTCAAATCATCAAACCTATTCAAACACCGAATTTGTTACTTTATGCAGAGACGGACCGTTCATATGTTTAGAAGAAAAAACACTGAATGCTCGAGGTTACGCCTATGCAGCTATGGAAAATCAATTAAACTGACTATCTTATGAATGGGATAGATCGTATCACTAAGAATACTATCTCACAGGTAAGTCTGTAGAGTTTTTATTTTTTTATTTTTATTTTTAACCTTTTGATAATAAACGCTAATTTGTTCGCTATAAAGTATTAAATTGGTATTGAATAAAATTAGGTTTGGCGACCGAAATTATTGATATCATACAAAAATTTATTACATCACTGCGAAATTTAACGTTTATTCTTAAGGTATAAATATCTTTAATCAATCAACCCAAAATATTTCAAAAATTCGTCATGAGTTAAATTAGATCATGGAACCGAAATTACTTTACCGAAAAGAGGGGCGTATATTTTTGATAATATTTGATTGATTAAAGTGGGATAAAAGCCAAAAAGATTTTTAATTTTATTTTTACCATGTTTTAAAATTAATATATAAAAATTAAAATAATATTGTAAACTTTTTAAAATTAATATATTTAAAATTGTAAATATTTGAAAAAATTAATCTTTTTAATATAAGTTTGTATGTATAAAAATAAAAATATAATATAAGTTTGGTGTGAATTTATAATATAAATTTTTAATTAAGTTTGGTGTGAATTTTTAATTTTATGCATTTTAAATTTAAGTTTGGTGTGAATTTAAAAACAAAAATTTACTTTATTTCGCTAAGTTAAAAATATGTTTTTTAAAATTCGTCGTGAGTTGAAGACTAGGTCGTTGAACCGAAATTGCTTTACCCGAGGGAGGGACGAGAACTTTTATTATCATTATTTTTAATCTTATTGAATTAAAGTATGCCAAAAACATTAAAAAACCCAAAAATCTTTACTTTTAAAACCGCGCTTTGATTTGACAAATTTTAAAAATTTTGTCAAGGGACAGACTAGGACATCGATCCGAAACACCCTCGCTCCTAAAGGAAAACAAATTTATAAAATTTAATTAATTATAAGTTTTATAAAGTATAAGGTTTTATTTATAAAAAAAAAAAAAGGCAAAACACTGTAGCCGGGTACCCATGCGATCGCATGGGAATCACCCTATACCTCCATGCGATCGCATGGAGGCAAATTTCTGGCCAGATCAAAACAGACAGCGAGTCTGTTCTTCAACACAAATACACACATTTACACGAACCAACCCTAAAATCCTCTATAAAATTCGCCATTTTTCACCGTAATTCATCATTTTTCTTGCTCTAATCATGCCTAGATTCTCATTCTTCAGCAAAATGGTAAAAATTACACCCCTAAACTCATAAATTTGCTAGTTTTTGTGATAAATTCCAATTTTTTACCTAATGCAATTTTGTTAATTTCTAGTGTAATTAGTGTTAAATTGTTAGTATTTTATGCATGTATAACCTAGATTGATGCTATTTAACATGATTTGAAGCCAACAACTTCAAATTTTTTAGAAATCTAGGGTTTGTGTTCTTGAGCCATTTGAGGCTTTTTGATATAAACAGGTTATGGCCGATTTTTGTCATGAATTATTGCTAAATTGAGTAGTGTAACATGTTTAGATAGTTAAATGATCCAAACATTGATCCTAAACATGATTTTTAGAGATTAAAGTGGACTTTTTAAGTCCAAAATTCATGAACTTGATTAATTTGATATATTTGATATTTGAGACTTGTTTAAGTATTAGTAATGACTATTTTGACATGTTATTTGAGTTAAATGCTTATGAATTTTGTATACATTTTCATATGTGCTTATTTGAAAAGTGTAGAATTGTGAAAAATTGTGAAAATGTGTATAAGTTTAATTTTGATTTAACATGTTATAGTGATTGTTTTAAGTTGTTATTTTGCTAACACTAATGCATATTTGGATGCACAAATTTTGTGTTTAATGTGTTTTGCAGAAAGCTGATACGGGAGGTTCAGGAGCATCATCATCTAGACCACCAGCACCAGCACCAGAACCAGAAATGCAACACGAACAACAACCACAACAGGAACAACAACAACAACCTGATCAGCACGTACCTTATTATGATCCGGTACAGTTTATTGATGAATTCATAGTATTCCCAATGAGGCCGCCAGTAGAATTCCCAACGATTCCTGAGCACAATCTGCATCCTAATCTGAGATTTGATAGGAGATGGAGAGATTACGAGACATATCAAAGGAACAAATTCAAATTGGTAACAAAAAATGTAGAGGTGCCAAGGGTAATCGATTGGGCCCCTTTGGAAATGGTCCATCTAGCTGACCATGTTAGACAGCTTTTGGTTCAAAGGTATGGCAGTTCTTCTTTTACAGATTGGGAACGTCTCTTCACCATTCGTAGACTTGTTTATAAGGAATGGTGTGTTGAGTTGATGAGTACTGTATCACTTGATACAAATATAGTTAGAATAGATGATAGAAGATTTCTTAGGTTTATCCTTGGCGGTAGGATGTACAGAATGTCCATGCTGGACATGGCCAGGGCCTTACAGATATATACTCCTGGTGAGTTGCTATTACCCGATTGTACAAATTTGATTCATTATGGTGAAAGGGTAGATAGCAACTTTGACGCTGACGCCATTTGGAGGCGTATGTCACATTTTGATGTTTTTACACGAGCAGGAGGGCACTCCTATACACATATTGACAGAGCCGAGCTTCGTATTATTCATAGATTTTTAGCTAACTCGATTACACCGAGAGGTCACAATAAAGAAAAAATTACCTTACATGATTTATTCTACCTAAAGTGTATTCGGGATCCTAGAAGCTTTGCCAATATCCCTTACTATGTTGCTTTTTATTTATCTAAAATGGTAGAGGGAATGCAGGACGGGAGTATAATAGGAGGAGGTATTTTTGTTACTCTCATTGAAGAGTATTTAGGTGTTGATAGGAACCAAGGGGGTCCATTACAGCTTTGTAGAGAATAGGTTGAGCCCTTAGGATTGAAAGTTTATGTGGGTGCTAAGGTATTGAAAAGTAGATGTAACCAGGCAGTACCCTATGTGGGATCTCATCCTCTGGTAGAGAGAGGCTCAGATGAGGAAATGGAGGAGGCGGAAGACATTAGGGATGTCTTTCGAGATGCTATTCTTGACGTCTACGTTCGTATAGATGAGGAAGCAATGACGAACGCGGCCAGACATAGTATGTATGAGCAGTGGAACTTCGAGCGAGTATACGAGGATTATAGGCGACGCCAACACGATAGCTGGGTAGTTCATCAGCACCAAATCATGAGCCAGCTATCATATCAGGTACCAAATAATTACATGCCTACTCGACCTGCTCATTTTCCGCCACACAGCCCCGATATCCGACCACCCTTTAACCGGTATGACTATAACCAAGCCTATCAGAACACCTATAACCAACAATGGAACCCACCTGATGAGATGAACTGGAACCCCTATCCAGACTGATTTGGTTCCATTTGGTTATTTATATGATTTTTATGTTTTTATCTTTTTACTTATTCATGTTTAAACTTATGTTATTGAATATACTTATGTAATCTTTATCATTTTTATTATTATTGTGTACTAATATTTCACATTTAGGATTTGAAAGTGGGATATTAAGTCCCATTTCAAATTGCCATGCATGTTTATATTTGTATGTATGTATATTGTAAATTGTACAAAACAGGGTAAAACAGCGCATTTTCAAAGACTGACATTAAGTTCAGCAAAATGATATGCACCATTTATCATTCAGCAAACAAACGCCAATATGTTTCGAAACTTTGATAAAATTTAATCATTTTTCTACGCTAATCACCCTCAATAATTTAAATTGTTACTGATTTCTTGCAAATGAGGACATTGCAAGATCTTAAGTGTGGGAAGGGGTTAAATTCTTTCGGATTTTTAAATTTTTTTACTTTAAACACTTGGTTACCATTAGAAATACTAGTAAAGTAGTAGTTGTATTAGAATCTAGTGCTCTCTGATAATAAAGAACAGCCCTAGTCATATATACTGACTACCCAATTCTAGTAAAAATTTTCAAAATTTTCAATTAAATGAACTCAAAATCATGTTTATACATATTTATGAACGATAAAACTAGGTGTTAACACCGAAATTATTGTTACCTCAGAAAGGACATAAATTGAGAAACAAACCAAAATGTTAAAATTCATTTAAAATAGAAAATAGGACAATAAAAAGGAAAATAAAAGCCAAGTGTGGGAAAAATTACCAAGTTATCTTAAACATATATCACATATTTTTGTAACAAATAATTGAAGATACTTTTGCTTTGGACTAAACTAAACAGTTTTACCCGATTTACTGTAATATATTTGAAAGAAAGATGGATCTACACGATGAATCAATTCCATCATTTAAAGGAAGTAAAGTCTTCCGAAAAAGACACGCGCTTCTTGATTTAGGTCATGAAGTTGTCGTCCAGACCAGCTGTAGGTTGACAAAAAACCTAGAAAAGTCATCACTAAAATCAGCAGGAAATCCACGGACCTCAGCATAAAACAGGGTCGCCAAGTGGTCAGATTTATCCTAACCATGAGAAGGATTTATCTCGTACAATGGGCGGGCACCGTGCAAATTAGCTTGATAAGACTAATAAATCAGATCCCCAGAAAGGATAATCTCCTTTAAAGATCAAAAATCAGCTTTTAAGACTGATATTACTCAATCCTAGAGATTGACCTTAAAGATTGAGAATTACAAACTCATGGAATTCAATGATATCTAAACTCGAGCTTGAACGAGAAAATATTTTGATAAAATTACAAACCGATTTGTTTTCTGAAAACCCATTTTCAATGCGTTCATTACCATTGAACGTAAAATCCTAGGAATTCATCTGGAATTCATTAGGTCATCTGAACCAAATCGGGTGTCAACCGTAAGAACGGTGGTTGCATAGCATGGTCAAAGACAGGACCTTATGCCAGATCGAAAAATCATAAGGGTGAGCTTTACTATTGCTCCTACCAAGGATAGTAATTGCGTCCGACACGTTATAGACCATAATTAAAAGCATGTCAGGGGACACTACCTTAACAGTTGCTTGTTCAAACGCTTTCCTTTACAACCGGACGGTAGTTTACCGAAAGGTAATATACGGAGCAAGTATACTGGACGTGTTGCTTTCCCAATACAAGGTTAGCAAGTGGGTGACACAAAACCACAAGTTTTGAGCTAAAATTTTCAAATCTGAAACCCACCAAACCCACAAAAATATTTTGCAAACACCGGTGAAGGATTATTCCGGAAAACTTATCTAGGGTAAAAGCTAGATTGAATTTTCAAAAAGATCAAATGTTTTCATAAAGATCCAATTTCTTAAAGGATCTAAATTTTTATAGTCATGTGGGACTGTAAACCACAACGTTACTACCATTGTTTATACCGCCGTAAAGAAATCACTGATGTACAAAGTGTGAAGAATAAAGAAGTGATTCTAGTATTTCAAGACTATATTGCTTGAGGACAAGCAAACCTCAAGTGTGGGAATATTTGATAATGCTAAAAACGAACATATATTTCATAGCATTATTCCTCAAGAAAGACAAGCTTTTAGTTGCAATTGTTCTATTTACAAGTGATATTCGTTTAAATAATAAAAGGTGAAGATAAAAGACAGATTCGACGAATTAAAGACGCAAACGACCAAAAAGCTCAAAAGAACAAATTACAATCAAAGAGGTTCCAATTATTGATAAGAAACGTCTCGAAATTACAAGAGTACAAGATTCAAAACGCAAAGTACAAGATATTAAATTGTACGCAAGGACGTTCGAAAATCCGGAACCGGGACCAGAGTCAACTCTCAACGCTCGACGCAACGGACTAAAAATTTCAAGTCAACTATGCACATGAATATAATATAATATATAATTAATTCTTAAAATTAATATATATATTATATTATATTTAAAAACCGTCGGCATAAAAAAATAAAGACTTTTGAGTCTCCCCAGCTGGCCATGCGATCGCATGGCCTGGAGGAAGAAACTCCATGCGATCTCATGAGCATATTTCCAGCCCACATGCCTATAAATTCGCAGTTTGGTGAACGTAAAAACACATCTTTTTCTTCTTCACTCAAACGTAGTATATGTATATATAATTTTAATTTTAATTTTAATTTTAATTTTAAATCCTAATAATAAGGGTGTGTTAGCGTATGTTGTAAGGGTGTAAGTCGAAATTCTGTCCGGGTAACGCTACGCTATGTTTAATCATTGTAAGTTATGTTCAACCTTTTTAATTTAATGTCTCGTAGCTAAGTTATTATTATGCTTATTTAAAACGAAGTAATCATGATGTTGGGCTAATTACTAAAATTGGGTAATTTGGCTTTGTACCATAATTGGGGTTTGGACAAAAGAACGACACTTGTGGAAATTAGACTATGGGCTATTAATGAGTTTTATATTTGTTTAACTAAATGATAGTTTGTTAATTTTAATATAAAGATTTACAATTGGACGTCCCTATAAATAACCATATACACTCAATCGGACACGATGGACGGGATATTTATATGTACGAATAATCGTTCATTTAACCAGACACGGGAATGGATTAATAGCCACTAGAATTATTAAAACATGGGTGAAATTATGTACAAGGACACTTGGCATAATTGATAACAAAGTATTAAAACCTTGGGTTACACTCAGTCGACATCCTGGTGTAATTATTAAACAAAGTATTAAAATCTTGTTACAGTTTAAGTCCCCAATTAGTTGGAATATTTAACTTCGAGTATAAGGATAATTTGACGAGGACACTCGCACTTTATATTTATGACTGATGGACTGTTATGGACAAAAACCAGACGGGCATATTAAATAATCCAGGACAAAGGACAATTAACCCATGGGCATAAAACTAAAATCAACACGTCAAACATCATGATTACGGAAGTTTAAATAAGCATAATTCTTTTATTTCATATTTAATTTCCTTTATTTTATATTTAATTGCACTTCTAATTATAGCACTTTTATTTATTGTTATTGTATTTAATTGCACTTTTAATTATCGTACTTTTTAATTATCGCAAGTTTATTTTATCGCACTTTTATTTATTGCAATTTCATTATCGTTATTTAGTTTACGCTTTAAATTAAGTCTTTTATTTATTTAATATTTTACATTTTGTTTTAACTGCGACTAAAGTTTTAAAATCGACAAATCGGTCATTAAACGGTAAAAACCCTCCTTTATAATAATAATATTACTTATATATATATATTTGTATTTTTATAAAATAAAACTAATATAGCGTTAAGCTTTGATTAAAAGATTTTCCCTGTGGAACGAACCGGACTTACTAAAAACTACACCACTGTACGATTAGGTACACTGCCTATAAGTGTTGTAGCAAGGTTTAAGTATATCCATTCAATAAATAAATAAATATCTTGAGTAAAATTGTATCGTATTTAATAGTCTTTCCTTGTAAAATTTAATAGTATTTTATACCCCTTAGCTTTAACATCATATACCGACCACAAAAGTCTTCAACACATATTTAATCAGAAACAACTGAATATGAGGCAGTGTAGGTGGATTGAATTGTTGAATGATTATGACTTTGAGATTCATTACCAATCGAGGAAGGCAAATGTGGTAGCCGACGCCTTGAGCAGGAAGGACTGAGAACCCATTCGAGTAAAATCTATGAATATAATGATTCACAATAATCTTACTACTCAAATAAAGGAGGCGCAACAAGGAGTTTTAAAAGAGGGAAATTTAAAGGATGAAATACCCAAAGGATCGGAGAAGCATCTTAATATTCGGGAAGACGGAACCCGGTATAGGGCTGAAAGGATTTAGGTACCAAAATTTGGAGATATGAGAGAAATGGTACTTAGAGAAGCTCATAAAACCAGATACTCAATACATCCTGGAACGGGGAAGATGTACAAGGATCTCAAGAAACATTTTTGGTGGCCGGGTATGAAAGCCGATGTTGCTAAATACGTAGGAGAATGTTTGACGTGTTCTAAGGTCAAAGCTGAGCATCAGAAACCATCAGGTCTACTTCAACAACCCGAAATCCCGGAATGGAAATGGGAAAATATTACCATGGATTTCATCACTAAATTGCCAAGGACTGCAAGTGGTTTTGATACTATTTGGGTAATAGTTGATCGTCTCACCAAATCAGCACACTTCCTGCCAATAAGAGAAGATGACAAGATGGATAAGTTAGCACGACTGTATGTGAAGGAAGTCATCTCCAGACATGGAATACCAATCTCTATTATCTCTGATAGGGATGGCAGATTTATTTCAAGATTCTGACAGACATTACAGCAAGCATTAGGAACTCGTCTAGACATGAGTACTGCCTATCATCCACAAAACTGATGGGCAGAGCGAAAGGATGATACAAACGCTTGAAGACATGCTACGAGCATGTGTTATTGATTTCGGAAACAGTTGGGATCGACACCTACCGTTAGCAGAATTTTTCTACAACAACAGTTATCATTCTAGTATTGAGATGACGCCGTTTGAGGCACTTTATGGTAGAAAGTGCAGGTCTCCGATTTGTTGGAATGAAGTGGGGGATAGACAGATTACGGGTCCGGAGATAATACAAGAAACTACCGAGAAAATCATCCAAATTCAACAAAGATTGAAAACCGCCCAGAGTCGACAAAAGAGCTACGTGGACAGTAAAAGAAAAGATATAGAGTTTGAAATTGGAGAAATGGTCATGCTTAAGGTTTCACCTTGGAAAGGCGTTGTTAGATTTGGTAAACGGGGGAAACTAAATCCAAGGTACATTGGACCATTCAAGATTATAGATTGTGTCGGACCAGTAGCTTACCAACTGGAGCTACCTCAACAACTCGCAACTGTACATAACACTTTCCACGTCTCAAATTTGAAGAAATGTTTTGCTAAAGAAGATCTCACTATTCCGTTGGACGAAATCCAAATCAATGAAAAACTTCAATTCATTGAAGAACCCATCGAAATAATGAATCGTGAGGTTAAAAGACTTAAACAAAACAAGATACCGATTGTTAAGGTTTGATGGAATGCTCGTAGAGGACCCGAGTTCACCTGGGAGTGTGAAGATCAGATGAAGAATAAATACCCGCATCTATTTCTAGAAGATTCGTCAACACTTTCAACAGCTTAAAATTTCGGGACGAAATTTATTTAACGGGTAGGTACTGTAGTGACCCGAACTTTTCCATGTTTATATATATTAAATGAAATTGATATTTACATGATTAAGTGTTTCCAACATGTTAAGCAATCAAACTTATTAAGACTTGATTAATTGGAATAGGTTTCATATAGACAAATGACCACCCAAGTTGACCGGTGATTCACGAACGTTAAAACTTGTAAAAACTATATGATGACATATATATGGTTATATATAGAGTTAACATGATTTTATTATAAGTATGTATCTCATTAGGTATTTTAACAATGAGTTATATACATAAAAATGAGACTATTAAATTAAGAAACTCGAAAACGATATATATATAACGATTATCGTTATAACGTCTTACTAGGTACATATGAATCATATTAAGATATTGATACACTTGTTTAATTATGTTAAATGATAAGTAAATATATCATTAAGTGTATTAACAATGAACTACATATGTAAAAATAAGACTACTAACTTAATGATTTTGAAACGAGACATATATGTAACGATTATCGTTGTAACGACATTTAATGTATATAGATCATATTAAGAGATATTCGTACATCATAATATCATGATAATATAATAATTTAAAATATCATTAGATATTATAAACATTGGGTTAACAACATTTAACAAGATCGTTAACCTAAAGGTTTTAAAACAACATTTACATGTAACGACTAACGATGACTTAAAGACTCAGTTAAAATGTATATACATGTAGTGTTTTAATATGTATTCATACACTTTTGAAAGACTTCAAGACACTTATCAAAATAGTTCTGCTTAACAAAAATGCTTACAATTACATCCTCGTTCAGTTTCATCAACAAATCTACTCGTATGCACCCGTATTCGTACTCGTACAATACACAGCTTTTAGATGTATATACTATTGGTATATATACTCCAATGATCAGCTCTTAGCAGTCCATGTGAGTCACCTAACACATGTGGGAACCATCATTTGGCAACTACCATGAAATATCTCATAAAATTACAAAAATATGAGTAATCATTCATGACTTATTTACATGAAAACAAAATTACATATCCTTTATATCTAATCCATACACCAACGACCAAAAACACCTACAAACACTTTCATTCTTCAATTTTCTTCATCTAATTGATCTCTCTCAAGTTCTATCTTCAAGTTCTAAGTGTTCTTCATAAATTCCAAAAGTTCTAGTTTCATAAAATCAAGAATACTTCCAAGATTGCAAGTTTAATTCAATTTCTATAACTATAACAATCTTATTTCAAGTGGAAATCTTACTTGAAATTGTTTTCGTGTCATGATTCTGCTTCAAAAACTTTCAAGCCATCCAAGGATCCTTTGAAGCTAGATCCATTTTTCTCATTTTCAGTAGGTTTATCCAAGGAACTTGAGGTAGTAATGATGTTCATAACATCATTCGATTCATACATAAAAAGCTGTCTTATTCAACGTTATAAACTTGTAATCACTAGAACATAGTTGAGTTAATTCTAAACTTGTTCGCAAATAAAGTTAATCCTTCTAACTAGACTTTTAAAATCAACTAAACACATCTTCTATATCTATATGATATGCTAACTTAATGATTTAAAACCCAGAAACACGATAAACACCATAAAACTGGATATACGCCGTCGTAGTAAAACCGGGGGCTGTTTTGGTTGGGATAATTAAAAGCTAAGAAGAACTTTGATTTAAAAGCTATACTTCTGGAAAAATGATTTTTCTTATGAACATGAAACTATATCCAAAAATCATGGTTAAACTCAAAGTGAAAGTATGTTTTTCAAAATGGTCAACAAGATGTCGTTCTTTCGATGGAAATGACTACCTCTTTCAAAAACAACTTGTAACTTGTATTTCTGACTATAAACTTATACTTTTTCTATTTATATTCATAAATTTAAGTTCAATACGAAACCGTAGCCACTGGAATCACTCAAAACGGATTAGAAACGAAGAAATGGCGAGTAAAACAAGATTGATAAAAACTACTCATTTTACCTACGTGAAAGTTAGTAATAAATCTATTCCAACCATAACCTAATCAACTTATATTGTATATTATGTAACCGTGAGATACCATAGACACGTATACAATATTTCGACCTATCATGTCGACCCATCTATATATATATTGCGGAACAACCATAGACACTCTATATGTGAATGTTGGAGTTAGCTATACAGGGTTGAGGTTGATTCCAAAATATATATATAGTTTGAGTTGTGATCAATACTGAGATACGTATACACTGGGTCTTAGATTGATTCAAGATAATATTTATCAATTTATTTCTGTACATCTAACTGTGGACAACTAGTTGTAGGTTACTAACGAGGACAGCTGACTTAATAAACTTAAAACATCAAAATGTATTAAAAGTATTGTAAATATATTTTGAACATACTTTGATATATATGTATATATTGTTATAGGTTCGTGAATCAACCAGTGGCTAAGTCTTACTTCCCGACGAAGTAAAAATCTGTGAAAGTGAGTTATAGTCCCACTTTTAAAATATAATATTTTTGGGATGAGAATACAGGCAGGTTTTATAAATGATTTACAAAATAGACACAAGTACGTGAAACTACATTCTATGGTTGAATTGTCGAAATCGAATATGCCCCTTTTATTAAGTCTGGTAATCTAAGAATTAGGGAATAGACACCCTAATTGACGCGAATCCTAAAGATAGATCTATTGGGCCTAACAAACCCCATCCAAAGTATCGGATGCTTTAGTACTTCAAAATTTATATCATATCCGAAGGGTGTCCCGGAATGATGGGGATATTCTTATATATGCATCTTGTTAATGTCGGTTACCAGGTGTTCACCATATGAATGATTTTTATCTCTATGTATGGGATGTGTATTGAAATATGAAATCTTGTGGTCTATTGTTACGATTTTATATATATAGGTTAAACCTATAACTCACCAACATTTTTGTTGACGTTTAAAGCATGTTTATTCTCAGGTGAATACTAAGAGCTTCCGCTGTTGCATACTAAAATAAGGACAAGATTTGGAGTCCATGTTTGTATGATATTGTGTAAAAACTGCATTCAAGAAACTGATTTCGATGTAACATATTTGTATTGTAAACCATTATGTAATGGTCGTGTGTAAACAGGATATTTTAGATTATCATTATTTGATAATCTACGTAAAGCTTTTTAAACCTTTATTTATGAAATAAAGGTTATGGTTTGTTTTAAAAATGAATGCAGTCTTTGAAAAAAAGTCTCATATAGAGGTCAAAACCTCGCAACGAAATCAATTAATATGGAACGTTTTTAATCAATAAGAACGGGACATTTCATTTGATCCTGCGGGAGATCAACTTTACAAACTAAATCTTGTGGTCTAAAACAACGGTCAAACTTTTGTTAAACCTATGAACTTCACTCAACCTTTTGGTTGACACTTTAGCATGTTTTGTCTCAGGTGCTGTTTGATTCAAGCTTACTTATCTACTGCTTATGTGATGCTACTTGGACATAGGATCAAGAGATTATCGCATTTATTACTATTGCATTTAAACATTTACTTTACTCCTTTGTAACGACATTTCATTTTTCGCTGCGTACTCCATAAAGTTTAACTTTCTCATTTAGTATTGTTCTCGTTATTATAATATGTTGGTATATTTTGATATTAAGTCACATTTTGCCCAGGCCCTAACTGGGGTGTGATAGAAGGTATCGTACTTTACGCCACCATGATACGAAGGTAACTCATTGAGAGTATTGTATGTGAGTAATTGTGACTTAAAGTGAATGCCTTCTCCAGAGATTATGTTATCCTTTTTATAGGGTTAGGCAATAGCTCTATCACCAGCTTTCTAGGTAGATTCAGTCTTCGAGGTGATCTCTGATAAGACAAAGGGGACTTTCCCTTCGGCCGACTGCAACTCCTGCTGGCTTAAGAAAGCTACCCTGCAACATTCCTCTTTTGTCATTTGGATGTTAGTGGAAGCGAGTTTGGTCAACCGCTTACTTCTCTCCTTCAGTCTAGGTGATCACCAACTCTGAAATTGGGATTCTACTTTGGTAGCATGAGATTGAGGATATCGCGCCCTCGATTTGTATTTGACATATGTGTTCTTGTGGTCCATTTTTATGTCATCTATCCTCGTTAGGCGCGATATCTCCGTTAGCTTAACTTCATTTATCTTGACGGGGGGATACACTATCAGTCGTATAATGGAAATGATGAGGTCGTCTCGGAGTCTTGTATAATGAAAAAGAAGTTGTTTTCAAGTCATGTGGACTTCGTGTCCTTGTCGTCCTTAGATCTCATGTAAGATTTAAATGATATGGCAAAGTTTTATCTTTCTATTGATGTGGCTTTGTGGGTATATGTTCAATCGGGTTTGGTTCGTCTATTTACTAGCTCATCCATACGTAAAATTCGTGTCTCGAGTAAACCAGTAAAGTTTGTCGGTGTTGAAGGCAAGTTAATAGTCGTAAGGGTAAGTTCAAGTAAATGATGTTACGAGCTCTGAATTGGAGATGTTTTCTAAGTTGCATGGAAAACGAGGATTATGTTCTGTCCACCAAATATATGGTTGATCTATTGACGTTTCCTTTTTGTCCGGTTTTGATTCTACCAATTTTCTGGGTAAGCCACATTCGAGGTTGTTTGTTCTTTTTCTTGGATATAGTTATTTCGTTTTGTAGTCTTAGTTTTGTTGGTTCTTTTATTGTTTTTTTTTTTTTTTTTTTTTTTTTTTGTTGTTTAGCTTTAGTTTGTTGGGATTTTGTGTGTGATATTTCTCAATAACATCATATATATCTATCTATCGCAATATCGTGTAAAAATGCTCTAGAATCAAGGATAATGAAGGCGTTTCTGCAAGTAATAGGCCAAGATGTGCAAATTTGTATCGGAGAGTAATTTATATAGAGTTTTGATGATTTATGACCTTGGTTGATCCCGATACAAGTTAAGGTCTAATTTATGCTCTAAAATGGTAAAACAAGACTCCAAAGGTGTTAGGCTTCGTCCAAATGAAAGAAGATTGAAAAGAAAACGAAACAGCAACTTTCAGTACATCGGGACGCCGTCCAATAATGTGGGACGCCGTCCTTCCTTTCAAACTGGGACGCCGTCCGGGCTTTTAGGACGCCGTCCAACCCTTAACAACGGGAGGCCGTCCAGCATTCTGGACGCCGTCCGTAAGTAGGTTTCAGCCTACTTTTGCCTTTTGACCTACTTTCTCCACTTTAAAACCTACTGATTGAGGAACTGTTTTATCACATACGAAACCAGAGGTTACAGAGACGATTTTGGGAGCAAATTTGGTGAACTCCAAGCTCTTGGAAGAGGTTCAACATCAAGTCTTCAAAGATCAAAACCTTCTCCATCCAAGATTCATTCTCTAGTAGGTTGTTTTCTTGTTCTCCAACAATGAATTCTACTTATCAGTTGATTGTTATTTTGTTTGTAATTATGATTGTTGGCTAAACTCTATAATGTTCATCTAGATAAATAACTGAGATGTTGAATGTTTACTTTTGATTGATTGTTATTATGCACGATAGTTTGATGTTTGAATACAAGAACCATTCTTGTTAAAGCTTAATCCTTTCGATTCAACTAGTTGATATGTTCATTTGATTAAGAAACATCATCTTGTTAAATTAATGTATTGATTTACACCTAGTGACATGTGTTTATCCATCTTTTACCAAAAGGGATAAGTTGAGTTCAAATGGTCAGCTTACATAGGGATGTAAGAACGACTCTTGTAGATACTTTCGGATAGCCTAATTGATATGTGTAGTTATATAGGTGAACGATCAATTCCCTAGATTATGTTATACATATTTTCATTACTAGATTCCATATAACTAATAGGTGTTAGTAATTTGCCTTATCTAGTGACGTTTATAGGGATCTTATTACCACCCTAAATTGATTACTTGGGTTGGGTGAATTGAGCATTTAACCGGACCAAGGGAATGAACTAGGCTAAATCATAAGTTGACATAGGAGTGGATCATGATCAACACACCATTGACTTGATCATTCTTCAAGTCTTTAGACTAGTTGAATTAGTTGATTACAAATAGGAGGTCTTAGATGACAAGAACATCACTTGCGTCTTGTAATCCCGTTTGAGTGTTTACTCAAGACTACTCTTGGTGAACCGATCAATTAGTTCTCGTGCATAACCAATCAATCCGGTCTTAATCTTAAATAACATTCAACATCGAGGGTAAAAAGTCTAGATGAGCATTTTTCCTTAAATTGATATCAAATCTATATTACTTACTTTCTTTGCACTTATTTTCATCTTATAAACTTAAAAGACCAAAAATATTGTTTTTACATTTAACCTTCTCTGATTTGGCTAAATCGTTAAATAGCCACCAAAACATAAAACTTGTACCTTTAAGCTTCATTTACTTAGTTAATCATAATATAGTTTATAATTCTAGTTTGACTAATACAACTGTCCTTGGAACGATACACGGAACTAAACCAGTTACTATACTACTACACGATCGGGTACACTGCCCGTTAGTGTGTAGCAATCTCTAATCGCTATTACTCCGCCCACTAGTGAGGTAAATTTTGAAATAAAAGGACCTATTCTTCAAATGATTAATAACAGGTGTCAATTTAGTGGTGGTCCGAATGAAGATGCAAACGAACATATTCGTCTCTTTCAAGAGATATGTCTTCTTTTCAAACTTAAACCAGACACTGACCAGGCCATATTTTTAAGACTTTTCCCATGGACACTCCATGGGGAAGCACGAAGTTGGTTAGATTCATTGGCCGAGGCTACGATAGAAACTTGGGATGGTATGTTGGAAAAATTTCTTAAGAAATATTTTCCAGCTTCTAAGTCCGCGAGACTCCAACATGAAATTACCCAATTCTGTCAAAAGCCGATGGAAACCTTGTACGAAGCATGGAATCGATTTTCCAAAATGCTAAGAGGTTGTCCAAAACATGGCTTGGATACCTTTCAAAAAGTCCAAATCTTTTACAAGGGTTGTGATGTTGCAACCCGAATTTCCATTGATCAAGCGTCCGGAGGTTCACTCATGAACCGAGCAAGAGGCTTATGAGATAATCGAGAAGCTAGCCGATTATTCTCATGAGTGGCATCAAGAACGACCAATTACTCGTAATGCTCAAGTCCAAAGCGCTGGTGCTTATGATGACCTTAGTTCCCTAAGTGTGAAAATAAACGGTGTTGCTCGAAACATGGACAAAATCACCAAGGAAATTCATAGTATGAAAGTAGGTTATGAATACTGTGGTGGACTCCATTTAGGAAAAGATTGTGATGCCGGTTTAACTATGGCTCAAAAAGAAGAAGTGGCTTTCATAATCCAAAGAAATAATAATCAATTTCAAGGAAGAGCCCAGTTTAACCGGAACTTCAACAACCCCTACAACCCTCAAGGTCAAAATTCTAATTACCAACAAGGGTCAAGTAGCGGGTACCAACAACAAACTCCGGGTTTTTATCAAAAACCCCAACAGGAAGAGAAAAAGTCAAATTTGGAGAGTATGTTGGAAAATTTAATTGCATCACAAACTCAGCTTGTCACAAACATAAACTAAACCAACGAGAAAAACAAACACCAGTTTAGAAACCAACAAGCCTCAATACAGAACTTGGAGAAGCAAATGAGTGGGTTAGCTAGTGTACTTAGTGAGAGAAAACCAGGAAGTTTACCGGGCGATACCAATAAGAACCCTCGAAATGAGCACGCCAATGTTATCACCACACGGAGTGGTTTAGCATACGATACTCTAAAAATGCCCAAAAATTTTGATTTCAGTGTTCCATTGAACCAAAATGATGAATCGGTTAAGGAGCCGGAACAAGTGGTTGAAAAGGAAGAACGGAAAAAACCCGTAGTGAAACCATATCAACCACCGCTCCCATACCCAAGAAAGCAAAAACAAGAAAGGCTAGAGGCCGAAAGGTCAAAATTCCTAGATATGTTTAAACAAATTAACATAAATATGCCTTTCATTGATGTAATCTCGGGTATGCCCAAGTATGCTAAGTTCTTAAAAGACTTACTTACTAATCGGAAGAAAATGGAGGAACTTTCATCCGTCACCATGAATGCCAATTGTTCAGCAATTTTAATGAACAAAATACCAAAGAAGTTAGCTGATCCTGGAAGTTTTACAATACCATGTCTCCTGGGAGATTTGGAATGCATTAAAGCATTAGCGGATTTAGGGGCTAGCATAAATTTAATGTCTTATTCATTATATGTTAAGCTAAACCCCGGGGTACTAAAACCAACCCGAATGGCAATTCAACTAGCGGACTGCTTCGTTAAATTCCCCCGTGGAATTTTAGAGAATATGTTAGTAAAAGTGGGTACCCTAGTATTTCCGACTGATTTTGTAATTTTGGACATGGAGGAGGACACACGTGTGCCTCTTATATTAGGTCGACCTTTCCTCAATACCGCTAGAGCTATGATAGATGTTCATGGGCAGAAATTGACCCTTAGTATTGAGGATATGAAGGTTACCTTTTCCGTTAACCATGCCTTGCAATACCCCGAGTCTACTGATGATCAATGTTATTATTTGCAAACCGTAGACACATATTCGGAGTTGTTGCAGGAATTTCCAGAATTGCAAGGTACGGGAGAATGCATTTTTGCGGAAGGTGATGAAGAGAATATGGTGGAAGAAGTGGAGATGTTGACCACCTTGATGGCTAACAGTTATGAGCCAAATGATGAAGAGTACAGAAAGTTGGATTTGGGAAATGAATACCGATGTAAAATATCGATTGAAGAACCCCCCGTTTTAGAACTCAAGCCACTTCCAAAACACTTGGAATATGCTTACCTTCAAGAGGGTTCTACTCTTCCGGTTATCATTTCATCCGAACTCTCTATAAGTGAGAAGTCTAAGCTTGTTTCCATGTTAAAAGCCCATAAACCGGCTCTAGCATGGAAAATTCATGACATCAAGGGTATAAGTCCCTCTTATTGTACACATAAGATATTAATAAAAGATAACTATAAACCATGTGTACAAAGACAAAGGCGACTGAACCCTAATATGCAGGAAGTCGTTAAAAAGGAGATTGCCAAACTCCTTGATGCAGGTCTTATTTACCCAATTTCGAATAGTCCTTGGGTGAGTCCAGTCCAATGTGTACCCAAAAAGGGTGGCATGACCGTTATCACCAATGAAGACGACCAATTAATTTCCACCAGGACTATCACGGGTTGGAGGGTATGCATTGATTACAGAAAATTAAATGATGCTACCCAAAAAGACCATTTTCCCCTTCCTTACATTGATCAAATATTGGAAAGGTTGGCAGGAAAGAATTTTTATTGTTTTCTTGACGGTTTCTCGGGATATTTCCAAATCCCTATAGCACCCGAGGACCAAGAGAAAACCACCTTTACATGCCCTTATGGTACTTTCTCATATCGACGTCTGCCCTTTGACTTATGCAATGCTCCTGCTACCTTCCAAAGGTGTATGGTAGCTATTTTTCATGATATGATTGAAGACTTTATGGAAGTATTCATGGATGACTTTTCAGTCTTCGGTGATTCTTTTGATTCATGTCTTCATAATCTTGAGCGTATATTGATTCGGTGTGAAGAATCTAATCTTGTTCTTAACTGAGAAAAATGCCATTTTATGGTAAGAGAGGGCATTATTTTAGGTCATAAAATTTTCTCTGCAGGACTGGAGGTGGACAGAGCTAAAGTGGAAGTCATAGCCAAATTACCACCACCGTCAAATGTAAAAGGTGTAAGAAGTTTTCTGGGGCACGCCGATTTTTACCGGCAGTTCATTAAAGATTTTTCCAAAATTGCAACCCCGATGAACAAACTTCTTGAGAAAGACGCTCCATTTGTCTTTACAGACGAGTGTCTAAACGCCTTTAACCTCCTGAAAGCAAAACTCACGCAATCACCCATTCTCATATCTCCGAATTGGTCAATTCCATTCGAACTTATGTATGACGCTAGTGACTTTGCTATTGGTGCAGTCTTGGGGCAAAGAATTGAAAAACATTTCAAGCCCATTTATTATGCTAGTAAGACATTGCAAGGAGCCCAACTTAATTACACTACCACCGAGAAGGAACTCCTGACAATTGTCTTTTCGTTTGATAAATTCTGATCCTATTTGGTACTAGCAAAGACGGTTGTCTATACAGACCATTCGGCATTAAAGTACTTGCTTGCTAAGTAAGATGCTAAACTCCGGTTAATACGTTGGGTCTTGCTTTTGCAATAATTCGACATTGATATTAAAGACAAAAATGGGGCCGAAAACCTACCAGCCGATCACCTTTCTCGACTTGAGAACCCGAATCTTGAGGTTCTCCATGAGACCGTTATTCAAGATAATTTTCCTGACAAAAATCTCATGAAAATTGAGAAAATTGATGATCCCTGGTTTGTAGACATAGCCAACTATCTTGCGGGTGGATTCCTCGAAACCGGTATGTCACATCAAAAATGAAAGAAATTTTTCAGTGACATAAAATACTATTTTTGGGAAACCCCGTATCTCTTTAAACGGTGTCCCGATGGGATAATCCGTCGTTGTGTCTCCGGGGAAGAATGCAATCAAATTCTTCTCCAATGTCATCTTGGTCCCACTGGTGGACATTTCGGACCCCAAGTCACGGGGAGAAAAGTCTATGAGGTCGGTTTTTATTGGCCTACCATCTTCAAAGATGCCCACCAAATTTGTAAATCATGCGATTCTTGCCAAAGGGCAGGAAAAATTAGTCAAAGAGACGAAATGCCTCAAAACATAATCCAAGTTTGTGAGGTTTTCGATATTTGGGGCATTGATTTCATGGGACCATTCCCAAAATCTAATTCCAACCAATACATACTCGTTGCTGTTGACTACGTGTCAAAATGGGCAGAAGCAAAGGCTCTCCCCACAAACGACGCACGAGTTGTTGTAGTTTTCCTTAAAGAGCTTTTTGCCCTATTCGGTACCCCGAAAGCGTTAATTAGTGACCTTGGTACCCATTTTTGCAACACCCAATTGGAAAAGGTGTTGAAACAATATGGGGTAACCCATAAAATTTCTACATCTTATCACCCACAAACAAGTGGGCAAGTTAAAAATACAAATCGGGCACTAAAAAGGATCCTTGAGAAAACGGTTGGATCAAATCCTAAGGTGTGGTCAACAAAGCTTGACGATGCTTTGTGGGCATTTAGAACCGCCCACAAAACTCCTATTGGAACCACACCTTATCGCCTAGTCTATGGAAAGGCATGTCATCTCCCTTTGGAGATAGAGCATAAATCACACTGGGCTCTTAAGACATGTAATCTCGATCTTACAGAAGCAGGAAACCTTCGTTTAAACCAACTTAATGAGTTGGATGAGTTGAGACAAAATGCCTATGAAAACTCGCTCATATACAAGAAAAAGACAAAAGTTTGGCACGACAACCGTCTTAGGAATCTGAAAGATTTTAAAGAGGGTGATCGTGTTTTGCTATTTAACTCACGATTTAAACTTTTCCCTGGAAAACTCAAGTCCCGATGGATGCGACCATTTGTTGTTAACAAGGCTTTTCCATATGGAACGGTGGAGTTAAGGAATGCAAAAGGTGAAACGTTTAAGGTGAATGGCCACCGGGTCAAGCACTATGTTGATGGTCCCCTAGAAATCGAAGATGAGGTTAGCCTCAACTTCCAGAACAAAGCATAAATCGAAATGGGGACGAGTTGGGTGAACGACTCGTTAAAAAAATGGTTCACAAATGTAAATATTTTGAATTGTGTGTACGATAATTTTTAGTTTTGTGCAAAATGATTTACGTTTGGACTTTAAACGTGCGAGTGTCGAAAAATTAGGTCAGTGAGTTTTAGTACATTTGGACGCCGTCCCATTTTTCTGGACGCCGTCCCACATTTTAATCCTGGACGCCGTCCCAAAAGCTAGACGCCGTCCCACTCTTTGACGTTGGACGCCGTCCCATAATCTGGACACCGTCCCAACTGCCTGACTCAAAAAAAAAAATTACGTGTTTTAAACCCTATCCACCCTATTTCTCAACCACAAAACACATTTTTATCAACTCTCTTCTGCCAAACACGAACACACTTCCAAAAACCCTAATTTCCTACCTCAAATTCGCGTTTCCTTCTACCAAATCCAAGCTCCAATCATGTTTTCTAGGGTATGGTTACTTCATTTTCACATTTTTCTTTCTCAATTACTTGAATTGTATGTTTATATGTATAAATTAGTGAAGGATAAGTGTGGGGTGTTTGATTTTCATGATTATTGTTTAGATTAACATGCCTTAGTTGTTTAATTACCCATATTGAGTTGATTTTGCAAAAATTACATGTTTTTAAGGGTATGCTCATGATTCTAGGGTTTGTGTAAATTGAATCCGAATTTAGGGTGGTTAATTCATGATGTTGAGTTTATGTATGATGTTAATGAAGGTTGTGAAGTGTTTAATTATTGTTGGTGATATAGATGTCAATTTGGCCGGTTCATAATTTGAATATTCTTGAATTTTTAGCATATTTTTGAAATGAAATGAACTTATGAAACATGTATGCTTGAATTTCATTTGTGTGAGCCTGTTGAAGTAGATTGATGGTATGGGTTGCTATAATGTATGACGTTATAATGGTCATTTGAGCTAAAATTGTGAAAATTGTGTTATGATTTGTGATGAATATCATTAGAATGCAAGTTTAAATGTTATGACCTATAAACGCAACACGCTTGAGTCCTAAGTTATGTGAAGTTGTGATTTTCATTTTTGAAAGTGTAGTAGAGAGTTCATGTTGACTTTGGTTAAAAATTGTGAATATACGCTTTTGTTTAAATGATTCATAATACTTATGAACTTTGAATGGAATGATTAAGTTCTCTTGCTACTCGGTTATGTTTTTAGCTAACATTAACACAACGGTCTCTATGTTCTTTTGGTTTGGTGTTATTATGTTTTGCAGGGACAATCTAGCCGAGGAGGACCAGCAAAGAGAGGCAGGACCGCAGGTTTGGCTCCACCACCACCACCACCGCAACAACATTCATCATCATCGTCTGGAGAGGAAGAAGAGGAGGATCTAAATGATCCTCGAGTTTGGTTGAGACTGGTTCAAAATGACGACGACTACGCAGAAACATTTGAGAGGGTAAACAGTAGGCCTATTAATGCCACATGGTACTTTATCTGGGGCTCGTTGGATGAGGCGGGTATGCACCGACATGTTTCCAACTTATTAGCCATCCCCTACGGTAGGATAGTTACCCACGCATGGGAACAAGTTTTCAGCATCAACGAATCAATTTATCCCGTACTACTAAAAGAATTCTACTCAACGGTACGGTTTAATAATGTCCGTGATTATTTGTTAAATGATTTTCTTCGGTTTAGGTTGGGGGGCGAATATAGGGGTATAAGCAGTTTTGAGCTATGCAGAGTTTTGGATATTTTTGAGGAACTCACCGACACCTAGTTAGGTGATTACTTACAGAGTTTCGATTACGTTGGTCGAGTTCCATTTCATGAGATTGCTTATTGGCGAAGAATTTGTGGGCCAAATGCATCTACACCATTCAGATCGAGCAGACACAGGTATAATGAGATTGCATCCCGGGATGATAGACTTCTTCATCGACTTATTGCATGCACTTTCAATGCAAGAGTCGAAGGCAACGAAAAGGTTAAAACTTTGGATCTATGGATAATGGACCAAATTAAACGGGGTTGCTATACCGACATTCCTGGGTTGATAGGAAACTATTTCCTGGCCATCGCTATCGAGACACGGCGAGACAAGCCGCTTCTTGGAGGCCACTACAACACCAGAATTGCTCGACACTTCAACATAGATTTCAGCCGATTACAGGAGTGTACTAACATCATGAAACCATTAAAGAAGGTTTCTTATATCAATGCTGAAATTCTTATGAAAGATAGAAATGGGCATTTGGTACCTTTTGTGGCAGGTGGCGCAGGTCGCGCGAGTGGTAGTGGCGTGCAGCAAGAACAGCAGGTAGAGGAGGAAGCAGAAATGGAGGCGCAAACGAACGTTGGTGATCAGGGTCCTTGGCATCCGTCCCAATCTAGTTGGGACAGTTTGGTTAGTAGTGTTAATAATATGAGGTTGAGTCCGAGTGAGCAAAGGACACATAACGACCGAATGTGGGATAGTAATCAGCGAATGGAGCAACGACAGATTGCTCAAGTGCACGATCAGGGATGGATGAGTTATGGTATTGACTGGAATAACCATAACTCAGAGTTGTTTTATTCCAACCCCGAGCAGTACTATGGGACGACACGTCTGACACCCCAATATTACACGGATCATTAAAACCCACCTCCTCCTCACCCGATTTATGATAATAACGCTGCGATGCAGGATGCTAGGAACCGGTTTGATCAGGAATACCCGCAAGGACGCCCGTACAGAGATGGTTCGGGAAACTACTTTTGGCCATATGGTAACTAATCCAGTTAAGGCCTGCGTGCCTTTGATCATTTTGTACACTGTTTTCAGACAATTTCATTCGTGTGGTGTGTTTTTAAACAATATTTGGTTTGTAATAATTGACTAATTGTGTGGTTTGATAATGGGTGTGGTTGAACAAAAACACCATTATTTTTATTATTATTTGTGTGGTTTGTTAATTTGTGCAGCGTGATTGAACTTCAAAGACTGGCATTAAGTTCAGCAACATTTGATATTATGATGTGTGTATGATGATAATCTCGGAATGGACGATGCTCTTATGCTGGCAGTAAGTTCAGCGGCATCCGTCTACATATTCCACGATTTGCAGGTTAAGAAATTGAAAATTTCTACAATCACCCTATCACTTTGCCCTCTAAATTTAATCCCTTTTCTGATTTCATGCAATGAGGGCCTTGCATGTTCTCAAGTGTGGGGTGGGGAATAGAAATTTATCGGGAACTCGTTTTACTAAAATTAAGGCGTTTATTTAAAAATTTTAAAATTTTCAAGTAGCCTTAAAAACGATTAAATGTCCAAAAACCATGTTACACACATTGTGGTCTTAAAATCTAGAAAATAAATGTTGATTTATGTTTTAAATTATTAATAGTCTTTGAAGTTGATCTATCATTCAATTATATGGATGAAAATCCTACTAGTTTAATAAAGCTAACTTGTAGGTCACTTGTACCAAAACGAGTGTAAACCGTGAGAGAGCGGTGATTGTATAGCGTGGTCGGAAACCGGATCTCGCGCCAGATCGAAAACTCTAAGGACGATCCTCATTGTTTCTCCTAACAAGGACAATGTTGCGTCCGACCACTTCTTATGACCAATAGGATGTATCTATTCCATCCTCAAGGAAGTAAAGTCTTCCGAATGACACACTTACTGATTCAATTCAAGAGATGTAGTCCAGACCAGATGTAGGGTGACGAAAAATCTTGAAAAGTCATTGCTAAAATCGACTGGAAATCTACCAGGCCTCAACATTAAATAGGGAAACTGGTAGTCAAAAGCTTTTCTCAGTGAGGGAGAATTGCTGGCCAAATGGGAAGCGCACCATGATACACACAATGTCAGTGAATTGATCAGATTCCCAGTGGATAACCTCCGGAAAGGTAAAATATCAGCTTTTAAGACTGATGAACCTCAATCTTCATGATTGATTTAACGGATTAGATGATTACCTCATAATTGTCAATGATGTCCGGACGTAATGTGTATCCTCCTAAGCACATTATTTTCTTACCGACATCTCATGATGTTAGGTACCGTGGGAGGGATTGGCTTGACCAATAGCGGGAAACCCGCACTCATTTTTCAAAATTCAGAAAATTCGACAAAATTGGAAAATGTGCCTAGTATTAAAACTAGCATGATATTTTCAAAAACCATAAAACGTTTTCATAAGGTCCTGATTTCCGTAGGATCAAATTTTTCGGATACTTGGCTCTAATCTCCCAAAAATGTGTGTGTGTGTGTGTGTGTGTGTGTTTCCATTGTGTATATAGCGTGAGTGTGATTACAATAAAGGTGTTTTATACTTAAAGCGTGTGTTTCATATAGCGTGAGTTGCGTTTCATATCAACGTGTGTGTTTCGTGTGCTTCGAGTGATTTATGTAATGTTTGTAATCTATATTGTGTGATTGTGTTTGATATTGTTCTATTTTGTAAAGAAAGAATTGCTTGAGGACAAGCAAGGTTTAAGTGTGGGGTGTTTTGATATTGCTCAATAACATCATATATATCTATCGCAATATCGTGTAAAAATGCTCTAGAATCAAGGATAATGAAGGCGTTTCTACAAGTAATAGGCCAAGATGTGAAAATTTGTATCGGAGAGTAATTTATATAGAGTTTTGATGATTTATGACCTTGGTTGATCCCGATACAAGTTAAGGTCTAATTTATGCTCTAAAATGGTAAAACAAGACTCCAAAGGTGTTAGGCTTCGTCCAAATGAAAGAAGATTGAAAAGAAAATGAAACAGCAACTTTCAGTACATCGGGACGCCGTCCAATAATGTGGGACGCCGTCCGGGCTTTTAGGATGCCGTCCAGCCCTTAACAACGGGATGCCGTCCAGCATTCTGGACGCCGTCCGGAAGTAGGTTTCAGCCTACTTTTGCCTTTTGACCTACTTTCTCCACTTTAAAACCTACTGATTGAGGAACTGTTTTATCACATATGAAACCAGAGGTTACAGAGACGATTTTGGGAGAAATTTGGTGAACTCCAAGCTCTTGGAAGAGGCTCAACATCAAGTCTTCAAAGATCAAAACCTTCTCCATCCAAGATTCATTCTCTAGTAGGTTGTTTTCTTGTTCTCCAATAATGAATTCTACTTATCAGTTGATTGTTATTTTGTTTGTAATTATGATTGTTGGCTAAACTCTATAATGTTCATCTAGATAAATAACTGAGATGTTGAATGTTTACTTTTGATTGATTGTTATTATGCACGATAGTTTGATGTTTGAATACAAGAACCATTCTTGTTAAAGCTTAATCCTTTCGATTCAACTAGTTGATATGTTCATTTGATTAAGAAACATCATCTTGTTAAATTAATGTATTGATTTACACCTAGTGACATGTGTTTATCCATCTTTTACCAAAAGGGATAAGTTGAGTTCAAATGGTCAGCTTACATAGGGATGTAAGAACGACTCTTGTAGATACTTTCGGATAGCCTAATTGATATGTGTAGTTATATATGTGAACGATAAATTCCCTAGATTATGTTATACATATTTTCATTACTCGATTCCATATAACTAATAGGTGTTAGTAATTTGCCTTATCTAGTGACGTTTATAGGGATCTTATTACCACCCTAAATTGATTACTTGGGTTGGATGAATTGAGCATTTAACCGGACCAAGGGAATGAACTAGGCTAAATCATAAGTTGACATAGGAGTGGATCATGATCAACACACCATTGACTTGATCATTCTTCAAGTCTTTAGACTAGTTGAATTAGTTGATTACAAATAGGAGGTCTTAGATGACAAGAACATCACTTGCGTCTTGTAATCCCGTTTGAGTGTTTACTCAAGACTACTCTTGGTGAACCGATCAATTAGTTCTCGTGCATAACCAATCAATCCGGTCTTAATCTTAAATAACATTCAACATCGAGGGTAAAAAGTCTAGATGAGCATTTTTCCTTAAATTGATATCAAATCTATATTACTTACTTTCTTTGCACTTATTTTCATCTTATAAACTTAAAAGACCAAAAATATTGTTTTTACATTTAACCTTCTCTGATTTGGCTAAATCGTTAAATAGCCACCAAATCATAAAACTTGTACCTTTAAGCTTCATTTACTTAGTTAATCATAATATAGTTTATAATTCTAGTTTGACTAATACAACTGTCCTTGGAACGATACACGGAACTAAACCAGTTACTATACTACTACACGATCGGGTACACTGCCCGTTAGTGTGTAGCAATCTCTAATCGGTATTTTTCCATATTATTTTATACAACAATTTATATACCACTTTTCGCACATCAGTGTGGTTTCACTTTCTCTTTGGCTAGGGATGTTTTGCCCAGTTCTGTTTTCTAGCATGATGTTCATCCTTGTTTTGTAATCGTATAGTTTCTTTCATCTTTAATGAAAGATTTCCTTTCTATTATATTTCTTCCCTTTTTTTGTTGAAAAATCAACTTTAATTAAAACAAAAAACCATACAATAAACCATACAATAAGAGGGCTCTTGAGCCTAACAGACACTCGAGAAACTACGCTACATCTATTCACAGCAAATAACAAACTAATGGACTCGCAAAAGAATTTATGCAGGAAAAACCCAAACCACCTAAACAAACTCTAAGTTGGGGTTAGACTTGAAAAAACAAGTGACGATGAAGCGCTGTACAGTTCCCAAAAACTCGGCTATAAAGCACAAACGGGTCATCACACTTACCCCTTCTTAAGAGCTCGATCACGGGTTCGGATGAAAAAACCTGCATATTTGACCGATTCCACTTTTAGATGTAGGGTTAACATCAAAAATCTTAGGGTTAGATAACCAACTTTTCCCTTCAAGATTAAGATTACGACCGCGACAATTTATTCACTCGAAGGATTTAACTTGGATGTCGGAGATGATTTT
Source organism: Rutidosis leptorrhynchoides (assembly GCF_046630445.1). Lineage (NCBI taxonomy): Eukaryota > Viridiplantae > Streptophyta > Magnoliopsida > Asterales > Asteraceae > Rutidosis > Rutidosis leptorrhynchoides. The sequence goes on along the minus strand of NC_092335.1, from coordinate 400,398,156 downwards.
CGGGATACACATCGTATTTTTACCGAAGACATGGTCATTGCGATTTTTCCAGATGCAATAGCTAGTGATCCATATTACGGCTTGCCAAATTGATGCACCTGTTCTGGTTTGGAAGCTCGGGTTGGAAGGCTTGATCAAGTCTGCAATATCAGGAAAGTTGAGAGTATCGAAGTTTCACCACTTACGAATACGTTCCCAAATATCTTTTGCTTTTTTACAAGAGATTAGTGTGTGGTGGATAGTTTCAGTCTCATCTTCACATACCGGGAAATTTGACGAGGATAATACAATGCCTCTAATGGAAAGTTTAGAACGTACCGGTAATTTATTTAACATCGCTCTCCAAACAAAAATTCCAATCTTTTGTTAAAGCAACTTATTTGATGGTGTAGGAGACGGAGAATGAATGCGTGCTGACTCGAACTCAGTTAACAGATTGACGAGGGTGCTAGATGCGTACAGATTGTTGGTGCTGCAGGTCCAGATCCAGCCGTCCTTGTCTTTCCCTGAAAAAGAACACGTACTGATTTTCTCAATAAGGCTTTCCAGCTCTGATCCTGCTCTCCACCTAGGTTCCGAAGACCACGCCCAGCTGAAAGAAACTGCAGAATCTGACTTTACAAAACGATCTGCAACTGTGGCATTTTTGTCATTTCCAAATGGTAAAGTCTAGGATATAAAACTTTTAGCTCTTCGGGACCTCACCATTTTTCATTCCAGAAGTCCGTTTCGTTTCCACTACCTAGCACTTTAACAAATGAATTAGAAATATCACACCCTAAGTTCTTTAGGGTGTGTTCAACATTAATAATACCAAACCAAGTTCGTCCCGAAAGTTTCTTAGGAAGGGTATCGGGGCACGAAGATATACAACCAACCCTCCATTTCGCCCATAAATAGTTTTGATTACTCGTGACCAAAGGGAGTTATCACCATTTATAAATTTCCACCACCATTTAATAAGGAGGGCAAAGTTTTTAAATTTAATTGATCTGACATTTAAACCCCCTGAGTCATAAGGTAATAGAATTTGGTTCCATTTTACCCAAACCATTTTTCTAGATTCCGAAGACCCGCCCCAAAAAAAAATCACGACGCATACCTTTAGGTTCTTTAACGACACCCGAGGGAGCTTTAAAAATAGAAAAGTAGTACAAGGGGAAACTACTTAGAACTGATTTAATAAGCGTGAGTCTCCCATCGAAGGACATGGTTCTAGCCTTCCAATTTGATAGTCGTTTTTTGTACTTATCTAGTATAGGTTACCAATTACTATGAAGTTTGAGATTCGCTCCAATTGGTAACCCTAGATAGTTAAATGGAAATTTCCCTACACTACAACTAAACCAAGAGGCAGTAAGGTTAAATTCTCTAGAAGATAATCCGATTCCATAGATACAACTTTTGTTTAAGTTTATTTTGAGACCCGAGAGTTCCTCGAAACATTTGAGAATTTTTAAAGTATTCCTAGCTTCCGATTTACTCCATCTACCAAAAAGTATCGTGTCATCCGCGTATTACAAATGGGATACCACCACTTTGTCAGTTCCTACTTTTACCCCATTAATGACCTTTTCTTTTATTGCCATATTTAAAAGGTAGTTGAGACCTTCGCTTGAAATTATGAAGAGAAAAGGGGAGAGTGAGTCGCCTTGTCTAACTCCCCTTTTGGGAAAAATTGCTCGGTTGGAGAACCATTAATGAGCACGGAAATAGATGTGGAGGAAAGACACGACATAATCCAATTGATCCATTTTTTTCTGAATCCCATGAAACCCATTATGTCGGATAACTCCCAATTAACGCAATCAAAAGCTTTTTCGAAGTCAACTTTAAAAATATAGCTTTTTTCTTTTCTAGCCTTAAGATCATCCATCGATTCAAGTGCTATTAATATTCCATCTAGGATATTTCTATCATTTATGAACGCACTTTGTTCATGTCCTATTAGCCTTGGAATAACTTTTCGAATTCTATTAGCAAGTAACTTAGAGAGTATTTTGTAATAGCTGCATATGAGACTAATTGGGCGATAATTCGAGAAATTTAGTGGATCATTCACCTTTGTGATGAGGGTAATGAATGATGCATTGCATCCATTTGAAATAGATTCTGTTTCCCAAAACCAGCTTAGAGCATGCATGAGATCTTCTTTAATGATTTCCTAAAATTTGATATAGAAAAGGATATTAAATCAATATGGCCCCGGTGCTTTATTCTTGCCGCAACTTTTTATAGCTTCTAACGTTTCTTTTTCAGAGAATTTCTCTTCAAGTTTATCAGCTACTGTGGGTTCTAAATGCAATCCGTTCCAATGGTTTAGTTTGAACATATTATAGGATTGCTTTTCGAAATCTCAGAAGGATTACAAGACCATGTACCCGCGACGCTTATCCCATGAATGTTGTTTTTATGTTGTCGTTTATTAATAAAAGAGTGGAAGAACTTGCTATTCTCATCACCTTCTAATGCCCATTTAAGTCTAGACTTTTGTTTGAGCATCGCGTTTAACGTTTTCTCTTTTTGTAATAGCGTAGCCTGATCCTCCAGCCATTTGAATCTGAGATTTTCGTCAAAAGGGGCTGTTTCAGCTCGAATTTCCCAGTCATTTATTACTTTGGTGAGTTCTTCAATTTCGGTTTTCAGTTTGGTTTGAGGAGTGGAGAACCATTTTTGAAGATCTTGTTTGACTATTTTCATCTTTTCTCAGAAAATGCAATCAGGTTTATACCCGCCAACCTTCGATTCCCATGCTTTCTTGACAATATCATGAGAAACTTGATGATTTATCCAATCATTAAAGACCTTTATAGGTTTTGGCCCAAAGTCAGTATTCCCCACTTTTAGAATTATCGGGCAGTGGTCCGTGTGTTTCTTGTCAAGAACCATCGCACACAAGTTTGGCCACTGCTGGATACAATTTTCAGACACTAAAATGTGTAGTGACCCGAACTTTTCCATGTTTATATATATTAATTGAGATTGATATTTACATGACTAAATGTTTCCAACGTGTTAAGAAATCAAACTAGTTAAGACTTGATTAAATGAAATAAGTTTCATATAGACAATTAATCACCCAAGTTGACCGGCGATTCACGAACGTTACAAAATTGTGAAAACTACATGTTGTGGTATATATAGACATATATATGTGGTTTACATGAGATTATGATGAGTAAGTATCTCACTAAGTATATTAACAATGTGTGATATACATAAGAAATGAGATTACTAAGTTAAGAACCTCGAAATGATATATATAACGATTATTGTTATGATAACGTCTACTAAATACATATGTATCATATTAAGATATTGATACACTATATTTAACATGATAAAATGATATTTAAATATATCATTAAGTGTGTTAACAATGAACTACATATGTAAAAACAAGACTACTAACTCAAGAATTACGAAACGAGACTTATATGTAACGATTATCGTTGTAACGATATTTTAATGTATGTATCATATTAATAGATATTCATACATCATAATATCATGATAATATAATAATTTAACATCTCATTTAATATAATAAACATTGGGTTAACAACATTAATTTAGATCGTTAACTTAAAGGTTTCAAAACAACACTTACATGTAACGACTAACGAAGACTTAACGAATCCATTAGAATGTATATACAAGTTTTGTTTTTATATGTATTCTTACACTTTTGAAAGACTTCAATACACATATCAAAGTACTTCTACTTAACAAAAATGCTTACAATTACATCCTCGTTCAGTTTCATCAACAATTCTACCCGTATGCACCCGTATTCGTACTCGTACAACACACAGCTTTTAGATGTATGTACTATTGGTATATACACTCCAATGATCAGCTCTTAGCAGCCCATGTGAGTTACCTAACACATGTGGGAACCATCATTTGGCAACTAGCATGAAATATCTCATAAAATTACAAAAATATTAGTAATCATTCATGACTTATTTACATGAAAACAAAATTACATATCCTTTATATCTAATCCATTTACCAATGACCAATAACACCTACAAACACTTTCATTATTCAATTTTCTTCATCTAATTGATCTCTCTCAAGTTCCATCTTCAAGTTCTAAGTGTTCTTCATAAATTCCATAAGTAAAGTTTCATAAAAATCAAGAATACTTCCAAGTTTGCAAGTCTACTTCCAAGCTTTCTAATCCATTCCAAGTAATCATCTAAGATCAAGGAACCTTTGTTATTTATAGTAGGTTATCTTTCTAATTCAAGGTAATATTCATATTCAAACTTTGATTCAATTTCTACAACTATAACAATCTTATTTCGAGTGAAAATCTTACTTGAACTGTTTTCGTGTCATGTTTCTGCTTCAAGAACTTTCAAGCCATCCAAGGATCCTTTGAAGCTAGATCCATTTTTTTCATTTCCAGTAGTTTTATCCAGAAAACTTGAGGTAGTAATGATGTTCATAACATCATTCAATTCATACATATAAAGCTATCTTATTCAAAGGTTTAAACTTGTAATAACTAGAACATAGTTTAGTTAATTCTAAACTTGTTCGCAAATAAAAGTTAATCCTTCTAACTTGACTTTTAAAATCAACTAAATACATGTTCTATATCTATATGATATACTAACTTAATAATTTAAAACCTGGAAACACAATGAACACCATAAAATCGGATATACGCGGTCGTAGTGAAACCGGGGGCTGTTTTGGTTTGGATAATTAAAAACTATGATAAAGTTTGATTTAAAAGTTGTTCTTCTGGGAAAATGATTTTTCATATGAACATGAAACTATATCCAAAAATCTTGGTTAAACTCAAAGTGAAAGTATGTTTTTCAAAATGGTCATCAAGATGTCGTTTTTTCGACGGAAATGACTACCTCTTTAGTAATTGACATGTAACTTAAATTTCCAACTATAAACCTATACTTTTTCTATTTGGATTCTTAAATTAGAGTTCAATATGAAACCATAGCAATTTTATTCACTCAAAACAGATTTAAAATGAAGAAGTTATGGGTAAAACAAGATTGGATATTTTTGATCTTTTTAGCTACGGGAAATGTTTAACAAATCTATACAAATCATATTCTAGCTAACTTATATTGTATTATACATGTATTCTAATATATTATGTAATCTTGGGATACCATAGACACGTATGCAAATGTTTTGACATATCATATCGACCCATGTATATATTATTTGGAACAACCATAGACACTCTATATGCAGTAATGTTGGAGTTAGCTATACAGGGTTGAGGTTGATTCCAAAAATATATATACTTTGAGTTGTGATCTAGCCTGAGATGTGTATACACTGGGTCGTGGATTGATTCAAGATAATATATATCAATTTATTTCTGTACATCTAAATGTAGACAACTAGTTGTAGGTTACTAACGAGGACAGCTGACTTAATACACTCAAATCTTTAAAACAATATAAAAATGGTTGTAATTATATTTTGATCATACTTTGATATATATGTACATATTTGTATAGGTTCGTGAATCGATCCGTGGCCAAGTCTTATTTCCGAGGAAGGAAATATCTGTGAAAGTGAGTTATAGTCCCACTTTTAAAATCTAATATTTTTGGGATGAGAATACATGCAGGTTTTATAAATGATTTACAAAATAGATACAAGTACGTGAAACTACATTCTATGGTTGAATTATCGAAATCGAATATGCCCTTTTTATAAAGTCTGGTAATCTAAGAATTAGGGAACAGACACCCTAATTGACGCAAATCCTAAAGATAGATCTATTGGGCCTAACAAACCCCATCCAAAGTACCGGATGCTTTAGTACTTCAAAATTTATATCATATCCGAAGGGTGTCCCGGAATGATGGGGATATTCTTATATATGCATCTTGTTAATGTCGATTACCAGGTGTTCACCATATAAATAATTTTTATCTCTATGTATGGGATGTGTATTGAAATATGAAATCTTGTGGTCTATTGTTATGATTTGATATTTATAGGTTAAACCTATAACTCACCAACATTTTTGTTGACGTTTAAAGCATGTTTATTCTCAGGTGAATACTAAGAGCTTCCGCTGTTGCATACTAAAATAAGGACAAGATTTGGAGTCCATGTTTGTATGATATTGTGTAAAAACTGCATTCAAGAAACATATGTCGATGTAATATATTTCTATTGTAAACCATTATGTAATGATCGTGTGTAAACAGTATATTTTAGATTATCATTATTTGATAATCTACGTAATGTTTTTAAAACCTTTATTGATAAAATAAAGGTTATGGTTGTTTTAAAAATGAATGCAGTCTTTGAAAAACGTCTCATATAGAGGTCAAAACCTCGCAACGAAATCAATTAATATGTCACATTTATAATCAATATGAACGGGACATTTCAAAATGCGATCTAGTTTACTGAATTTTGAGACCGTTATCGCTGATTCTGGTGTATAATCTGCCGCCTAGAGGAATATCAAATAGCTCGTTGTCTTTGATGAATTTGTTAAAAAGGGCTGCTCTACTTTCAATAAACTCAGTGTTTTTCCTCTCCGTTTTAAATCTTACTTCATTGAAGTCTCCAAGAATAATCCACATTGCTCCATTATATTCCATTACATCATTTAGCTCATCCCACATTCTCTTTTTAGCTTCATCGGTATGTGGACCATAGATTTTTATGAGAATCAATTCGGTACCTACATCTTTCACATTTCCTTTTACCGCAATAAAGGAATCACGCTCAACAACATGATTAGCAATAATAAACTTCGAGTCCCAAATCATCAAGATTCCCCCCGAGTTACCTCTAGAATTTTTAACACCATACTTATAATCTCGATTATTAAAAGTTTTTTCTATCTAGTCGTCTTGAAAATTTCTGCATTTGGTTTCTTGCAGTGCTATGATGTTAGGATTTTCTAGATTAAAAAGTCTTTTGAACCAATTCGTTTTAATAGTATCTTCTATCCCTAGACCTCTAATATTAAGAGTTAATATCTTCATTTGAAACAAGTATAAGAGTCACGAAAAAAGTACCTTTTATAATGACTCTCATTTTTCCATACTACATTTCTCATATTTCCATTCAATACTTTTCCTTATTAAATGCCCAATAAAATAGTTAAACTTGATAAGTAAACTTTAATCGATAAAGGTTAGGCGTTAAGAATTATAAAATACGATAATTAACTTTGTACATTAATTGACAAGTTAATAAAAATAATAAGTTAATAAACTTTTGTGAGTAAATAAATAACTAAAAAGACTTGTGTAATTAAAATGAATAAACTTGAATAAATAAGGGTTATTAAGCTAAATTAAAGTACAAGGACTTAAGTGAAAATATTAAAACCCTAGCTCATAAAACCCTAGACAATTTGGAAGGGTAAAATTACCCATATACCCCTCAAATTTTCGGCCCAAATCACTAACCCTAACCCTTTTTCCAAGCTAACTTGATCCCTAATTAATTCCTTATAAAACTTTAATTCTAGAATGCTCCTATCCTCCCTATAAATAGACCCCTAGGCTAAACCATTCCATGTACCAAATCATAATTACATCCCTCACTCAAAAATCTCTCTCTCCCTCTCTAATTTTCGGCCAAAACCGAAAATCCCCCCACCACCATCGAAATCCTTAGGGTTTCCAAGAAATCTTCAAGTGTTCTTCGCGTTCTTCGTGTTTTTCAAGAATCTTCAAGGTGTTCTTCAAGATATTCAAGGCTTTGATCTTCCATCTTCATCAAGTTCTTCTTTTCTTTGTTAATCTTCTTGAATCTTCAAAGGTATAAACATAAAACCCTAATCTATTTTCTTAATTCTTTGATCTTTGATTTAATCTATATTCACATAAAATCATAAACACATAAACATTAGAACAAACCTAGATCTATATATGTAAAAAAAAATAATATGAATATATGTATGTATGTATAATGTCGACTAAAAAAAGGGGGGGAAACTTTGATCTCTAAAACCCTAGATTATAATTAGGAGATTTGTTAGTGTTTAATTAAGGAAACAAAATAACTATATATACATATACATATATATCGATACATATATATATACTTGTAAAAATTAAATTTTTGTATATATATATATACGATTACATATACATATACATACTAAAACCTTAAACCCTAATTATACCTAAACTATACTACTTTAATCAAACCCTAGTTTCATTAAAAACCTAATTAATTACTAAACTCTAATTCATTAAACCTAACCTTAATTAATTAATAACACTTTAATTATTAAACCCTAATCATTACCTAATCATTACTACATTAAATAAAACCCTAATTTACTAAACCCTAATTTATGAAACCTTAGGACACTAATTACTAAACCCTAGTTAATTAAATACCACTTTAAATAACTAACTCTAATTAATGAAACCCTAATACTACTATTAACATATATACACTATTACTATTACTAGCACCTATAATCTACTACTTATATTATAACACTTAAGAACGTTTTGGGATATGTATTAGAGATGTATAGATCTTCGAACTTTTTTTACGAATGGTTCTACTAGACTCTAGGCAGAGGGTTTGGACTTCCGATTTAAAGGGTCCTATGGCTCAAGCCCCTAGATCTCAAATGGCCATTCGAAGGGAAAAGGGTGATTGGAAGCTGATCTAATACGACAAGTATCCTAAAATGGAAAACACTCTTTAAGTAGAAACTTTCTAAGTATAGAAACTTACTAGGAACAGAAATTTAGTGAAACAAACTATACATAAACACGTACTTAAACTCAAACATGGGCAAAACACTTAACTACTCTTAAATATCAATAGGTTGACTTTCCTGCTCACTCGTTCAACTCTCTATTCTGAGGAATAACTCTCTCTCTACTTACTAAGGGTGAACTCATAGCCCCTCTTTATTGCTAGCAAATTTACTTACTTACTTTTGGGGTGAGACACATGCTGTTTTTACTTTTTACACTTTAGACACAAGTACCAAACTACTTAAACTATGCTATACCCGGCTATGTCCGACTAAGTCCCTACAGTGATATTTTTAAGTGCTGCGGCATGCTTAATTATTGGGGGTAGGCCTATCGGGAGTAACGTCCCCGATACATTTAACTAAGTCTTTGTATTACTTGAAAATGAAATTTAACCGACAAGGAGAACTAACTTGTCATGGGGCAAACTTGAATGTTTAGTCTAAATATCACGCATTGGCATAACTTTTGATCTTGCGAGATCAACTTTACAAACTAAGTCTTGTGGTCTAAAACAACGGTCAAACTTTTGTTAAACCTATGAACTTCACTCAACCTTTTTGGTTGACACTTTAGCATATTTTATCTCAGGTGCTGTTTGATTCAAGCTTACATATCTACTGCTTATGTGATGCTATTTGGACATAGGATCAAGAGATTATCGCATATTTTACCTTTGCATTTGAACAATTATTTATTTCCGATTGTAACAACATTTCATTTTTCCGCTTCGTACTCATTCAAGTTAATTTAATCATTTAGTTTTGTTCTCGTTTATATAATATGTTGGTATATTTTGATATTAAGTCACATTTCACCCAGGCCCTAACTGGGGGTGTGATAGATTGGTATCAGAGCATAACCAGGCTGTTATAGAGAACCAAGATTGCATTTTTATGTGTGCCTTATTTTATAGCTAGGGTGCCTTAGCAATCAAGGAAACTATAATGTAGTGACCCGAACTTTTCCATGTTTATATATATATTAAATGAAATTGTTATTTACATGATTAAGTGTTTCCAACATGTTAAGCAATCAAACTTGTTAAGACTTGATTAATTGAAATAGGTTTCATATAGACAATTGACCACCCAAGTTGACCGGTGATTCACGAACGTTAAAACTTGTAAAAACTATACGATGACATATATATGGTTATATATATAGTTAACATAATTTTATTATAAGTATGTATCTCATTAGGTATTTTAACAATGAGTTATATACATAAAAATGAGACTATTAATTTAAGAAACTCGAAAACGATATATATAACGATTATCGTTATAACAACGTATTACTAGGTACATATGAATCATATTAAGATATTGATACACATGGTTAATTATGTTAAATGATAAGTAAATATATTATTAAGTGTATTAACAATGAAATACATATGTAAAAATAAGACTACTAACTTAATGATTTCGAAACGAGACATATATGTAACGATTATCGTTGTAACGACATTTAACTGTATATATATCATACTAAGATATATTATATATCATAATATCATGATAATATAACAATTTAATATCTCATTTGTTATAATAAACAATGGGTTAACAACATTCAACAAGATCGTTAACCTAAAGGTTTCAAAACAAACATTTACATGTAACGACTAACGATGATTTAACGACTCAGTTAAAATGTATATACATGTAGTGTTTTAATATGTATTCATACACTTTTAAAAGACTTCAAGACACTTATCAAAATACTTCTACTTAACAAAAATGCTTACAATTACATCCTCGTTCAGTTTCATCAACAATTCTACTCGTATGCACCCGTATTCGTACTAGTACAATACACAGCTTTTAGATGTATGTACTATTGGTATATACACTCCGATGATCAGATCTTAACAGCCCATGTGAGTCACCTAACACATGTGGGAACCATCATTTGGCAACTAGCATGAAATATCTCATAAAATTACAAAAATATGAGTAATCATTCATGACTTATTTACATGAAAACAAAATTACATATCCTTTATATCTAATCCATACACCAATGACCAAAAATACCTACAAACACTTTCATTCTTCAATTTTCTTCATCTAATTGATCTCTCTCAAGTTTTATCTTCAAGTTCTAAGTGTTCTTCATAAATTCCAAAAGTTCTAGTTTCATAAAATCAAGAATACTTCCAAGATTGCAAGTTTACTTCGAAGTTTTCTAAATCCATTCCAAATAATCATCCAAGATCAAGAAACCTTTGTTAATTACAGTAGGTTATCTTTCTAATACAAGGTAACAATCATATTCAAACTTTAATTCAATTTCTATAACTATAACAATCTTATTTCGAGTGGAAATCTTACTTGAAATTGTTTTCGTGTCATGATTCTGCTTCAAGAACTTTCAAGCCATCCAAGGATCCTTTGAAGCTAGATCTATTTTTCTCATTTCCAGTAGGTTTATCCAAGGAACTTGAGGTAGTAATGATGTTCATAACATCATTCGATTCATACATATAAGGTTATCTTATTCGAAGGTTTAAACTTGTAATCACTAGAACATAGTTTAGTTAATTCTAAACTTGTTCACAAATAAAAGTTAATCCTTCTAACTTGACTTTTAAAATCAACTAAACACATGTTCTATATCTATATGATATGCTAACTTAATGATTTAAAACCTGGAAACACGAAAAACACCGTAAAACCGGATTTACGCCGTCGTAGTAACACCGCGGGCTGTTTTGGGTTAGTTAATTAAAAACTATGATAAACTTTGATTTAAAAGTTGTATTCTGGGAAAATGATTTTTATTATGAACATGAAACTATATCAAAAAATTATGGTTAAACTCAAAGTGGAAGTATGTTTTCTAAAATGGTCATCTAGACGTCATTCTTTCGACTGAAATGACTACCTTTACAAAAATAACTTGTAACTTATTTTTCTGACTATAAACCTATTCTTTTTCTGTTTAGATTCATAAAATAGAGTTCAATATGAAACCATAGCAATTTGATTCACTCAAAACGGATTTAAAATGAAGAAGTTATGGGTAAAACAAGATTGGATAATTTTTCTCATTTTAGCTACGTGAAAATTGGTAACAAATCTATTCCAACCATAACTTAATCAACTTGTATTGTATATTATGTAATCTTGAGATACCATAGACACGTATACAATTTTTCGACCTATCATGTCGACACATCTATATATATTTCGGAACAACCATAGACACTCTATATGTGAATGTTGGAGTTAGCTATAAGGGTTGAGGTTGATTCCAAAATATATATAGTTTGAGTTGTGATTAATACTGAGATACGTATACACTGGGTCGTGGATTGATTCAAGATAATATTTATCGATTTATTTCTGTACATCTAACTGTGGACAACTAGTTGTAGGTTACTAACGAGGACAGCTGACTTAATAAACTTAAAACATCAAAATATATTAAAAGTGTTGTAAATATATTTTGAACATACTTTGATATATATGTATATATTGTTATAGGTTCGTGAATCAACCAGTAGCCAAGTCTTACTTCCCGACGAAGTAAAAATCTGTGAAAGTGAGTTATAGTCCCACTTTTAAAATCTAATATTTTTGGGATGAGAATACATGCAGGATTTATAAATGATTTACAAAATAGACACAAGTACGTGAAACTACATTCTATGATTGAATGATCGAAATCGAATATGCCCCTTTTTATTAAGTCTGGTAATCTAAGAATTAGGGAACAGACACCCTAATTGATGCGAATCCTAAAGATAGATCTATTGGGCCTAACAAACCCCATCCAAAGTACCGGATGCTTTAGTACTTCGAAATTTATATCATATCTGAAGGGTGTCCCGGAATGATGGGGATATTCTTATATATGCATCTTGTTAATGTCGGTTACCAGGTGTTCACCATATAAATGATTTGTATCTCTATGTATGGGATGTGTATTGAAATATGAAATCTTGTGGTCTATTGTTACGATTTGATATATATAGGTTAAACCTATAACTCACCAACATTTTTGTTGACGTTTAAAGCATGTTTATTCTCAGGTGAATACTAAGAGCTTCCGCTGTTGCATACTAAAATAAGGACAAGATTTGGAGTCCATGTTTGTATGATATTGTGTAAAAACTGCATTCAAGAAACTGATTTCGATGTAACATATTTGTATTGTAAACCATTATGTAATGGTCGTGTGTAAACAGGATATTTTAGATTATCATTATTTGATAATCTACGTAAAGCTTTTTAAACCTTTATTTATGAAATAAAGGTTATGGTTTGTTTTAAAAATGAATGCAGTCTTTGAAAAACGTCTCATATAGAGGTCAAAACCTCGCAACGAAATCAATTAATATGGAACGTTTTTAATCAATAAGAACGGGACATTTCAGTTGGTATCCGAGCGTTGGTCTTAGAGAACCAGAAAATTTGCATTAGTGTGTCTTATCGAGTTTGTTAGGATGCATTAGTGAGTCTGGACTTCGACCGTGTTTTCTTTAAAAATGATTGCTTAACATTTTTGTTGGAAACTATATATTATTAACATGTATATATTATGTGATATATTAATCTCTTAACATGTTTGATATTGTGTGATAGATGTCTACCTCTAGCACAAATCCCATTGACTCACCTAATAATAACGAAGAGTCGAATATATATTGGACTGATTCACAAGTTCCCGAAGAAGAACCGGAAGAAGAATCAGAACCGGAAGAAGAATCAGAACCGGAAGAGGAGGAACCGGAGGAGGAAATAGAACCGGTGGGGGAAATAATAAAACGGTTAAGTAAAAGAAAATCCTCAACCAACCGACCAAGGTTAATTATGGTCAATGGTGTTTCCGCCAAGGAAGCAAAATATTGGGAGGATTACCAATTCTCCGATGAATCGGATTTCGACGAGAATTCCGATGATGTTATAGAAATTACCCCAACTGAATTTAAAAAGGCAAAAGAAAATAATAAGGGAAAGGGCATAAAAATAGAGAAATCTAATTCCAACCCCGATGAACTTTATATGTATCGTCAACCCCCGAAGCCCTTAAGTTGTAACAATGACCCGGGAACCTCTAAACCACCAGGTTTTTCTAAACCGTTGTGGAAAACGACAACTCGTATTAGGGGAACATCATATATCCCTAGAAACTTGGCAAAACGAACCAAAACCGAAGAAGAAGAAACGAGCGAGTTGGAATAAGATAGTTGTATTCATGTGGTGTAATATATGTAATATAGCGTGCTTATGCTTTATGATATATGTAAAAAATTGCTTGTATTAATAAGTATTTTTTTTTATGAATCTAACTCTTGTCTATTTTACAGTATAAAAACACAAAATGGATAGACAACCCAATATTTTAAGAGACCTACCCGGAGACATGATTGATGAAATCTTGTCTAGAGTCGGTCAAAATTCTTCGGCACAACTATTTACGGCGAAATCAGTTTGTAAGACATTCGAAGAACGTTCCAAGAATGTCTTGGTTTATAAGAGACTTTCAATTGAAAGATGGGGGATATCACATTGGGAAACCCATAAGTTACGATGTGTTTACTTTGACGCATATATTGCGGGGAACCCAAATGCTATTTTACGCAACGGGTTAAGAAATTATTTTGACTCAATGTATCCGAATATAGGACTTCATGATTTAGAAAAAGCGGCTAACATGCAACATAAAGAAGCATGCTATGCTTACGGGTTAGTAATGTTCGCTTCTCACCAAAGTGAGAAAAAGAACATCGGGCTACAACTATTAAACAAAACGTTCCCACAAGTAACGGAGTCGGTAATTGGGGTAAGAAATGAGGTTTTTAGGTTATTACGAGACAGTTGGTCATTACGTAACCCTCGTCCCTTTGACGACGTTACAACACGCTGTCTTATCAATGGCCATAACGGTTATGTTCCACAAGACCAAGGATGGGAAGTAGTCCTAGTAAAACCAGAATGCATGACTTGTTTCTGGACGTATGAATTACGTGTCTTTATTGCCTTTGCTGAATGACTTGTGTACTAGCTAGAATTATCTTCACAACTATCTGGTATCAAAGTTATTGTGTGCTATATTTCATGCTTTATGTAAAATAAGCGGTATTGTAAGTTTGTAAAATATTGTATAAAAGTTTGAACGCGAAATATTATTATAATCAGTTTTTCATATAGAATTGTAGTAGTTGAATTGTATATTAGCTACTAAGTATGAACTTAACGGGTAGGTACTACCCGAATTTAAACTTATAAAACGCTAAAATGAAGAAAAAGCTTTTATAAATGAGTTCATATTATGCTACGAAATACTATTAACTACTCTTAATATTCTGTATGATTAACTTGTTCCATTTAAATATTTTGAAGGAAATGGCACCGACTACTCGACACATCGTGAATATGAATGAAGAGGAATTCCGTACTTTTCTAGCTTCAAACATAGCCGCAGTACAGGCTGCGCTACATACCAACAATAACCTTGGATCTAGCAGTACAGGAAATCGTGTAGGATGCACCTACAAAGAATTCACTGCCAGCAAACCTTTGGAATTTGATGGAACCGAAGGACCGATCAGATTGAAACGGTGGACCGAGAAGGTCGAATCGGTGTTTGACATAAGTAAGTGTACTGAAGAGGACAAAGTGAAGTATGCTACGCATACCTTCACAGGTTCTGTGTTAACATGGTGGAATACCTATCTAGAGCAAGTGGGACAAGATGATGCGTACGCACTACCGTGGTCAGCATTCAAGCACTTGATGAACGAGAAGTACCGTTCCAGAACCGAGGTCAATAAGCTCAAGACAGAACTTAGAGGGTTACGAACCCAAGGATTTGATATTACCACGTACGAAAGACGATTCACAGAATTGTGCCTATTGTGTCCGGGAGTGTTCGAAGATGAGGAAGAGAAGATCGACGCGTTTGTGAAAGGATTACCGGAAAGAATCCAAGAAGATATAAGTTCACACGAGCCCGCCTCCATACAACAGGCATGTAGAATGGCTCACAAACTAGTGAACCAGATTGAGGAAAGAATTAAAGAACAGACGGCTGAAGAGGCCAATGTGAAGCAAGTCAAAATAAAGTGGGAGGAAAACGGTGATAAGAATCACCAATACAACAACAACAGCAATTACAATAATAAACGCAACAATTATCCCAACAATCGCAACATCAATCGCAACTACAACAAACGACCCAACAACAACAACAACAACAACAACAACAACAACAACAACAACAACAACAATAGTAACTACAACAATCATCCCAACAACAATAACAACTGCAACAACAACAACAATCAGAAGCAGCTATGCCAAAGGTGTGAAAAGTATCACTCGGGGTTCTGCACCAAATTTTGCAACAAGTGTAAAAGAAATGGTCATAGCGCGGCGAAGTGTGAGGTCTACGGACCAGGGGTTAACAGAACGAAAGGAACAAATGGTGTCGGAACGAGTAATGGCGGAGCAAGTAGTGTCGGAGCAAGTTATGCCAATGTAGTTTGTTATAAATGTGGAAAACCGGGCCACATTATTAGAAATTGCCCGAACCTGAAGAACACGAATGGACAAGGCCGCGGAAGAGTTTTCAATATTAATGCGGCAGAGGCACAGGAAGACCCGGAGCTTGTTACGGGTACGTTTCTTATTGACAATAAATCTGCTTACGTTTTATTTGATTCGGGTGCGGATAGAAGCTATATGAGTAGAGATTTTTGTGCTAAATAAAGTTGTCCATTGACGCCGTTAGATAGTAAATTTTTACTCGAATTAGCAAACGGTAAATTAATTTCAGCAGATAATATATGCCGGAATCGAGAAATTAAATTGGGTAGCGAAATATTTAAGATTGATTTGATACCAGTACAGTTAGGGAGTTTTGATGTAATAGTTGGCATGGACTGGCTGAAGAAGGTGAAAGCAGAGATCGTATGTTATAAAAATGCAATTCACATTGTACGAGAAGAAGGATAACCCTTAATGGTGTACGGAGAAAAGGGCAACATGAAGCTACATCTTATTAGTAATTTGAAGGCACAAAAACTAATAAGAAAAGGTTGCTATGCTGTTCTAGCACACATCGAGAAAGTACAATGTAACAACCTAAACCAACCCGCGAAAAAACCACGTGAAAATACAAAATAAAAAAAAATTTGCTGCACAGTGAACTGGCGCGGCGCGCCAGTATGGCCGCGCGGCACGCCATTCGGGTCTGTCCGGAAAGTCTCAAAATGCTAAAAAGATTGACTAGTTCCCGACACTTTTAGACGAAACGCTTTTTACCATACATCCAAATATGTAAAACTAACTTGTTTCAAATATAAAATCAATGTTTTACAGGCGGGGCCCACATCGGCCGTTTTACGAGTTTAATACAATTTACGAGTTTCGACCACCAAAAAGTTTAAGTTCCAAACTACACAATGAGCATGGCGTTTGGGATTAAACTACCCAACTATCGGTCAAACTCCAAGACCTACTAAAGCCAAAAGCGTCCCCTAGCATCAAGCGGGATCTCTAGTCCAAAACGATGCCCTTACCCTTGTCCAAGACCGAACCTATAAAATGGTAAACAACGAGAGGGTAAGCAAAGCTTAGTGAATGCAATAATTATACATACATATATATAACCTATCTATTTGCAATCACAATTACCGAATACCTTGTACGAACTTGAAACTCAAATTAGCATAACATCATACCCGAAATACTTAACAAGTCGCACATTATCACAAAACCGCATTAGCATATACTCAACACAATATATTTAAACAATATGCCAAACAATCAACAATCTCAATATGGTTAACCATAACGCTATGGTGCTACCGGCTCGTGGTTCACACCATACGCAATTGAGTCATACTCTTTTATAGTGCTACCGGCTCGTGGTTCACACTCGATGCTACCGGCTCGTGGTTCACATCTTAGTTTATAGTGCTACCGGCTCGTGGTTCACACTCGATGCTACCGGCTCGTGGTTCACATCTTAGTTTATAGTGCTACCGGCTCGTGGTTCACACTCGATCACACACATGTTATGGCACTACCGGCTCGATGGTTCATACCATAACACCCACAAATAAATACGTCATATACACATACGTATAATTACTCCACTCACCTTAGAGTCTTCGTGAAAAGATACCCGAGCTTGCGAAACCTCAAAGTAACGTACCTATCACATTATACATATTATCAAATGCAAACTCAAGTCGGTCAACCAATTCTTTCACCATTCCTAAGTCATTTTGACCCAAAGTGCAATCCCGACCCATTTTGCACTATTAACCCTAATAATGGGTCAACTTCACCAAAAACCCTAACTCTAGTCAAATATGGTCTTATTACATTTTTAAATCACCAATTTAACTCATTTTCACACATGCAAGACCACTTAGGTCATTAAAGACCCATTTGACCCATTTCAAGGTCAACACACCCATTTGGGTCATCCATGCCCAATTAACACCCATTTACATATCATTGAAGTGTTCTAGTACTTTAACTAACTAATTAGGTTCATAAACATAAATTAACACTTTGAAAACCCTAATTAGTTACCTTTGAGTATACATGACCCAAAATCACCCAAAACCCCCAAATTACTAGCAAGTGGGTTTTGTGTGCATCACTAACCCAAACCCTAACCCTTAATGCAATTAAAGTAAGAATCTAGGTTTTAGAACTTACCAACACAATCACTACGTAGCTAGCGACTAGATGAACGACTTTAGAACTCGCACTAAGACCCGATTCAACCTCCTTTACCCTTTAATGAAGCTTTCTCACTCAAGAAATGCACTCTCTCACTAGAATTGATTTGGAGAGGATAAGGTGGTTGTGAATGGAGTTAATGAGCTCCCAAAATTGATCTAAGGCATTAAATTCGGACCCCAAGGTGATTTTACCAAAATGCCCTCAAAATATCTAATTAAAAAGAAAAGGGGAATCTGTCGCAGACAGATGGCGCGGCGCGCCACATAGCCGAGCGGCGCGCGACCTCCCAGTTCAGCATCTTTTGTCCTTTTTAATTATGTGCAACAAAAATCCCAAACTTGAGTAACTCATATACACATATGTACACTACGAATATTCGGGTCTTACAACTCTCCCCCACTTATTCGGATTGCGTCCTCGCAATCCAAGCCGCATGACACGAGGGAAGATAAACTAACACGAACTCTTCGGGCTCCCAAGTGAACTCGGAACCTTTACTTCGTCGCCATTGAACCTTAAAGGTCCTCACCTCTTTATTCCTCAACATTTTCACCTTCTCGTCAAGGATAGCAATCGGTTCTTCGACATATTCTAACTTGTTGTTTAGCTCGATCTCGTCTAAAGGCATCCATGAGGAATCATCCGCAAGACGCTTACGGAGGTGGGAAACATGAAATGTATTATGGATCCCCGCAAGCTCTTCGGGTAATTCCAATCGATATGCAACTTCACCAACACGAGCTAAAACCTTGAATGGTCCAATAAACCGAGGAGCTAACTTTCCCCGTTTTCGAAATCGAATAATACCTTTCCATGGCGAAACCTTAAGCATCACCATATCGCCTTCTTGGAACTCAATCAATCGCCTACGTCTATCGGCATACGACTTTTGCTTATCTTGAGCCTTCTTCAAATGTTCCCTAATCAAATCGATCTTGCTATTGGTCTCTAAAACCAAATCGGTACTCCCGATCTCTCTTTGACCCACTTCTCCCCAACAAACGGGAGTTCGACACCTATGCCCATAAAGCATTTCGTAAGGTGGCATCCCGATACTAGTATGATAACTATTATTGTACGAGAATTCCACCAAAGGCAAATGCTCATCCCAACTACCACCGAAGTCAATGATGCACGCTCGTAGCATATCTTCCAAAGTTTGATTCGTACGTTCGGTTTGACCGTCCGTTTGAGGATGATACGCCGTGCTCAACTTCAATTGCGTACCCATATCTTCATGAAACTTTTCCCAAAACCGAGATGTAAAACGGGTATCTCGATCCGAAATAATAGATACAGGAACCCCATGTCGCGAGACCACTTCCTTGATAAACAACTTAGCCAAGGTCTCCGACGATATCGCTTCTTTAATGGGAAGAAACAAAGCGCTTTTTGTCAATCGGTCAACGATAACCCAAATCGAATCGAATTGGGTTCTCGCCGTTTTAGGTAACTTTGTAATGAAATCCATGGTAATGTGCTCCCATTTCCATTTCGGGATTTCTAACGGTTGCAACTTACCATACGGCTTTTGGTGTTCGGCTTTTACTTGTAAACACGTGACACATTGCTCAACATACTTCACAACATCACGTTTCATGCCCGGCCACCAATAATCTCTCTTCAAGTCATGATACATTTTTGTCGCGCCCGGATGATTGGAATATTTTGACTTATGTGCTTCATCAAGTAGCACCCGTCGGTAATCACCCATCTTAGGCACCCACACACTTCCTTGAAAGGACAACAAACCACGCGGGCCTATAGTAATGAACTCCGCTCGGCCCACGATTCGTTCCATATGCTTATTGTGAACGTAAGCCTCTATTTGAATCTCGCCAAGCTTCTCAAGAAAATCGTCGGAAATAATCAAATGTAACGACCCCACTTTTATCGCCGGATGTTGACTCTTTCGACTCAACGCATCCGCGACAACATTCGCCTTACCCGGGTGATAAAGTATTTCACAATCGTAGTCTTTCACCACATCCATCCACCTACATTGGCGATAATTCAAATCTCGTTGATTAAAGAGATGTTTCAAACTCTTATGATCCGAATAAATCGTACACTTGACACCATACAAGTAATGGCGCCAAATTTTCAACGCATGCACTACCGCTGCCAACTCAAGATCATGAGTCGGATACCTCGTTTCATGTTCCTTTAATTGTCGTGAGGCATAAGCGATGACCTTACCTCTTTGCATTAGAACACACCCGAGACCATTTAAGGAAGCATCACAATAAACCACCATGTCTTCAACACCTTCCGGTAACACTAACACCGGAGCTTGACACAACTTCTCTTTTAACAATTGAAAAGCAATTTCTTGCTCGTTCTCCCAACCAAACCTCGCATTCTTCCTTGTCAATTTCGTCAATGAAGAAGCGATCTTAGAAAAATCTTGGATAAACCGACGATAATAACCGGCCAATCCGAGAAAACTTCGGATTTTCGTAGGTGTAGTCGGTCGTCCCCAATTCTTCACCGTTTCGATCTTCCCCGGATCTACTTGAATACCGTTTTCGTTCACGATATGACCAAGGAATTGAACTTCCCTTAGCCAAAATTCACATTTGGAGAACTTTGCATACAACTTCTCCTTTCGTAGCGTCTTTAATACTTCACGCAAATGACGTTCATGCTCGTTCATACTTTTCGAGTAGACTAGTATGTCGTCAATGAACACTATTACTGACTTGTCCAACATAGGTTGGCACACTCGGTTCATAAGATCCATGAATGCCGCCGGTGCATTCGTAAGACCAAAGGGCATAACTACAAACTCATAATGCCCGTAACGCGTTCGAAAAGCCGTTTTCTCTATGTCTTCCTCACGGACCCGCATTTGGTGATAGCCGGACCGTAGGTCGATCTTAGAGAAATACGTTGCACCTTGAAGTTGATCAAATAAATCGTCAATCCTAAGTAATGGATAACGATTCTTGATCGTCACTTTATTCAACTCACGGTAATCAATGCACATACGCATACTACCATCCTTCTTCTTCACAAATAACACCGGAGCGCCCCATGGCGAAGCACTCGGTCGAATAAAACCCTTCTCGAGCAACTCTTGGGTTTGATTTAATAACTCTTGCATCTCTGTTGGCGCTAAACGATAAGGAGTTTTAGCAATGGGGGTAGCCCCCGGAACCAACTCGATGCGAAATTCAACTTGTCTTTCCGCCGGAACACCCGGTAATTCGTCCGGAAAAACGTCTTCGAATTCACTAACAACCGGAATTTCACGAATAGGTGGTGGCTCATTGCGAGTATCAACAACATGAGCAAGGAAAGCCATACCACCGGTAACAACAAAACGACGTGCCCGTGCAAAAGTGCATATCGACACCGGTCTCCTTCGCTTATCACCATGAATAATTAACCCTCCCCCACTTAGGGTCTTCACACGAATAAACTTATCATGGCATGCAATATCGGCTCTATAACGATCGAGCCAATCCATACCAATGACAATATCAAAGTCGCCCAAGGTCATTGGAACAAGATCAATTTTAAAGGTTTCGGCACCAAAAACAACATCACAATTTTCACACACATCAACCACTAGCACCGTCTTGCCGTCCGCTATTTCGAATTCTATCGGACGACTTAACTTAGCTAACGGTCTATTAAGTTTAGGCACAAATTTAGGAGACACAAACGACAAATTTGCACCGCTATCGAAAAGAATCCTTGCCGGATTAGAATTAACCATGTAAGTACCTGAGACAACTTCGTGCGATTGTTTAGCTTCATCATTGGTCATCAAGTAGTTGCGACCCCTAGCTGTACCCGCCGCCTTCTCTAACCGCTTCACATTATCATTTCGCAAATCGGGACACTCCGGCTTCTTATGCCCCTCTTTACCACAATTAAAGCAAGTGATTTTGGTCGACGCCTTGGTGCAATCACGGGCCATGTGTCCTCTTTGATTACAATTATAACACGTGGGCCCGAAACCCCCGGAAGCACCCTTCTTCACACTATTAAAGCTTTCGGAGCCTTTCTTGGACTTCTTATTTGAGAAGTTCGAATGACTTGAACCCTCAAACTTCCTCTTTGAAAAAGTAAAATCGCTCTTTCTTGGCACCTCCGGCTCAAAACCCCGAGCAAATTCAAATAATTCGTCAAAAGACTTAGCCATACCTCGACTAATCTTACCCTTGTACTCATCATTTAAAGTGCGGTAGAAATCCTTCATTAGCTTGTGATCATCACCAACATACTCCGGGCAAAAACGAGTCTTTGCCAAGAAGGTAGACTTAAGAGTAACTAAGTCCATTGAACCTTGTTGCAAATGGTGCAACTTGTCCCGGATTCTATCGAGATCGGAAGAAGTTCGGTATTCCTTGAAAAACTCCTTCTTAAATTCTTCCCACGTCAAGCCCATACATTGTTCCTCACCATACAAGTTGATTTTATCATCCCACCATAACTTAGCCTCTTCTCGTAGCATGCTAGAGCCATACCTCGCCTTCTTCTCGGGAGGACATTCCGAGGTACGGAAAGCTCCCTCGATGTCGGAGATCCAACATGTACTTTTTAAAGGATCTCGTACCCCATTAAACATCGGGGGTTGAGCGTCCTTGAAATTCTTGTAGTGGAAGTCCCGCCTTCCTTCACCTCCTTCACCACGAGGATAAATGTTTCTAGCATCAAGGGCCCCTTCGATAGTGGCCTTCATTCGTTCATTTATCAAATCGGTCACCTGCCCATCGACCGAATCTTGGAAGACTTTTCGGACGTCCGTAAGAAAATCTGCTTTTAACTTTTTAAAGACGGCCTCAACCTTGGCCGAAAACTCGGCGTCCTCACTTGTACTTCCGTTATCATGATCGGGTCCGTTTCTCGTCTTCATTGTATAAAACGAAGTAGGTTAAGCGGCGAAACAAAAGTCATAACACGTATGTATATACATATACACCACACTACCCCATCTTGTTCAACAATCATCGTACATTGCTTGTTCGACACGATTTGCGCCCGTAACAATGGTAGCTAATCATTGTTACGCGAGCACGTCGCATTAACTTGCTAGTACAACGTCCATCTCGCTCGATGCTCGCTAAACATACATAACAAATAGCGCATGATTAGTTTACATAAACCTATGCATAAACCAATCCTGATTCGACCCAAAGTCCTACAAGTCTCGCATAAACGCGCATACAAAAAGTCTAAGTCTAGGCGCCTATCTCAAGTCACCTAAATCCCTTAGACCATGCTCTGATACCACTTGTAACGACCCAAACCAACCCGCGAATAAAACCACGTGAAAATACAAAATAAAAAAAATTTTGCTGCACAGTGAACTGGCGCGGCGCGCCAGTATGGCCGCGCAGCGCGCCATTCGGGTCTGTCCGGAAAGTCTCAAAATGCGAAAAAGATTGACTAGTTCCCGACACTTTTAGACGAAACGCTTTTTACCATACATCCAAATATGTAAAACTAACTTGTTTCAAATATAAAATCAATGTTTTACAGGCGGGGCCCACATCGGCCATTTTACGAGTTTACCACAATTTACGAGTTTCGACCACCAAAAAGTTTAAGTTCCAAACTACACAATGAGCATGGCGTTTGGGATTAAACTACCCAACTATCGGTCAAACTCCAAGAGCTACTAAAGCCAAAAGCGTCCCCTAGCATCAAGCGGGATCTCTAGTCCAAAACGATGCCCTTACCCTTGTCCAAAACCGAACCTATAAAATGGTAAACAACGAGAGGGTAAGCAAAGCTTAGTGAATGCAATAATTATACATACATATATATAACCCATCTATTTGCAATCACAATTACCGAATACCTTGTACGAACTTGAAACTCAAATTAGCATAACATCATACCCGAAATACTTAACAAGTCGCACATTATCACAAAACCGCATTAGCATATACTCATCACAATATATTTAAACAATATGCCAAACAATCAACAATCTCAATATGGTTAACCATAAGGCTATGGTGCTACCGGCTCGTGGTTCACACCATACGCAATTGAGTCATACTCTTTTATAGTGCTACCGGCTCGTGGTTCACACTCGATGCTACCGGCTCGTGGTTCACATCTTAGTTTATAGTGCTACCGGCTCGTGGTTCACACTCGATGCTACCGGCTCGTGGTTCATATCTTAGTTTATAGTGCTACCGGCTCGTGGTTCACACTCGATCACACACATGTTATGGCACTACCGGCTCGATGGTTCATACCATAACACCCACAAATAAATACGTCATATACACATACGTATAATTACTCCACTCACCTTAGAGTCTTCGTGAAAAGATACCCGAGCTTGCGAAACCTCAAAGTAACGTACCTATCACATTATACATATTATCAAACGCAAACTCAAGTCGGTCAACCAATTCTTTCACCATTCCTAAGTCATTTTGACCCAAAGTGCAATCCTGACCCATTTTGCACTATTAACCCTAATAATGGGTCAACTTCACCAAAAACCCTAACTCTAGTCAAATATGGTCTTATTACATTTTTAAATCACCAATTTAACTCATTTTCACACATGCAAGACCACTTAGGTCATTAAAGACCCATTTGACCCATTTCAAGGTCAACACACCCATTTGGGTCATCCATGCCCAATTAACACCCATTTACATATCATTGAAGTGTTCTAGTACTTTAACTAACTAATTAGGTTCATAAACATAAATTAACACTTTGAAAACCCTAATTAGTTACCTTTGGGTCTACATGACCCAAAATCACCCAAAACCCCCAAATTACTAGCAAGTGGGTTTTGTGTGCATCACTAACCCAAACCCTAACCCTTAATGCAATTAAAGTAAGAATCTAGGTTTTAGAACTTACCAAAACAATCACTACGTAGCTAGCGACTAGATGAACGACTTTAGAACTCGCACTAAGACCCGATTCAACCTCCTTTACCCTTTAATAAAGCTTTCTCACTCAAGAAATGCACTCTCTCACTAGAATTGAATTGGAGAGGATAAGGTGGTTGTGAATGGAGTTAATGAGCTCCCAAAACTGATCTAAGGCATTAAATTCGGACCCCAAGGTGATTTTACCAAAATGCCCTCAAAATATCTAATTAAAAAGAAAAGGGGAATCTGTCGCAGACAGATGGCGCGGCGCGCCACATAGCCGCGCGGCGCGCCACATAGCCGCGCGGCGCGCGACCTCCCAGTTCAGCATCTTTTGTCCTTTTTAATTATGTGCAACAAAAACCCCAAACTTGAGTAACTCATATACACATATGTACACTACGAATATTCGGGTGTTACATACAAACTGAAGAAAAGAGCATCAATGATGTTCCCGTCGCAAAAGAATTTCCCGATGTATTTTCGAAAGAATTACCGGGACTACCTCCACATTGATCTGTTGAATTTCAAATAGATCTTGTACCAGGAGCTGCACCAATAGCTCGTGCTCCTTATAGACTCGCACCCAGCGAGATGAAAGAACTGCAAAGCCAACTGCAAGAACTATTAGAACGTGGTTTCATTCGACCAAGCACATCACCATGGGGAGCTCCTGTTTTGTTTGTCAAGAAGAAGGATGGTACATTTAGGTTGTGTATTGACTACAAAGAGTTGAACAAACTTACCAACAAAAACCGTTATCCACTGCCGAGAATTGACGACTTATTTGATCAACTACAAGGCTCGTCGGTTTATTCGAAGATCGATTTACGTTCTGGATATCATCAAATGCGAGTAAAGGAGGATGATATTCCAAAAACTGCTTTTAGGACGCGTTATGGTCATTACGAGTTTATGGTTATACCGTTCGGATTGACTAACGCACCAGCTGTGTTCATGGACCTCATGAACCGAGTGTGTGGGCCATATCTTGACAAGTTTGTCATTGTTTTCATCGATAACATACTTATTTACTCAAAGAATGATCAAGAGCACGAAGAACATTTGAGAAAAGTGCTAGAAGTATTGAGGAAAGAAAAACTGTACGCTAAGTTTTCAAAGTGTGCATTTTGGTTGGAAGAAGTTCAATTCCTCGGTCACATAGTGAACAAAGAAGGTATCCAGGTGGACCCAGCAAAGATCGAAACCGTTAAAAAGTGGGAAACCCCAAAAACTCTGAAGCATATACGTCAATTTTTAGGATTGGCTGGTTACAACAGACGATTCATCCAAGATTTCTCCAAAATAGCAAAACCCTTGACTGCATTAACGTATAAAGGGAAGAAATTTGAATGGAAGGATGAACAAGAGAAGGCGTTTCAATTATTGAAGAAAAAGCTAACTACGGCACCTATATTGTCATTGCCTGAAGGGAATGATGATTTTGTGATTTATTGTGACGCATCAAAGCAAGGTCTCGGTTGTGTATTAATGCAGCGGACGAAGGTGATTGCTTATGCGTCTAGACAATTGAAGATTCACGAGCAAAATTATACGACGCATGATTTGGAATTAGGCGCGGTTGTTTTTGCATTAAAGACTTGGAGGCACTACTTATATGGGGTCAAAAGTATTATATATACCGACCACAAAAGTCTTCAACACATATTTAATCAGAAACAACTGAATATGAGGCAGCGTAGGTGGATTGAATTGTTGAATGATTACGACTTTGAGATTCGTTACCACCGGGGAAAGGCAAATGTGGTAGCCGACGCCTTGAGAAGAAAGGACAGAGAACCCATTCGAGTAAAATCTATGAATATAATGATTCACACTAACCTTACTACTCAAATAAAGGAGGCGCAACAAGGAGTTTTAAAAGAGGGAAATTTAAAGGATGAAATACCCAAAGGATCGAAGAAACGTCTTAATATTCGGGAAGACGAAATTCGGTATAGGGCTGAAAGAATTTGGGTACCAAAATTTGGAGATATGAGAGAAATGGTACTTAGAGAAGCTCATAAAACCAGATACTCAATACATCCTAGAACGGGGAAGATGTACAAGGATCTTAAGAAACATTTTTGGTGGCCAGGTATGAAAGCCGATATTGCTAAATATGTAGGAGAATGTTTGACGTGTTCTAAGGTCAAAGCTGAACATCAGAAACCATCAGGTCTACTACAACAACCTGAAATCCCGGAATGGAAATGGGAAAACATTACCATGGATTTCATTACTAAATTGCCAAGGACTGCAAGTGGTTATGATACTATTTGGGTAATAGTTATCGTCTCACCAAGTCAGCACACTTCCTGCCAATAAGAGAAGATGACAAGATGGAGAAGTTAGCACGACTATATTTGAAGGAAGTCGTCTCCAGACATGGAATACTAATCTCTATTATCTCTGATAGGGATGGCAGATTTATTTCAAGATTCTGGCAGACATTACAGCAAGCATTGAGAACTCGTATAGACATGAGTACTGCCTATCATCCACAAACTGATGGGCAGAGCGAAAGGACGATACAAACGCTTGAAGACATGCTACAAGCTTGTGTTATTGATTTCGGAAACAGTTGGGATCGACATCTACCGTTAGCAGAATTTTCCTACAACAACAGCTACCATTCAAGCATTGAGATGGCGCCGTTTGAAGCACTTTATGGTAGAAAGTGCAGGTCTCCGATTTGTTGGAGTGAAGTGGGGGATAGACAGATTACGGTTCCGGAGATAATACAAGAAACTACCGAGAAAGTCATCCAAATTCAACAAAGATTGAAAACCGCCCAGAGTCGACAAAAGAGCTACGCGGACAGTAAAAGAAAAGATATAGAGTTTGAAATTGGAGAAATGGTCATGCTTAAGGTTTCACCTTGGAAAGGCGTTGTTCGATTTGGTAAACGGGGGAAACTAAATCCAAGGTACATTGGACCATTCAAGATTATAGATCGTGTCGGACCAGTAGCTTACCAACTGGAACTACCTCAACAACTCGCGGCTGTACATAACACGTTCCACGTCTCAAATTTGAAGAAATGTTTTGCTAAAGAAGATCTCACTATTCCGTTAGACGAAATCCAAATCAATGAAAAACTTCAATTCATTGAAGAACCCGTCGAAATAATGGATCGTGAGGTTAAGAGACTTAAACAAAACAAGATACCGATTGTTAAGGTTCGATGGAATGCTTGTAGAGGACCCGAGTTCACCTGGGAGCGTCAAGATCAGATGAAGAAGAAATACCCGCATTTATTTCCAGAAGATACGTCAACACCTCCAACTGCTTAAAATTTCGGGACGAAATTTATTTAACGGGTAGGTACTGTAGTGACCCGAACTTTTCCATGTTTATATATATATTAAATGAAATTGTTATTTACATGATTAAGTGTTTCCAACATGTTAAGCAATCAAACTTGTTAAGACTTGATTAATTGAAATAGGTTTCATATAGACAATTGACCACCCAAGTTGACCGGTGATTCACGAACGTTAAAACTTGTAAAAACTATACGATGATATATATATAGTTATATATATAGTTAACATGATTTTATTATAAGTATGTATCTCATTAGGTATTTTAACAATGAGTTATATACATAAAAATGAGACTATTAATTTAAGAAACTCGAACACGATATATATAACGATTATCGTTATAACAACGTATTACTAGGTACATATTAATCATATTAATATATTGATACACATGGTTAATTATGTTAAATGATAATTAAATATATTATTAAGTGTATTAACAATGAAATACATATGTAAAAATAAGACTACTAACTTAATGATTTCGAAACGAGACATATATGTAACGATTATCGTTGTAACGACATTTAACTGTATATATATCATACTAAGATATATTATATATCATAATATCATGATAATATAACAATTTAATATCTCATTTGTTATAATAAACAATGGGTTAACAACATTCAACAAGATCGTTAACCTAAAGGTTTCAAAACAAACATTTACATGTGACGACTAACGATGACTTAATGACTCAGTTAAAATGTATATACATGTAGTGTTTTAATATGTATTCATACACTTTTAAAAGACTTCAAGACACTTATCAAAATACTTCTACTTAACAAAAATGCTTACAATTACATCCTCGTTCAGTTTCATCAACAATTCTACTCGTATGCACCCGTATTCGTACTAGTACAATACACAGCTTTTAGATGTATGTACTATTGGTATATACACTCCAATGATCAGCTATTAGCAGCCCATGTGAGTCACCTAACACATGTGGGAACCATCATTTAGCAACTAGCATGAAATATCTCATAAAATTACAAAAATATGAGTAATCATTCATGACTTATTTACATGAAAACAAAATTACATATCCTTTATATCTAATCCATACACCAATGACCAAAAATACCTACAAACACTTTCATTCTTCAATTTTCTTCATCTAATTGATCTCTCTCAAGTTCTATCTTCAAGTTCTAAATGTTCTTCATAAATTCCAAAAGTTCTAGTTTCATAAAATCAAGAATACTTCCAAGATTGCAAGTTTACTTCGAAGTTTTCTAAATCCATTCCAAATAATCATCCAAGATCAAGAAACCATTGTTAATTACAGTAGGTTATCTTTCTAATACAAGGTAATAATCATATTCAAACTTTAATTCAATTTCTATAACTATAACAATCTTATTTCGAGTGGAAATCTTACTTGAAATTGTTTTCGTGTCATGATTCTGCTTCAAGAACTTTCAAGCCATCCAAGGATCCTTTGAAGCTAGATCTATTTTTCTCATTTCCAGTAGGTTTATCCAAGGAAATTGAGGTAGTAATGATGTTCATAACATCATTCGATTCATACATATAAGGTTATCTTATTCGAAGGTTTAAACTTGTAATCACTAGAACATAGTTTAGTTAATTCTAAACTTGTTCGCAAATAAAAGTTAATCCTTCTAACTTGACTTTTAAAATCAACTAAACACATGTTCTATATCTATATGATATGCTAACTTAATGATTTAAAACCTGGAAACACGAAAAACACCGTAAAACCGGATTTACGCCGTCGTAGTAACACCGCAGGCTGTTTTGGGTTAGTTAATTAAAAACTATGATAAACTTTGATTTAAAAGTTGTTATTCTGGTAAAATGATTTTTATTATGAACATGAAACTATATCAAAAAATTATGGTTAAACTCAAAGTGGAAGTATGTTTTCTAAAATGGTCATCTAGACGTCATTCTTTCGACTGAAATGACTACCTTTACAAAAATGACTTGTAACTTATTTTTCCGACTATAAACCTATGCTTTTTCTGTTTAGATTCATAAAATAGAGTTCAATATGAAACCATAGCAATTTGATTCACTCAAAACGGATTTAAAATGAAGAAGTTATGGGTAAAACAAGATTGGATAATTTTTCTCATTTTAGCTACGTGAAAATTGGTAACAAATCTATTCCAACCATAACTTAATCAACTTGTATTGTATATTATGTAATCTTGAGATACCATAGACACGTATACAATTTTTGACCTATCATGTCGACACATCTATATATATTTCGGAACAACCATAGACACTCTATATGTGAATGTTGGAGTTAGCTATACAGGGTTGAGGTTGATTCCAAAATATATATAGTTTGAGTTGTGATCAATACTGAGATACGTATACACTGGGTCGTGGATTGATTCAAGATAATATTTATCGATTTATTTCTGTACATCTAACTGTGGACAACTAGTTGTAGGTTACTAACGAGGACAGCTGACTTAATAAACTTAAAACATCAAAATATATTAAAAGTGTTGTAAATATATTTTGAACATACTTTGATATATATGTATATATTGTTATAGGTTCGTGAATCAACCAGTAGCCAAGTCTTACTTCCCGACGAAGTAAAAATCTGTGAAAGTGAGTTATAGTCCCACTTTTAAAATCTAATATTTTTGGAATAAGAATACATGCAGGATTTATAAATGATTTACAAAATAGACACAAGTACGTGAAACTACATTCTATGATTGAATGATCGAAATCGAATATGCCCCTTTTTATTAAGTCTGGTAATCTAAGAATTAGGGAACAGACACCCTAATTGACGCGAATCCTAAAGATAGATCTATTGGGCCTAACAAACCCCATCCAAAGTACCGGATGCTTTAGTACTTCGAAATTTATATCATATCCGAAGGGTGTCCCGGAATGATGGGGATATTCTTATATATGCATCTTGTTAATGTCGGTTACCAGGTGTTCACCATATAAATGATTTGTATCTCTATGTATGGGATGTGTATTGAAATATGAAATCTTGTGGTCTATTGTTACGATTTGATATATATAGGTTAAACCTATAACTCACCAACATTTTTGTTGAAGTTTAAAGCATGTTTATTCACAGGTGAATACTAAGAGCTTCCGCTGTTGCATACTAAAATAAGGACAAGATTTGGAGTCCATATTTGTATGATATTGTGTAAAAACTGCATTCAAGAAACTGATTTCGATGTAACATATTTGTATTGTAAACCATTATGTAATGGTCGTGTGTAAACAGGATATTTTAGATTATCATTATTTGATAATCTAGGTAAAGCTTTTTAAACCTTTATTTATGAAATAAAGGTTATGGTTTGTTTTAAAAATGAATGCAGTCTTTGAAAAACGTCTCATATAGAGGTCAAAACCTCGCAACGAAATCAATTAATATGGAACGTTTTTAATCAATAAGAACGGGACATTTCATATAACCTTTCCTGCCTTAGACTTTAAAGCACTTAGGATTTGCCCTATAATCTTAACATTTATGCTTTCCAAAACTTGACTAAAATATTCTAATCAAAATTCTCTTTCCTAATGATAGGATGTCAAGCTCGAGCATTAATAAAACAACTCTCATCAAGCCAATCAAAGAAGAAACTAAAGGGTCTTCTACTGAAGGATCAGTCCAAAGTCCACCTTATGGCTTTGGTGGTCCTCGTTCACCAAACTATAGTTCACCTGCTTCTCCTGATTTTCATCCAACTCAAGGATATGAAAGTGAAGGAGAAAACTCTGCAAATTCTGCTGACTCTGGCTCTTTTCACTCATTGGTGCATAAACCAATGAGTACTCCCGAATGGGATGCTCTTCAAGCTCTTCCTAACTACGACAGTGACTTCTAAAATTATGAACCTGAAGAAGAACCTATTAAAGATCCATCTGAAAACTCAACTCTAAAGAGAAAGCAACCTGAACCCGCTACTAGTCCATTATTCTGTAATAACGAGAAGCATGTAAGGGTGAAGACTGATATCATCAACCTGCAGAGTAGCTGTGAGAAGAATAGGGAGTTTAGTAGACATCATGTTGCTCGAATAGAAGTGCGTCTAAACAACCTAGAAAAAGAAAACAAAATCTTGAAGGAAATTATCAAAGAATCTCTCGACTCTCAAACAGAAAGGTTAGAGAAACTTGTGAAGGATAACATGGAAAAAGTGATGAAGAAGTTTGAGGACGAGAAGAAGAAATATGAAGACTATTTCAATCTTAATATTCTTTAGTTATCTTTCCTATTTTTCCATCTATGTAAAGGCTATGCCTTAAAACTATTTCTAATTCCGAATCGTGTACTAAGGCTTATTTAGTGCCTCGTTCCTTAATAAAATAAAGTGTGTTATTTATATCATGTGATATTAATACTTTATCTTATTCCTACTTGCAATTGCTCAACCCTATAATTTGTTAACTTATCTGACTTATGTTCACTTATGTAGCGATATCATGGTTCGTCCAGCTACACCTACTGTTAACAATATCGTCTTGACTACTGAGCAATTCCAACAACTACTCACTGCCGCACAAGGCAACAACCAAGCTAACAATGTTAATCCTCAACCGAAACCTTGTTCCTACAAGGATTTTTCAAACTGTCATCCTCCTACATTTAAGGGAACTGAGGAAGCTGTCGAACTAGTCCGTTGGTTCGAGAAGATGGAATCTATTTTCCGTATTTGCAACTGTGGAGATGATGATCGAGTAAAGTATGCCACTAGCTCATTGGGTGGTAATGCTTTAACTTGGTGGACTGCTCATGCCAAGTCCGTAGGAATTGATAATGCTAATGCAATTCCATGGGACAAACTCAAAAGCATGATGGTCAACAAATTCTGCCCGAGGAGTCAAGTTCAGAAACTTGAAGCTGAGTTCTGGGAACTCAAGGTCAAGGGTACTGATATTGAGAACTACACCAATCGTTATTTGGAACTTTCTACTCTATGTCCTGAAATGTTTCCTACTGAAGCTAGAAGAATTGAGCGGTATATTGAAGGTCTTCCCGAGGATGTTCAAGGGAATGTAATTGCTGCCGAGAAGGTTACTCTGGATGCAGTGATTCTAATGGCACAAAATCTCATGTTGGCTAAGAGAAGAAGAGCGTCGGCCAATAAGCAAGTTGAAACCAAGGGTAATGATGGTAAGAGGAAGTTTGAGCCGTCTCAAGGTTCGGCTCAAAATGATAATAAGTAGCCTGCGGATGGTACAAGGCCAAATTATAAGGGTTCCTTTCCTTTCTGTATTCTTTGTGAGAGGCATCACCCGGGGAAGTATACTGCTGTTTGTGCGTTGTGTAAGAAAGTGGGACACGTTGCTAAGACGTGTAAGACTCCTCCGAAGGATAAGGCTATTGTTTCAGCCAAAGCTCCTCCTACATGCTATACTTGTGGAGAAAAGGGACATGTTAGTCTGACTTGTCCTAAGAAGAATGATAATCTCGCTACTGAAGCAAATGCTACTGCTGTGAAGGGTCGTGCATTTGTTATTACTGCTGCTGAAGCCCGAGATGAGGATGAAGTTATCACGGGTACGTATCTTGTCAATAATTATTATGCAACTATTTTGTTCGATACTGGTGCCGATAGAAGTTATGTGTCTAGTGATTTTTGTACCCTATTTACTGAAAAGCCTCAACCCTTAGAGACTAAACGATTAGTAGAAGTGGCTAATGGAAAAGTCATGCAAGTCGATAAAATCTATAAAAACTGCAACCTAATCTTAGCCGATAAGGAATTTAAGATAGACCTTTTGCCGGTCGAACTTGGAAGTTTTGACGTCGTAGTTGGTATGGATTGGTTACATCCATTACATGCTGCTATCATGTGTTACGATAAAACTGTTAATGTTCCATTGGGAAATGGAGATACTCTCATCATTCAGGGTGAAAAGAGTGGTTCCAATCTCAATATCATCTCCTGTATTAAAACCCGCAAATACCTTATAAAAGGTTATCCAGCTATCCTAGCCCACGTTAAGCTGATCGAATCAGAATAGAAGCGTATTGAAGATATACCAGTAGTTAAGGACTATCCTGATGTGTTTCCCGAAGATCTTCC
The DNA here is from genome assembly GCF_046630445.1 of Rutidosis leptorrhynchoides. Lineage (NCBI taxonomy): Eukaryota > Viridiplantae > Streptophyta > Magnoliopsida > Asterales > Asteraceae > Rutidosis > Rutidosis leptorrhynchoides. The sequence continues at coordinate 400,363,439 of NC_092335.1, read as the reverse complement.
TGGTCTTCCACCTCCTCGACAAGTTGAATTTCAAATTGATTTAACTCCTGGTGCTACTCCTATTGCTAAAGCCCCATATCGTTTAGCACCTCCCGAGATGAAGGAATTATCCAATCTGCTCCAAGAACTATTGGATAAAGGTTTCATTCGTCCTAGCTTATCCCCATGGGGAGCTCCTATTCTGTTTGTTAAGAAGAAGGATGGTACGTTAAGGATGTGTATTGACTACCGTGAACTTAACAAGCTGACTATCAAGAACCGTTATCCGTTGCCACGTATTGATGATCTGTTTGATCAACTTTAAGGGTCAAGTGTCTATTCCAAGATTGATTTAAGGTCTGGTTATCATCAGCTCAGAGTTAAGGAATCCGATATTCCTAAGACTACTTTTCGCACTCGCTATGGACACTATGAGTTTTGTGTTATGCCTTTTGGTTTGACTAATGCTCCTGTTGTGTTCATGGATCTTATGAACCGTGTCTGTAAACCCTATCTTGACAAATTCGTCATTGTATTCATTGATGACATTCTGATCTATTCCAAGAGTGAGGAAGAACATGAGCAGCATTTGCGCATGATTCTTGAACTCTTAAGAAAGGAACAAGTCTATGCTAAATTCTCTAAGTGCGAGTTTTGGCTCAAAACTGTACAATTTCTTGGACATGTTGTTGATAGAAAAGGAATACATGTCGATCCTGCTAAAATCACTGCTATTCAGAACTGGGAGATACCAAGGACTGCGAAGCATATTCGCCAGTTTTTGGTACTTGGCGGTTACTATCGAAGGTTCATTAAAGATTTTTCTCTCATTGCTAAACCTCTTACGAAGCTAACTCAAAAAAGGAAGAAATTTGAGTGGTCCGAAGAACAGGAATCTGCTTTCAAGATTCTGAAGGAGAAATTGACCACAGCCCCGATTCTATCTTTACCTGAAGGTACTGACGACTTTGTTATTTACTGCGATGCTTCGAAGTAAGACTTTGGTTGTGTTTTAATGCAATGTGAAAAAGTTATTGCGTACGCATCTAGGTAGTTGAAGAAACATGAAGAGAACTATACTACACATGACCTTGAGTTAGGTGCCGTGGTATTTGCATTAAAGATATGGAGACATTATTTGTATGGTACCCAATTTACGGTGTACACTGATCATAAAAGTCTTCGACACATCTTTGATCAAAAACAGTTGAACATGAGGCAAAGCCGATGGCTCGAGTTATTGAACGATTATCACTATGAGCTGAAATATCATCCTGGCAAGGCGAATGTAGTTGCTGATGCCCTTAGTCGGAAAGACGATGTTAAACGTGTTCGTGCTCTAAACCTGAAAATCAAATCAAATCTTATCTCACGAATCTGTGAAGCTCAATTGGAAGCCATTAAACTGACACATATCGAAGGTGAAGGACCCATTGGTTTTTAGAACCAACTTCAAGTGAAAGCTAACGGTACACGGTATTTTAGCAACAGAGTTTGGGTTCCTCGTTTCGGTAATCTCCGTGAACTAGTCTTGGATGAAGCTCATAAGACTAGATATTCTATTCATTCCGGTTCCAGTAAGATGTATCACGATGTGAAGCAATTCTACTGGTGGCCTAATATGAAAGCCGACATTGCTACTTATGTTAGTAAGTGTCTTACCTGTTTAAAGGGTCAAGGCCGAGCATCAAAAGCCTTCTGGTCTGTTAACACAACCCGATATTCCGTAGTGGAAGTGGGAATGTATCACTATGGACTTTGTTACTAAGTTACCAAAGACTGCGAACGGTAACGATACTATTTGGATCGTAGTTGATCGTCTTACTAAATCTGCACATTTCATACCAATCAAGGAAACTGACAAGATGGAGAGATTAGCACAGCTTTATATTAAAGAAATCGTCTCACGTCATGGTGTTCCTATCTCGATTATTTCTGATCGCGATATTCGATTTGTTTCTAGATTCTGGAAAACTTTACAATCTGCTCTTGGAACTCAACTCGACATGAGTACAGCCTATCATCCACAAACTGATGGTCAAAGTAAAAGAACTATTCAAACCATGGAAGATATGCTACGTGCTTGTGCAATCGATTTCGGCAAAGGTTGGGATAGACACCTACCTTTGATTGAAATTTTCCTACAATAACAGTTATCACTCGAGCATTAAAGCTGCACCTTTTGAAGCTTTATATGGACGAAAGTGTAGATCCCCTCTGTGTTGGGATGAACTTAAGGACAGACATTTAACTGGTCCCGAAATAATCCACGAAACTACTGAAAAGATCGTTCAGATTAAGCAACGTTTAGAAATTGCCCGTAGCCGACAGAAGAGCTATGCCGTTAAGAAATGAAAAGACATCGAATACCAAGTTGGAGATAAAGTCATGTTGAAAGTATCCCCTTGGAAAGGTGTTGTTCGCTTCGGTAAGCGAAGTAAACTCAGTCCACGATATGTAGGACCTTTCACAATCACTGAAAGGGTTGGTCCTGTGGCATATCGATTAGAACTATCAACCGAACTCAGTCAAGTACATGATGTGTTTCATGTCTCAAATCTTAAATGGTGTCTTGCCAATGACACACTCGTTATTCCTCTGGATGATGTTCGCATTAATGAGCAAATGCACTTCGTTGAAGAACCTATAGAAATCATGGAAGGAGAGGTCAAACAAACGCGTAAAAGCAACATACCTATCGTTAAAGTCCGGTGGAATTCGCGTAGAGGCCCCGAATATACCTGGGAACGCAAAGACCACATGAAATGGAAATATCCCCATCTCTTCTCAACTGCTGATGCAAACGAGGAATCTACCTAAAAAACTTCGGGACGAAGTTTTCAATAACGGGGAGGTACTATAACGACTCTCATTTTTCCATACTACATTTCTCATATTTCCATTCAATACGTTTCCTTATTAAATGCCCAATAAAATAGTTAAACTTAATAAGTAAACTTTAATCGATAAAGGTTAGGCGTTAAGAATTATAAAATATGATAATTAACTTTGTACATTAATTGACAAGTTAATAAAAATAATAAGTTAATAAAATTTTGTGAGTAAATAAATAACTAAAAAGACTTGTGTAATTAAAATGAATAAACTTGAATAATTAAGGGTTATTAAGCTAAATTAAAGTACAAGGACTTAAGTGAAAATATTAAAACCCTAGCTCATAAAACCCTAGCCAATTTGGAAGGGTAAAATTACCCATATACCCCTCAAATTTTCGGCCCAAATCACTAACCCTAACCCTTTTTCCAAGCTAACTTGATCCCTAAGTAATTTCTTATAAAACCTTAATTCTAGAATGCTCCTATCCTCCCTATAAATAGACCCTAGGCTAAACCATTCCATGTACCAAATCATAATTACATCCCTCACTCAAAAATCTCTCTCTCCCTCTCCAATTTTTGGCCAAAACCGAAAATCCCCCTACCACCATCGAAATCCTTAGGGTTTCCAAGAAATCTTCAAGTGTTCTTCGCGTTCTTCGTGTTTTTCAAGAATCTTCAAGGTGTTCTTTAAGATATTCAAGGCTTTGATCTTCCATCTTCATCAAGTTCTTCTTTTCTTTGTTAATTTTCTTGAATCTTCAAAGGTATAAACATAAAACCCTAATCTATTTTCTTAATTCTTTGATCTTTGTTTTAATATATATTCACATAAAATCATAAAAACATAAACATAAGAACAAACCTAGATCTATATATGTAAAAAAAAAAAAATATGAATATATGTATGTATGTATGTATGTATGTATAATGTCGACTAAAAAAAGGGGAAAACTTTGATCTCTAAAACCCTAGATTATAATTAGGAGATTTGTTAGTGTTTAATTAAGGAAACAAAATAACTATATATACATATACATATATATCGATACATATATATATATATATATATATATATATATATATACTTGTAAAAATTAAATTTTTGTATACATATATATATATATATATATATATATATATATATATATATATATATATATATATATATATATATATATATATATATATACACGATTACATATACATATACATACTAAAACCTTAAACCCTAATTATACCTAAACTATACTACTTTAATCAAACCCTAGTTTCATTAAAAACCTAATTAATTACTAAACCCTAATTCATTAAACCTAACCCTAATTAATTAATACCACTTTAATTATTAAACCCTAATCATTACCTATGTAACGACCCGGGAATTTCTGACCAAATTTAAACTTAATCTTTATATGTTTCCGACATGATAAGCAAAGTCTGTAATGTTGAGTCACAAAAATTTTGAACTGTTTCATATATTCGTTTGACTTTCGACCATTCCCGATGATTCAAGAACAACTATTTGTAAATAGATAACATATATATATATTTAAATAGGTATTTATAATTTGAAATATAATTTGGAATATTATATAATTTAATTATTAGAATTTATATTGTAAAATAAATAAAATGCGAGGTAATGGAAACTATATTTAATTATATATAGATAAATATAAATATGTATATAAATATTACTTGTAAATATATATAGTGATATTAAATCTATTTGTTTAAAAATATATTATATTATTGTTTTAGTAATTAAACTTGATATTTTAAAACTGTTTATATATATACATAGTGTATAATAAATATAATTAATTTTGAACTTAAATTGTAAATGTCTATAACTTTCGGTTGACGTTTAGTTATTTTAAAATAGACCTAATATATGTATATGAAGTTTTAAAATAAAAGTTGAACTGTAAATCGATTACGAAGATTTTAGTTTTGTTAAAAGTATTTTTACCTTTTTAAGTTTAAATATTAGTACTCCGTACATATAAATCGGAACATAAAATAAATAATTTTCGAACCTTTTTAATCAGGTTTCAAACAGTTAATGAGTGAAATAATTAAATATATTTAATCTAAAAGTTTGGGATTTTTAAGAACACTTTTATACATTAACTGTTTAGCAAGGGACATGATATAACAGTCCATAAATTGAAATATCTACAGATCATGACAAGAAGCCGATGGCTTCACTGTGGTATTACTGTTTTGAGTTTGATTCTTTCATAAAGTAGTCTCTTTATATATACACATGTTAATTATTAATTATATTATTATTAATATTTTATGTAGATAGCTGATTGATTTATTTCTTTGTCTCATGTATCATTCATTTTTTGATATTATACAGATATATCATATGGATATATCATAAACCCATCAAATCTCCCTACAAAACCCACTTGGTTACTAACACTTTCTTCTTTGATCCGATCACCATTTCTTTGTTTCACATCTTCGTGATATCAACCAAGAACACCACCTTGTCCCACAATAAACCGAACACAAACACCATCGAGTCATCACCATATGAAACTCATTTAACCACTCTCAAACCACTCTTTGTTCCTTTTCGGTTTACCACCTGCTCAATTTATATTACTGTCTTAATCATAATTGAACCACCACAACCATCACTATTTGGACTGCTGTTACTACTTTTTTTTGTTTCTGTTTTTCTGTCGAGAAAACCACACCGTCGCCACTATCTCCGGTTATCATCTCAACCATTCCATCGCCAACCGTTTTTATTTATTTATATTTTTTTATCGTGTTTCGGTGTTTCTCCTACTCAAACGTTTCTGTTCCGGTTCAAGCGAAAACCACACCCAAAACGGATACAACTGTTATACTATTTACGTTTTATGTTTCGGTTTGAAAATACCACAACCGCCGCCACCACCAAACAAAAACATAATCATCGCCATCACCCCCGTAAACCATTAATACCGCTTATATATCTTCTGTTTTCTGTTTGAAGTGAAACACCACACACCACCACCATTTTGATCGATCACTGTTCTGCTACTACGTGTATTCTACTGTTAAAACGAAGAAAATGATAACGAGGAAGATGATGAACAGTAGATACATGATGATTATTGATTCTGTGAATATGATTATGATGCTTGATGATGACGTTCGATAATAATGATGATGATATGATTAATGAAGGTAACAATGATGATTATGATAATATTATGTTGATGATGATGATTGATATATTTATGATTATGATTTTATGTGGTGTTGGTGGTGACGTGATGATATTTGATGATGAGAATATCGGTGTTACGAGAGCAATAATGATTTTGATAATTATGTTATGATGCATGAATTATGGTGGTTACGGATGAACATGGGGAGGATGATCACGACACCATGATGATGATGAGGGTAAATAGTTCCGGGTCTTTGTTTTTAGAAAATGAAGAACAACAGTTAGATACGGGTTTTATAAATTTAGGATTAGAATAAATCAGAAACGAATGGATGGAGGGAGGGTTTGGGTGTGTTGGAGGGGAAATGAGAGGTCCTGAGTTCGAACCCAGGCCATGACAATATTCTTTTTATTATTAAGAGAAACTGTTGGGCTGCCAGATTTTCCTGTTGGACCGAGATATGCTGCTGGTGAACGTACAAAGAAAGAAAAATGGTAACATAATAAAAACAAGTTAAATAAAAACTAAGTGGGAAATAAAACAGAAAGGCAGTCTAGATTAGACGGTTAAGAGGATGTTCGGATGTGCGAGAGGTCGAAGATTCGAGCCCGAGCTTGGGCGTGGATGGCAACATTTTTTTTTTACTCTTTGTGAGGTAGTTTATCACCATTATTTATTATTGTTATTATTATTATCATCATTATTATTATTATGATTATCATTGTTATTATTATAGTTAGTATTACAATTATTGTTATTACCATACTTATAAGTATTATAATTGTTATTACCATAAGATTATTCTAAGTATTATTTATATAATTAATATCACTAGTATTATAAAAAGAATATAAGCTATCAATATAAAAGTATACATTAATATTAATATAGATATATTTGTTAATTATAAGTACGTGTTTTAATATATATACAAATAATATAGGTTCGTGAATCCGAGGCCAACCTTGCATTGTTCAGTTGTTCAATATAGTCATATGTATTTTTACTACAAAATACATTAGATGAGTTTCATTTGCCTTTTTACCCTTTACATTTTTGGGCTGAGAATACATGCGCAACTTTTATAAATGTTTTACGAAATAGACACAAGTACTTAAAACTACATTCTATGGCTGGATTATTAAACCGAATATGCCCCTTTTTAGTCTGGTAATCTAAGAATAACGGAACAGACACCCTAATTGACGCGAATCCTAAAGATAGATCTATTGGGCCCAACAAGCCCCATCCAAAGTACCGGATGCTTTAGTACTTCGAATTTATCATGTCCGAAGGGAGTCCCGGAATGATAGGGGATATTCTATATGCATCTTGTTAAGGTCGGTTACCAGGTGTTCACCATATGAATGATATTTTTGTCTCTATGCATGGGACGTATATTTACGAGAAATGAAAATCTTGTGGTCTATTAAAATGATGGAAATGATTATTTATGTTAAACTAATGAACTCACCAACCTTTTGGTTGACACTTGAGAGCATGTTTATTCTCAGGTACGAAAGAAATCTTCCGCTGTGCATTTGCTTATATTGGAGATATTACTTAGAGTCATTCATGACATATTTTAAAAGATGTTGCATTCGATTCGTCAAATTCATCAAGATTATTATTAAGTCAATTATAGTTGGATAGATTATGAAATGTTATGCATGCCGTCAACTTTCGATGTAATGAAAGTTTGTCTTTTAAAAACGAATGGTATGTTTGTAAAATGTATCATATAGAGGTCAAGTACCTCGCGATGAAATCAACTATTGTGAATCGTTTATAATCGATATGGACTTCGTCCAGATGGATTAGGACGGGTCACTTCAGTTGGTATCAGAGCAGAGGTCTTAGTGAACCAGGTCAGCATTAGTGTGTCTAACTGATAAGTCGTTAGGAGGCATTAGTGAGTCTGGACTTCGACCGTGTCTGCATGTCAAAAGTTTTGCTTATCATTTCGTGTCAAAAATTATCTATTTATCATCCTTAGGAAATTACCTGCTAATCATTCTTAGTCTAGCCACATCTTACTTCAATGATTGCATGAATAGTGTATAGACAAAATCCATATCTTAGCGTATCTGTCACTGTAGACTTTATCTGACACGTTTCCTTAATTTTCTCTGTAATTCACGGGATCTTTGGAAGTATGTATAGATATTCTATATATAATTAGAATATCATTCGATATTCGAAAATCATTTCATATCCAAACCCTTTAACTGATCGTGAGAGATGGATCCTACACCTAGCTTGGATTCCATTAGTTCCGGAAGTGATTTCGAGATGTATATTGAAGCAGACTCCGAAGTCAATGAACCAGAAGTGCCTCAACCATTTAGTTATTTTTCTTTCTAGAGGAGATAGGGGTGGGTCCGAGACTTACTCACTCAATGGAGAAATGAAGAAGGCGAGCCCTACTGCGAACCAAATGAGAAAACGATGTACTCACCGGTGAACCGATGCGCGACACTGTATTCACCCTTCTTGCTAAAGTTTTCCACCTCGAAGGTCGCATTACTACAATCTCAAAAAATATTCAACCTCTACTTCCGAATACCAATAGAAGGGGAATATTAGAAGAAGTTAGGGAACTTCGAATTGATAATCAAGATCTATCGAATCAGATGAGTGGATGGATAGAAATGATAGAGGGTAGGATAGAAACCCTGACAAGAATGGTGCGTGATTTACAAGCTATACTTACTACACTAACATCATCACCAACCTCAGCACCAACAACACTTGTAGCACCGACAACAATAGTACCACCATCAGCAGCACCAGCAGCATATCCAGTACCAACCACAACAACATCATCACACGTCTCAACCTCGCAGTCTATATCTTAAGAATAATCATCATTCTACGAATCGTTCTACATAAACTATCTTCGTCCTTCATGGCGATTATATAATCTCTAATGTTTTAGAGATTATGTACTCTAGTTCTAGCCGTAAATCTGATGAGTTTAATATAACATTGACTCATTAAATCCATGATTACGTCTGAAGAAAATATATATGTATATATGTTTTCATAAAGATAGTAATTAAAAGTTTTATTGTACAAACTTTTAATGGTGAAAATATTTTAACGGGTAGGTAATACCCGAGGAATATTTAGATTTCACATTAATAAGTTACATTGTACGTTCTTCGAATCTGATTCAACAGTCTTTTACTATCCTACTTACATCCATCGATATACAAATTCGCTCACCACTGAATAACCATATTCATCCAATTTTATATTTGGATTTTGATTTATCAGAATCCAACAAGTGGCATAATGAAGAAAACATTGGACAAAATAAAATTTATTAGAAACAAACAAACTAACTATGAAAAATTTTGTTAAGAATCGACGCTAACTGTTCCTAGCGAACTGTTAATTCCGTATTACCTTTTATTTTATCGCATTTTATTTATCGCAATTTTAATTATCGCAATTTTATTTATTGTCATTTAATTTCTGTTATTTATTTTACGCATTTTAAATATCGGGACACGTATACAAGGTTTTGACATATCATATCGACGCATCTATATATATTATTTGGAATAACCATAGATACTCTATATGCAGTAATGCGGGAGTTAGCTATACAGGTTTGAGGTTGATTCTACAATAATATATATAGTTTAAGTTGTGATCGAGTCTGAGAGATGTACACGGGTCACGATACGTATTGATTAATTCGAATATTATATATTTAACTATATATGAATTATTGAATTGTTAACTGTGGACTATCAACTGAGGACTACCAACATTGGACAATTAAAATGAATTAAAATATTGATTATAACATATGAAACTAAACAATTCTTCAAGTTTGCCACTTGATTTTATCTTAAACCTCATTTGTATCTTGACGATTACAATCTGCGTTCAAACCTTTCATGATTCTTGAAAACAATTCAGTCGAGAAGACGAATCAACCGTACTTCATCTACATAAGAAGAGATTGATGCATATAGTTATGCACTTGAAAACACTCAGAACCTGTGTAAACGTTTAAACATAGCTGTGTTAATTCCATTAGTGTTATTATTACCCAAAATAACTTTGCAATCTCTTTCCAAATTAGCCAATTTTGTCACAGCTCCAGCAAGTCAACTTCGACTTTTCGTTCGAAACAACCTTATTATAACCTTGATATATATGCTTGCTCTTTTATTGTTACCAGGGAATCTTTTATATTCCACCATATTACCAGCAGATGTACCAATTACCTCGTCGCTCCTTGGTTTAAATCCCTCCGACAAATCACTTTCTTTATCTATTGAAGTCCGATCATGTACTCATCCGCATCTTTTAACAAGAATTGCCATACGAATCATCGGAAATTAGCAATCAGTATTTTGAAATCTCACAGCATGCCTATGCCAATAGTTATCTGTGCACATATAACGTCTATCATCTGGACTTACATGCTTGAATGTGAAGTTTCTGAAAAACACCCTGAACTGCGAACTAGTCATCGAAATGCTGATGAAGCAGCAAAAATCGTAAAATGACATTAATCGTCAGAAGTTTTATGATAAAGAATAGTATGTTGGAAAAGCTCAGAAAGGTTGGAACTGAAAAACGGATTGAGCAAACCACGAAGGAGACCAAAGACAAATTCAAGAATCATACCCTATACTCAAAGAATCCAGGTAATTCTGGATCCAATGAAACCTTCAACGAATGTCTTGCTCCGTACTCATGTTAAAACCTTGCGTAAAATCTTTCTTCATCAACCATCGAACTTAGAAATCCCAAAATATCATCATAAATATCTTCGATATTTCTGAGGATATTTTCATAACTCTTCTTGTCCGAAATTAGTTATCTCTTCGTGCTATCCGTATTATATCATAAAGGAAACTATTTTAGTTTCTAAATTTCTTTAAAATTCGAGTTTAAATTATGAATGACTTTTGGAGTAGTGTTGGAAATTGATGCATAAGTTAGTATAATATAATGACACTTGATCAACGTGATTATATTACAGTAAGTCATGCTGAGTTTCTAATGAAACATGATGATTCACAGATTATAACGTCATCATGTGCCATGTTACACGACTCTTGCATTTTATCTGATATATAAACATATCAAGAACATATTTTCTTTATAGTTCTATCTTTCCCGGATATTCTGGTAATTTGACGAATCAAGATCGTGCTATTACCATTTCTTTCTTAGAATATTAACTATGTTCACTTCGAAATTCATATCTATGAATTCTGGATCGTTGCTCGCTTTACTAGAGGACGAGAGGAAAATAAAAAGGCAAAGAGATCCAAAATATAAGAGAAAATATAAAGCCCAATGACAACACCTAAACTGCAAATCGTGGATATCAGTACGTATAGCAATATAAAGATACAGGAGGATTATAAATACAATAATCCCTAGAGCATAATAGAAATAAACAGATTCTTCAGGTGGGAGTTGGAAAAGAAGAACGATCATTACGATAGTTAGAATAAGAACAAGGATCAGAACAGGGTTAAGCATTTTCATAAACCTTTTGAATTTGGGAATTGAGTATAGAAGTGGTGAAAACTAATGGAACGGAAGAGCTTAATTTATAATGGAAATATCAAACAGTGTGATCGAAGCAGATCACCGTATTTAATAGAGAGATCTTAATTTCTTTATTCGCCGAAGAATCAGATCTTATAGATTTCCAAGATTTTCTTTTAAATCCCTTGAATTCCAAAATTCAACCATGACTAATCAAAAGTTATGATGAAACTTGTCTATCTCATTTTACTATTTAGTGATAACTTCATTCGTACGCTTCGAGTGATCAAATCATTTTATCTATATTATTCAATAATGATAAAACTCTATTCATCATGAAAACATTCTTATTGTTAGTTATGACGACCCCACTCAAATTTCGGGACGAAATTTCTTTAACGGGTAGGTATTGTGACGACCCGAGAATTTCCGACCAAATTTAAACTTAATCTTTATATGTTTTCGACACGATAAGCAAAGTCTGTAATGTTGAGTCACCAAAATTTTGAACTGTTTCATATATTCGTTTGACTTTCGATCATTCCCGATGATTCACGAACAACTATTTGTAAATAGATAACATATATATATTTAAATAGGTATTTATAATTTGAAATATAATTTGGAATATTATATAATTTAATTATTAGAATTTATATTGTAAAATAAATAAAATGCGAGGTAATGGAAACTATATTTAATTATATATAGATAAATATAAATATGTATATAAATATTACTTGTAAATATATGTAGTGATATTAAATCTATTTGTTTAAAAATATATTATATTATTGTTTTAGTAATTAAACTTGATATTTTAAAACTGTTTATATATATACATAGTGTATATTAAATATAATTAATTTTGAACTTAAATTGTAAATGTCTATAACTTTCGGTTGACGTTTAGTTATTTTAAAATAGACCTAATATATGTATATGAAGTTTTAAAATAAAAGTTGAACTGTAAATCGATTACGAAGATTTTAGTTTTGTTAAAAGTATTTTTACCTTTTTAAGTTTAAATATTAGTACTCCGTATATATAAATCGGAACAGAAAATAAATAATTTTTGAACCTTTTTGATCAGGTTTCAAACAGTTAATGAGTGAAATAATTAAATATATTTAATCTAAAAGTTTGGGATTTTTTAGAACACTTTTATACATTAACTGTTTAGCAAGGGACATGATATAACAGTACGTAAATTGAAATATCTACAGATCATGATAAGAAGCCGATGGCTTCACTATGGTATTACTGTTTTGAGTTTGATTCTTTCATAAAGTAGTCTCTTTATATATACACATGTTAATTGTTAATTATTAATTATATTATAATTATATATTATTATTAATATTTTATGTAGATAGCTGATTGATTTATTTCTTTGTCTCATGTATCATTCATTTTTTGATATTATACAGATATATCATATGGATATATCATAAACCCATCAAATCTCCCTACAAAACCCACTTGGTTACTAACACTTTCTTCTTTGATCCGATCACCATTTCTTTGTTTCACATCTTCGTGATATCAACCAAGAACACCACCTTGTCCCACAATAAACCGAACACAAATACCATCGAGTCATCACCATATGAAACTCATTTAACCACTCTCAAACTACTCTTTGTTCCTTTTCGGTTTATCACCTGCTCAATTTATATTACTGTCTTAATCGTAATCGAACCACCACAACCATCACTATTTGGACTTCTGTTACTACTTTTTTTTGTTTCTATTTTTCTGTCGAGAAAACCACACCGCCGCCACCATCTCCGGTCATCATCTCAACCATTCCATCGCCAACCGTTTTTATTTATTTATTTATTTTTGTTTGAAGATCACAAAACAACCACCATGTATCATTTACTTTCAAGCGAAAACCACACCCAAAACGGATACAACTGTTATACTATTTATGTTTTATGTTTTGGTTTGAAAATACCACAACCGCCACCTATCACCACTATACAACCATGATCATCACCATCGTGATCCTCCACCGCAACCACCTCCCTCTCTAGGCCATTGGCCACCAAACAAAAACATAATCATCGCCATCAGCCCCGTAAACCATTAATACCGCTTATATATCTTCTGTTTTCTATTTGAAGTGAAACACCACACACCACCACCTTTTTGATCAATCACTGTTCTGCTACTACGTGTATTCTACTGTTAAACGAAGAAAATGATAATGAGGAAGATGATGAACAGTAGATACACGATGATTATTGATTCTGTGAATATGATTATGATGCTTGATGATGACGTTCGATAATAATGATGATGATATGATTAACGAAGGTAACAATGATGATTATGATAATATTATGTTGATGATGATGATGATTGATATATTTATGATTATGATTTTATGTGGTGTTGGGGGTGACGTGATGATATTTGATGATGAGAATATCGGTGTTACGAGAGCGATAATGATTTTGATAATTATGTTGTGATGCATGAATTATGGTGGTTACGGATGAACATGGTGAGGATGATCACGACACCATGATGATGATGAGGGTAAATAGTTCCGGGTCTTTGTTTTGAGAAAATGAAGAACAACAGTTAGATACGGGTTTTATAAATTTAGGATTAGAATAAATCAGAAACTAATGGATGGAGGGAGGGTTTGGGTATGTTGGAGGGGAAACGAGAGGTCCTGAGTTCGAACCTAGGCCATGACAATATTCTTTTTATTATTAAGAGAAACTGTTGGGCTGCCAGATTTTCCTGTTGGGCTGAGATATGTTGCTGGTGAACGTACAAAGAAAGAAAAATGGTAACATAATAAAAACAAGTTAAATAAAAACTAAGTGGGAAATAAAACAGAAAGGCAGTCTAGATTAGACAGTTAAGAGGATGTTTGGATGTGCGAGAGGTCGAGGATTCGAGCCCGAGCTTGGGCGCGGATGGCAACATTTTTTTTTACTCTTTGTGAGGTAGTTTATCACCATTATTTATTATTGTTATTATTATTATCATCATTATTATTATTATTATGATTATCATTGTTATTATTATAGTTAGTATTACAATTATTGTTATTACCATACTTATAAGTATTATAATTGTTATTACCATAAGATTATTATAAGTATTATTTATATAATTAGTATCACTAGTATTATAATTAAATTATAATTATTATTATTATTATTATTATTATTATTATTATTATTATTATTATTATTATTATTATTATTATTATTATTATTATTATTATCATTTTACCATTACAAATATTATTCAAAGTATTATTATAATTACTAGTTTTAACAAAACAATTGATATATATATATATATATATATATATATATATGAAAATAAAATTTTTATATATAATATAACAAAAATTTATAATTTTACTTATTTAACTATATAAAAAGAATATAAGCTATCAATATAAAAGTATAACATTAATATTAATATAGATATATTTGTTAATTATAAGTACGTGTTTTAATATATATACAAATAATATAGGTTCGTGAATTCGAGGCCAACCTTGTATTGTTCAGTTGTTCAATATAGTCATATGTATTTTTACTACAAAATACATTAGGTGAGTTTCATTTGCCTTTTTACCCTTTACATTTTTGGGCTGAGAATACATGCGCAACTTTTATAAATATTTTACGAAATAGACACAAGTACTTAAAACTACATTCTATGGATGGATTATTAAACCGAATATGCCCCTTTTTAGTCTGGTAATCTAAGAATTAGGGAACAGACACCCTAATTGATGCGAATCCTAAAGATAGATCTATTGGGCCCAACAAGCCCCATCCAAAGTACTGGATGCTTTAGTACTTCGAATTTATCATGTCCGAAGGGAGTCCCGGAATGATAGGGGATATTCTATATGCATCTTGTTAAGGTCGGTTACCAGATGTTCACCATATGAATGATATTTTTGTCTCTATGCATGAGACGTATATTTACGAGAAATGAAAATCTTGTGGTCTATTAAAATGATGGAAATGATTATTTATGTTAAACTAATGAACTCACCAACCTTTTGGTTGACACTTGAAAACATGTTTATTCTCAGGTACGAAAGAAATCTTCCGCTGTGCATTTACTTATATTGGATATATTACTTGGAGTCATTCATGACATATTTTAAAAGAAGTTGCATTCGAGTCGTCAAGTTCATCAAGATTATTATTAAGTCAATTATAGTTGGATAGATTATGAAATGTTATGCATGCCGTCAACTTTCGATGTAATGAAAGTATGTCTTTTAAAAAAAAATGCAATGTTTGTAAAATGTATCATATAGAGGTCAAGTACCTCGCGATGAAATCAACTCTTGTGAATCGTTTGTAATCGATATGGACTTCGTCCAGATGGATTAGGATGGGTCGCTTCACCCTAATCATTACTACATTAAATAAAACCCTAATTTACTAAACCCTAATTTATGAAACCCTAGGACACTAATTACTAAACCCTAGTTAATTAAATACCACTTTAAATAACAAACTCTAATTAATGAAACCCTAATAATACTATTAACATATATACACTATTACTATTACTAGCACCTATAACCTACTACTTATATTATAACACTTAAGAACGTTTTGGGATATGTATTAGAGATGTATAGATCTTCGAACTTTCTTGACGAATGGTTCTACGAGACTCTAGGCAGAGGGTTTGGACTTCTGATTTAAAGGGTCCTATGGCTCAAGCCCCTAGATCTCAAATGGCCATTCGAAGGGAAATGGGTGATTGGAAGCTGATCTAATACGACAAGTATCCTAAAATGGAAAACACTCTTTAAGTAGAAACTTTCTAAGTATAGAAACTTACTAGGAACAGAAATTTAGTGAAACAAACTATACATAAACACGTACTTAAACTCAAACATGGGCAAAACATTTAACTACTCTTAAATGTCAATAGGTTGACTTTCCTGCTCACTCGTTCAACTCTCTATTCCGAGGAATAACTCTCTCTCTACTTACTAAGGTGAACTCATAGCCCCTCTTTATTGCTAGCAAATTTACTTACTTTTGGGGTGAGACACATGCTGTTTTTACTTTTTACACTTTAGACACAAGTACCAAACTACTTAAACTATGCTATACCCGGCTATGTCCGACTAAGTCCCTACAGTGATATTTTTAAGTGCTGCGGCATGCTTAATTATTGGGGGTAGGCCTATCGGGAGTAACGTCCCCGATACATTTGACTAAGTCTTTGTATTACTTGAAAATGAAATTTAACCGACAAGGAGAACTAACTTGTCATGCGGCAAACTTAAACATTTAGTCTAAATATCACGCATTGGTATAACTTTTGATCTTGCGAGATCAACTTTACAAACTAAGTCTTGTGGTCTAAAACAACGGTCAAACTTTTGTTAAACCTATGAACTTCACTCAACCTTTTTGGTTGACACTTTAGCATGTTTTGTCTCAGGTGCTGTTTGATTCAAGCTTACCTATCTACTGCTTATGTGATGCTACTTGGACATAGGATCAAGAGATTATCGCATATTTTACCTTTGCATTTGAACAATTATTTATTTCTGATTGTAACGACATTTCATTTTTCCGCTTCGTACTCATTCAAGTTAATTTAATCATTTAGTTTTGTTCTCGTTTATATAATATGTTGGTATATTTTGTTATTAAGTCACATTTCACCCAGGCCCTAACTGGGGGTGTGATACCTTTGTACTGCACGTTCTGGTTTCTAGTAAGGCCCAAGATGGACCCTATCTCCTCGCAGTTAATTGATTTATCCGAGTGATTCTGAGAGCTTTTTGTATTGTTGTTATTGGATGAGTTCTTGGTTTTGATATAACTGAGATAGCCTTTCTTGGGTTGTTTCCTAGCATGAGATTTAACGTTTGAGAACTTGGATGAGGAGTTCCACTGAATTAAATTTGACCAAAGAATATCTGCAGAGCTTAAGGAAGACTTTCATTCCTTCAATTTTTTCTTCTTTTTGTTAGCATTCACCGCTAACTTTTGCTTTTTTGATGGTTTTACAGCGGTCAACTTGGTAGTCAGCTCTTTAGGCCTGGGTAGATTAGTTATAGAGGGATTAACTATAGGGGCATGAGGTGATTGAGTATCATTCAATTCAATCGGGGATTATTGATTAGTGGTTTGTTCGACCATCAGATCATTGAAGCAGGGTAGGGAAAGACCCAGGAGTTCATGTTCAAGATTTCCATTGTTTGAAGGTGAATTAAATTTATCGATGGGTGGATCAGTTGGATTGAACTCATGAATATCGACGATAGGGCTAGAAAGATGGGTTGGCTTTGGGTTGGTGATTGGATTATTTGGTTGCTGGGCGTGAAGGCTTATTAAGTATTATTGGGCTTGGCATTGTGTGGTTCAGATTTTTAGTTGGGCTTGATTGAAGTGGATTTGGGCTTATAGGTGAGTTAGGTGGGGGAGAGTAATTATTTTCTGGAAAACCCCGTTTGGTAGCTGTGGAAGACAATGAAGGGGATTTTGGGGAAGAGTTCAAGTTTGCATTCAATGAGTTGGACTCCAGGTCAATTTTTTCCTTTTCCAAGTTAATATCATCATTTAGTTTCGAGTTTTGCGTCTCGCTTACTGAACCGTCGGATTTTTCTATTATGGGGTTGCTTTCTAGGTCAGCATTAATTGGTGAGAAATTAGCTTACGTGGCAAATATTCTGGATCCGTTGTGACTTCTGGTGGCTCTCGGAGACTTTTCTGCCGGCGGGACTTTTCCATCGTCTTCGTTTTCAGATTCCGATGAATCAATGTCCGATTGTCGGTCTGAGCTGCCATCCAGATCAGATTGTTCGTCAATGGAGTTGGTATCTTCAATTTCTTCCATCTCAATCTCTACTATGCCCTTTACATCCTCGATAAGTTTTAGATAGACAATTTTTCCACTTGCTTTGGCTTGAGTCGTGGTGTTCAATAGTTCATGAGCCCAGAGTTTTACTAGAACTTTGCCCACCACTAAATTTTGGTTTCCTTGAAGTTCACAATTGTAGCAATCGTAAACCTTACCGTACCAAAGTTCTTTTCAGTCCAACAGGAGATTGGCATACCAATGATGTTTAACCAAGTGAGCCTTGGTCTTTGATTGTATTTGTCTTCTAGCTTTCTAATGTTTTGCCGCCAATTTCTAAGGATATGGTCCTTCGATTCTAGGATATTTTTGACTGTATCATCATTGTCGAACATAAGGCATAAATCTAAGCCACCCAAGTATTTGATATTAAAATTGGATAGGCCCTCCGCCGTACACAAAGATGGAAATTGTTCGATAAGGTCGATGTCGATGATTTCACCAACTATGGCGTGTTCTAGTGCATCCATGTTCTGTTTGTCTTCTTCAAGGTCAATTACTCTTGGTTTATTTGGATCGATTCATTTATGTGAATTGTTGTTAACCGCTTCAGAGAAATAACGGCTATCACGAAAAGCATTACTGTAGGAATGTTGTTCATTCACTTTTGGAGTAGAATTTTTAGGGTTGGTTGGGGTGGACTCAATGGGTTTGACTCTGTATTGCTGTGGAATGGGAAAGTTGAGTGTTTTCCGGTTTGGTTGCAGTGGCTTCCTTGTGTTTTCGTGTTTAGGGAGTTGCTCTTTTCTCTCATGAGCTCGATAGGCTCTTAACCAGCTACCATGGATGAATATAGTGTTAAGTCTATTGAGCAGAAAGTTTACATCGTATATGCCCTCGAATCGAACAAATCTAAATGTTTCCAATTTTTGAGGTACTTGGTGTTAGAATTCACCCATGGATTGTTATTGATCACATAAGTCAAATATATAATACATGATTTGATCTCATATCCCTTGATTTTAGGAATCCTACATTTAATATGAGATATCCATAGATATGCCTACATTTAATGCTAGATATTACATAAGATATTGTCTACGTCTAATATCCGTTAACATCCCCCCGCAGTTTGAACGGGAGAGGAATGAACGGTCAAGCTGGATTAAAACGCTAAAAAACTAAATAACATTCTTCTGTCCGAGCAGACTGATATTCGTTGATGTGGTTGTATATTGCTTGACTGCGTTTCCTTTTCCGTAGCGTTTTTTTTTTTTTACGATGTGGCTTGCTTTGCCTAAGGATTGAGCAGGACTTGGGCATAGAACTTTGTCGACGATAACCAGTCTTTATCGGAAGAGATTATTATTCTTATTATTTTTTTTTCGAGGTTTGGAACCTAGTCTAGCTAGGCGGCTCATCCTCACGCCGATTTATAAAATTTTAATTTAGGAGTGGGGATAAAGGACAAAAGTACTAATACTCCGTAATAACTAAGAATAATAAGGAATAGTGGGTAGGTGTCAAAAGTAAAAAAGAAATGCTTAAAAAGATGAATATAATAAGCTAAAGGTGATAGAGGGGAGATGATGATGATTCCAAATACAAAAAGTGAGGCTGAGAGTCTTCTTTTCACACACCACACACGAGCACTTTTTAATAAATGTCTCTCTCATAGCAAATACATCGGAAGGAAAATAGGCGGAGATCGACGGCGAGTGGATGTGCTGTGGTGGTTGGAACAGAGAATCGAAAGAGGAAGATGGCATGAAGTGAAAGAGCATGAAAGAGCAGAAGAGAAAGAGGAAGCGCATGAAGAGCATGAAGGTCTTGGAATTATCAGTAGAAGAGGAAGCGGAAGTGAAAGAGCAGAGGTACACTCTTCTTTTTTTTTTAGAAAGGGTGACAGATTTAGAGATTTTAGAGATGTCACGGTGTAGATTTCAACCGTGATGTAGCTGCTGCGGTGGTGATGCTACGGTGTATATTTCAACCGTGATTTGGGTTTTTTTTTTTTTTTTTTTTTTTTTGATGAATTTTGCAGGAACTTGAAATGCAAAAGAAAATATAGATAGAAGACCGAAGAGGTTCGGTATTGATGGTGGATAGGAAGATTTGCAACGGTGTATATTTCAACCGTGAGTTTTGCAAGAAACAGAAGAAAGATAGATAGAAGAGCAAATTATAGGTTCGGTGGTTGATTGGAAGATTTGATGGGTGGTAGAGCAGAAGCGGCACATATTCGGCCGACTAGGTTTTGGATCAAACCCTCTGATACCATGTTAGAATGTTATAATTCACCCACGATTCTTATTGATCAAAGAGGCTAAATATATAGTACATGATCTGATCTCATATCCCTTGATTTTAGGGATCCTACATTTAATATGAGATATGGATAGATATACCTACATTTAAAGCTAGATATTACATAAGATATTGTCTACGTCTAATATCCGTTAACACTGGGGGGGGGCATAGACATCCTTGACTGATACGTATCTAGTGAAGAATACCCGGAGATCGTTGTCGCTCCAGTGATCCGGGTGATTGAAAAACATGATCGATGTGAGTTGATTTGAGTTGGGGTAGAGATGGTTTGGGATTGGAATGTTATTAGGATATGTCGCCTGAGAGATTGGTGGTCTATAGCTACAGTATGTTCTTACCAGGTGTTGGTTCATTTTCCCTGATTTGTTCTTTCTTTCAACATTTATCCATTCTTCATCTTCGTTTTTATTGGTGGTGTGTTGGTTGTTGTGGTTTGATCGGCGATTGCTCACCGGCGTGAAGGGGGATATTACGTTTAATTTTCTACACGAATTCCTTTTCAGTGATTCAGTTGAGTTTCACGTATTTACTTGTTGGTTACAAAATCATAATCCACGTGTATTGAGCTGCATAGGTGGCAACTCAATAGCAACTATGAATACAATATGCTCAGCCTGCACATGTAACATTATATTTCTTCCCTTTTCTAGAAAAATGACATTAATTAGTTTTTGGTATCTTTTTTACCTACTTTATTTCATTCTTTTTGTGCTCGCGTAAGTCGGCGTAACGCATACTTTTTAAATATTTGACAAATACTACAAAAGAAATTATTCATGCATGTAATATTTGAATGGTCACCCTATCGGTTGAAGTCAGTCAGATGTTAGAGAATGTCTAACATTCTACACATAAATTGAAATTGAATGAAATACTTATAATGAGGGTTTCAATATATAATCTAGCTCATACACTCAAATATATCACATTTTATATTTGTGGATTAAATCACTTGGTTACTCTCGATAGAATTAATCTTGAAGAGAGGTTGGATTTTTTTTTCTTCCTAATGCTACTATTAACAATGTATTTAACAATCAATACTATAAAGTCAATATTTAACCGTGGAATACAATATTTTTATACATGCCAATAAATACTATCTTTAAACAATATTTTCTTTCATAAAAAGTTGTTAAAATTTGTGAAGCCTTATTAGTATTACCAAGTTTGTTACCACGTATATTTTACACCGCATGATGTTTTGACATTGATGACAAAACTAAATATTATCTTTAAGAATATTTTTTTCTGTATTACATAGTTTTTTGATAACAAAATAAATGATTTTAGATCATTACTTTAAATTTATGTTAATTTTATAATTTTTTCTATATTTACGCATATAATTTTAAAATTTGACATTTAAATGTATAAAAAGCAAACCTAATTAAACTTCAAATTACCGATTAATCTTTTCAAAATCATGATTACGGCGGAATAACAAGTTTTGCAACATTGCTCCTAACTAAGAAACGTGTACAGGGGTATATTCGTCTTAATAAATCACAACAAATTCTATCAATTTCTTCTAAATCAAAGCGGTTGCGTTACTATCCTTCCATAGAATTCTTTTGAAAAAACAGAAGGGGCTGATCATCATCATCATCGTCGTCATTATCGTTTTAGGAAGAATTGATGAGGCTGCTCTCGAACAGGTAATTTAGTTTTTGTTTTTTTTTTTTTTTTTAAATTATAATTGGTTGATATGAATTTTTTGTGATTGTTGGTTGGAAAAGGAATTAATTTGATTTTGTGGAAATTGAATGGAATGGTACGGAATGCAGTTGCAGAATAGACAGAGGGAGTCTGAAACCTGGTGATCACATATATTCATGTCGTTTGTGTTTCTGTATTTCATTTTCATTTTGTTTTTTGATTATGTGTTGTAATTACTCTAGCTATCAACCTAATTTACACTGACCAATTCAACCTACGTAGTAATTTGATGGAATTTAGGGGTTTTATTGTTATATAAATTTATTGGATTTTGGTAATTTTGAAATTAGGGTTTCAAAGTATTCCCTAAGAGTTGATACCTGTGTGGATCACTATTAGGCTACCTTATGTTGTTTAGTGCAACAACCAAACTCCAAACAACATTGAAACACCAGCGTTGTAAAACTCGGAATTAATCGGTCAACATCCGATTAAATCGGTGACCCTAAATCAGGGATTATTTGGTCAAAGTGGGAATTAGTCGTCAAAATTGGTGAAAGTCGAACTTAGTTGACATCTGATTATTTCGCAATTTTCTGATTACTCCCACCAAGGTCCTGACCGATCGCTCCCCGGTTATTGTTTTTTGAAACCTTGCCAGATACCATATACTTTATATATATTATATAACATTTTTTTTTTTTTTTTTTGTACTTGCAATATTATGATTACTCAGTATTATGTATCAGGAAAAATATATACGGTTTATTAAGAAAAGGTCATGGATGTTTCCGAAAAGTTGGATGTTTTGCTTATAAAAAGGACTGCAAGTCTAATTTTGCTCATAAAATGGATTGAAACTTTCACTATATCTTTCGAATCAGTGAGATTCGGTTTTATCCCCTTATTGTTCTTAACATCTGATTCTCTATTTTCATCTGACGTATTTGGTTTTAAAACTCATGTTTAAACACTCCTTAGGAAAAAAAACAGAATGAAGTTGGCCCTTATTAACAACGCTTATACGTGTTTGAATACTGTCAACGCTTATACGTTCTTTAGTCCCCTGCACCACCTGCACCCACACCGATGCAACCAACGGAGTTATATACCTGTTGACAGTATTCAAACACATATAATCGTGTTTCTCGCAAAAGCCCGTGGTGGGACCTGCACGCTCGCAGTATCGGACCCACCTGAAACAGTAGTCCACCGAGCTAAATACCTTCTTGAAAACGGGTTTGGTTGCTACAATTTGTTCAAGAATAATTGTGAAGATTTCGCGATATACTGCAAGACGGGTCTTCTAGTTGTACAATGGGTCAAAGTGGACAGGCGGTGTTATCAACGCCTCTTAGGCTTGTGACGACAAATGTTTATGGGATGGCGGCTACAGCTGTTGGTGTTTATTGTGCTAGTCGTTATGCTGCTGATATTGGTATGAGAAAGGATGTTTGAAAGTGGGCCCGGAAGAATGGACCCCGAGGTTAGCAACGGGTGCTCTTACGGTTGTTTAACCAAGTATCCAGTCCTTTGTGGATAACAATAATTAATGTAAATCTATTGTCATGTTGTCTTAAAGAATGTTGTATACGTTTTGAACATTGTCTGTTGAACAGGGTCTAAATATGATTGGTCCACAGTTTAGATCGACCGGTTTGAATCAAGCTAGTTTTACTGTAAACAAGACCGGGCGAAACTAACATGAGACTAAGATTAGAAGCTTACAATAGGAGAATGACTCCATCTTTGAGCATATTGCTCATGCAAAGATTTAGGTTACCGAGAAAATATCTTTTTTACCAAAAATATGACGACACTATGTCTAATGATGAAGACATTATGATATTTATAAAAGTACCTCAACAACCATAAATAAACTCTATATGCTTCTCAAGTTTCATACAAACCCCTCAACAGGTGTATAATATCTCCACAGGAGTGACGCTTAGAACACATATGGTGGAGTCAGAGATGCATTGGCATGTTGTACATTACAAGTCTACAATGCATAAACTTTTGTTTCTGTACCATTTTCTACCATTTGTGTTCTCAGGTCACCCCTTTGGAGCGCCCTGTTTCGTATGATAATGATTTACAACTCCTAGATGAACAAAATGAGTGGGATTTTGCTATTTATACCAAAGAATATGTAATTATCCATCATGGGTAAAATACACATCCACCTCTTGACTTGCTGCTATGTTATTATGCTATTTAGCATTGATAAATTTTTATTATCATTCTTAATGATAAATCCACCAAAAGTTGTGCGTTATTTGTGTATACATTACAAGTACAATCAATACAAGTGCAATCTATTAGTGCGCAATTTTGATCAACTCACTATTTTTGATGGATTTATCTAAAAGAATGATAGAACATCATCACCCATGTTCTTATGTCATGAATTCTGTTTTGCCCATGGTAATAGAATTAATAAACTTCATAATTAATCGTGTTTATAGTGATCATTATGTGGGACCAGAGTAGAGTTTCAGCTAAATTAAAACAAAGCAAATAATTTTATTAATATTAGGTGTGTTTGTACATAATGTGCCTGATTGGCAAGTAAGATTTGTCATTCTACAGGGGTAAATAGATAAAGTAGATGCCTTTAAAGTGATTTTTTTTTTTTAAAATATTATATGCCTACTTATCTGATTTTGTATAGTTTTGGATGTACCTCTATCCTTGTTTGAATAATAAAAAAAGAAGTTAAAAAATAAAACACAAAAAACAAAATTACGCCAATTGTTTCTAAGGTTTATCATTATTTTCACCCTGATAAAGTTTAATTATTCCATGGTAACCTATAATGTTAACATTTGGTTTTATAATGTTCCCGGAATTAACTCTTAACTCATCTCCATTAGTTTGAATAACAGGATAGTAGATTGGTCATTCTATGTTAATTAATATTAAAATAAAATGTTAAACCTAATTGTCACATAATACAAAGACAAATACACGTCACATACCTAGAAGCAAGACTTTTCATGAATAATATCAAACAAACGCTAACATCTTCAATCTAATATGGATCAACTTATTGATATTCCTACATACACTATGCGAATTGAATATGCAAACTTGGATACACCTACTTTTGATCAACTACACTATAATGTTTCATCAATTATGTTTTTTTAAAGTTAGAGTTGTATTCCAAAGAAACCATTAAAAAGGTTGAAATCCAAGGGGCATTTCTCAGCTCTTGGATCACTTTTGATCAATGATCCAGATTAAAGCACCAATTAATACAGGGAGAGTATTCTGGTCATTTTACAAAAAATAGAAATCCTACTTACGAAACAAATCACTGCTCGAACGAAAACCTTCAAAAACCCTAAAAGATCCTGGCAATGGCGATTGACGATTATCCGGCGAACAATCAGTCCAATTCCGTGATTAACTCTGATTAATTCAGTCGGATTGCTTGATTATACGATTACCTAACCGTCGTTAACTTAGATTCATAATCACTCGTTCACTCCGAATTGCTTAACATACGAATTCATTGATCAATCAATTCATATACACCTTCAATTTAAGCAATGGAATCAGAGAGGGAATACGATATCAGTGATGAAGACATCAACGAAATCCAGAATGATGAAGGTATGTATATCGTTTCGTCTTCAATCACATGTGATTAGCTTTTAATGAATTAGTGTTTTGTGACTTTAAGTAATGTCTTGTGTAAAATCACATGTAATTTCTTGTAAAAAATCACATGTGAGTGTTTTATGATAATACATTACTGAGATTTAAAAGTGATTACTAATGAATACAATGAAGATGAAGATAAAAATCGAATTGTTGTAAATTTTTACTCATTCAATCACATGTGATTAGCTTTTAATGAATTAGAGTTTTGTGACTTTAAGTAATGTCTTGTGTAAAATCACATGTAATTTCTTGTAAAATCACATGTGAATGTTTTATGATAATACATTACTGGGATTTAAAGTGATTACTGATGAATACAATGAAGATGAAGACAAAAATCGAATTGTTGTAAATTTTTACTCATTCAATCACATGTGATTAGCTTTTAATGAATTAGTGTTTTGTGACTTTAAGTAATGTCTTGTGTAAAATCACATGTAATTTCTTGTAAAATCACATGTGAGTGTTTTATGATAATACATTACTGGGATTTAAAGTGATTACTGATGAATACAATGAAGATGAAGTTGAAAATCGAATTGTTGTAAATTTTTACTTATTGAATCACATGTGATTGCGTTATATGATAATACATTATGTGATATGTATATTGTCTCTTATTTCAGTTAAACATTCAATTAACATTGTAATTTGTTTTTCACAGATTATAATTCACCAAAAGCAACTGCAACACGTAAAAACGAAACACCGGGAGGATCATTGTATTATGCACCAATTGTTGACAAACGTTTCTTACCGGTCATTGGTCATAATTATGGAACACTTGATCAATGTGAAGAGATGTATATGTTATATGCATATCATGCATGTTTTGACATAAGAAAGGCTGGACAAAAAACTGCAAAATCTGGATTAGTCAAACAAAAATATTACTTATGCAACAAGGTTGGCACACCAAAGGAAGTCTACTTTGACACATTACAAGAAACTAAAAAGCCAATTCAGAAAAGTAACATGGAATGCACAGGATGTAGGGCTAAAGTTAGATTCGACCGGGTGTATGGAACATATACTTTCATTCTTGCTGACTTTGAAGAACAACATAATCATGAGTTGCTACCGAAAGAATACAGACATTTAAGTAAAAAGGAAAGACAAATGAGGTATGCGGAGAAGTTGTTTGTATACCATTCGACGGTATCAAATATTGGTCCAACAAAGGCATACGAAGTTTACAGCAATATGAAAGGGTCTGAAAAAAATGTTCATGGAACTGTAATTGACTTCAGAAACTGGAAACGAGATTTGAATGTGTTTATCAATGCAACTGATTCTCAAATGCTCATTAACAAAATGGAAGGAAGGAAAAAATATGTTTCTGGCTTTTCATTTGAGTACAAGCTTGAAAAAAGTCAATTACATTCCATTTTTGGGGCGGATGAAGTTGCAAAGTGCAACTACAAGGAGTTTAGTGATGTTATCTCATTTGATGCAACATATAGAACTAACAGGTATGATACCTGGTTTTTACAGCTTCTAATCACATGTGATTGACAGGTTGTTTGGCTTATCTGAGTTTCTAACATTGTCTTTTTGTTAACAGGTACAACCTTGAAAGGACCCGTCCTAATCCACCTGGACGAAGTCATCAACATTTGGTCCCATTGCGATGATCGGCTCCAAGTAATGTCCTTATATTGAGCAAATGCACAGCGGAAGACTTAATTCGTACCTGAGAATAAACATGCTTTAAAGTATCAACCAAAAGGTTGGTGAGTTCATAGGTTTATCATAACAATCATTTCAATATGTTAATAGACCACAAGATTTCATAATCATAAACATAATACACTCGCAAGTGTATGTAAAGCATTCTAAGATATTGAGCACTTGGTAACCATACTTAACATTTAATCAACGTCGCATATTCCCTTTATTATGAAATCTCACTATACCGTACCAAGTGTAGTCACCAAAACGAAGTACTGTGCAACCGTTGAATACTGGTCGTCCAGTTCGGTTGGGGTTGTCAGGCCCGATAGATCTATCAACAGGATTTGCGTTTACAATACCCATGTAAATAGTAGTTACCAAGCTACAGGGAAATATGCTAGTGGTACTACTCAACGTAGAATATATTTTTAAGTACTTGTGTCTATTTTGTAAACATTTATAAAAGCAGCGCATGTATTCTCAGCCTAAAAATATATATTGCAAAAGCAATTAAAAAGGGAGCAAATGAAACTCACTTTTACCTTGAAGGTATTTAATTCGTCTTGGTCTCCGATAGATATCACGAACCTAACCATATATATAATATATCAACATATTTTCTTTTTAAGTAATCGTTACATATATATATACTTTTAATACTTTTAATATTTTCTTATTCCGTACTTAGCTGTCCGATGTTAGTGGTCCACAATTAGTTGCTTAAATAAAATAAATAAAGACCCCATCGTATTCGTATTGATTAGAATAAATCTCGATCCATGGTACCATGTTGTCAAATGACGTGTTGCGTACATAAAGTACCGTGTTGTCAAATGACGTGTTGCGTACAATCATGAGGTCTTATGATTAATCTTCTCGTGTTGTTTACGGGTGGTCCTGAAATATATAAAATCAAATCATAAGTAATTATATATAAAATATCATATTAATTAGAAAAGATATGATTAATTTACTTTTTCTCCAAATATTTTCGTAGCTAAACTAGTTTCTGATACCCAATCTTGTTTTAGTCGTAGTTTCTTCATTACAACTCCGTTTTTGTTGGTTCAACTTGCCACTTCCTTGGATCGAGTCAAATTTTAAGAATATGAACTGAAAATACCTTAGTTTGTATTCGAAATCATAGGTTATAGGTCAAATTTTGGTGAAACTTATGAAAGTGATCATTTTCCATCATAAAAACAACATTTAATGGTCATTTTTCTAAAAATACTTACACTTTGAGTTAAACCATGAAATTTTTATGTGTTAACATATTCATAAGAAATATCATTTTTCCAGAACATGAACTTCCAATTCAAAGTTCAAGATGGTTTTTAATTATCCAACCCAAAACAGCCCCCGGTTGCACTCCGACGACGTAGATTCAGTTTTTAAGATGTTCTTTGTAAAACCAAGTTATATCTTGTTAGGTTAGCATATCATTATGATATATTACAGGTCTTGAAGTGTTTTAAAAGTCAAGTTAGAAGGATCTATTTAGTTTGCGAACAAGTTTGAAATCATTCAAACTATGTTCTTGTTGTTAAAATTTTATACCAGAAAATAAGATAGCTATATGAATATGAATTGAATAAGATTATGAACAAGGTTACTACCTCAAGTTAATTGGACAAAGTTACTTCAAAAGATAAGAAATAATTTTGGAATCAAAGAGTGGTGGAGTTAGATCAAAAGGTTGGAAGTAAACTTCTTCAAATGGGTGGTTATTTTGATATGTTCTTGAAAGAGTTTTCTTATGGTGTTTAAGGCTTATAATTGAAGCTAAATGATGGGAAAAATGCTTGGAGATGATCAAGTATGAAGTTAGGAGTATTTTTAGAGAGAAATGAGGGTGTAGGTATGAGAAAATGGAGTGAAGAAATGGTGTTCATTTATAAAAACGTTTTTAGTTTATAAAGAAAGAAAAGGATTCCTAATTTTGTTTTCTTACTAATAATTCATACTACTTGACAAATCCTAGTTACCTCATATCTAGGGCAGTAATAATATTGATTAGGATGTTGATTTGATATGTATATACCAATAGTAAATACGTATAGAAGCTGGGTATGATACGGGTACATATACCCTAGATATACGTATAGAAATCTTGAGGAAACGGAACGAGAATTCAAATATAGATATCTTTTGTGAATATACTTATATTGTTTTATGTATTTAAGTCCTTAAAAAGTCATTAAATACATTATATATACGATACATGTATAAGCATTATAGATTATAAGTATATATATCAAAGAATGTTACGTATAGTTATCGTTTTGAAAACTTAAGTTAGTAGTTTCAAAATATACTTATAACTCATTATCATTAGTACACAATGAGATGTTAAACCATCCTTAGATCATGTTAAATATATATAAATACATATATATGCACAAACGTATAATTATCGTATGTTATATAGTTTGTGATATCATCGGTCATATTGGACGGTCAAACGTTGTGTAAAACTCTTTTCAAAAACACAAGTCTCAATAATTTGGATTGCTTATCATGTTGGTATGGTTTAATTTATGTAAATATTAATCTTATAAGTATAATTTGGTCGGAAAATTCCGGGTCATTACAGTACCTACCCGTTAAAGAAATTTCGTCCCTGAAATTTGATAGAGGTTGTTATGGATAACAATAAGAAGGTTTTCATGAAAATATAAGGTGATAATGGAGTTTTATCATCATTGAGTAATGTAGATAAAACGATTCGATTATGCGAAGAATATAAATGAGACTATCGTAAAAGTGTGAGATGAGTAAAATATATTCGTCTTAACCGATGACGTAGTTATGATTGATTTCCGGGATTTAAGGGATTTAAAGAGAATCTTACGTAATAAGATTTGGTTCTTTGGTGATTAAGGAAATCAGGATCTTCTTTGATTATATGCAATAATCTGTTTCGATTGCTCTATCGGATATTTTACTATAAATTCACCCCTTCGTTTCCTTATTTTCCACGACTCACACCTTCTATTCTTTCTCCCTTGATTCTTACTTTAAAGCATTCATCAATATGCTCCATCCAGTCCTGATTCTTGATATACTCCTAACTTTTATATATGTCATTCTTCTTTTTCATCTACCACCAGAAGAATCTATTTACTTCTACTATACTCTTGTGTTTATAGTGTTTCTAATTCTCCCGTGTCTCTATATTGCTATCTGCATCGATATACATGATTTGTAATTTTGGGGTTATTATCGGAGTTTATATTCTTCATTATTTTTCGGAGCTTCATGCTTTCGTTTTCTCTTCCCGACTTCGAGTCAAGTGAGTAATGGTCTGGAATTCGTAGATATGAAATTCAGAATGAACATAGCTAATGCTCTAAGAAGAAAATGGTAATAGAACGATTTTGATTTGTTAAATTACCAGAATACCCTGGAGAAGACCGAGTCATCCAGAAAAATATTCTCTTGAAATGTTTAGAGATTAGATAGAATGTAAGAGTCGTGTAAATGGAACATGATGACGGTACTATGAATCATCATGCTTCATTAGAAACTCAGCATGACTTACTGTAATATAATGACGTTGATCAAGTGTCATTATATTATACTAATCCATGCTTCAGTTCCCAACACTACTTCAAAACATTCATATTTTAAACTCGAAGGTTTCAGAATTTAGAAACTAACACAGTTTCTTTTATGTTGCAGATATTACGGAGAGATAAATGATCTCAGATAAGAATAGTTGTGAAAATATCGCCAGAAATATGGAGGATATTTATAATAGAACATACGAGAATATCTTAGAATTTCTAATATCAATGGATGATGAAGAAGATTTGTCTGTGAAGGTTTAGAATGAGAAATAAGATGTTTGCTAACGATTTCAGCAGGCACAGAATCATTTGGATTCTTTGAAGGCAAACTTATTCTTTGTGATTTGTCCACGGCTTTCTTCATAGTTTCGCATAATCCGCTTTTTGGTACTAAATTTTCTATCGAGCGTTCCTAACACTCCTTTCTTTATCATCAAACTTTTAGCCATTAAGATCATCTAAAACATGCTGCTTCGTCAGCATTTTCAAAGTTAACTGATCTGGGTCATCGGTTATCAAACCGAGGTAGTTTCAGGAGAATTGTGTTTTTTAGAATGATTAATCATTGATGGTAATATTGTGGAATATAAAAGGTTCCCCAGTAAAAATAAAGAGTACGCATATATATCGCGGTTATAATAAAGTTGTTTCAGATGAAAAGTCGGAGTTGACTTGCTGGAGCTGTGACAAAATTAGCTACTTTGGAAAGGGATTGCAAAACGATCTTCGGTAATAACAATGTCAAAGGAACTAGAACAGATACGTGTCAAACGTTTACTCAGTTTCCGAGGGTTTTTCAGGTGCATAACTATATGCATCAATCTTTTCTTCCGTAGATGAAGTGCGGTTGGTTTATCCTCTCGATTGAGGTGTTTTTAAGAATCATGATAGATTTGAACGCTGATTGTAATCGTCGAGATACAATGAGGTTTAAGATGAAATCAAGTGGCAATCTTGAAGAAATGTTTAGTTTCATATGTTATAATCAATATTTTAATTCATTTTAATTGTCCAATGTCATTAGTCCACAGTCGATTGTCCACAGTAACAGTCCAATAATTCATATATAGTTTAATATATAATATACGAATTAATTAATACGTGTCGTGACCCGTATACATCTCAGACTCGATCACAACTCAAACTATATATATTATTGTAGAATCAACCTCAACCCTGTATAGAGAACTCGATCATTACTGCATATAGAGTGTCTATGGTGATTCCAAATAATATATATAGATGCGTCGATATGATATGTCAAAACATTGTATACGTGTTCCGATATTTAAAGTGCGTAAAATAATTACAGAAATTAAATGACGATAAATAAAAGTGCGATAATTAAATTGCGATAAATAAACTGCAATAAATAAAATGTAATCAGTTAGCTAGGAACAGTTAGCTGGAACAGTTAGCGTGGATTCTTAACAAAATTTTTCATAGTTAATTTGTTTGTTTCTAACAGATTTTATTTTGTCATATGTTTTCTTCATATGCCACTTGTTGGATTCTGGGAAGTCAAAATCCAAATATGAAATTGAATGAAAATGGTTATTCTGCGGTGAACGGATACGTATATCGGTGGTTGTAAGTAGGATAGTAAATGACTGTTGAATCAGCTTCGACGAATGTACAATGTAACTTATTAAGATGAAATCTAATTATTCCTCGGGTATTACCTACCCGTTAAAAAAAAATTTTCACCATTAATATTTTGTACAAAAGAACTTTTAATTACAATCTTTATGAAAACATATATACATATATATTTTCTTCAGATGAAATCATGAATTTAATGAGTTAGTATGATATTAATCTCATTTGCTTTTCGGTTTGAGCTAGAATAAGAAATCTCTAAAACTTTTTGAAACCACATATTCTTCGCAGAATATCAATGAAGTTATGGATCAATACTTCATCGTTCATTATTGTTGATACTCCTTGGTATCTATGGTGCGTATGATGTTGATGTTGATGTTTGTGGGACAGATTATGATGTCGAGACGTGTGATGCGGATGTTGTTTGTTAGTGGTGATGATGGTATTGTTGATGTTATTGATGGTGGTGCTGATTATGCTGCTGGTGCTGCTGCTGGCGTTTGCAACCTTCGCACCATGTTCTCCAAAGCCGTCACGCGAGCGCGAAGTTCGTTAACTTCTGCTAGTACACCGGGATGATTGGCTGTTGGAGCGAGCGAATGAACAAGATTTGTAATATGGGATAGTATATAATCGTGACGAGATACTCTAGAAATGAGAGAGAAAATGGTGTTTCGAATAGGTTCGCCGGTAAGTGCTTCAGGTTCATCGCCAAGAGGGCAATTTGGTGGATGGAATGGATCACCTTCTTCTTGTCTCCAGTGATTTAGTATATTACGAACCCATCCCCAATTCATCCAGAATAGATGATGGGAAATTGGTTGATCCATTCCGGTGACGCTGCTTTCGGAGCCCGAATGGAAATCCATATCGGCATAACTGTCGGAATCTGAAGAATTCGAACTAGATGCGGAATCCATCTTGTATAATGGGGAAAATGAACTTTTAGTATGGAATAGATTATAGGAGTTAGATTTGGTACTCTTCAATACTTAATTTACATATGTATATATAATACCAAAATCCCGTAAATTACGGAGAATCTTTGAAAAGGTATCAGTCAAAGTTCGCAATAACAGATATGCTAAGATAAGAATTCATCTATACACTATCAATGCAGTAAATGCAGTAAAACGTGTCTAGACTTATGAATGATAAGCAGGTAATTTCCTAAGGATGATAAGCAGATGATTTCTGACTAGAAATGATAAGCAAAACTTTTGACATGTAGACACGGTCGAAGTCCAGACTCATTAATGCATCCTAACAACTACTAGTTAGACACACTAATGCAAGACCTGGTTCGCTACGACCACCGCTCTGATACCAACTGAAAGGACCCGTCCTAATCCACCTGGACGAAGTCATCAACATTTGGTCCCATTGCGATGATCGGCTCCAAGTAATGTCCTTATATTGAGCAAATGCACAGCGGAAGACTTAATTCGTACCTGAAAATAAACATGCTTTAAAGTATCAACCAAAAGGTTGGTGAGTTCATAGGTTTATCATAACAATCATTTCAATATGTTAATAGACCACAAGATTTCATAATCATAAACATAATACACTCGCAAGTGTATGTAAAGCATTCTAAGATATTGAGCACTTGGTAACCATACTTAACATTTAATCAACGTCGCATATTCCCATTATTATGAAATCTCACTACACCGTACCAAGTGTAGTCACCAAAACGAAGTACTGTGCAACCGTTGAATACTGGTCGTCCAGTCCGGTTGGGGTTGTCAGGCCCGATAGATCTATCAACAGGATTCGCGTTTACAATACCCATGTAAATAGTAGTTACCAAGCTACAGGGAAATATGCCAATGGTACAACTCAACGTAGAATATATTTTTAAGTACTTGTGTCTATTTTGTAAACATTTATAAAAGCAGCGCATGTATTCTCAGCCCAAAAATATATATTGCAAAAGCAATTAAAAAGGGAGCAAATGAAACTCAATTTTTCCTTGAAGGTATTTAATTCGTCTTGGTCTCCGATAGATATCACGAACCTAACCATATATATAATATATCAACATATTTTCTTTTTAAGTAATCGTTACATATATATATACTTTTAATACTTTTAATATTTTCTTAGTCCGTAGTTAGCAGTCCGATGTTAGTGGTCCACAATTAGTTGCTTAAATAAAATAAATAAAGACCCCATCGTATTCGTATTGATCAGACTTAATCTCGACCCATGGTACCATGTTGTTAAATGACGTGTTGCGTACATAAAGTACCGTGTTGTCAAATGACGTGTTGCGTACAACATGAGGTCTTATGATTAATCTTCTCGTGTTGTTTACGGGTGGTCCTGAAATATATAAAATCAAATCATAAGTAATTATATATAAAATATCATATTAATTAGAAAAGATATGATTAATTTACTTTTTCTCCAAATATTTTCGTAGCTAAACTAGCTTCGGATACCCAATCTTGTTTTAGTCGTAGTTTCTTCATTACAACTCCGTTTTTGTTGGTTCAACTTGCCACTTCCTTGGATCGAGTCAAATTTTAAGAATATGAACTGAAAATACCTTAGTTTGTATTCTAAATTATAGGTTATAGGTCAAACTTTGGTGAAACTTATGAAAGTGATCATTTTCCATCATAAAAACAACATTTAATGGTCATTTTTCTAAAAATACTTACACTTTGAGTTAAACCATGAAATTTTTATGTGTTAACATATTCATAAGAAATATCATTTTCCAGAACATGAACTTCCAATTCAAAGTTCAAGATGGTTTTTAATTATCCAACCCAAAACAGCCCCCGGTTGCACTCCGACGACGTAGATTTAGTTTTTAAGATGTTCTTTGTAAAACCAAGTTATATCTTGTTAGGTTAGCATATCATTGTGATATATTACAGGTCTTGAAGTGTTTTAAAAGTCAAGTTAGAAGGATCTATTTAGTTTGCGAACAAGTTTGAAATCATTCAAACTATGTTCTTGTTGTTAAAATTTTATACCACAAAATAAGATAGCTATATGAATATGAATTGAATAAGATTATGAACAAGGTAACTACCTCAAGTTACTTGGACAAAGTTACTGCAAAAGATAAGAAATAATTTTGGAATCAAAGAGTGGTGGAGTTAGATCAAAAGGTTGGAAGTAAACTTCTTCAAATGGGTGGTTATTTTGATATGTTCTTGAAAGAGTTTTCTTATGGTGTTTAAGGCTTATAATTGAAGCTAAATGATGGGGAAAATGCTTAGAGATGATCAAGTATGAAGTTAGGAGTATTTTTAGAGAGAAATGAGGGTGTAGGTATGAGAAAATGGAGTGAAGAAATAGTGTTCATTTATAAAAACGTTTTTAATTTATAAAGAAAGAAAAGGATTCCTAATTTTGTTTTCTTACTAATAATTCATACTACTTGACAAATCCTTGTTACCTCATATCTAGGGCAGTAATAATGTTGATTAAGATGTTGATTTGATGTGTATATATCAATAGTAAATACGTATAGAAGCTGGGTATGATTCGGGTACATATACCCTAGATATACGTATAGAAATCTTGAGGAAACGGAACGAGAATTCAAATATAGATATCTTTTGTGAATATACTTATATTGTTTTATGTATTTAAGTCCTTAAAAAGTGATTAAATACATTATATATACGATACATGTATAAGCATTATAGATTATAAGTATATATATCAAAGAATGTTACATATAGTTATCGTTTTGAAAACTTAAGTTAGTAGTTTCAAAATATACTTATAACTCATTGTCATTAGTACACAATGAGATGTTAAACCATCCTTAGATCATGTTAAATATATATAAATACATATATATACACAAACGTATAATTATCGTATGTTATATAGTTCGTGATATCATCGGTCATATTGGACGGTCAAACGTTGTGTAAAACTATTTTCAAAAACACAAGTCTCAACTATTTGGATTGCTTATCATGTTGGTATGGTTTAATTTATGTAAATATTAATCTTATAAGTATAATTTGGTCGGAAAATTCCGGGTCATTACAAACCTCAAGTTTGTACCATTTACTGGAATAGATAACCACCGTAGGTGTGTCACTGTTGCTGCGGCAATGATCAGGGATGAAACAGCCGAGAGTTACAAATGGCTACTTAATTGCTTCATGAAGACATTCGGGAAAGAGCCAAACATGATTGTGACAGATCAGGACAAATCAATGGCGATAGCAATAAAAGAGGTCTTTAAGACGGCAAAGCATAGACTATGCATGTGGCACATTATGCTGAAGGTGCCATCAAAGGTATGAGTTTTGTTATTGAAGACTACATGTAACTAATCACATGCGATTGAAATGGTTAATGATACATATACATAATTTGCTTAATATGAATTATTAACCAATCAAATGTGATTACAGATTCAAGAAGCAAATCCTAATATTGAAGACAAACAAGAAAAAGACTTCAAGAAGAGATTTGATAAAATTGTGTGGAATATGTACATAGAACCAACTGTTTTTGAAGAAAAATGGGAAAAGTTGATGGACGATTTTTCATTGAAGAATGACAGTTGGTTCAAATATATGTTTGGAATTAGATCAAGTTGGATACCAGCATATTTCATCGAAACTGAAATGTTTGGTTTGATGCGAACTACTTCAAGATCAGAGAGTGAAAATGCTTTTTTCACACTTTACAAGATCTGCATCAAATCTGTTGACTTTTATGGACGGCTTTGAATCTGCCATGTTAAAACAGAGGTCAAAACAAGAATCTTTGGATGTACAGACAATCAAGAAAAACCCAAAATTATTAACGTTGCTAAGAATTGAAAAACATGCATCGAAGGTATACACAAATACAATTTTTCTGATTATTCAACAAGAGATTGTTGCATCTTTGTATAAATGTTCGTTGGATAAAATGGACAAAGAGGAATACACGAAAATATTTGTTGTTAAAGAGAAATTGGAAAAGAGAAAGGAATGCTCGAATGAAGGGAAGAAAAATGAAGGTTCGAATGAAGGGGAAAAAGATGAAGGCTCAAATATGGAGGATAAAAGGGAAGGCTCGAATGAAGAAAAAGAGTTCTTCAAATACAAGGTAAACTAATTTACATATTTTTTCATGTATGGAATAACATTTGTGCAATAGTTTGAATCTCACTTGTTAAAATAGTTTAAATAGGTACTTATCACTTGTGATTGGCTTATACATCAGTTGTCATATTTAAATAGGTACTTATCACTTGTGATTGGCTTATACATCAGTTTTATACTTTTTTTTTATTATGAAGGTACTTCATAACCGCCAAGACGGATCAATAATATGTACATGTAGACACTATCTACGATTAGGTCTTCTATGTAGACATTGTTTTTGGGTATTGAAGAACGGTAATATAGATGAAATCCCTGAAAAATACATAATGAGGCATTGGAGAACGAATATAATACCACCCGAGTTAAGATCAAGGAGAAACAGATATGGCAACGAAAACATTGATGTTCAAAATTCTATTAATGAAATCACGTCAGTTGTTGATGATTGTGTTGAACTTATTGGCCAGGATGAAACGATGCTACAAGTACTTCTTGAAAAAGTTAAAATGGTGAAGAAAGAAGTTGAGGCTCAAGTGCCAAAACAGTTTAAGAAAAAAGATGTTGTCATACAAGAAATGGTTGGTGTTTCAAAGCCTAATTCATTATACATACAAAACCCACCCGTTGGGAGATACAAAGGTTGTGGAAAAGATAAGCGTCTTATGAGTGGAAAAGAGAAAGGAATTTTGGAAAGCAAAAAAAGAAAGATTACTTGCAGTAATTGTGGATCACATGAACACAATTGCAGGGGTTGTGACAAAGACAAACGTTGATTTTATTTTTTATTTTATATATTCGTACAATTGTTAATTTTGGTGTTCCTATTAAATGTTTGACTTTCATTTTTTTATATTTTGTTAATTTATTTTAAGTACAACTGTTAAAAATTATTAATGTGTTTGGAACATTTTTGATTTATGGTTTTAATTTTACATAATGTATGTTAACAGTTGTAATTATATACTGTAATCACATGTGATTATGTAGTTCAATCACATGTGATTTTATATTATAATCACATGTGATTGAATAAAGCCAATGACATTAAGAATCATTTGTAAAATCAATTAGTCCATAAACCCAAAAACTATGTGATGGGTCCTAACGGTGGTGAGAGGTCTTTGCAAAATCAATTTGTAAAAGAATGTATGTTAACGGTTGTGATTATATACTAAAATCACATGTGATTAAGTAGTTCAATCACATGTGATTTTATATTACAATCAGATTTGATTGAATAAGACAATGACATGAGATTAAGTAGTTCAATCACATGTGATTTTATATCCCATAATGTATGTTAACGGTTGTGATTATATACTAAAATCACATGTGATTAAGTAGTTCAATCACATGTGATTTTATATTACAATCAGATTTGATTGAATAAGACAATGACATGAGTTGTGATTATATACTACAATCACATGTGATTAAGTATTTAATCACATGTGAATATGTATCACAATCACATGTGATTATATATGTAATATCACATGTGATTGTTATGTATTATCACTTGTGATTGCAAATGCAAAAATCACATGTGATTGCATGAGGAATAACTTGTAGCTGTATAGTATTTTTAATCAACTATCAAGAATCATAACCATCAAGCATTAGAGATAATAAATATATGAACATCCAAATCATGCATTAAAATATCAAGTAGCATGTCATTAACCAAAACACATCTTGACCAAAAGAGCCATCAACATCTAACCACTAGCATGTCATTAACCAAAACACATCTTTCTAACCATCTACATCTAACCATACACTGAACTATCAAAGCAGAACAATAACATACATCTTCAAAAAACTTCACTCTTAATTAGATTGCTGGTCATGCACTTCTTGATTTTTAGCTTTTTCAAATCGGACACCTCTTTATTGTTTTGCATAAATGATAACCTTCCTATAATCTTTCTTTTCATGGAATGTGGCAAAATTTCTTGCATTTCTTAACATCTGCTCAGCATGTATGTTTAGATCATGCGACAAAATCTCCGATGCATAGCGAATTCTCAGCTTCCGGAGCTGATTCTTTTGTTCAGCCGAGTCAGGCACCAATACATCAGACCACTCATTCTCTGATCTTGCTTTAAACATGTCCATGTGGAACATAGCAAACACGCCACAATCTACAACATTATCTATTGTTTTCCATGGCAGCGAAATCCTAGTTCGTTCCAATTTTTCAATTTGATTTGCAAAAGGATGCTTATGAAATTTCAGATGTTCAGCAAAAGCATATAGCTGGAAAAAACAAAAACAGAAAAAATGAATAGTTATTAAATTAATGATTGAGCAGATATTTAAAAACAGTAAGTGTAAACAGGGGAAGCAAAAAAAACTGATATTGAAGTGGAAAACGTACAAGTAATGATATTATAATAAACACTAACCAAAAGATTGAAAACTTTGGCGTATCTTGCAGCATAGTTTTTAACTACCGAAGATTTGTCAAGTATGTAGAGCTTGGGAACTTTCATGTCAATCACCAAGACAAAGAAATGCTCATGTCTGCAGATTGGGAAAAATACCTGTTGTAAAAAATTAAAAAAGAAAGAAATTATTAGAACACAAATAATTGATTATGATATTAAGGCAAATAGACCTACAAATGTAAGCTAGAAATAACATACAAGATCAAATTTTCGGAGTGATGCAAGCTTTGGTTAAATTCTAAACCAAGCATTAGCACTTTCTTTGATTATCATCAGCTTATCTTCCTTTTTCATGTTCTTGTTGTCATACAAGTAAGAATACTATAAATAAAATAACACATGTGATCATATATAACAATAACATGTAATTATATATATATATAATAATCACATGTGATTATATATAACAATCACATGTGACTAAGTATTAAGAACCATAACACACAGATACAAACAGCAAGCTAATATAGTACATAAAAATTTTAACAATAAAACTTACAATGATTGAAGAAGGGAAGAAAAACCTAGACGGGCTAGATTGTCCTCTGTACTTTTGCTTTTCGTTCAGTATAAAGCTCCATAAATCAATTACACTAGCCTCAACATAAACATCGGGGTAAAGTGATTCCAAACTAAGACGGTGTATCATGCTGCCTTTTCTTGATTCAAAAACAGTCTCACTAACAAAAAAAGGGGGGGTAGTTTAATACATGTAATTTCATAATATAATCACATGTGATTTCATAATATAATCACATGTGATTGGCTTATAAAGCAGAAGGATTTGTATGTATTAAAAGGAAAAATTTTAGAAAACTCACGAAGGGCTAAGCTTCATCGAAAATAATTTCATAGCCAAAATAAGCTCAGAGTTTGTCAGAATGTTAGACAGAGTAGTCAGCTTGTTGATACACGGAGATCTAAGAACGATTGTCCGATCTTTCTTTATAGCTTTTTTACAAAATTTCTTTGACTGGACAGCCGTTTGTTTCGGTAACGTTTTTCCAACTTCAGGGCTGCTTGCCAACTTGCCCTTGTCTAACAATTTCACAGATTCATCATACTCCTTGTTCTCATATTTATCCTCCTGAGATAAGAGATGAAAAGTCAGTGGTGTTAAATTCATCATTGTAGGAGTATTATGAACAGGTAACCATGTAAGGCTTGTTGGTGCATTAAGTAAAGATATAATTTCACAAATATCAACGACCTCATTAACGTTGTTGTAAAACCATTGTGTCAAAGATGTGTACTCTTCTTCATTTTGATCTTTGTCAACATCTTTCTCAGCAACCTTTGGACCTACAACTTCTGTCACAACTGGAACAATTGGATCGTCGGAAGTAAGATTAACTTCTTGCTCATCATTCACATCATCATCAGCCTTGGATTGCCCATCATCAATCTTTTTCTCAGACTCAACCTTGTTTACATCAACACATTCATCATATTTTTTCTCCGAATCAGCCTTCTTCTCATCACCCTCATCTTTTTTCTCCGAATCAGCCTTCTTCTCATCATCACCGTCATCATCATCATCTGTTCCCTCTGACTCATCATTATTGTCATCATCATCATCATCTTTTCCCTCTGACTCATCCTCCATCTCATCATCAGTCTTCACATTACCCACATCCATTTTAAAAACTTCGTTCAACTTCTTTTCATAAGATATCAATATCTTCTCATCTGGGTACTTGGACAAACTTTCACGTATTGTCCGTGACAAAAAATGCTTCAACTCATTGACCAATTTAAACTTCTCCTCGATAACTTCACAATAACCCTGCATATAATGTGCAAAAAGCTTAGAATAGTTATAAAAAAAGATCAAAGTTATCGCATAATATAATATTATTTACTGAATGTATAATCAGACCAAGTATTATTTAATTAGTCAAAACAGGTGATTGTATACAAAAAATCAATCACATGTGATTATATCATAAAATCATATGTGATTGTATACAAAAATTCAATCACATGTGATTGTGTACAAAAAATCAAACTAACACAGCATGATTTAATTAGTAAAAACAGGTGTTTGAATTATAAAAAAGCAACAAAAAAAAACTACCTCAATCGCACGCAGATCAGCCTTATCCTCATCTTCAAGTTTGAGAAAACCCTCCCCATTTTCTGCTTCTTCGTCATATTCATCTGCAAGTTCCAACAGGCCAAATGATCCGAGCTCAGCCTCTTTCTTTGCACGAACCGCAATGGCTCCTTTCTAGTTCTTGAAATCTGGACGCCCACGTACAACAGGAAAATAATCAAACTTTGTACGGTCCAGATAGAGCAGCTAAGAAACAAACACGAAAAAAATCATAGTTATCAAACCAATTCGTAAAAAAGATTGTTAAAAATCATATATGATATATAGATAATGAAAAGATAACTCACAGTGAGAAAAGTAGCAGCACCGGTGTAGAAACAGTTGGGATCATTTCTGTTCCATCCAATTTTGCTATATTTCAATAAAGAAAGAAAAAACATGGACTAGTTGATACTTGAAATATCAACATCGTCAGACAACCTCGTCACCACATACGAACTCACTTTCCCATTTCTTTCACATGACACCATCGTGCTTGCAAACAACATGATAAAGTTCATCTGAAAGATACTATCAACTTCGGTTGAGGTCAGGATCTTAGCACACAGTGAAGATGAACGGGTGACGAACGGGTGTGGTGGAAACTGATCGAACCAATTTTTAACAAAAAGACTACCACTCTTGAGTTCCAAGGTGTCTATATCAGTACCAACATCTTCGAGTCCAAGCACATTGTGGACAGATTGGGAATCAACCTTAATGTTTCCTTTTTGAGTCTTTATTATCATCTCATCACCATCGAAATTGTCAACAACATAGTAAACAAGACTACCCGGCAATTGGTCTATATTAAACCCAATTAAAGAACGAAACCCAAGTCTCGTGACACAAAGTTTTTGTTCGGGGGTCAACGAACACATCACCTTTGCAAACTGCGCCGGTGTGGTCCTTATCCTAAGAGCAGGTAGCTTAAACTCAACTTCATCATCAGCAGAAACATCCTTACCTTTGTGTACCACAATCGCCTTAACTTTGTGTTTCTGTTTGGGATTATCAATAGCATTGGTAACAGATTCGTGTTTTCTTTTACCTGAAAAATGTGGTTTACAAAAGTAAATCAGTAACATTGAACAAAACAAATCAAAGGTGATATCATTTGTTAACAGTTAAATGTGAATTTCATAGTGATTTCTTGTATAATCACATGTGATTGAAAAAACCTAGAAGATAGTCACAAAATTTATACTTACACTCTGATTTAGCAACAACAAATATGCAACTCATAAACAGATAAAAGGCACATATTAAACAATCACAACAAATAACATGTGATTAAAGAAGCAAATATCATTTGTTAAAAGCTAAATGTGTATTTCAAAAGTGATTTATTGTATAATCACATGTGATTGAATAAAACCTAAAAGGTGTGCAACTCATACAAAAGATAAAAAGCACATATTAAACAATCACAACGAATAACATGTGATTAAAGAAGCAAATATAACAGCTAAATGTGTATTTGAAAGTGATTTCTTGTAATAATCACATGTGATTGATAAAACCTAAAAGGTAATAACAAAACTTATACATGCAATCTGATTTAAGAACAACAAATGTGCAACTCATACAAAAGATAAAAAGCGCATATTAAACAATCACAACAAATATCATGTGCTTAAAGAAGCACACACACGAATGCTATATGACGAAACCCTGAAATTTGAAATCATCAAAGGAATACAAACAAACTTGATTGATTATAAACGA
This sequence comes from Rutidosis leptorrhynchoides, assembly GCF_046630445.1. Lineage (NCBI taxonomy): Eukaryota > Viridiplantae > Streptophyta > Magnoliopsida > Asterales > Asteraceae > Rutidosis > Rutidosis leptorrhynchoides. The sequence continues at coordinate 400,319,226 of NC_092335.1, read as the reverse complement.
ACATCAACAAAACTTGTTAAAATTACCAGTAGTTTTGGTCGGAGCTTTTTTATTAGCCGGAACATGCTTTTCAGCCGATGACAATTTTTTGATTAGAGAATGCTCCGATTTAGCCATGTTTGATGGAAGATAATTGAAAGGATCCGTTCATATACATTATAAACGATTCACAATAGTTGATTACATCGCGAGGTATTTGACCTCTATATGATACGTTTTACAAACATTGCATTCGTTTTTAAAAGACAAACTTTCTTTACATCAAAAATTGACGGCATGCATACCATTTCATATTACATCCAACTATAATTGACTTAATATTAATCTTGATGAACTCAACGACTCGAATGCAACGTCTTTCAAAGTATGTCATGAATGACTCCAAGTAATATCCTTAAAATGAGCTAATGCACAGCGGAAGATTTCTTTAATACCTGAGAATAAACATGCTTTAAAGTGTCAACCAAAAGGTTGGTGAGTTCATTAGTTTATCATAATCAATTATTTCCGTAATAGTAATAGACCACAAGATTTCAGTTTCTATAAATATCCGTACACTCGCAAGTGTATAAAAGTATTCTATAAGTTGTAGGCACCCGGTAACAAGCCTTAACGTTCATGTTTTACCCTCTGAAGTACACCAGATCAGGTGTGCTTAAAATAACCTCGAAGTACTAAAGCATCCCATAGTCAGGATGGGGTTTGTCTGGCCCAATAGATCTATCTTTAGGATTCGCGCCTACCGTACATAGACAAGTAGTTTAATGTTACCAAGCTAAGGGTATATTTCTGGTTTAAACCCACATAGAATTAGTTTTAGTACTTGTGCCTATTTCGTAAAACATTTATAAAACAGCGCATGTATTCTCAGCCCAAAAATATATATAAAAAGGGAGTAATGAAACTCACCATACTGTATTTCGTAGTAAAAATACATATAACGTCATTTAACAAGTGCAAGGTTGGCCTCGGATTCACGAACCTATATTAATTATATATATTTATATGTTGGTCAATATTTGTCTAACAATTTTTGGTCAAGTCATAGTGTACCACAATCCTAATGCTCGAGACTAATATGCAAAAGTCAACAAAAGTCAACTTAACCCAAAATGACTTCTAAAATTTATACGTGTTTATTATATAACTTAACTATAGTCATTTTATATATTTAAATATATTTATTAGATTTTATAATAATAAAAGTCATTTATTAATAAAAATTTATATTAACGTTTATATATGATAAAATATACTTTTATATATCTTAAGTAGTAAAATTTATAAAGTTCACTTAATATCATAAAACTATAGTGGTAAGTATTATTAATGTAATTATATTACGCGTGGTGAAAAATATCTTTGTATCCCCTATTTATTTGATAAAATAATATTGATCATAATAATAATAATAAGTAAAAGTAGTATTATTTTGTAATAATAATTATTATTATTCTATAAAAAAATAACAATATTTATATTTATTAAAAATGTTATTATGATAAAATGATAATACTAACATAATAGTAATAATGATATTTTATAATAACAATGATATTTCTATTAAAATAATAACGACGATAGTAATAATAATCATTTTAACAATAATACTAAAATTCAGTTGACTATAACTTCTAATCCGTTCATCGAAACCATTCGATATCTAAATGAAAAGTTCTTAATTTTTCGCTAGCTTTCCAATGACATGCATATCATATACCCTATCTCAGTAGCATATGTATCTAATTCAGGATTCAACAAACCTATCTAAGGACAATATCGAATGTACAAGCATGCATAATCCTATATACTCGAGCACTAGTCAGGGATACACTATTGAAATATAAAAGTTAAGTTATGAGTGCTCACGTATCAATATTGAGATTCAATATTGCAGGAAAGTACGTAGACGAAACGAAAATGATAAACGTTAGGTTGACCTCACGAGCAATACCCTCGATCAATACCCATAACCTCCATAGCTATAACCCATAATTTCCTTAGCTCTATTCCGTTTGAAAACTTATTTTAAAATCGTCTGAATATAACTCCGTCGTAGTATTTTATGTATACTAATAATAGCTTGAAATAATACAAAGAAAATATATATGTGTAATTCGATTGAGAGAGTTTAGAGAAATATATTTTCAAGTTTCTATGAAATAATAAAACCTATTGAATTCTATTTATAATAAATTTTTGAATTATTAAAGTGAATTATTAAAGTATGAATTATTAAAGTGAATTATTAAAGTAAATTATTAAAGTATGAATTATTAAAGTGAATTATTAAAGTATGAATTATTAAAGTTAAAGTAAAGTAAAAGTAAAGTAAAGGTAAAGTTAAAGTTAAAATATATTGAAAAAATATAAAACTATGTACGTATAATACGCGTATAAATATATATAATATTAATTTAAATCGTTATATATATTTGATAAAATAAAATATAAATATCGTTATTTTATCATACTAGTTAAGTAATGAGTGGTCAAAAAGAATAGATTTCTTAAATCACAGTGGACCTCATAACATAGGCCAGTAATCATATCATAATGTATCTGATAATTCAATCATTTGATATTATCTCTTAATTCTGTCAATAAATATATCGAAACAAATACGTTCATGTAAAGTATCATATATCTAATACTTTGTTAATGTTTTCATTTAATATTATATATTATATATACATATCTATATACACATAATTGTTCGTGAATCTTCGAACACGGTCAAAGGATAATTGATTACATGAATGTAGTTCCAAACTTTTTGAGATTCAACATTACAAATTCTGTTTATCATGTCGGAAACATATAAAGGTTAAGTTTAAATTTGGTCGGAAATTTTTGGGTCGTCAAAATAATCGATTAATGTGTATAGTTGTTGATGATTGTTGATAATGGCAGCTTTGATCGGTGTTGATCGAAGGAAATTAGCGTTCGATGTTGAAACCCTAGAAAGAAGTGTGTGTTTGTGTGTGAAATACAGATACGATCGAATGAAATTCCAAGCCTGTGGGTGTATAACATATTTTGCCTGTGTGGACGAAAATACCCCTCCGCCCCAAAATAATGATATATTGGGACTTTTAATCTGATCCATTGATCAATCTCAATCTAAAGGCTGAGATTTGTCCCCTCAATCTCAACTTAAATATGAGTTTCATTTGAATATTCTTCTTTAAAGTTATTATTACAAATGCTTCATCCATTTTCTAATACTTTTATTTATATTTTGAATGCAGCTCCATATTCAGAGCTGTGTACTGTGAAAATTCATCATGGATGATATTTCAGCGTTGCTTCATGTCGGGAATACTTGAGTGATAATAGTTTTTTTTTTTTTTGAACGAAAAATATAATATAAAGAGGCTAGCAAGAAGCTAAAGCCAAAAACAAGACATTACAAATGAGAGATTAACCAAGAATTCCAATCACATACTAACTACATCTAGAGTGCAACCAAGAACAGGAAATAAAACGAATGTTGTCAAAAAATTCAAAAATCTTGATCTGGCTATTGCCAAATATAGTGTCATTCTGTAATGTCCAAATCCACCATAGCGTGGCAGAGACAATGCAATGTAGTCGAATCTTGCTAGAGGAAGAAGCCGGCCGTTGATCCATCCAATCGAAGAAATCAATAACCGAGTCAAAATGAGGCCAATAAAGATTACACCAAATCTGGATGTGTTGCCAAATAGGAGATATAGATTTGCAAGACAAGAAAAGATGATCTATAGACTCGCATCCCACTCCACAAAGAGGACAAATGATAGAAATTTCCGAAATTCCTCAAGTTACCAAATTTATCTGAGTAGGAAGATGATCAAGAAGAAGCTTCCAAGTAAAAATGTTTACCTTGATCGTGTCAAGACCCGTCCTAATCCATAAGAATGAATACAATAACATATGATTACATTGTGAGGTATTTGACCTCTATATGATACATTTTACAAACATTGCATTCGTTCTAAAAGACAAACTTTCATTACATCGAAAGTTGACAGGCATACATACAATTTCATAATATCCAACTATAAATGATCTAATCTGTCATTTACTTAATCATAATCTTTATTGAACTCAATGACTTGAATGCAACGTCTTTTGAAATATGCCATGAATGACTCCAAGTAATATCTTTAAATTGAGCAAATGCACAGTGGGAGATTTCTTTCAATCCTGAGAATAAACATGCTTACAAGTGTCAACCAAAAGGTTGGTGAGTTCATTAGTTTATCATAAACATTCATTTCCATCATTTTAATAGACCACAAGATTTTATATATTTAATTGTACACGTAACCCGAGTACAAAATAACACGCGTAACCAGCGAATTAAAAAATCATTCATATGGTGAACGCTTGATAACCGACTTAACTTTAATGCATAGAATATCCCCAAACAGAACCTCTCGTCTGTATAATAATAATAATCACGAAGTACTAAAGCATCCGTACCCCGGATGGGACTTGTCGAGGTCCATAGATCTATCTTTAGGATTCGCGTTAATTAGGGGCTATACCCGTTTCCTAATTATTAGGTTACCAAGCTAAAAAGGGGTGATATTCAATATTCATAATCCAGCCACAGAATGTAGTTTTTGATCACTTGTGTCTATTTTGTAAAATATTAGTAAAATCAGCGCATTATTCTCAGTCCCAAAAATATATATAAAAAGGGAGTAATGAAACTCACAATACTGTATTTTGTAGTAAAAATACATATGACGACACTGAATAATGCAGGGTTGGCCTCGGATTCACGAACCTATATCATTTATGTATATATTAACACACATAATTGTAATCGAACAAATATATATATTATATCTTAAATTATATATCTTATATATTTAGTTTGTATATTCATTTAAAATTATATATATGTATATATATATATATATATATATATATATATATATATATATATATATAATCAATAAGTTGTCATATGTAAATATTTATATAAATAGTGTTGATATGTTTATTCTATAATTTTTATGTAATACTAATATATTATGTATCAAATATATTTTTATGTATCTAATATTTCTTTGATAAAATAATGTTAATAATAATAATAATAATAATAATAATAATAATAATAATAATAATAATAATAATAATAATAATAATAAACAAATAAATAAATAAATAAATAACTACCTCAAAGAAGTAGCCCTTTAAAAAAATACTCAAGTCCGGGTTTGAACCCGCGACCTCCCGCTAACCCGATAACATCCTTTACCATTCCTCCATTTTGATTTTCTGTTGTATAATCATACTTAATTTTATTTAACCCATAATATTCTGTTTTCCCTATGTCTTCTCCTTCTTTTTCTAAAAAGAATGTCACAGGCAGGGTTCGAACCCGCGACCCTTCGAATAACAAACACCTACAGAACCATGGAACCACTCGATACATTCTTGTAATACTTCGCAGGTTGAATTATTTTACATATACTAGACAGTTTAACACTTTTCTAGTAACACTATCATCATTAACTCGATCCATATTATAATCATATTTCTAATATCATTATCTTCATAAACTATTATCGAATCATCATCATCAACTCTTTAATCTCATCAACTTAACATATGATCATCAATTTCTTCTCGGTCATAATCATCTATATCATCATCATTAATATTTTCAAACCGTAATCCTAATCAAACCATCATCTTCTTTCTTTGTTTATAGACATCATCATCATTACCAACTAAAAAATAATAATAATAACTAAACGTTTTCATTGTTGGTCGGCCATGAAGTTATTGCATGTCCCACATGCACCACTTTTGTCTCAATGATTGATAGTGCATTATATAGAAATCTTGAATGCATTCAAAATTGATAAAACTTTAAACTGTGATTATAATTGAACCCTTTTTGTCACTTTAAATAGCTCGACTCACATGCATATCGTGTACAATCTTCTTCTCTCCATCCCTTGTATATTTTAGATTATTTATCATCTTCAACAGAAACGTACCATAGCTGTATAACAAGGCATTTTTGGCTTCGGTTTTCTCTTGACAGAAATAGAAATCATAGCAGCTACTATTGCAGCAAAAAGTGACGGATGGTGATGGTGTTTGGTGGCGTTCGAAGCAGAAAAACAGAAAACATCACAGCAGTTAAAATAGTGATGAGTTGGGTTGTTTTCGTACGTGCCAGAAGCATAAATTACACGCAGGAGTAGTTAAAATTTAATGGTGATGGGTTTATGTGTTTTTGGGTTGATCATTGTACTGAAATTGAAAGGTTTGAACAGCAGCAGTCGTGGGTTACTTAAGTGGTGATGATCTTGGGGTTTTGTGGTGATCCGAAACTAGAAAGGTAGTAATAGCAACATGTGGTGTTAGATGGTGGTTGTTGTGGTCTATTGGTGGTAGTGACGGTTTAATGTGGAAGAGGGTGGCTATAGTGGTGGTTTGATGGGTTGTTGCGGGTGTTGCTAGTTGTCGGGTAATAATAAGAAACAAGGTACACGTTGTATGAAATAATATCGAGTTATCACGTGATAGTTTGTAAGGTGGTTGTGGTGATTCAGATAATTCTGACTGCAGTACCCATAACAACCAAACAATAATCAATGGGTTTCTTGTTGGGTGGTTTTATGAACCAAAAGTGATAGTGACGGTTTAAAGATGGTGGAATGGTGGTTTAGGATGGTGATCAATGATGGTTTGATGTGGTCGAAAGTCGTGGTTAAATGGGTGTTGAATACACAAGGTAGAAGTTTAATGGTGATGAGTTGAGATGGTTGTAATGTTTAATGATTAGGAAGTTGTCGATACAAAAGAAAAGAAGAAAGGAAACTAGCGTTTATAATGCAGTGTGTTTATCTATGTGTCACTCATACATATCTATATAGATATAGGCATATAATATATATATATATATATATATATATATATATATATATATATATATATATATATATATATATATATAATAGATAATAGGTAGATCAGTTTAAAAAAAAAAGACAATCACAGTAATATCTATTATAATCACATTAATTTCAAAAGTGCTACAATACTAGTGATCGATTAGAATTCAGTTTCATATCGCATTCCAAGAACAGTAATATATGTCTTAATTCAGATTCACAAGTTGTTCACAGAAATATATATTAATATAATATATCTTACAACAAATAAGAATTCAAAAGGAAACAGTACGAAATAGTGAGGCCATCGGATAATTGGATTATATTACCGATAGTTTTTAATTACGGATATTATATCGTGCTCCATTGTAAATCAGTGGCGAATAAAAGTCTTCGGAAAAATCCCAAATTTTTATGGTAATTATCTTTATTTATTTTGGTCATTATGGTATAAAATTTGATTATTAACTGCTAAATAAATATTACATCACTGTTCGCGCTCGATTCCAGGTAAAATATGAAAAGTGTTCAAATTTAACAATTAGCTCATAAATACATTTTTAATAAGCCTATAAATTATAAAACTCATTTTCGAATCACCGTTTATTTTAAAATCACATAAGTTCGAATTAAATTTTTCTAAATAATAATCGCAACGTCCAACGGGTATTACAATTATTAAATTATTATATTTGATATACTCTCTCTCTATATATATAGATTTATTTTCATAACAATTTAATTATATTGTATAGTATTCTATATTTTCAGTTCTATCGATTAAATCGTATATTATTATTTTAAGTTATTATATATACATATATTTATATTTATATTTTTATGTATACACATTTATTTACAAATAATGGTTCGTGAATCATCGGGAATGGTCGAAGGTTAAATGAATTCATGAAAACAGTTCAAAAATTTTGAGACTCAACATAACAGACTTTGCTTATCGTGTCGAAATCATATAAAGATCAAGTTTAAATTTGGTCAGAAATTTCCGGGTCGTCACAGTACCTACCCGTTAAAGAAATTTCGTCCCCGAAATTTGATCGAGGTTGTCATGGCTAACGATAAAAATGTTTTCATGACGAATATGAGTTGATGAATAGAGTTTTATTACCAGGGTAATATGGATAAATGATTCGATTATTTGAAGCATGTGAGTGAAGCTATCACAAAAGAGTGAAATGAATAGATGCATGTTTGTCTTAACCGGTGACGTAGTCACGGTTGAATTCTGGAATTCAAGGGATTTAAAGAAATCTTCTAATCTGAAAAAAAATATAATAGCACGATCTTTATTAGTTAAATTATCAGAATTCAAAAGAATAGAACTATCAAGAATATATTTTCTTGATATGTTTAGAAGTTAAGCAGAATGAAAGAGTTACGTAACATGGCACATGATGATGTTATGATCTGTGAATCATCGTGTCCCATTAGAAACTCAGCATGACTTACTGTAATATAATCACGTTGATCAAGTGTCATTATATTATACTAACTCATGCATCAATTTCTAACACTACTTCAAAATCATTCATAATTCAAAATCGAATTTTTCAGAATTTTAGAAACTAAAACAGTTTCTTTATGATATAACACTGATTGAGCGGAGAGATAATTAATATCAGACAAGAATGTGTATGAAGATATCTTCAGAAATATTGAGGATATTAATAAAGAAAGATATGACGATATCTTAGAATTTCAGAATCAAATTGTGATGAAGAAATTCATTCACAATGATTTAGAGCGATTAAGGAGCAAGGTATTCGCTAAAGATTTCATCAGAAACAGAATTATCAGGATTCTTTATGTACAAGTTTAGTCCTTGTGATCTGTTCAGAGTCTCCTTCATGGTTTGCTCAATTTGTTTATCAAAATCTGTGAGCTTTTTCAACACTCCAATCTTTATCATTAAACTTTTGACTGTTAAGGCAGTCTTCAGTTTTCACTGCTTCATCAGCTTTTTCAGAACTCAGAGATCTGATTTGTATGCTAGAGTTCTTTTCAGGAATTCAGAGATTCCAAATTGAAATTCATCAGTCCAGAAGATATACGTTATATATAGATATATAAATATTGATGTAGGAACGCTGCGAAATTCGAGAATTAATGATTAATGCTTTTCGGTATTTGGTATGGCAATTCTCGTTACATGATGCGGATGAGTTCAAGATAAAACTTCAATAGATAAATATAGTGATTTGTCGGAGAGAGTTAAGCCAAGGAGCACCGAGATTGCTGGTACGTTTGCTGGTAATATGGTGGAATATAAAAGGTTCTCCGATAACATTGACGAATAGGGTAATCGTATATATCAGGGTTATAATAAGGCTATTTCGAATGAAAAATTGAAGTTAATTTGCTGGAGCTGTGACAAATTTGGCTAATTAGAAAAAGAATTGCAATGTTATCTTCGGTAATAGCAATGCCAAAGGAGCTAGCACAGATACGTATTAAATGTTTACTTAGGTTCCGAGTATTTTCAGGTGTATGACTATATGCATCAATCTTTTCTTCCGTAGATGAAGTGCGGTTGGTTCAGCCTCTCGATTGAGGTGTTTTCAAAGATCATGAAAGGTTTGAACGCAGATTGTAATCATCAAGATACAAATGAGGTTTAAGATGAAATCAAGTGGCAAACTTGAAGAAATGTTTAGTTTCATATGTTATAATCAATATTTTAATTCATTTTAATTGTCCAATGTCATTAGTCCATAGTTAGGAGTCCACAATTAGTAGTTCAACAATTCATATATAGTTTAATATATAATATTCGAATTAATTATTATGTGTCGTGACCCATTACATACATGTCTCAGACTCGATCACAACTCAAAGTATATATATTATTTGAGAATCAACCTCAACCCTGTATAGCTAACTCGAACATTACTGCATATAGAGTGTCTATGGTTATTCCAAATAATATATATAGATGCGTCGATATGATATGTCAAAACATTGTATACGTGTCCCGAATTATCAGACGATATTTAAAGTGTGTAAAATAAATAACAGAAATTAAATGACAATAAATAAAATTGCGAGAATTAAATTGCGATAAAATAAATTGCGATAATTAAAATGTAATAAGGAATTAGCAGTTAGCTAGGAACAGTTAGCTAGGATTTTGTTAACGTGGTTTCTTAACAAAATTCTTCATAGTTAATTTGCTTGTTTCTAACAAATTTTATTTTTTTCCAATGTTTTCTTCATTATGCCACTTATTAGATTCTGATAAGTCAAAATCCAAATATAAAATTGAATGAAAATGGTTATTCTGTGGTGATCGGATTCGTATCTCTGTGGATGTAGGTAGGATAGTAAATGACTGTTGAATCAGATTCGAAGAATGTACAGTGTAACTTATTAATGTGAAATCTAAATATTCCTCGGGTATTACCTACCCGTTAAAATATTTTCACCATTAACAGTTTGTACAAAAGAATTTTTAATTACAATCTTTATGAAAACATATATACTTATATTTTCTTCATACGTAATATGAATTTAATGAGTTAATATGATATTAATCTCATTTGCTTTTCGGTTTGAGCTAGAATAAATAATCTCTAAGACTTTAGAGATTACGTAATCATCGCCTAATAGTTCTCCAATGAAGTTATGAATCAATACTTCATCGTTGATTCTTATTAGTACTCCTTGGTATCTATGGTACGTATGACATTGATGCTCGAGGTACAGATTGTGATGTTGAGGTATGTATTGTTGATGGTACGGGTGCTGTTGCTGGTGGTTCTGTTGATGTCGGTGATGTTGTTGAAGCTGGTACATTTTGCACCATATTTTCCAAAACTATAACTTGGGAAAGAAGTTCGTTGACTTCTGCAATTACTACGGGATGATTGTCGGTTCAGACGATCGGATGAATAAGATCTAGAATTTTAGATATTATGTAATCGTTGAGAGATATCCTAGAAATGAGAGTGAAAATGGTGTTTCGGACTGGTTCGCCGGTAAGTGCTTCAGGTTCTTCGCCAAGAGGGAAATTTGGTTGGTGGAAAGGAATTGCCTTCTTCTCGTTTCCGTTGATTAACTCGACTACAAACTCATCCCCAATTCATCTAGAATTGAAGATGACTAGTTGGTTGTTTCATTTCATTTACACTGCTTTCGGAGCTTAGGTGAATATCCATGTCGGAATAGCTATCGGAATAACTATCGGAATAGCTATCGGAATCCGAGGGACTCGAACTGGTTGAGGGATTCATCTCGTACGATCAGATGAAGGATTTTTGATAAGAAATAGATTATAGGATGTACATTAGTACCCTGCAATACATAATTTACATATGCATATATAATACTAAAATCCCATAAGTTACGGAGGAATCTACGGAAGCTGTCAGGCAAAGGTAACAATAACAGATACGCTAAGATATGAATTTATCTATACACTGTCTATGCAATAGAGACAGTAAGATGTGTCTAGACTTTAAGGATGATAAGCAGATGATTTCCGACTAGAAATGATAAGCAAAACTTTTGACATGCAGACACGGTCGAAGTCCAGACTCATTAATGCATCCAAACAACTACTAGTTAGACACACTAATGAAAGACCTAGTTCGCTAAGACCAATGCTCTGATACCACATGTCAAGACCCGTCCTAATCTATAAGAACGAATACAATAACATATGATTACATTGCGAGGTATTTGACCTCTATATGATACATTTTACAAACATTGCATTCGTTTTAAAAGACAAACTTTCATTACATCGAAAGTTGACAGGCACGCATACCATTTCATAATATCTAACTATAAATGATCTAATCTGTCAATTACTTAATCATAATCTTTATTGAACTCAATGACTTGAATGCAACGTCTTTTGAAATATGCCATGAATGACTCCAAGTAATATCTTTAAATTGAGCAAATGCACAGCGGAAGATTTCTTTCAATCATGAGAATAAACATGCTTTCAAGTGTCAACCAAAAGGTTGGTGAGTTCATTAGTTTATCATAAATATTCATTTCCATCATTTTATTAGACCACAAGATTTCATATATTTAATTGTATACGTAACCCGAGTACAAAATAACACGCGTAACCCGCGAATTAAAAAATCAATCATATGGTGAACGCTTGATAACCGGCTTAACTTTAATGCATAGAATATCCCCAAACAGAACCTCTCGTCTGTATAATAATAATAATCACGAAGTACTAAAGCATCCGTACCCCGGATGGGACTTGTCGAGGTCCATAGATCTATCTTTAGGATTCGCGTCAATTAAGGGCCATACCCGTTTCCTAATTATTAGGTTACCAAGCTAAAAAGGGGTGATATTCAATATTCATAATCCAGTCATAAAATGTAGTTTTTGATCACTTGTGTCTATTTCGTAAAACATTAGTAAAATCAGCGCATGTATTATCAGTCCTAAATATATATATAAAAAGGGAGTAATGAAACTCACAATACTGTATTTTGTAGTAAAAATACATATGACGACACTGAACAATGCAGGGTTGGCCTCGGATTCACGAACCTATATCATTTATGTATATATTAACACACATAATTGTAATCGAACAAATTTATATATTATATCTTAAATTATATATCTTATATATTTAGTTTGTATATTCATTTAAAATAATTAATATTTATATATATATATATATATATATATATATATATATATATATATATGTGTGTGTGTGTGTGTGTGTGTGTGTGTGTGTGTGTGGTTAGTATTATGTTGAAAATCAATAAGTTGTCATATGTAAATATTTATATAAATAGTGTTAATATGTTTATTCTATAATTTTTATGTAATACTAATATATTATGTATCAAATATATCTTTATGTATCTAATATTTCTTTGATAAAATAATGTTAATAATAATAATAATAATAATAATAATAATAATAATAATAATAATAATAATAATAATAATAATAATAATAATAAACAAATAAATAAATATATAAATAACTACCTCAAAGAAGTAGCCCTTTAAAAAAATGCCCAAGTCCGGGTTTGAACCCGCGACCTCCCGCTAACCCGATAATATCCTTAACCATTCCTCCATTTTGTTTTTCTGTTGTATAATCATACTTAATTTAATTTAACCCATAATATTCTGTTTTCCCTATGTCTTCTCCTTCTTTTTCTAAAAAGAATGTCACAGGCAGGGTTCGAACCCGCGTCCCTTCGAATAACAAACACCCACAGAACCATGGAACCACTCTATACATTCTTATAATACTTCGCAGGTTGAATTATTTTACATATACTAGACAGTTTAACACTTTTATAGTAACACTATCATCATTAACTCGATCCATATTATAATCATCTTTCTAATATCATTATCTTCATAAACTATTATCGAATCATCATCATCAACTCTTTTATCTCATCAACTTAACATATGATCATCAATTTCTTCTCGGTCATAATCATCTATATCATCATCATTAATATTTTCAAACCGTAATCCTAATCAAACCATCATCTTCTTTCTTTGTTTATAGACATCATCATCATTACCAACTAAAAAAATTAATAATAACTAAACGTTTTCATTGTTGGTCGGCCATGAAGTTATTTCATGTCCCACTTGCACCACTTTTGTCTCAATGATTGATAGTGCATTATATAGAAATTTTGAATACATTCAAAATTGATAAAACTTTAAACTGTGATTATAATTGAACCCTTTTTGTCACTTTAAATAGCTCGACTCACATGCATATCGTGTACAATCTTCTTCTCTCCATCCCTTGTATATTTTAGATTATTTATCATCTTCAACAGAAACATACCGTAGCTGTATAACAAGGTGTTTTTGGCTTCGGTTTTCTCTTGACAAAAATAGAAATCATAGCAGCTACTGTTGCAGCAAAAAGTGACGGATGGTGATGGTGTTTGGTGGCATTCGAAGCAGAAAAACAGAAAACATCACAGCAGTTAAAATAGTGATGAGTTGGGTTGTTTTCGTACGTGCCAGAAACAGAAATTACACGCAGTAGTAGTTAAAATTTAATGGTGACGGGTTTATGTGTTTTTGGGTTGATCATTGTACAGAAATTGAAAGGTTTGAACAGCAGCAGTCGTGGGTTACATAAGTGGTGGTGATCTTGGGGTTTTGTGGTGATCCGAAACTAGAAAGGTAGTAATAGCAACATGTGGTGTTAGATGGTGGTTGTGGTGGTCTATTGGTGGTAGTGATGGTTTATTGTGGAAGAGGGTGGCGATAGTGGTGGTTTGATGGGTTGTTGAGGGTGTTGCTAGTTGTCGGGTAAAAATAAGAAACAAGGTACACGTTGTATGAAATAATACCGAGTTATCACGTGATAGTTTGTAAGGTGGTTGTGTTGATTCAAATAATTATGACTGCAGTACCCATAACAACCAAACAATAATCAATGGGTTTCTTGTTGGGTGGTTTTATGAACCAAAGGTGATAGTGACGGTTTAAAGATGGCGGAATGGTGGTTTAGGATGGTGATCAATGATGGTTTAATGTGGTCGAAAGTCGTGGTTAAATGGGTGTCGAATACACAAGGCAGAAGTTTATAGGTGATGAGTTGAGATGGTTGTAATGTTTGATGATTAGGAAGTTGTCGATACAAAAGAAAAGAAGAAAGGAAACTAGCGTTTATAATGCAGTGTGTTTATCTATGTGTCACTCATACATATCTATATAGATATAGGCATAACATATAATATATATATATATATATATATATATATATATATATATATATATATATATATATATATATATATATATATATATATATATATATATATATAGATAATTGGTAGATTAGTTTAAAAAAAAGACAATCATATATATATATATATATATATATATATATATATATATATATATATATATATATATATATATATATATATATATATATATATATATATATATATATATATAGATAATTGGTAGATTAGTTTAAAAAAAAAAGACAATCACAGTAATATCTATTATAATCACATGAATTTCAAAAGTGCTACAATACTAGTGATTGATTAGAATTCAGTTTCATATCGCATTCCAAGCACAATAATATATATCTTAATTCAGATTCACAAGTTGTTCACAGAAATATATATTAATATGATATATCTTACAACAAATAAGAATTCAAAAGGAAACAGTACGAAATAGTGAGGCCATCGGATAATTGGATTATATTACCGACAGTTTTTAATTACGGATATTATATCGTGCTCCATTGTAAATCAATGGCGAATAAAAGTCTTCGGAAAATCCCAAATTTTTATAGTAATTATCTTTATTTATTTTGGTCATTATGATATAAAATTTGATTATTAACTGCTAAATAAATATTACATCACTGTTCGCGCTCGATTCCAGGTAAAATATGAAAAGTGTTCAAATTTAACAATTAGCTCATAAATACATTTTTAATAAGCCTATAAATTATAAAACTCATTTTCGAATCACCATTTATTTTAAAATCACATAAGTTCGAATTAGATTTTTCTAAATAATAATCGCAACGTCCAACGGGTATTACAATTATTAAATTATTATATTTGATATACTCTCTCTCTATATATATAGATTTATTTTCATACCAATTTAATTATATTGTATAGTAAACTATATTTTCAGTTCTATCGATTAAATCGTATATTATTATTTTAAGTTATTATATATACATATATTTATATTTATATTTTTATGTATACACATTTATTTACAAATAATGGTTCGTGAATCATCGGGAATGGTCGAAGGTTGAATGAATTCATGAAAACAGTTCAAAAATTTTGAGACTCAACATAACAGACTTTGCTTATCGTGTCGAAATCATATAAAGATCAAGTTTAAATTTGGTCCGAAATTTTTATATGATTTTGACAGGATAAGCAAAGTCTGTAATGCCGAGTCTCAAAATTTTTGAACTGTTTCATTTATTCAATTTGACCTTTGACTATTACCGACGATTCACGAACAATTAATTATAAATAAATGTGTGTATATATATATATACATAAAAATAAATATATGTGTACATATAATAGTATGAAATAATAATATGCCAATTAATCAGTAGAATTGAATATGTAAAATAATATATAATATAAAAAAGTTATTATTAAAAATAAATCTATAGATGTGATTCTTATATACAAATAGTATTATATGTATATTATAATATATATATATATATATATATATATATATATATATAAAATTTATAAATGATAATTATTCAATAAAAGTTGTTATGTTATATGTAATTTTAGGCTAATGTATAAATGTCATATTAATTACTTTCTGTATTATTATTAATAGTAACATTAATAATTGTATTATTAATAATATTACATCTAATATAAACTATATAGATATGACTTATATGAGTGACGATATTATTAGTACTATTATTATCATTAATAATATTAATATTATTATAACAAATAAGATCATTATTATCATCGATATTATTATTACTAATAATTAAAATTATTAAAATTATCATTAATGTTACTCTTAATATTCTAAAAATTAAGATTTTTAATAACTTTTCTAAAGTTAAGATTAGATAGTATTATAATTTACAGATTTATCATTTTTATTAAATGTCAATAATATTGATATCACTTTTAGTATTATTGCTATTATTGCTATTACTAGTATTTTTAGAATATAGAATAATAATTTTTTTATTATTATTATTATTATAGTTAAGCTCATTATTATTATCTAGTATGATTATAGTTATTGTTAACATAATTATTATTAGTGTTATTATTATATACTAGAAGATAATACATTTATTTATTATTAACACTAACAATATATTTATTATCATTTTTTATTATTATTTATTATTACTATTAATATAATTATTATTATTATTAATTATTAATGATTATTATATAAATTAAAATTTCGTACGATCCACCTACAGATATCCATAAATCTGTTTTACATGCTTGTTCATATCCTAATCTGTTACATATCAGTATCATCTTTAATTTTTTTTTCCTTCCCTCTGTACTTCATGTCGACCACCAATGCTAGATACCAAATCAATTACTGCTCTAATTATTCGAGTAATATCATATTTATAGTTTATATATCCTACTCGTACCTACTGCTAATTGAAAAAGAAAACAGATTTTTTTAATAAACTTCTACTTCGCTAAACTCTGTCCTTGTGTCATTTTTCAATTACCTCAAATACGAAACAATTTTCAAAAACTATAAAAGCAGATTAGTTAGGAATCATGTGTTAAATCTTTCTGCAAAGTTTCAGCTCTTAACTCCTTAAATTGAGTAGGAATTTCGAAGTCAAAGTTTTGGATTTCAAAAAGTCAACATTAATTCTTTCATCAAATTCGTATTATTCTTTCTGATTCGAGCTAAATTGAAGCTTTGGAAAGTTTCTATGAATGATTTCCAACCAATTTCATGTTGTAACAAATATCCATAACGATCTCAAAATGATAATCAAAATATATATTTTTTTCTTATTTTCGTCAAACAGCAGGTATCTCTGTGTTTTTTTTTTAATTTTTTTTTCTTTTCCCGAAGCATAAAAACAGAAATTGAAGATTTTAAATCCTAAGATGTTATAATTAATTGGTTTTGATCTGTGTGACGACTTGTTGTTATGATGAAGAAGATGAAACAGGTTTACGAATATAATGGATATATAGATTTAAGTTTGGTTTATAATCAGAAAGTGGGCAATAGCCCAGACGGTTTAGGATTATGTCGGGTTTCGAGAGGTCGGGGGTTCGAGTCCCTGGAGCAGCACTTTATTTTTTTAGGCCGTTTTTATTAAAGGAAGCCCTATTTATTATTATTATTATTATTATTATTATTATTATTATTATTATTATTATTATTATTGTTATTATCATTAGTATTATCATTAATTCGATTATTATTAGAATTATTATTATTGTTAATATTGAAGTTATGAAAATCATTATTATTATTATTATTAGTATTATTAACTATAGTGATTATTAATAAGTAAATTATTATTAGTATTAACATTAATATATATTATATCATTATCATTATTAAGTTAGTTATATGTATTAACAATATTATTACCATCATTTAGTATTATCATCACTAATATTATTATCTATAGTATTATTAATTGTGTTATTTTTTGTTAGTAATAATAATAGGATTTCATAAATACTAAACAGGTTATTTTATAATAAAAGAATTATGATAAAAATTAGGAGATTGATATAATTATATGAACACATGTAGATTATGATTATGGATACAAATTTAAATGAAAAGAAACTATAGTCATTAGTTTATAAATTAAACACGAATGTTACGACTATTATAATTATGAAAATACAAGTTTAATATTGTTAATATTTATAATATAGAAATTTTAGATATAAATATTATGATGAAAATTATTAAAATCTTAACTAATGTATGTTTTAAAGGAATTATTATAATATTATTATAGTTACTTTAATACAATTTAATATTATTATCATTACTAATATCATTATTAACATTATTATTATCACTTTTATCATTATTATAAAGTATCAATATTATTACTAATATTAATATTATCATAATTATCAACTACAAAACAAAAGGTAATCCCTATATAAAAATATATTTAACTTAACTCTATTAACAATTATGTATATAAAATGAAAATATATAAATAATAAAACTTATAAATTATTAAACATATAAATTACATTACTAATAATAATATATATTTAATCGATTACGATTATATGTGTTAATGAATATACAAATGATATAGGTTCGTGAATCCGAGGCCAGCCCTGCATTGTTCAGCTGTTCAATGTCGTCATATGTATTTTTACTACAAAATACAGTATTGTGAGTTTCATTTGCCCTTTTTACTCTTTACGTTTTTGGGCTGAGAATACATGCAAATGCTTTATTAACTGTTTTACAATATTTATATGCGTGAGTTTCATTTGCCCTTTTTACTCTTTACGTTTTTGGGCTGAGAATACATGCAAATGCTTTATTAACTGTTTTACAATATTTATATGCGTG
The DNA here is from genome assembly GCF_046630445.1 of Rutidosis leptorrhynchoides. Taxonomy (NCBI): domain Eukaryota; kingdom Viridiplantae; phylum Streptophyta; class Magnoliopsida; order Asterales; family Asteraceae; genus Rutidosis; species Rutidosis leptorrhynchoides. The sequence goes on along the minus strand of NC_092335.1, from coordinate 400,300,231 downwards.
AGTTTCATTTGCTCCCTTTTACTCTTTACATTTTTGGGCTGAGAATACATGCAAATGCTTTATTAACTGTTTTACAATATTTATATGCGTGAGTTTCATTATTCCCTTTTTAAATGCTTTTGCAATATATATTTTTGGGACTGAGAATACATGCGCTGCTTTTATAAATGTTTTACGATATAGACACAAGTAATCGAAACTACATTCTATGGTTGAATTATCGAAATCAAATATGCCCCTTTTTATTAAGTCTGGTAATCTAAGAATTAGGGAACAGACACCCTAATTGACGCGAATCCTAAAGATAGATCTATTGGACCCAACAAGCCCCATCCAAAGTACTGGATGTTTTAGTACTTCGAAATTTATATCATGTCCGAAGGAGGATCCCGGAATGATGGGGATATTCTTATATGCATATTGTGAATGTCGGTTACCAGGTGTTCACCATATGAATGATATTTTTGTCTCTATGCATGGGACGTATGTTTATGAGAAATGGAAATATGAAATCTTGTGGTCTATTAAATTGATGGAAATGATTATTTATGTTAGACTAATGAACTCACCAACCTTTTGGTTGACACTTGAAAGTATGTTTATTCTCAGGTACGAAAGAAATCTTCCGCTGTGCAATTGCTCATTTTAAAGATATTACTTGGAGTCATTCATGACATATTTCAAAAGACGTTGCATTCGAGTCGTTGAGTTCATCAAGATTATTATTAAGTCAATTATAGTTAGATATATTATAAAATGGTATGCATGCCATCAACTTTCGATGTAATGAAAGATTGTCTTTTAAAAAAAAAACGAATGCAATGTTTGTAAAATGTATCATATAGAGGTCAAGTACCTCGCGATGTAATCAACTGTTGTGAATCGTTTATAATCGATATGGACTTCGTCCGGATGGATTAGGACGGATCTCTACATAGAGAAGCATTCCCAAGCCATACATCTTTCCAACACTTGGTGGTGCAAAAACTTCCAACTTGTTTCCTCAAAGAGTTTCGATCAATAGCCCCAATAGAATGTAAATAATTTCGAACACCAACAATATCTTTCCAAAGTCCATTAGTTTTGCACCCTCTAGAATCCATACTCAAATTGACACCATAGATAGCTCGAAGGAGTTTGACCCAAAGAGAATCTGGATTATGGACGAGACACCAAAACCATTTAAGAAGAAGCGAAAATTTAAAATCTTTAAGGCTAACGATTGCAAGACCACCTTTGTCATGAGATGAAAGGGTAGCTTCCCATTTGACCCAAGCAACTTTTTTTGACCTTCTTTGCAACCCAAAAAAACTTAGAACGCAAACTCTCCAAAACTTTTTAAGATCGCAATAGGAGCTTTGTACAAAGATAAATGGATAGATTCCAATACTCCCTAAAATGCTCTTTATGAGAGATAGTCTGCCGCCAACAGAAAGTAACGAACCACTCCAAGCAGAAAGTCGATTCTTAAATTTGTCGATGACATAAGACCGGTCGAAGATTCTCTTCATGTTAGCTCCCAAAACATAGGCAAGGAAATTAAAAGGCAAGGAACCTGCACTACAATTATATTGAGATGCAAGCAAGGTGACAGACGCATCAAGAACACCTACATCATAAAGATTAGACTTGTTTAAATTGATTTTAAGTCTTGGGCAAAGATGGAAGTCGTTAAGAACTTGAATGATATTGTGCAGATTCGGTTGACTCCACTTCGAAATTATGGCAACATCGATCATCTGCAAAAATAAAATGAGAAAGTTTAACATTTCTAGTCTCAACGCCATGGATGGGGCGGTCTGCAATGGTCTGGTTAATAGATAAATGAAGGCCTTCCATAATAATGATGAAAAGGAAATGTGACAAAGGATCTCCTTGACGTAATCCACATTTCAAAGAAAATTCCGAAGTATGACTACCATTTACTATAATAGAAGATCTAGCGGAAAGAAGGCAACCTCTAATCCAAGCTCTCCATCTATCTCCAAAACCTAGTTGCGAGAGCACAAAATCGAGATAGTGCCAATTAACCGAGTCATACGCTTTCTCGAAGTCGACTTTAAAAATGAGGAGTTGCTTTCACTTCTTTTTGTACCAATCAATGACCTCGCTAAGCATTAAGGGCTCGTCAGAAATTTGATGATCTCTAATGAAAGCGGATTGGTCGTTACTAATCACCTTGTGAATGACCATGGACAATCGATTAGCTAATAATTTAGCAACGATTTTAAAAGGTGCACCGATAAGAGATATTGGCCGAAAGTCTTTAATGTTGACAGGATTATTAACTTCTTGGATTAGCGAGATAAAAGATGAATTTGCGTCATGCCGAAACGATCCAGATGCTAAAAAGCTATCAACAAAACACTTAGAGTGATAATAGTACCTATGTAGATATGGTTAACATGGTTGATTTTTTAGTGAAAAATATTTTGTGATATTGCAAAGGGTTGGGATATGATGGTGTACTACAGGTAAATATGAAAGACTTTACATTTAGTATTGACTTTGTATTACATCAACATTAACTATTTTGTAAATCAATTATGGACGATAGAAGGAGGGTTGTAAATTTGTAATCTGCAGATTAGGGTTTAAGATTGAAAACTTGAATGTGATTCAATTTTTAATGCTGGAAACGAATAGTATTTGTCTTATGATAGACAGTAACACAAATGACTATTACACCATCGTCTATAATGTACGTGATACAAACTAACATATATAGTTAGTTCTGAGGATCACTATGAAACCAAATGTAAATATTAGGGGTTACCATGCAAAATTGAAACTTTAAGGTTCGGGATAAAATTAATAGTAACCTTTAGGGACGATGGGCGTAGTTAAGTACAAAAAATAAAAACATGTAATTTAAATCAACGAAAAAAAAAAGTGTAGAAAGAAAATTAAAATGTTAAAAAAGATAAAATTAGAAAAGATATACTCCGTATATAAGTTTTAAATCAACCAAAGCAAACAAGCCACCTCATATTTCAATAAGAACCAATGATTTCCCTCTGCTTCATTATCTAGTTTGAAGATGCACCACTAAAATGTATATATCCTTCTTTCCATTTAACAAACAAACGGAAGAGCAGAAGAAGCAACCATGGTTTCTTCTTCTTCTTCATTAGGACTTCCATCCCACACTTGTTTCTCCCCTACCATCACCGCTGCATCTCGAAACCAATTTAATCGTATCTCACATTCATCATCACCATTAACATTAACATTCCAAAAAAGAAGCTGGTTTGACATGTCTCTACTTCCTCTTGCTGCTTCAATGACTCTACTTCTCTCCCCATACCCAGGTATATCCATTTCTCTTTACATCGATTCGACCCTAACGGGTTAGATTGACCCGTCAACATATTTTAACCATTAAAGGTTCCTTGGCCTGGCTGTATGTTACTAACCTATAGGTTGTGGACTCAAGTCTGAATTGAAACGAAATATTTATACTGTCGATAGTAGTAATATGTGATTTTAATTTGTTTGTATTTCCGCTTCTAAGGGTGCATTTGATTGCCTGTAAATTGATTCAATGATGTAGCACAGAATGTTGAACCGTTCAATACTCAGAGCATTTGTTTGTGACATACAAATGAAGCTAAATCGTTCTTAAATCTGTTTTGAACCATTTAGAGTTGAAATACTCTTTTAAGCATTCCTCACATTCATTTTATTTAATATCGTCCTTCAATTACATACAGACAATTATCATACAATTTTATTCGTTTATTTATTCATTTATAAGATAAGATTAGTATATAGATTTTATATCACTGAGTTCATTCAGAATGATTATTAAACATATTATTTTTATTAAGATTCAAATTCAATCAAAACCTATGAATAAATTTAGCTATTAATCATTATGTTTTATAAACGCACCATAACCGTTTTGATGATAATGATGATGATGATAATTAAAGCTCATGCCGGTATACTTTCGGGATTCTCCGGACTGGAATCAGTCCCTGGACCTGAACTACCAAAGATTGATTCTCTCGCTCGCTTCAATGGTATCATATCGTATACTTCTTAGAATCTCTTAATAACTCATATCACATGTTCAGTCACATTATATAATGCAAATTTTATCATGCTTGATTTCAGAAGAAAATCAGAAAAGGTATGCAGAAAATGATGCTAGATTTAAAGAGTCACCCCTGCTTAAGGAGCTGCTAGAAAGATCCAGATTAAACAAAGAGAAGTAAGACCCTATTTATTTAGGTCTCATCAAATATAACTTGTGAATGATCAAGGAGCTTCAATCTTAAATCATGATTTATTTACATGTCAACAAACTCAAAGTTGTATTTTGTACGTCTTTTTTTTCCCTTTCGGGCCTAAGTGATTCAACTCGCAATGTGAACTGACTAATTTCGAGGTGACTTGTTTTGCGAATTTCCCGAAGTCGTAATGGTAAACCTCCGTGGCTGAAATAAGGCAATTCGCTTTGTGAATAAATTTACACCTGCTCATGATTCGCACCTGGAACCTGTATTATTTTGTATGTTGCGTTGAATATTTTGTGATCGGTTTTTGTGGGATATTTATAGGAACAAACAAGCGATTCAAGACAAGTATTGCATACGAGGAGCAGAATGGGGAGTTGGTGACTGTTCGGCTGAAGGGATGACACCGCAAGAAAAAGATGAGTTTATCGCGGCATTAAAAAAGAAAGCCGGAATAGAATGAGAGTTTTCTGATGTAGTTGTACTTTTTGTAGACTTGGTAGCACTTTCGTTATCGATTGATTACATGAAAAGAAAAATGTTTACTTAAGATTAATGTTTTATGTTTTACTTGAGTTCTCAAGCATATCACTTAACACAAGGAAAAAACAGTCTTCATTTTCCCATTAACAAAAGACCAACAGCAACCCATAAACAAGGTACAACATTTGATAAATAAGTTACAAGTCATTATTGCATAAGCGTACCCAAACCAATTATCCAACAGGCAAAATGGGTACTACCTACTAGGCTACTATACAAAAAACAACATAACTTCAGCGATTTAAAGCTAGATTTAGCTGAATTCTAGCCCGTTTTGCTTCTTCGAACTCTCGAAGATTTGTAACATGCTTGAACCCAGCAACATGATACTCCATAACCCTACCGCTCGAACACATAATATCGCAAAGTTCACAATAAAAAGGGTTACCGATGCCCTCGCCTGCATTCCTTGACTGGTCAACTTTGGTTTTATGTGCAGAAGTTTCCCCGTGCATCCTTAGATGGAACGCAGTAGCAAAGGCCACACGGCAGACCACACAAACGAACCTTGTGGAAGACTGCACCATCCGAGAGTCTTGTGCATTGCAGGGTTGTACTTTTCGCTTACGGTCAACCACTGTTTGACTTTCAGTTACCGGCGCCTATATATAAGAAATAGCAATTTGAAACAAAAAAATCATACCCAGCAATCGAACCACTTCAATCTATCTAAAATTCAAAATCATGACTAATATACTAAACAAAAATATCTACTTTCACACAAGTAGCATCAAACACCAATAAAATTGCAAAAATCTTATTTAACAAAAAAGAAAATCAACATACAAATAAGGAATAAGTTGAATTGGTAATCATTTTTATAAAATCCTCATCAAAGAAGCTAGCAAATTGCATCAAGGTCTTACAAATTTAATGATATATGAAGAAGAATAACATATCTATAAACTAATATTTGTGACGAAATTTTGGGTTCCATGAATTAGTGATTTATCTTTTTTTGCGTTTACGGTTTATGGTACGATCTGTGTCCAATGATCTATGCCTTGATCCCTTAAGATGACGTTCCATTTCGTCCAAACTTGAACATGAAGATCCACACGATTCACACCAAATCGGGTTGCTAATCGCGACTCTACTCTTCTTCATTTGAGATATTTTAACGTTGTGTTCTCGACCTACAATGTGACTACTAAGGTGAAAAATGGTAGCAAATGTCATCTCACAAGCCTTGCAAGAAAACGCAACTTTTTCTTGATAACTTTGGCTGTTCGAAGAAAACGGCAGCGTCGGAAGAACCTTTTTGGAGCTACTAGGAGCCAACTTGATATCACTGGCTTGCGTTGATGAACCCTACAACGTGGATTTCTAGGGTCAAAATATTTTGAAAAAGCACGCAAGGAGTTGTTGTAACAATTATTATACATTTCGTTTGGCAAGAAAATTTTTATCTGCAATTTTAGATTTCTATCTACTTTTGATTTAATTTTAATAACAATAAGAAGAACAAAATATAATAAAAATAGTAACTATGGCAATAGAGTGGTGGGAAGAGAGTGGCGCTCAATAAACGTGACGGGAATGGAGCAACTAGAAGAAAAAAAATCAACTCGTGTTTGGTCATGTCTTGTATTATACATTATTATTTATCTTTCTATAATCTCCAACATATTATAAAGCATTTCGGAACTGGTCTTGAAAATTTGAATTAAGTTAAATGTGAATTACTGTATAAATATTCAACAAAGTGAAGCTTTCTTATAATACAATAATATAAACTTTATCAACCATTGCAAAGGCTAGCATAGTTATGTTCAATATACTTTTTACAAAAGTCACTTTAACTGGAACAAATTAGAAAAACTATAAAATTTTAAATATTACACCTTATTATAATAGTCTTATTACGAAGAGTTACTATGGTTGTAGAAATGAAAATAAATAAAAACATGAAAATGTCTAAATCGTTTAAGAGTTAAGAGTTAAGAGTAAAGTACCCAACAACTGAATCGTTTAACCAATCCCAACTCCTAACCTAACCTAACCCATTCGACACAATCAATTCCTTACTTCAATTAGATTAGACCCACCTTAGTTTGAATCCTAGATTTGTCACTCCCAAACACACAACTAATGTGTTTTAATATGAAAAACAGTTACCTGTCCGAGTACGAGAGGTTGAAATTCATTTTGACCATGATTATTTAAAGATTCCATCTTCTTGCGATATTCTAGCTCCCTTTTAATTGCAAGCTCCACTGGCATGATATTAGATAGTGAAATCATCTCTTCCTCCATCCTAAATTTGTAATGTATGAAACGAACAAATCGATGAACAAATCACATCTGAAAAATAATTAATAAAAAAAAAAAACTTAATCATGTAACTAAGAAAAACAATGATGATCAATCAAACACATGGTACAAGCTAATGAAGATTTTATATACCAACACATAAACAAAAAAAATCCTAAAAATACCCAATTTGAACCATTGGTATTTAGAGCCCTAACCTGATTTCTGTCAGGGAAATGAGTATTCCTTCAATTAATTTAGACACGTGCAAAAATTAATCAAGTAGGGTTAACTAACAACAAATCTGGTAATAAAACTCAATCAAGTAAATCAAGCGGAGCGAACACTCCGATTAAATTAAGTCGTTTAAATGTAAAAATTGAGAGAAAGTGAAAAAAAAAAAAAAAAAAAAAAAAAATCATATAACTAACTGGCTAGTTGTGAGCCGACAAGAACTCGATCGAATTACAGGTGAGAAACATACTTAGGGTTTACCAACTGTTTGTAATTTTAGGATGTTGAATAAACTGGTATTGTAGGAACTTCCTGCGTTTTGGTTAGTACTTCACTGATGACGTATATTTAGTCCTTATACTTTGACAATAATTACTAAATACCCCCCATAGGCCCATAATAATTTTGCGTATGCTTTGCTTTGGTTTAGGGATGGGAGAAAAAACCCGTGATCCGCGGGTACCCGATCTACGATGGACGGGTAATATCATTAAATCTTACCCGCGGGCAGGGATATGGGTAGGGGTGTTCATAATATCCAAATCCGCGATCCGAATTATCCGAAAATCCGATCCGAAAATATCCGAAAAATCGAATATCCGAATTTTCGGATATCGAAAATCGGATATCCGATTTTTCGGATTCGGGTTTCGGATGAAATTTTTAAAAATTTCGGATATTCGAATATCCGAATATCCGAAAATAAATATACTTTGTAGAATTATATTTATGTTTTATGTTTTATATTAGATGGGCTGTACTAAAAGGTATAATGGGCTTTAACTAAAAGGATAAAATAAATAAAGGTTGTAGTGGGCTGTAACTAAAAGAAATAAAAACCCTAGATCTAAAAATCTACGGAGTATTAACGGATCAATCGACTCGACCGATCTTTAATTCTTTATTCCTTCATCTCATCTTCTGAACCGATCAATCGGCCTTAATCTCATCTTTATACTTCTCCGACTTCTCCAATCAATCGAATGAAATCATTTGATGATGAGACTCAACAACTGGAGGTATGAAATTTTCAATTGTATGTGAATCAAGATATATCTCCTTGTTACTTTAGAATGTGTAGATGATGAGACTCAACAACTGGTTGATTTCAGGCTGAAAAGCAAGCATCTCGGGTCCACCATTGATGGATTCCCACGGGAGAATGAAAACTTACGTAAATTAAACAAGTTAATTTGTATATTGAATCAAAAGAATGAATATGTGTTTATATTTATTTTATTTATATGCCTAACTAAATACTGTAACTAATTAATTTGTTTAGTCTTAGATTATACTAACATATACGGAGTATTTTGGATTCAAAGTCTCTACATTTTCTAACCTTGGCATATGTTTCAGTATTTCAGCTGAGTATTATTTTGCAATTTGTATATATTTGGGATTTTCGGATAATCCGATATCCGAATCCGAAAATTCGGATATCCGAATTTCGGGTATCCGAAATTTCGGATTCGGATTTCGGATGACCAAATTCACTATCCGAATTTTCGGATATCCGAAATTCGGATATCCGAATTTTCGGATATCCGGTTTTGAACACTCCTAGGTATGGGTAAAAATTTATGTCCGTCGACGGGTCGGGGCGGGTCGCGGGTAAAACCCGACCCGTGAATATATGAGACTTTTTGTTAATTTATCCACGAATTAATACTTACAATTATAATGATACCGCAACCCGGATGCGCAATACATACATATGCGGGCACTCGCTGGCATACGTATGTGTGTACTTTGTATGCGGTATGCGGCATGCGGATTCGTATCGAATGCCTATGTTTCTGGTACGGCGGTTACTTGGTCCTCAAGTAAGTATATTTTCCATAATTATATCCGTGATTCGGGGGAGTTGGTTATGGAAGAGATTACCATTATCTCGGATGGTTCTAGAATTAGGGTTTGCCTATATATACAAACCCTTATTATCATTCTAACAACACAACAACGTTACGTAACAATCATCAATCACGCATCTTACGTAACCAACATCATCTCGTCTTCTCAAGGTTAACAGGTTAGTTCTTTGTCGACTAGCACCTACAGCCTTTATTATGGGGCCTTCTGATCAACGAACGTTATCAAAGGTGGACTTAATCCCTTGGCCACCCCGCCGACATCATCATGTCGGCCAGGGTTATTCACGGTAGCCGGACCAGAGAGCCTTGTTCTAAGATCCTTAAACCCCCCTTTTGCATATTGAACAGGCATATTAACCCTATGGTAAAAATATGCATGATCAAGTGGTGCTTTCATTGAGAGCCGAACTAATTCAAGATATGTTTAATTGTTTTTTCTTTTAATGTTTTGAATTATAAGGCTTATTATTCACAAAATTGTTTGAATTTTTTCTTTAACAGTATCATGGCTTCCGGGGACTCATCGGAACGTACTCAAACAGATAATCAAAACACGCCGTCTGGTAATCAGCAGACGCAAGCTATGGCTACGGGGGCGGGATATGCGCCATATCCTCCGCCTGTATCCGGCGAGCCTTTTCAGAGGTATAAGCCGATATATCCAGATGGGATTACACCGCCAAGGGCAAACTCGCCAGTCACAACCACGTGGTTGGATTTTTCCTCGGTGGATCCAAGGGTCATCTTGGTAGGCACTAGCAGCGAAACAGTAGGCCCGCATGTGGTATGCTGCGGTCAGGTACCTATTTATAGTACCACGGTTTCAATCCCTTTGCAGACGCAAAGTGTTCATGTAACGTCCTCCCAATAGGGTCTGGAAGGAACGTCACTAATATCAAAACATACCAACATATTATAATAAACGGGAACAATACTAAATGATGAATTTAACTTTAATGAGTACGCAGCGGAAAATGAAATATCGTTACAATGACAGGAATAACAATATCGTAAATGTTCACATGCAGAAGTAATAAATGTGATATCTCTTGATCCTATGTCCAAGTAGCATCACATAAGCAGTAAGTATAAGAGCTTGAATCAAACAGTACCTGAGACAAAACATGCTAAAGTGTCAACCAAAAAGGTTAAGTGAAGTTCATAGGTTTAACAAAAAGTTTGTCGTTGTTTTAGACCACAAGATTTAGTTTGTAAAGTTGATCTCCCGCAGGATCAAAAAGTTATGCCAATGCGTGATATTTAGACTAAACGTTCAAGTTTGCCCCATGACAAGTTGTGTCTGTCCTTGTCGGTTTAATTTCATTATTAAGTAATACAATGACTTGGTCAAATGTATCGGGGACGTTACTCCCGATAGGCCTACCCCCAATAATTAAGCATGCCGCAGCAATTAAAAATATCACTGTAGGGACTTAGTCGGACATAGTCGGGTATAGCATAGTTTAACAGTTTGGTACTTGTGTCTAAAGTGTAATAAGTAAAAACAGCATGTGTCTCACCCCAAGTAAAAGTAAGTAAGTTTGCTAGCAATTAAAGATGGGCTATGAATTCACCTTAGTATGTAGAGAGAGTGTTATTCCTCGGAATAAAGAGTTGAACGAGTGAGCAGGAAAGTCAACCTATTGACATTTAAGAGTAGTTAAGTGTTTTGCCCATGTTTAAGTTTAAGTATGTGTTTAAGTATAGTTTGTTTTACTAAGTTTCTATTCCTAGTAAGTTACTATTTTTATAAAGTTTCCATTTTTAGAAAGTTTCTTATTTTACTAAGTTTCTATGACTAGAGAGTTTCTACTTTTATCAGTATTTTCCATTTTAGGATACTTGTCGTATTAGATAAGCTTCCAATCACCCCTTTCCCTTCGAATGGCTAATTTAGATCTAGGGGCTTGAGTCATAGGACCCTTTAAATCGGAAATCCAAACCCTCTGCCTAGAATCTCATAGAAACCATTCGTCAAGAAAGTTCGAAGATCTATACATCTCTAATACATATCCCAAAATGTTTTTATGTTACAATATAAGTAGTAGGTTATAGGTGCTAGTAATAGTAATAGTGTATACATGTTATTTATTTTATTTTTAATTGCATATAATTTATAACATTATTTACATATTTCGGTAAAAATAATAACCGAAGTAAAAAGTAAAAAGTAAAAAGTAAAAAGTGAAAAGTAAAAAAAATAAAAAATAAGAAAAGAATACTTACTAGTAGTAATTCTTCAAAGAGAGAATGAGAGAAATTTTAGTGTGAGTTTGAATGAGAAATGAGGGGTATTTATACTTGAAAAAATTAGGTAAAAAGAATAAAATAATTAAAAGAAAAAGAAATATTTAATTCTTAATGGGATTTTAAAATTAAAAAGTATTAAATGTTAGGTCATGGGATAATGCACAAAATAAAATAATAAAAGTAGTTTTTTCATTAAAATTTTTAATTAAAAAGTAATTTATTTATTTATTTATTTATTTATTTTTTATTTATTTTAAGGATTTTTTTTATGTAAATAAACAAATTTATTTAATGTTTTTCCAAGAATATTTGTCAATAATATTTTATTTTTATTTTTTTTATTTTTGTTTTATTTAATTATTAAATACAAATTTTGCATAAAAATAATAAATAATTCGGTATTTTGTATTTTTAATAATAATTATGATTTTAATTATTAAACTATAGTTTTAGTAAGTTTGTATATATTATTACATTTATATATAATTGGATTTATTATATAGTTAAATATATAATACATTAACTAAATAATAAAAGTGATACAAAGTTTAGTTAAATTATGTCAAATTATATAAATTAATAATATATTATTTATTTAAGCGTACATTGTTGACTAAAAATTACTATTCGGTCAATATTTAATTGTATATAACAACCCTTAATACATATAGTCAGACATACAACCCTAGGGTTAATTCAGTAATTTAGAAGTCAAAAAGTGAGGGTTGTTACAGTACCTCCCCGTTAATAAAAACTTCATCCCGAAGTTTTAGGTAGACTTCTCGGATGCAATAGCGGTTGAGAAGAGATGGGGATATTTCTGTTTCATTTGGTCTTCACGTTCCCAGGTATGTTCGGGGCCTTGCGTGTTTTCCAAAGGATAGAATATTATTTTGTTTCAAGCGTTTAAGTCATACAAACCATAATCTCTATAGGTTCTTCTACGAAGTGCATTTTATCATTAATGCAGAGATCATTCAAAATGATGATGTTATGCAAGTCATTTCAGTAAATTGGATACATGAAATGTATTATGAATAATATTGAGCTCATTTAAAACCTTGAGCGTTTATGCTGCAATATTAAGCAGACAAAACAGAGAGGAGTTCATGAAAATCATAGTCATGAAATTTGATAGAGATCGTCATTCTTTATAACAAGAATGATGAATTAGAGTTTTATCGACATTAAATAATATGGATAAAGTAATTCGATTATAGAAAGAGTATAAACGAAGCTATCGTAAAAGTGTAAATGAGAAAATTAAATGTTTGCCTTAACTTTTGTCGTAGTTACGATTGATTTCCGGATTTCAAGGAATTAAAAAAATCTTCGAAATCTTTATAAGATTTGATTTTCCGGTAATTACAGAAATTAGGATTTTCTTTAATTAAAGGCGGTGAATTGCCTCGATTGCTGTGTCTGAATTTTTGCTATAAATTAGCTTCTTCCGTTTCATTATCTTCACCACTTATATACTTTCTTTCTCAATTCATACTTTCAAAAGTTTTGTTAATATGCTCAATCCAGTTCTTGTCTTTGACATTATATTGGTTATCGCCACAATCATCCTTCTTTTCCAACTCCCACCAGAGGAGTCTGTTTACTTCTACTATGCTCTAGAATTTATTGTGTTTTTAGTTCTCCCGTGTCTTTATATTGCTATACGCATTGATATACACGGTTTGTAATTTCAGTGTTGTTATCGGGATTTATATTTTCCCTTATATGTCGAAGCTTCATGCTTTTGTAAAGCAAGTAACGGTCCAGAATTCGTAGGTATGAAGTTTCGAATGATCAGGATATTCAAAGCAGAAGGAAAGGTAATAGCACGATTTGATTTGTCATATTACCAGAATATCCGGAAAAGACCGAATTATCAAGAAAAATATTTTCTTGATATGTTTAGAGTTTAAATAGATAAGAGTCGTGTAACATGGCAAATGATGATTATAAAGTCTATGAATCATCATCTTCCATTAAAAATTTAGCATGACTTACTGTAATATAATCACGTTGGCCTGACGTCATTATATTATACTAACTCATGCTTCAATTCCCAACACTACTTCAAATCATTCATAATTTAAACTTGAACTTTACAGAATATAGAAACTAAAACAGTTTCCTTTATGATGTGATAAAGATATCGCAAAGAGATAATTAATTGCTGACAAGAATCGTTATAAAGATATCTTCAGAAATATAGAGGATATTTATAACGAAAGATACAGTGATATCTCAGAATTTCTAAGTTCCAATGACGAGGAAAATTCTTTTGTTTCCTCTGCATTTAATGCTACCATATCTGAATCATTGGTTATCAATCCGAGATGGTTTCAAGAAATTTTATTTTTTTAGATGATTAAACGCTAATTGTAATCGTCAACGGATCTAATGGTTAACGAATAGGCGATGTTGATGATAATTTCGGTGGTTTGATGTGATAATTCATCATAGAATACGAATGAATATAATTCATGAATGTAGTGATCTTTAGGAAGATAACACCTGCTAAAGCTTTACTTGAATTCTGGTATGTTAATTTCAGAATGTGTAATTAAATTTGTATGAAAATGATTGTGTATCACAGTGAAGGCAGTGAGTATAATTAATGATTTATGAATCGAAATTGAAGAATGTACAGTGTATTTATGTGAGATGTAAATATTTCTCGGGTATTACCTACCCGTTAAAATATTTTCACAATTAACAGTTTTTACAATCTTTATGAAGATATACGTTCATATATGTATTCTTCAGATATAATCATGGATTTAATGAGTTAATATATATTAAACTCATTTGATTTGCGGTTTGGAACGAGAGTAAATAATCTCCAAAATCTTAGAGATTTCATAATTGTTGCGAAATATTTCGCTAATGAAGTTATGAATCAATACATTCATCGTTATACTTGATTTATTATGAAATGGAGTTTATTGTGCTGAAGCAGTGATTAACACTTGTTAAGTCATTAGCGAAGGGTGTACATCATAGCATATTAGTGATATGAATTAACCAAGTGGTACATACTAGTTGAGATTCTCACGTAATTGCTTAGTACGACAAGATTTATTATTGTTCCAAATCATATATATATATATATATATATATATATGTTGAGTCCCCAAAATAATTAAGGATTTAATTATGACAAAACAATATTTATTTGCACTAAAGTGTTATGTGCAGCCAGCACACGTTTGTTTATGTATAGTCAGCTAATATAGCTGTGTCGAGTGTTTAGTATGCTGCCTAGTCTATCAGCACAAGGTAGATATGTATTCTTCGAATCAGCACAGGATGTGCACCCAGCAAATCAAGAATATCAAGTGACTCAGCATATGAAGGACCAGTAAGTCTGGTTATTAGCATACAACACAAGACAGCCATGCTCCATTACAAGCATGGTAGTTTCCCAGAGTGGTCTACATCAACGCACTATTCAACAGAAGTCGAAGACAAAGTTGAACAGAAAAGGACAGGAGTCGGCGGCTGACAAGTGACCTTACAAGACCACGTGGGAATGCAGAAGTGGAACGCATGTGCAGACATGTGTTATACTTTAATCATACCTAGGGAACACAACATTCCATTTGTTTAAATCAAATGGTAGTGCCAAACCGAATGGGTGTGTTCCAGCAAATAGCTACCTAAGAGGAAAGAAGGAAAGCACGCCTTCTGACACAATTGTCCCCACAAGTACAAAGCATCCAATGTACTAGTGGACAATAGACTAATTACACAGTTAATAGAACTACTATATATATTGTAGTATCCACTATTGTAAAAAATAGTGGTGTGGGTTTATCTGTTAGAGTCAAAACCGTGTAATAGCTTTAGTTTATCTCTTAGCTATAATCTAGGTAATCTGTATCAACCAACTATCATTTCCGCCAAGGATAGTTGTGATTCTTTCTGATTTAATCAATAAAGAATAACAGTTGAAAATTACCTGTGACTCTATCTTATTTACTACAGAATACTAAACGTGATTAACTGACTAGTTAATTAAGAAAAGAATTGTATTCACCCCCCCTCTACAATACTCCTGTTGTTATTAAGGGACCAACAACTGGTATCAGAGCTTCAGTCTTGATAATTAATATCTTGGATCTGAATTCTCTTATGGCTTCGTATTCAAACTCAGCTTACCTTGAGAATGGCTCATCTAACAGACCACCTAAGTTTGATGAAGATGAGTATGAAACCTGGAAGGCAAGGTTCATGCTCCATCTTGAGTCTGTGGATTCACTCATGCCTGGAATTGCCAAAAATGGCCCGTTTGTTCCCACTGAGACAGTTGGTAGTGCACCAGCAACAGCTGACACTCCTGCCATCCCTGGCAGAGAGGTTATTCTCACTCCCTCTAGATGGGATGATGAGGATAAACGTCGAGTTGGTCTTGACCCTAAAATCAGAACCCTGTTAGCCATAACTTTGCCTAACCCACTGTTCAAACTGATCAAGGGAAAAGAAAATGCTAAGCTTATGCTTGACTACCTGGATGTCACCTATGAGGGTATGGGAGAAGTTAGGCAGAACAGGATGATTGCTCTTAAAAGAGAATATGAAATGTTCTTTGCCTATAAGAATGAAACCCTTAAGCAAACCTTCATTAGGTTTAACTCTTTGATAGCAGACCTGACCACTTTAAATGTAACCTACACTGAATTTGAACAAGTGAACAAATTCATTGATGCACTGCCATCTAAATGGAAACCTGTTACTGACCCATTAAGAACCACACAGACCCTAAAGAACTTTAACCTGTCTTCTCTCTACAGTTCCCTTTGGAATCATGAGAAGGCAGAAGCCAAGTTTGAACTTAACATGAAAGAAAACTTTAGGTCTGCCCCCACCACTTCAAAATCATCTAAAAATGATGATGCTGCTCTTATTGCTGCTGCTAAATGGAAGAAAGCTCAAAAAGCTTTACTGGTTCAAAAGTTACTGGCAGAACAAGAGTCAGCTGATAGTGTTGAGGAAAGTGGTACTGGGTCTGAAGAAAGCAGTACAGATGAAAGTGATGTAGAAGGGTTTGCTGAAGGTATGGCTCTGCTGGCTAGGCAGTTCAAAAGGTTCAATCGTAGTAGAACCAGCAAGTCATACAAATGGAGCAAAAAGCCAAATGCCAGGTACAACAGCAAGTCAGTCAAGGGTCCTAAATCTGAGTGCTTTAATTGTGGGAAGGTTGGACATTTTGCTGCTGAATGCATGTCCAAGAAACCTTCCACGTCACATGCTAACACTTTCTCAAAAGCTGATAAGTACAAAAACAAGTACAAAGCTATGAAAGCTCAGATGAAGGAAAGTGCAAAGACTGACAAGAAGGGTAAACAGCCAGAAAAGGTTCTAGTTGCTGAACATCATGACTGGGATGAAGCCAGCACGTCCTCATCTTCTGATAGTGATACTGATGATGATGGTGCTGGTTATGCTACTGGTAAAAAGCTGTGTTTGATGGCCAAAGAGGTCGAGGAGTCTGATGAGGATGATGGTAGTAGTACGTTTTTGGCTGATATGAGGGAAGCTGATCAAAACAGAGACTCTCCTCAATGGAAAACTGAAATGATGTATAAGGTTGATAATTTTCGAACTTATACTGATGATGAAAAAGCTGAAATGTTTGACTACCTAAGAATTGATTTATGCAGAAGCTGCAAACGTGAAGAGAGTTTGAAATCTAATAACAAATCTTTAAATGAAAAACTCAAAGGCAAAAATGATGAAATTAAGATCTTAAAAGATACAATTTCCAAACTTGAAAAACAAAACTTTGCTTTAGAAACTCTTCACGTTGAGGCAGCAGAAGTCAAGACCCAGCTGGACAATCTCAAAAGAGTTGTTGCTTCATGGTGCACATCTGCTCAACGCACAGCTAAATGTGTTAATGAGCAGGTGCCTGCCCAAGTTCAAGCCTTCTTTGCTGGTGACTATGCTGCTGCTGCTGCTATTGCAGAAGTTACTTTCATGGACCCGACTCTTGAAACTGATCCTGAAGCTGTCTTGCCAAATACTTTTGCCAAGATAGTTGAAGGTAAAAAGGTTGTGACAAACAAATTTGTTAGACCTACTGTGTCCCCACCACCTGCCATGAAAGAAATTTTGGAGGATGAAGTTAGAGCAAGAGAAGCCAGTAACTCAATTGATGAGACTACTGACCCCTCAAGCATCCACTACATGACTCCGAAAGAAAGACGTATTAAAAGGGAAATCACTGAAAACAATTTGAGAAAAGTTAAACCAACTGATTCCCCTTCGTGTTCGAGTTCTACCAGTGCTAAGCCAGCTGATGACCAATCTACTGGTCACCCAGTAGCTGCAGACAAGCCAGTGAAACGAAATACTGGCAAATCTAAGGCAGCAGTTAAGATACCTACTGGTTCATCAGCATCAGAAGAAAAGCCAGCAACTTCCCACGCTAACTTGTCAAATGATAAAGAAAAGACAGTTCGCCATGGTCATAGTACTGGTTCCAAAAGGAAAGCTGCCCATAAGGGAAAAGCAAAAATTGACTCGACTGATGAGCTGTCTATCACTGAGATAATGACAGCCAAGCTTGACCAGCTAATTGAGGCAGTAATTAAAAGTCGACCCGATCCTACTGCCCTTATTAGATCTGTGAATGACCAGCCACAAAAGCCAAAAGTGAGAAAATGCTACAAATGTGGCAGCAAAGCTCACCTGGCTAACCAGTGTACTCAAACCCAAACCCCATCTGCTGCTTCTTCTAGCAAGCCAGTAGAAAAGAAGAAGTCATCAAAGGTGACTCCTTCAGAACCCATCCTTGGATGGGTTCCCAAAAAGAACTAATCTCTAAGTTATTGTGCAGGGCATTCAAAACAAGCAAATCTGGTATCTCGACAGTGGTTGTTCGAGACATATGACCGGAAGTAAGTCCCTGCTGATGGACTATCAGGAAAAGGATGGTCCAGTTGTTTCGTATGGAGATAATTCGTTGGGTTACACAAAGGGTTTTGGTACTTTGACAAATGGGAATGTCACGTTCTCAAATGTTGCATATGTAGTTGGGCTTAAACATAACTTACTCAGCATAAGCCAACTGACAAGCAAGAATAAGATAGTCCAATTCAGAAAGAAAATTGGTACTATTTTTGATAAGACAGGGAAGCCACTGCTGACTGCAAAACGTCATGAAAACATGTATCAAATTGACATGAACACAGCAGTCACAACAACTGATACTTGTTTCTATTCAAAGGCAGCAGACAACCTGAAGTGGTTATGGCACAAGAGACTCTCACATCTCAACTTCAAAGATATTCACAAATTATCCAGTAGAAGTTTGGTGTCTGGGCTACCCACAATGTCTTATGTGAAGGACAGATTGTGTCCTGGTTGTGAAAAGGGAAAACATCACCATGCCTCGTTCAAATCAAAGCAAATCTCATCTGTTGAGAAACCATTTCACTTACTTCATATGGATCTATTTGGTCCAGTGAATGTGGCCAGCTGTAGTGGGAAGAAGTATACACTGGTTATTGTTGATGAATACTCGAGATACACTTGGGTGTTCTTTCTAAGGCAAAAGAGTGAAGCTGCTGATGAAATCATCAATTTTATCAAAAGAATGGAGCTTTTGAATGGGCAACTGGTGAAGCAACTAAGAAGTGATCATGGTACAGAATTCAGAAATGCTACATTAGAAGAATTTTGTGCTGACAAAGGTCTTTCCCAAAATTTCTCTGCTGTGAGAACACCTCAGCAAAATGGTGTTGCAGAAAGAAGAAACAGAACTCTCATTGAAGCAGCAAGATCTATGTTGGCTGAGTCTGGGTTGAAGAATTCCTACTGGGCAGAAGCTGTGAATACTGCCTGTTTTACCCAGAATAGATCTCTTATTGTGAAAAGACATCAGAAAACTGCTTATGAAGTTCTCAAAGGAAGAAGACCCTCAATTTCATTTCTTCATGTATTTGGCACTCCCTGTTACATTCTAAATAATAGGGATCAGCTGGGCAAATTCGATGCTAAAGCTGATGAAGGTATATTCCTTGGATATTCCAACATGTCAAAGGCATATAGGGTCTACAACAAAAGAAGAGGTTGTTTTGAAGAATCCATTAATGTTACATTCGATGAAACTGCCTCTGCTTCATCTACTGATCGTGAAGATGAAGTGTTACTGTTTGAAGAGCCTACTCAGCAAGCTCTTGATGATGAAGAGCCAGCAGCACAACCCTCACCAATCCATGCTGCTGGGTTCTCTGATGATGAAATGGAACATTCTGTTCCATCTGTGTCTAAACCAAGTGGACCTACTGGCTCTACTGAAGTGCTGCAACTTGAGCCTAGGTCTGCTGGTTCTGAGAGATCACAAGCTGGTACTGTTTCTACTGATATTGATCAGCAACCTTCTGTTGCTGCTCACTCATCTGAACCAGCTGATGATCAAGATGCTGTGTGTTCTACAACCAGCTCACCTGTTCATAACACCAAATGGACAAGGGAGCATCCGATTGAGCAGATTATTGGTAATCTTGCGAGTGGTGTTAAAACACGGAGGCATGCTACCAGTAACTTTTGTATGCATGTTAATTTTGTGTCTACCATTGAGCCCACGTGTCCTGAGGAAGCACTTCAAGATCCTAGCTGGGTTGGTTCAATGCAAGAAGAAATTACTCAGTTTGATAGGAACAAAGTGTGGACATTGGTACCTGAACCTGAGGATAAGACAAAGAAGATCATTGGTACTAAGTGGGTGTTTAAAAACAAGATGGATGAAGATGGTGTCGTTATCAGAAACAAAGCAAGATTGGTTGCTCAAGGGTTTAGACAGGAAGAAGGATTGGATTATGGGGAAACTTATGCACCAGTGGCTAGGATGGAAGCTATCAGATTGTTCTTAGCATATGCTGCTAGGATGAACTTTAGAGTATTTCAGATGGATGTTAAATCTGCATTTCTGAATGGGAAGCTGCAAGAAGAAGTTTATGTCAAACAGCCTCCTGGTTTTGTAAGCAGTAAATATCCAGACCATGTCTACAAGCTAGACAAAGCTCTTTATGGCCTTAAACAGGCTCCAAGAGCATGGTATGAGACACTTCATGTGTATCTCACTGGTATAGGTTTTAAAGTTGGAACAATTGATACCACTCTATTCTCAAAAGAGATAGATGGTGATCTCTTGTTGGTACAGATATATGTGGATGATATTATTTATGGTTCTAAAAATGAAAAACATTGTCAAGATTTTTCAAAACGTATGTCAAAGGCATATGAAATGAGTTTACAAAGAGATCTGCAATACTTTTTAGGATTGCAGATCAAACAACTTGATGATGGAATATTCATAAGTCAAGATAAATATATCAAAGATATGTTAAAGAAATTTGGTCTGACCTGTTTAAAAGACATAGGGACTCCAATGGCAGCATCCATTAAAATAGATGCTGATCCAAATGGTGAACCAGTCAATATCACTGAATATAGAGGTATGATTGGATCCCTACTTTATCTCACAGCCAGCAGACCAGATATTATGTTCGCCACATGTCTCTGTGCCAGATATCAAGCTGATCCTAAAGAGTCACACTTGCTGGCAGTAAAAAGAATATTCAGATACCTAAAAGGTACTGCTAAACGTGGTCTTTGGTATCCCAAAGACCAGGATTTTGAACTAATTGGGTATTCAGATGCTGACTTTGCAGGGTGTAAAATAGACAGGAAAAGTACTACTGGTGGGTGCCAGTTACTGGGTAGTAGGCTAGTCAGCTGGACAAGCAAAAAGCAAAATACTGTGTCCACATCCACTGCTGAAGCAGAATATGTCTCTGCTGGTAGTTGTACTGCTCAAGTACTGTGGATGCAAAGCCAGCTAAAGGACTATGGTGTTCATGTTACAAAAACTCCAATCTACTGTGACAACACCAGTGCAATTGCTATCACCAACAATCCTGTGATGCACTCAAGGACTAAGCACATCGATGTTCGGTATCATTTCATAAGGGATCATGTTCAAAAGGGTGATGTTGAGTTACATTTTATTTCTACAGACCAGCAATTAGCAGACCTATTTACAAAGCCATTAGATGAGAAACGTTTTAACTATCTCATCTCTGAGCTGGGTATGCTTGAGCTCTAAATAAAGGACAATTTTTGTTGGTGTGCTGGTTCTACAACGTGTAGGGCAAACCAGTAAGTCACATTTATTTACTTACTGCCTACATGTCAAACAACCAGCACAGCAAGGTCTTTTATATTTTGGTTACTTAAATGTTTTAAATGAAATAATAAATAGCTCTCCAAATTTAATGATTCCTTAAAACTGGAAACTCATTTACTTCCAATGATTTAAATTAAATTCATGACATATTAAATGTAACAAAAGTATTTTGTATTTAATACAAAAAATTATTTTTGAGGTTTTAAATCAATTTGTTTGAAATAAAATCTGATGCATTTAATGCTGTATGGGAGTAATGAGTGTTTAAGCCGTATAAATGTCATGTCAACCGTCTGTCTCCCTTTGAAAACGTGCCAGTCTGTCACATCTGCCCACGCGCCTGCAGATGACAGTAATCTTCTCTCTCCTTCACTTTTTCACCCACTCACAACGGATAAAAGTGTGTTTCATCTTACAAAATAACCTTCGGTTATTCATTTTTCAAAATACACACACTTTTACTCTCAAAATCTTTTCAATCTTCAAATCTTCATCCTACACTCATCAATGGCAGAACAACAACAGCAATCACCACGTGCTGCAAGCCAGCAAGAGGAACAACAGCAACAACAACCTCAATCAATCGAACCACAACAGCAACCACAACCTGCCCCACAACCGGCACCGGCACCGGAGGAACCGGTGGTTCAAGAACACGTCGTTCAAGGACCACTGTTCAATCTCCACCCCAACCTGATTAGGGCTCCCAATGCACCTGATCACTCACTGATTCGCCTATCTAGAGGCAATGCTGCACATGCCCTCTCTATTCCCAAATCGAAGGTTAACAAAGGGTATGAGGCCCTCATCGAATACATCCGTCAATCACCTCTGGCAAGAGCCATCACCGGTGTACCTTCCCGATTCTATGCTGCCTGTTTGGCACGATTTTGGTATACTGCCACTGTTGCCACCACTCCCGGCAACGCTCCATGTATTCGTGGCATGGTGACTGAAACCCTAAATTGCTCTGTCACCGTCGAAGCTATTAGACGTGCTCTTCAATTGCCCGGTGGACCATTTGTTGCTTCACCTACTAGTGACGAATTAAGAAGGGAGGTGTTGGAGACCATTGGGTTTGCTGGACCAGTGGCACATACACCGTTGAGAAAGCATATGCCACCTCTGTGGTACTACTTCTTTGGATTGATGACTCAGTGCATGAGTCAAAAGTCAGGTAGCTTTGACCAATGCTCAGATTTTGAGCTCAAGCTTGGTCATGGGTTGTTGTTCAACAGGAACATCGATTACGCCCTTGAAATTTATTTGAGGCTAAGGGAAATGGTGACTGCTAGAGTAAGAACCAACTTGATTCCATTTCCACGATTCTTAAGCCTGGTATTTGAAAGTGAACTGGGTGAAGCTTATCAGCAAATTGCTGATCAATCATTTGAGGTCCCAGTAAAACAAGGGGGTATGCCAAAGGATGTACCTGCTGCTCCATATGCTGAGTTGACACCAGCAATGAACGAGTATCTTGCTGCTCGTCGTGGAGCCACCCAATCGACTGCCTCTGGTTCTGCACCAGCTGAGGGGGAGGGTCCTCAGCGAAAGCCAGCAACGCGAAGGAAGCAGCCAGCTACCTCAACTAGTACAGCCACCGTCTCATATACTGGTAAAGCAGTAGTTGTATTAGAATCTAGTGCTCTCTAATCATAAAGAACAGCCCTAGTCTTATATACTGACTACCCATTTCTAGTGTTGGAATCCGTTGCTCATCTATTTCTTGGTAACAGGCAAACCTAAGCGTGCTAAAGCTGGCTCCAAGCGAACCACAGGGGAGATTGCACCAGTCTCAGCTGCTGCTCCTGCAAAGGATGTAGCTATGGAACCTGGTGCGTTTCTAGACCAAACAGCAGAACAATCTAACTTAATTGAAATATTTTTAACTGCTGACTTGAAAAATGTTGAGGGAGTTAACGGTATAACCCTGGCTCCCAAGCTGACTGGTTTTAAAACTTGTGTCAAGAAGAGTAGCAACCCATACTCGTCTAACCAGGCACTTCCACATTTTTCTGAAATGAACTTATTGCAATACTCTCTGCTGACAGTACAACCAGCAGAGAACATAACTGACCCCCAAAGCAGGCTTGAGCTGGGTCTTCATCGTGTTGAACCAGCTCAGGTGACTGCACAGCCAGTATGTTACTCGGATACTGTTAAGAGTCGCACTCCTACATCATTACCAGCCAGATCTCTTACACTATCTGGGTCAACATGTGTTGCCAATGAGTCAGCAGAGTCACCGCTGTACTTACAGACACCTTCTTCTGTCTCATTCGAAGGGCTGACCAAATCAAAAGTCTGTCCCCAGAGACCAAAAACAGATGCAATTGTTGAGTCAAATTTATTTGGTTCTACAGTTGCTAACATAACTTGTTCTATTGTTTCAGTTCTTAGCAGGGTAGATGAACAGGCAGAGGGGGAGCAAAATAAAGATGTTGTTATTCCTACTGGTGATATTGCTGCCTCTGCTACTGGTGTTGGTGCCACTGATTCTGTTACTGGTGGTGCTGATGCTAGTACTGTTGATTCTGCTGCTGCTGGTGTGGAAGATGTTATCATGGAAGAACCTCCTGTTCTTGAGAAGGTTATTGACAATATTGTCAAGGATGTTCTTCTTGATGAACCTGTCACCCAACCAAGAATGGACCCTGCATTAATGTCTGATGAGCCTGCTGATTCTTCTGATTCTTCTTCTATGGAACGTCAAGTTCTTACAGAATCGGCAGTTCGTCATCCTACTGGTCCGATTTTGGTTGCTACTGAGCCAACCGCTGAGGTTGCTGATGTTAAGGATGCTGGTACCTCTGCTGACACAACGACTGATTCGACTAAGGCTTCTGTTACTGAGGAAACAAAGCCATATGTTGTGCAGGTACCAGATCCAGATGAAGTTGTTCCTAACTTCATTTTCAAGGGAGCTTCGATTTCTCCCAAGATTGCTATGCTGGTCGATCAGCTGACCCTTGATCCCGAATCTGCGATAGTCTCAGCCAGCAGATTACCTCGTGAAGAGATGGTTGAGCTATTATCTCAGCTTGATCGACCAGCTAGAGAAGAAATTTATGAGAGTATAGCCCTGCTGGAGCAAATCAATGAACAGCCTTACTATCATGTTTTTGGTATGGCTCCAGCTGCTTCGCCATTTCCTGGTACATGGAGGCCTCTCAAGTTTGTCATCGATCCTGCTACTGGTAAGTGTGTTATGCAAAATGTCCCTGATTCGCCAGTACCTTCTTCTTCCTCAGCTTCTTCCTCCTCATCTTCTTCTGATGAGGATGCTGATGAAGGTACTGGTAAGGGCGAACCAGTCACTCATGATAACGTGACTGGTTCCAAAGACAAACCAGTGGATCTTACTGATGACAATGCTGATAGTAATGCTGACAAGGATATCAGTGGTTCTAAGCCTTCGGGTGAAGGTAAAAACGATGGTGATCATGATGATGAGTCAGCTCCTGACCTTCCATCTCCACCACCCCACGGTGATACTCCTCTGTTAGCTTGTGCTGACCAACCTTCAACCTCTGCATACTTAAAGTTCAATGCAGATGAGGTTGCTGATATTTCCACCTTTGCTGTCTATAAGACACTGCAAGGGATCACACCAAATTTGGAGGAAACTATTCGCAGAGCTATTGTTGATAGTGTCTCTGCTGCTGTCAGATCTGCTGGAGAGGCTGTTACAACTCCTATTGATCTTAAACTCCAGCAGCTGTGTGCTTTTGCTGATGTGGCAGTCGAAGCTATCACAAAGCACCATGAAGATGAAGAGGAGCTTCAAAGGCGAATCATCTCTCACAATGAATACTGTGAAAATATCACCCGACTCCAAGCTGATTTGGATGCTGCTAACCGCAGAAATACTTTCTTAAATGAGGAGAACAGGGTGTTACACGAGAGATTGGAATCGCAGGAAGCTCAAATGGCTAACATGATTCCTGCTGCTGCCTATGTTCAGATGGTTGAAAACATGCAACGAATGGCTGCTTTGCAAGGTGATGTTCGGGCCATCGTTGAACAAATGGCTATGGGTGTAGCAAGGAATGAAGTTAGATCCTCCAATCTTCTGCTACGACAATTTGGTGTGGATCCTGGTGCCCATCTTACTCCAGAGGTTGCTGAGTGGAACAATTTTGCCTTCTCTGCTCCTCAGTCAGACAGTGATCTTGATGCTACTGTCTCCCCTTCTATTCACCTTACTGCCCGTGCTGATGACAAAAAGGGGGAGAAAAAGTCTCAAAAGAAATCTAAAAAGAGAAAACAGTCTGAGGGGGAGCATGAACATGAAAAGGCTCCTAAACAACCCAGGAGAGATGGAGATGGTGATGGTGATGGTCAAGACACTGGCCCTAAGCCCAGCAACGCTCATACTGAAGCTGGTGGTGCACAGGCAACTGGTGGTACTCAACCCAGTGTGTCTGCCACACCAGTGGATGATATTGGTTCTGGCAGTAAGCCCAGTGATGTTTCTGATATGGCTGTAGCTGAAGCTTTTGTGATGTCTCAATCTATTGAACGTAAAATGAAGAGGAAGTTAGAGAGACATCAAAAGCGACAGCAGGAACTAGATGATGCCTTCAATGCCAAGTTTGAGGCCTTTGCTGATCTTAAACGTCGTAAGATTATGCACAGAAGATGGCTGAGTCCAAAAGCATTGGAAGTCGATGATGACCTGACTGCCTTTGATAAACACAGAAAAGAGGCAAGAAAAAGAAATGCCAAGTTCATGGTCAAATTCGACAAACAGAAGGCAAAGCTGTATGCACAGAGAGCAGAAAGAATCAGGAACATGACTCCTGCTGAGATGAAGGATTACCTTGATTCTACTGCGTCAACTGGTGGAGTTAGAGCTGATATTTTCATGAAATGGGTTGATGCTATGTTAGAACCCAGCTCTACTCCTCAACCAGCATCTGCTGCTCAGCCAGCTACACATCAAACACAGCCAGCAGAAACAATCATCCTTAATGATGATGATGCTATTAGACAGGGGGAGCATCTTGCTATTGTTCCTTACCTGCCTCCTATTCAACCAGTACCAACACAAGAACCATCAGCTGAACCCATGCCTATTGACAAATACAGGGTGAAATCTGCTCCTAGGGACAATCAGCCCCTGAGGAAAGGACCCCTATTCGAGGCAGCTGATGAAGGTACTGATGTGGTTGAGCCAGCTGATACTAATCAGTCAGCTGGCATTGAAGACACAGCAAGGAGTGCTGTGATAGAAGACCCAGCCAGAAGTGTGCTGCTGGGTAGTACAAGTGTTGAAGACCCAGCAAAGTCGGTTGAGCTGGGTGCTAAACAAGTAGGTGATGAAACGGTTGATCCTGCTCACTTCACAGTCTGGGGAAGAGACGGCCAAACATTTGTTCTATCTCCTCTTCCTCCCCAGATTCAAGTTTACTTTGACAGAACACAGGATAACCGGGTCAATCAGCATCCAGTTAGTTCATCTGGCAGCTATGAATCATCTATGTATCCTCCATCTTCCCCAAGGGTTCATGACAAACATATCACTTGGGAAGATGACTCAGTAACCCATGGTGAGCCAAACATCAGAAAAATGAATCCAGATGAAAGAGATGCCTACAGACTTCAGATCACTGTTCCAGAGTTGCTTGAACAAAGACAAATTGAACTTAATGAAAGAATTCGTCAAGTCAGGCTGCTGCATCACCCTCTTGATCAGCCACACTATATTGCTGCACTGAACTTTGGCGTTGACATTAGGGTGTACTTGAATAACAGTGGTCTCAGGCTCTCCACTACTGATGAAAGAATTCATTTTGAAGATGCTCTCCAGATGGGTATGGATATAAGGGAGTATTGTGCTGCCCTTAGTACTGAAGAGGGTAGAAAGATGGTTGAAGCAGTAAGATCCCTGAACATTTCATATGATGATTATCTGATGGGTTTAGCTGCTGAAAGGGAAGCCAGAGAAGCTGCTGATGCTGAACTTGCTGAACGTTCAAGGCTTCAGGATATTGAAGACAGATTGGCTGCTGACAGAAAGCAACAGGCTGAGTCCCTCAAACTAGCCAGAGCCATTGTCAAAGAACAGGACAAGGTTTTTGATAAGATAGAAACTGCTAAGGAAGTACCTACCACTGCTCCTGTAGTACCTGATCACAATATTGAGTTTCCTGATACTTACTATAAGAGCAGGTATGGTAATGTGATGAATAGAAGATCTAATCCCTGCAGAATTATCAAGGTAAACAGGGGGACAAAAAGGGCTTTTAATGTTGTCAGGGAGAACAATGTTCAAGAAAGGATTAGTTTTGATGACTTGAGAACTCTTGGATTCAGTGAATGGATAGAAATCTTGGAGTATTTCATTGGTAAAGGTGAGAGTGCTATCAAGAGTGCTCTTAAGACTGAACTCCAACAGCTGTTCAAGAAGGCAACTAAGTTTGGGAATGCACCAGTAGTTGATGTTGATGAATTTCTTGCTCAAAAGCCTAAAAGGAAGCAACCTACTGGTGAAGGACCAACTGGGAGTAGCCGAATTGTTCTACCTCCTTCCATCCCTGTTTTTGACCCTGCTGAATTACCTCTCCTGTTCCCTGAAGCCTGGAAGATTAAACAAGAGGAGCTATCTGATGAAGAAAGGGATAAAGATAGATAGTCTCCTATGTGCTTAACTTGTATCTTTGTAATTTACTTTTTATTTTTTTTAAATTATCTTGTAATTATTGTATATATCTGATGTAATGTAAGTAAAGTGAGTTTATCTTCAAAATCATATCAAATTATAAGATATAGATAACTCATCAAAAGATCCCAAAACAAACTTAAAGGGACGAATTTACTGTCTACTCTCTCTAGGTCCCTAAGTGCTGGCTTTAGTGTTTTCTCTTCAAGTCATAGGTTTTGTCATCATCAAATAGGGGGAGATTGTTGAGTCCCCAAAATAATTAAGGATTTAATTATGACAAAACAATATTTATTTGCACTAAAGTGTTATGTGCAGCCAGCACACGTTTGTTTATGTATAGTCAGCTAATATAGCTGTGTCGAGTGTTTAGTATGCTGCCTAGTCTATCAGCACAAGGTAGATATGTATTCTTCGAATCAGCACAGGATGTGCACCCAGCAAATCAAGAATATCAAGTGACTCAGCATATGAAGGACCAGTAAGTCTGGTTATTAGCATACAACACAAGACAGCCATGCTCCATTACAAGCATGGTAGTTTCCCAGAGTGGTCTACATCAACGCACTATTCAACAGAAGTCGAAGACAAAGTTGAACAGAAAAGGACAGGAGTCGGCGGCTGACAAGTGACCTTACAAGACCACGTGGGAATGCAGAAGTGGAACGCATGTGCAGACATGTGTTATACTTTAATCATACCTAGGGAACACAACATTCCATTTGTTTAAATCAAATGGTAGTGCCAAACCGAATGGGTGTGTTCCAGCAAATAGCTACCTAAGAGGAAAGAAGGAAAGCACGCCTTCTGACACAATTGTCCCCACAAGTACAAAGCATCCAATGTACTAGTGGACAATAGACTAATTACACAGTTAATAGAACTACTATATATATTGTAGTATCCACTATTGTAAAAAATAGTGGTGTGGGTTTATCTGTTAGAGTCAAAACCGTGTAATAGCTTTAGTTTATCTCTTAGCTATAATCTAGGTAATCTGTATCAACCAACTATCATTTCCGCCAAGGATAGTTGTGATTCTTTCTGATTTAATCAATAAAGAATAACAGTTGAAAATTACCTGTGACTCTATCTTATTTACTACAGAATACTAAACGTGATTAACTGACTAGTTAATTAAGAAAAGAATTGTATTCACCCCCCCTCTACAATACTCCTGTTGTTATTAAGGGACCAACAATATATATATATATATATATATATATATATATATATATATATATATATATATATAAGGTATACATATATAATTCTTCACGAAGAATTAGTCAATACATCTTAACTCTTTATTGCTAATATTCCTTGGTATCTATGGGGCGTATCATGTTGATGTTTGAGGTACTGAGTGTGTTGTTGAGGCGGGGGATGCGAATGTTGTTGTTGATGAAGCTGATGCTGTTAGTGGTGATGTTGATGGTACTGGTGGTGATGCTGGTTATGCTGCTGGTGCTGCTGCTGGTGTTCGTAGGTTTTGCACCAGATTTTCCAGAGCCACTACTCGAGCGCGAAGCTCGTTGACTTCTTCTATTATTCCGGGATGATTGGTGGTTGGAACAAGGGGGTGAATAAGATCTAGAATCTTCGATATTATATATTCGTGACGGGATACCCTGGAAAGAAGAGAGAAAATGGTGTTTTGGACTGGTTTGCCTGTAAGCGCTTCAGGTTCTTCGCCAAGAGGTGAATTCGGTTGGTGGAAGGGATCACCTTCTTCTTGTCTCCATTGATTGAGTCGGCTACGAACCCATCCCCAATTCATCCAGAATAGATGATGGCTGATTGGTTCGTTTGTTCCGGTTACGCTGCCGTGGGAGCTTGAAGAGTTTGAGAAATTCATATTATATGTTTGGAATAGGGTTTGATATGAAATGGGTATTGAATACCGAATGATATATTCGTCTCCTTGAATACGTATTTATAGCAAAAAGATTTTCGTAATTTACGGAGGAAATTTAGGATAAGTGGTAGACAAAGTTTATAGACATGATAATATATGATAAGATATGATGTGTCATCCATTTATGTAATAATGGTGGTATGACGTGTTGAGATTTTTAACCAGATATTGATTAAAGAATTTCAATTCGTATACTGTGATAACCCAATAATATTTTCCGGTTCACAAACCGATGCATAAAGGCATAAGATACGTGAGTGTTTGAAGTAGTAGCA
Organism: Rutidosis leptorrhynchoides; assembly: GCF_046630445.1. Classification (NCBI taxonomy): domain Eukaryota; kingdom Viridiplantae; phylum Streptophyta; class Magnoliopsida; order Asterales; family Asteraceae; genus Rutidosis; species Rutidosis leptorrhynchoides. Next base: position 400,269,787 of record NC_092335.1, on the reverse strand, counting down.
GGAGCTTGTGGACGAACCGTTATCTTCAATAACATAGAGAAGTTTGATAAACTTGATAGGTCATAAGTTTGAAAAAAAAATTTAAGTGGAATAAAGATGAATATGATATAAACGAAACACTTTATTTTATTAAGAACAAGGCTTTAAACAAGCCTTCTTATTACACGATTCGGGGATAGAAATAGTTAAAGGCCTAGCCTTTGCATAGATAGAAAATAACTAGGAAATATTAAGATTGAAGTAGTCTTCATATTTCTTCTTCTCGTCCACAACCTCCTTCATAAACTTCTCAAACTTGTCGTTCTTCTCCTTTTGTTCCTCATAAAGATACTCGATGTTATCATAAAGATTGGAAACATCATTGTTGATTACATGGTACTTGTGGTCCCTCATAGAAAGTTGATTATTCACGCGGTTTTCCTCCATATTCAATCTAAAGTCAACATCTTCTCTTAGGTAGGAGAGATATTGCTTCCCCCATCGGGCATTTCTTGTAAGGGTGCAAACCAAAGTCCCACATCGGTCATGGGATAAAACAAATGTATGTATATAATCTCTTTCTTTAGCTCAGCATTTTCCTTCATGAGCTTCTTGATCGCTAGGTCTTTTTCCTTCATTTGAGCATCGATCCTTGCAATATGGCGAATTAGGCCTTCGGTAGTTCTTCGCAGATTCATGATCTCGTACTTGACATCAACTTCATCGTAGGAAGGAGATCGGGATCTTTTCCTTGACGGGCCAGTTTCTTCAAGATATTTCCTCTGGTCTTTATTTCTTGGGGTTGGATAGTATTGAGGAGACCCATGTGAATCAAGATTAGTATTTGGGCTATAATTTGGTGATGGAGGACCACCAAAGCCATAAGGTGGACTTTGGACTGGTCTTTCTGTGGAAGACCTTTCAGTATCTTTTTCGGTTGGCTTGAAAAGATTCATTTTGGTCGTTTGATGATAATTAGACATCCTAACATTAGGAAGGAGATTTTGATCAGTTTTAGGATAGGATTGTAAGGCATATGTTTTAAGATTACAAGGCAATCCTAAGTGCTTTAAAGTCTAAGGCAGGAAAGGTTATAGTTTTCTAGATTGCTAAGGCACCCTAGCTAACAAGTAAGGCACACATAAAAATGCAATCCTGGTTCTCTATCACAGCCTGGTTATGCTCTGATACCAATCTGTAACGTCCTCCCAATAGGGTCTGGAAGGAACGTCACTAATATCAAAACATACCAACATATTATAATAAACGGGAACAATACTAAATGATGAATTTAACTTTAATGAGTACGCATCGGAAAATGAAATATCGTTACAATGACAGGAATAACAATATCGTAAATGTTCACATGCAGAAGTAATAAATGTGATATCTCTTGATCCTATGTCCAAGTAGCATCACATAAGCAGTAAGTATAAGAGCTTGAATCAAACAGTACCTGAGACAAAACATGCTAAAGTGTCAACCAAAAAGGTTGAGTGAAGTTCATAGGTTTAACAAAAAGTTTGTCGTTATTTTAGACCACAAGATTTAGTTTGTAAAGTTGATCTCCCGCAGGATCAAAAAGTTATGCCAATGCGTGATATTTAGACTAAACGTTCAAGTTTGCCCCATGACAAGTTGTGTCTGTCCTTGTCGGTTTAATTTCATTATTAAGTAATACAATGACTTGGTCAAATGTATCGGGGACGTTACTCCCGATAGGCCTACCCCCAATAATTAAGCATGCCGCAGCAATTAAAAATATCACTGTAGGGACTTAGTCGGACATAGCCGGGTATAGTATAGTTTAACAGTTTGGTACTTGTGTCTAAAGTGTAATAAGTAAAAACAGCATGTGTCTCACCCCAAGTAAAAGTAAGTAAGTTTGCTAGCAATTAAAGAGGGGCTATGAATTCACCTTAGTATGTAGAGAGAGTGTTATTCCTCGGAATAAAGAGTTGAACGAGTGAGCAGGAAAGTCAACCTATTGACATTTAAGAGTAGTTAAGTATTTTGCCCATGTTTAAGTTTAAGTATGTGTTTAAGTATAGTTTGTTTTACTAAGTTTCTATTCCTAGTAAGTTACTATTTTTATAAAGTTTCCATTTTTAGAAAGTTTCTTATTTTACTAAGTTTCTATGACTAGAGAGTTTCTACTTTTATCAGTGTTTTCCAATTTAGGATACTTGTCGTATTAGATAAGCTTCCAATCACCCCTTTCCCTTCGAATGGCTAATTTAGATCTAGGGGCTTGAGCCATAGGACCCTTTAAATCGTAAATCCAAACCCTCTGCCTAGAATCTCATAGAAACCATTCGTCAAGAAAGTTGGAAGATCTATACATCTCTAATACATATCCCAAAATGTTTTTATGTTACAATATAAGTAGTAGGTTATAGGTGCTAGTAATAGTAATAGTGTATACATGTCATTTATTTTATTTTTAATTGCATATAATTTATAACATTATTTACATATTTCGGTAACAATAATAACCGAAGTAAAAAGTAAAAAGTAAAAAGTAAAAAGTAAAAAGTGAAAAGTAAAAAAAATAAAAAGTAAGAAAAGAATACTTACTAGTAGTAATTCTTCAAAGAGAGAATGAGAGAAATTTTGGTGTGAGTTTGAATGAGAAATGAGGGGTATTTATACTTGAAAAAATTAGGTAAAAAGAATAAAATAATTAAAAGAAAAAGAAATATTTAATTCTTAATGGGATTTTAAAATTAAAAAGTATTAAATGTTAGGTCATGGGATAATGCACAAAATAAAATAATAAAAGTAGTTTTTCCATTAAAATTTTTAATTAAAAAGTAATTTATTTATTTTAAGGATTTTTTTTATGTAAATAAACAAATTTATTTAATATTTTTCCAAGAATATTTGTCAATAATATTTTATTTTTATTTTTTTTATTTTTGTTTTATTTAATTAATAAATACAAATTTTGCATAAAAATAATAAATTATTCGGTATTTTGTATTTTTAATAATAATTATGATTTTAATTATTAAACTATAGTTTTAGTAAGTTTGTATATATTATTACATTTATATATAATTGGATTTATTATATAGTTAAATATATAATACATTAACTAAATAATAAAAGTGATACAAAGTTTAGTTAAATTATGTCAAATTATATAAATTAATAATATATTATTTATTTAAGCGTACATTGTTGACTAAAAATTACTATTCGGTCAATATTTAATTGTATATAACAACCCTTAATACATATAGTCAGACATATAACCCTAGGGTTAATTCAGTAATTTAGAAGTCGAAAAGTGAGGGTTGTTACAGTTCAGCAGAATTCGTTGTTTACGCCATTACAACCTTGGCAACCACCGCGTCCAGTTTCGCAATTTTTGACTCCTACAGATGCGCAGGCATTACTTAATAGTTGGGGGTTTGGTGTCATTCCAGACGCAAACTCTCATTGGACGCCGATAACTGCGCAACAGCAAAGTACTGCGCATACGGTTGGGCTCTTAACAGCGTATCCTCAAGTTTCGCATATATCTGCGCCACAGGTTTCGGTCCCTTTGCAACCACATGTATACTCTGCGCCTTCAAGTCTTCCTTCTTTTCCAACACAGCAGCCTTGGTTATATCCGCAGATGCAGGTTCAACCTTGGCGCAGGTCAATTTATGCAGGCCGCACCTCCTGATATGGTTCACTTATTTTCACAGCCTGACTTTGTTCAGGACATGATGAAGCGTTTCTTTGCGGGATTGAAAGGGGACCCTGTTAAACCACCCTTTGAGCTACCAACTACTTTTGATAAGTTTCCTCCGCATATAACTGCATATCCGTTTTCATCAGCGCCAAAGATACCTCACACGTTGGGTACTTATAATGGTTTAACTGATCCGGATGACTTCCTGCAGCGTTTCGAAGGCGCAATGCGCACCCAAGGCTGGGTGGATCCGGTTGCATGTCAGATATTTCCCATGACGCTGCAGGGCATTGCTCGCAATGGTTTAATAAACTCCCATCAGGTAGCATATCCGGGTTCATGGATCTGAGAACGAAGTTCTTGCTGCAATATCAGAATCAGAGGCCACGCAAACGCACTCATATCGAATATCATGATATTGTGCAGATATCCAAGGAATCTTTGGGTGAATTTCTCATAAGATATACTAATGAGTGTCTGCGTATACCAGATCTTAAGCCAGAGCAACAGATTTCCGGACTCATATATGGTATAAACTCATAGCATCATCCAACACTAGTAAGGCGTCTGCGCCATACAGTCCCAACAATTTATGCTGAAGCGCTTAATGAATGCCATGACTATATGCGGAGTGGCGAAGATAATGATATTCCAACAGCCAGCTCGCGCAACGAAAGGAAAGACGATGATGATCGTTCGTGCGATCAAAATTGCGGTAATAACTCTCGCGGAAGGTATCCTAGCGGTGGTCCTATCAGAAATGATAAAAGGAAATCAAGTGGCAATTATCGAAACAGTAACCAGCGCGGCATCAATAATCAGAACTATGCGCTGCTGAAAAGTTTGTCTAAAACGCCAAAGGAAATTTTGGCAACAGAACCAGTGTGCGCGACCTTTGCGGTTCCAACTCCGCTTACAGAATTTGGTAAGAGGGATAAAACAAAGTATTGTGAATTCCATGATGATTATGGTCATGACACTAATCGATGTAAAAACTTGATGGAACGAGTGCTCGAGGCACTGCGCGCAGGTAAATTGGATCACCTAAAACCACCTAAGAGGGACAAGGGAAAATCCGCAAAGGAAGGGCCGAAGGCTAAAAATTTCGCATGGCAAAAAGTTGATAAAACAAAAAATGCCGACTTAACCATTAATATGGTCGACGCAGAGAAAGTCAGCCAGCGGAGAAAGTACAATGATCACCAGGATTGGGAACTTCTCCCAATCACATTTCCTCCTGTAATGTCAATCGACACAGTTAACGAGCCCATTATCATTAAGTATCGCATCCCTACTTGCGGGGTACAAATCAAATGCATGCATGTTGCCACCGGGAGTGGCGTTGACATTATGTACGAACATTGCTATCGTTTCCTCCCTACAGAAGTTAAAACGCAGTTACGCCAGTATGATATTACGCTATCTGGGTTCTCCGAAGAAAGCTCATGGCCGCTAGGCCAGATAGAGCTAATAATAGAGCTCGCAGATGATAAGAATCCGCAGTTGGTCAGACATGAGTTAGTTGACTTTTATGTGGTTCATTCAACTTCGCGGTACAATGCGCTGCTTGGGAGAAATTTCATACGACGTTTTAACATTATACCATCGGTGGTGCATGGTTTGATTCAGTTTCCTACGAAGGGAGGGGTTGCCACAATTGAGTCACATCAAACAACCGAGTTGTGTGGTTCAGTTGTGCCTGTAAACATTCCCAGCATGGGAGAACAACTCGCAAGCAGTACGGTCATAGCAAACCGTTTACATCCGGATAAGCGAATTAAAATTGGCGCAGGCTTGTCAGCCGAAACAAAGACCAAATTGCATGGAATATTATCCGCTAACGCAGATGTTTTCACGTGGCGTGAATCAGACAAGACTGGGGTTCCGCGAGATATTGCGGAACATAAATTGAATGTTAATCCATCACTCACACCCGTTAGACAAAAGAAGCGGCATATGGCTCTTGAGCGCGGTGATTGGTTGTGCGCAGAAGTAGATAACCTTGTCAAAGCAAACATTCTGCAGGAAGTGCGGTATCAGACATGGGTTGCTAATCATGTGTTAGTCAAAAAGGCTGACGGTAATTGGCGGATGTGCGTTGATTTTAAAGACATTAATAAAGCGTGTCCTAAGGACAACTACCCTCTCCCGGAGATAGACTGGAAGGTGGAATCATTATCAGGTTTTCGGTACAAGTGTTTTCTAGATGCATGCAAGGGTTATCACCAAATCTTAATGGCTGCGGAAGATGAAGACAAAACTACTTTTCATACGCCGCAGGGTATCTATTGTTATACGAAGATGCCTTTCGGGTTAAAGAACGCAGGAGCGACCTATCAGCGCGTAATTGACGCAACCTTCAAGCACCAAATCGGCAAAAATCTTGAAGCATATGTCGATGACTTGGTGATTAAAAGTAACATCGAAGAAGAAATGCTCACGGACATCCTGGAAACGTTTGCGTCTCTACGCAGGATCAACATGAAGCTTAACCCGCTCAAATGTAGTTTTGGGGAAGAGGAAGGCAAGTTTCTAGGTCATGTGGTGATAGCGCTGGGAATCAAGGAAAATCCCAAAAAGATTGAAGCCATTGATAGTCTTCTATCTCCGAAGACAAAGAAAGACGTGCAGAGTCTAACCAGAAAGCTTGCGGCGATCACGCGGTTTTTGTCGAAGGCCGCAGAGCGACAATTGCCATTCTTCAATACTTTGAAGAATTGTTTAAAGTAAAAAAGACTTCGTATGGACTCAGGAAGCAGAATCAGCCTTTCAGGAAATGAAGAAGGTGCTCGCTGAATTACCAACACTCACCGCGCCAGTATCAGGAGAAACGCTTACGCTGTACCTTGCAGCATCGAAGGAGGCTATCAGCTCGGTTCTTATTGTAGTGACCCGAACTTTTCCATGTTTATATATATATTAAATAAAATTGTTATTTACATGATTAAGTGTTTCCAACATGTTAAGTAATCAAACTTGTTAAGACTTGATTAATTGAAATAGGTTTCATATAGACAATTGATCACCCAAGTTGACCGGTGATTCACGAACGTTAAAACTTGTAAAAACTATATGATGACATATATATGATTATATATATAGTTAACATGATATTATGATAAGTAAGTATCTCATTAGGTATTTTAACAATGAGTTATATACATAAAATTGAGTTTATTGAATTAAGAAACTCGAAACGATATATATAACGATTATCGTTATAACAACGTCTTACTAAATACATATGAATCATATTAAGATATTGATACACTATGTTTAATCATGATAAATGATAAGTAAACATGTCATTAAGTATATTAACAATGAACTACATATGTAAAAACAAGACTACTAAATTAATGATTTCGAAACGAGACATATATGTAACGATTATCGTTGTAACAACATTTAACTGTATATATATCATACTAAGATATATTAATATATCATAATATCATGATAATGTAATAATTTAACATCTCATTAGATATAATAAACATTGGGTTAACAACATTTAACATGATCGTTAACTTAAAGGTTTCAAATCAACATTTACATGTAACGACTAACGATGACTTAATGACTCAGTTAAAATGTATATACATGTAGTATTTTAATATGTATTCATACACTTTTGAAAGACTTCAAGACACTTATCAAAATACTTCTACTTAACAAAAATGCTTACAATTACATCCTCGTTCAGTTTCATCAACAATTCTACTCGTATGCACCCGTATTCATACTCGTACAATACACAGCTTATATATGTATGTACTATTGGTATATACACTCCAATGATCAGCTCTTAGCAGCCCATGTGAGTCACCTAACACATGTGGGAACTATCATTTGGCAACTAGCATGAAATATCTCATAAAATTATAAAAATATTAGTAATCATTCATGACTTATTTACATGTAAACAAAATTACACATCCTTTATATCTAATCCATATACCAACGACCAAAAACACCTACAAAAACTTTCATTCTTCAATTTTCTTCATATAATTGATCTCTCTCAAGTTCTATCTTCAAGTTCTAAGTGTTCTTCATAAATTCTATAAGTTCTAGTTTCATAAAATCAAGAATACTTCCAAGTTTGCTAGTTAACTTCCAATCTTGTAAAGTGATCATCCAACCTCAAGAAATATTTCTTATTTATAGTAAGATATCTTTCTAATACAAGTTAATACTCATATTCAAACTTTGGTTCAATTTCTATAACTATAACAATCTTATTTCGAGTGATGATCTTACTTGAACTTGTTTTCGTGTCATGATTCTGCTTCAAGAACTTTCAAGCCATCCAAGGATCCTTTGAAGCTAGATCCATTTGTCTCTTTTCCAGTAGGTTTATCCACAAAACTTAAGGTAGTAATGATGTTCATAACATCATTCTATTCATACATATAAAGTTATCTTATTCGAAGGTTTAAACTTGAAATCACTAGAACATAGTTTAGTTAATTCTAAACTTGTTCGCAAACAAAAGTTAATCCTTCTAACTTGACTTTTAAAATCAACTAAACACATGTTCTATATCTATATGATATGCTAACTTAATGATTTAAAACCTGAAAACACGAAAAACACCGTAAAATCGGACATACGCCGTCGTAGTAACACCGCGGGCTGTTTTGGGTCTGATAATTAAAAACTATGATAAACTTTAATTTAAAAGTTGTTCTTCTGGGAAAATTATTTTTTTTATGAACATGAAACTATATCCAAAAATCATGGTTAAACTCAAAGTGGAAGTATGTTTTTCAAAATGGTCATCAAGACGTCGTTCTTTCGACTGAAATGACTACCTCTTACAAAAATGACTTGTAACTTATATTTCTGACTATAAAGCTAAACTTTTTCTGTTTAGATTCATAAAATAGAGTTCAATATGAAACCATAGCAATTTGATTCACTCAAAACGGATTTAAAACGAAGAAGTTATGGGTAAAACAAGATTGGATATTTTTTTGATTGTTGTAGCTACGGGAAATATTGTAACAATTCTATACAAATCATATCCTAGCTAACTTACATTGTATTATACATGTATTCTAATATATTATGTAATCTTGGGATACCATAGATACGTATGCAAATTTTTTGACATATTATATCGACCCATGTATATATATTATTTGAAACAACCATAGACACTCTATATGCAGTAATGTTGGAGTTAGCTATACAGGGTTGAGGTTGATTCCAAAAATATATATACTTTGAGTTGTGATCTAGCCTGAGACGTGTATACAATGGGTCATGGATTGATTCAAGATAATATATATCGATTTATTTCTGTACATCTAACTGTGGACAACTAGTTGTAGGTTACTAACGAGGACAGCTGACTTAATAAACTTAAAACTGTAAAATGTATTAAAAATGTTGTAAATATATTTTGAACATACTTTGATATATATGTACATATTTGTTATAGGTTCGTGAATCGACCAGTGGCCAAGTCTTACTTCCCGACGAAGTAAAAATCTGTGAAAGTGAGTTATAGTTTCACTTTTAAAATCTAATATTTTAGGATGAGAATATATGCAATTTTATAAATGTTTTACGAAATAGACACAAGTAAATGAAACTACATTATATGGGTGAATGATCGAAGCCGAATATGCCCCTTTTGCTTCGTAACCTAAGAATTAGTAAACCGATCTACTAATTGACGCGAATCCTAAAGATAGATCTATTGGGCCTAACGAACCCCATCCAAAGTACCGGATGCTTTAGTACTTCGAATTCGTTTTTATCATGTTCGAAGGATTTCCCGGAATGATAGGGGATATTCTTATATGCATCTTGTTAATGTCGGTTACCAGGTGTTCACCATATGAATGAATTTTTTTTCTATGTATGGGATGTATATTGAAATATGAAATCTTGTGGTCTATTATTATGATTTGATAATATATAGGTTAAACCTATAACTCACCAATATTTTTGTTGACGTTTTAAGCATGTTTATTCTCAGATGATTATTAAGAGCTTTCGCTGTTGCATACTAAAATAAGGACAAGATTTGGAGTCCATGCTTGTATGATATTATGTAAAAACTGCATTCAAGAAACTTATTTTTGATTTAATATATTCTTATTGTAAACCATTATGTAATGGTCGTGTGTAAACGGTATATTTTAGATTATCATTATTTAATAATCTACGTAATGCTTTTTAAACCTTTATCGATAAAATAAAGGTTATGGTTGTTTTAAAAATGAATGCAGTCTTTGAAAAATGTCTCATATAGAGGTCAAAACCTCGCGACGAAATCAATTAATATGGAACGTTTATAATCAATATGAAAGGGACATTTCAGTTGGTATCCGAGCGTTGGTCTTAGAGAACTAGAAAATTGCATTAGTGTATCTTACCGAGTTTGTTAGGATGCATTAGTGAGTCTAGACTTCGACCGTGTTTTTCTTCAAAAACGATTGCTAAACATTTTTTTGTTGGAAACTATATATTATTAACATGTAAATATTATGTGATATATTAATCTCTTAACGTGTTTGATATTGTGTAATAGATGTCTACCTCTAGTACAAATCCCATTGATTCACCTAATAATATTGAAAAGTCGAATATATTTTGGGAAGATTCACAAATTCCCGAAGAGGAACCGGAAGAGGAGGAACCGGAAGAAGAGGAACTAGAAGAGGATGAATCGAAAGAGGAGGAACCAGAAGAAGAAGAGGTTCCAGAAGAATAAATATTGATACCTATAGTAAATCGATTAAATAAAAGAAAATCCTCAACCAACAGACCAAAGTTAATAATGGTCAATGGTGTTTCCGCCGAGGAAGCAAAATATTGGGAAGATTACCAATTTTCCGATGAATCGGATCCCGATAAGGATTCCGATGATGTTATAGAAATTACCTCGACCCAATTTAATAAAGCGAAAGAAAATAATAAGGGAAAAGGTATAAAAATAAAGAAACCCGATTCCAACCCCGATGAACTTTATATGTATCGGCAACATCCGTATTTCCTAAAATGTAACAATGACCCGGGAACCTCTAAACCACCAGGTTTTTCTAAACCATTGTAGAAAACGACGGCTCATATTAGAGGAACACCATATATTCCTAGAAAATTAGGAAAACGAACCAAGTCCGAAGAAGAAGAAACCAGTGATTCAGATTAGAGGGTTGTAATCATGTTGTGTATTATATGTATTGTAGTGTGCTTGTACTTTTATGTTCTATGTAAAAATTGCTTGTATTATTTGTTAATTATCTTTTATGAATCTAATCCTTGTCTATTTTACAGTATAAAAACAAAATGGACGTTAAGGGTAGACAACCGAATATTTTAGAAGATCTACCAGAGGATATGATTGAGGAAATCTTGTCTAGAGTCGGTCAGAATTCATCAGCACAATTAATTATGGCAAAATTAACTTGTCAAACATTTGAAAGACTTTCCAGAAATGCCTTAGTTTATAAAAGGCTTTCCTTTGATAGGTGGGGTATATCACATTGGGGAGACCGTAAGTTACGCCGTGTTTTCTTTAAAGCGTTAAATGCGGGGACCCCAAATGCAATTTTACGCTACGGGTTAAGAACCTATTTTGACTCAACATATCCCAACATAGGATTTTGTGAATAAGAAAGAGCTTCTAACATGCAACATAAAGAAGCATGTTATGCTTACGGGTTAGTGATATTCGCTTCTTACCAAAGTGAGAAAAAGAACATCGAATTGCAACTTTTAAATAAAACCTTCCCACAAGTGACGGATTCAGTAGTTGGGGTGAGAAACAAGGTTTTTAGATTATTACGGGGCTATTGGACATTACGAAACCCTCGTCCTTTTGACGACATTACAACATGCTGCCTAGCCAATGGTCATAACGGTTATTTTCCACAAGACCAAGGATGGGAAGTCGTCTTAGTAAAACCAGAATGCATGACTTGTTTCTGGACTTATGAACTACGTGTCTTTATTTTCTTTGCTGAACAACTTGCGTATTAACTAGGTTTATCTTCAAAAACTGTCCTGTATCAAAGTGTACTGTATTTCATGTTATATGTAATATAGCGAAGTTGTAAATTTGAAGAATATTTATATGTGATATATTATTATAATCAGTTTTTCATATGGAATTGTAGTAGTTGAATTGTATATTAGCTACTAAGTATGAACTTAACGGGTAGGTAGTACCTGAATTTAAACTTATAAAATGCTAATATGAAGAAAAAGCTTTTATAAATGAGTTCATATTATGCTACAAAATACTATTGACTACTCTTAATATTCTGTATGATTAACTCGATTCAGTTGGCTATTTTGAAGGAAATGGCACCGACTACTCGATACACCATGAATATGAGCGAAGAGGAATTTCGTACCTTTCTTGCTGCAAACATAGCTGCAGTACAGGCTGCGCTACATACCAACAATAACTCTGAATCTAGCAATGCAGCTAACGGCGCAAGAAATCGTGTAGGATGCTCCTACAAAGAATTCACTGCCTGCAAACCTTTGGTATTTGATGGAACCGAAGGACCAATTGGATTGAAACGGTGGACCAAGAAATTCGAATCAGTGTTTGCCATAAGTAAGTGTACTGAAGAGGTCAAAGTTAAGTACGCTATGCATACCTTCACAGGTACTGCGTTAACGTGGTGAAACACCTATCTTGAACAGGTAGGACAAAATGCTGCTTAAGCACTACCTTGGTGGGCATTCAAGCAATTGATGAACGAGCAGTACCGTCCTAGAAACGAAGTCAATAAACTCAAGGCAGAACTTAGAGAGTTACGAACACAAGGGTTCAATGTTACCACATATGAACGACGATTCACAGAGTTATGTCTATTGTGTCCGGGAGCATTCGAAGATGAAGAAGAGAAGATCGACACATTTGTAAAAGGGTTACCAGTAAGGATTTAAGAAGATGTGAGTGCACACGAGCCCGCTTCTATACAGAAGGCAAGTCGAATGGCTCATAAACTCATAAATCAGATTGAGGGAAGAATTAAAGAGCAGGCGACCGAAGAAGCCAACACGAAACAACTCAAGAGGAAGTGGGAGGAAAACGGTGACAAGAGTCACCAGTACAACAACAACAATAATTACAACCACAATCGCAACAACTATCCCAACAACCGCAACAACAATCGCAACAATAACCGCTATCCTAATAATAACTACAACAAACATCCCAACAACAACCTCAATAACAACAACGGCAACAAAAACCAAAAACAGCCATGTCATAGGCGTGAAGAAAATCATCAGGGGTTTTGCACGACATTTTGCAACAGGTGTAAAAGAAATGGTCATAGCGCGACAAAGTGTGTGAAAGGATCCGAAACTAATCATCCGGACGTTGTCCATATTGATTACAAACGAATTACAATAGTTGATAACATTGCGAGGTACTTGCCCTCTATATGATACATCTTACAAACGTTGCATTTATTCTTAAAAGGCAATCTATAGTTACATCCAGAATTGACATAATCACCTGGCATTTCATAATATTCAAATGACATAAACCGCCATTTACTTAATAATAGTCTCTATGAACTTCAATGACTCGAATGCAACGCCTTATGATATAAGTCCTTAATAGCCTCAAGTAGTATCCTTAGTATGAGCTAATGCACAGCGGAAGACTTAATTCATACCTGAGAATAACATGCTTTAAAATGTCAACATAAAGTTGGTGAGATATAGGTTTAATGCCGGCAGCGATATATATATATATATAGACCACAAGATTTCATATATAAACATTTTCATAAAAATATTCTAAGTGGTTGAGCACTTGGTAACCATACTTAACATTCAATCACGTCGCATATTCCCTTTAATATGAAATCTTACTACACCGTACCAAGTGTAGTCACAAAACGAAGTACTGTGCAACCGTTGAATACTGGTCGTCCAGTCCGGTTGGGGTTGTCAGGCCCGATAGATCTATCAACAGGATTCGCGTTTACAATACCGCTGTAAATATTAGTTACCAAGCTACAGGGAAGTATGCCAGTGGTACAACTCAACGTAGAATATATTTTTCAGTTACTTGTGTCCATAACGTAAATCATTTATAAAAACAGCGCATGTATTCTCAGCCCAAAAATATTTAGAGTTTAAAAAGGACTATATACTCACTTTCGTCTTGAAGATATATATATTTTGACTTGGTCTCCGGTTGATATCACGAACCTATCCATATATAATATATCAATACCTTTTCTTTTTAAACAAACGTCACATATATATACTTGTTATACTTTTAATACTTTTAATAATTCCTTAGTCCGTAGTTAGCAGTTCGATGTTAGTAATTCAATTTTAATGGTTCATTTTTAGATGTTTAATAAACCCCCAACGAAATAATAAAACCCCCATCGTATATGTATTGGTCGAGATTAATCTTGACCCACGGTACCGGTGTTGTCAAATGACGTGTTGCGTACATAAAGTACCGGTGTTGTCAAATGATGTGTTGCGTACAATCATGGGATCTTATGATTAATCTTCTCGTGTTGTTTACGGGTAATCCTGAACCATATAAAATTGAATTATAAGTACATATATATAAAATATCATGTTATCTTAAAAAGATGTGATTTATTTAATTTTTCCCAATTATTTTCGTGGCTAAACTAGTCTTGGATATCCGATTTTGTTTCGGTCATAGTTTCTTCGTTACAACTCCGTTTTCGTTGATTCAACTTGCCATCTCCTTGGATCGAGTCCCTCTTTAAGACTATGAACTGTAAATACCTTAGTTTGTATTCAAAATCACACGGCATAGGTGAAACTTTAGTGAAACTTATGAAGTTAAACATTTTTGTTACAAAAAATATCATTTAATGACCATTTTTCTAAAAATACTTATACTTTGAATTAAATCATGAAATTTTTATGTGTTAACATATTTATAGTAAAAATCATTTTTCCAGAGAATAAACTTCCAATTCAAAGTTTAAGATGGTTTTTAATTATCCAACCCAAAACAGCCCCCGGTTGCACTCCGACGTCGTAAAAACAGTTTTTAAGGTGTTCTTTGAAAAACCAAGTTATACCTTGTTAAATTAGCATATACTTAAGTTATATTACAGGTCTTGAAGAATTTTAAAAGTTAAGTTAGAAGGATCTATTTAGTTTGCAAACAAGTTTGGAAACTTTCAAACTATGTTCTTGTTGTTAAAATTGTATACCACAAAATATGATAGCTATATATATATGAATCGAATAAAGTTATGAACATAGTTACTACCTCAAGTTCCTTGTACAAGGTTGCTGTAAAAGAGGAGTAAAAAGCTAGAACCAAAAGGGTGATGGAATTGGATGAAAGATTGGAAGTAAGTTTGTGTTCTTGGAAGGATTTCTTGAAGTGTTTTTGTAAGGTTTTCTTATGAGGTTTAAGTGTTGTTTTTGAAGCTAAATGATGGGAAAAATGCTTAGAGATGATCAAGTATGAAGTTAAGAGTATTTTGAGAGAGAAATGGAAGTGTAAGTATGAGAAAATGGGGTGAAGAAATGGTGTGCATGCATAAAAACGTTTTTAGGTTATAAAGGAAAAAAAAATACCTAACTTTGTTTTCTTGCTAAATAATTCATGCTACTTGACAAATGGTTGGTTCCACATATTTCTTAATCATTTAAGGCTGCTAAGGAGCAGATTTTTATTGGTATATACCAATAGTAAATACATCTAGAAGCTGCGTATGATACGGGTACATATACCCTAGGTATACGTATAGAAATCTTTGAGAAAACGGAACGAGGATTCAAATATAGCTATCTTTTGTAAATATACTTATATTGTTTTATGTATTTAAGTCTTTAAAAGTGATTAAATACATTACTTATACGATATATGTATAAACATTATAGGTCATAAGTATTTAAGTCAAATAACGTTACGTATGGTTATCGTTTTGAAAACTTAAGTTAGTAGTTTCAAAATATACTTATAACTTATTGTTATTAATACAAAATGAGATATTAAAACATTCTTAGATCATGTTAAATATGTATATATACATATATATACACAAACGTATAATTATCATATATTGTATAGTTCGTGATATCATCGGTCAAACTAGACGGTCAAACGTTGTGTAAAACTCTTTTCGAAAACATAAGTCTCAACAATTTGGATTACTTATCATGTTGGTAAGGTTTAATTTATGTAAATATTAATCTTATAAGTATAGAATGATCGAAAAAGTGCGGGTCAACTTTAGGATTTTTGCTTATCGTGTCGGAACCATATAGAGATTAGAGTTTAAATTTGGTCGAAAATTTCCGGGTCGTTACAGTACCCACCAGTTAAAGAAATTTCGTCCTCGAAATTTGGTAGAGGTTGTCATAAATAACAATAGGAATGTTTTCATGACGAATATGAGGTAATAATGAAATTTTATCATTATTGAAAGATTTAGATAAAACGATTCGGTTATGTGAGACGCACGAGCGAAGCTATCACAAAAGAGTGAAATGAGTAAATATAGAATTGTTGTAACCGATGACGTGATTAGGATTGATTTCCGGAATTTATGGAAAATCTTACGTAATAAGATTTGGTTCTTTGGCGATCAAGATCTTCTTTGATTTAGTGCGGCGATCTGTTTCGATTTCTTTGTCGAATATTTTGCTATAAATCCATTTCCTTCTCTTCCTTATTTCCACAACTCACATCTTCTATCCTTTCTCCTTCAACTCATACCTTAAAGTATTCTTTTAAATGCTCCATCCCGTTCTAATTCTTGTTATACTTCTAACTTTCATATCTTTCATTCTTCTCTTTCATTTATCGCCAGAAGAATCTATTTACTTCTATCCTTTCCTCAGAATTATAATATTTTTAATTCTCCCGTGTCTTTACGTTGCAATACGTATTGATATACACGGTTTGTAAATCCTGGGTGATTTTCGGCCTTTGTATTCTTCATTATTTTTCAAAGCTTCATACTTTCATTTTCTCTTCCTGACTTCGAGTCAAGCGAGTAATGGTTCGGAATTTGTAGATATGAGATTCGAAATGAGTATAGCTAATGCTCTAAGAAAGAAATGGTAATAGGACAAATTTTGATTTGTCAAATTACCAGAATACCCCGAAAAAGATAGAACTGTCAGGATGACATGTTCCTATTATGTTTGAGAATTGGATAGAATGTAAGAGCCGTGTAACATGGCACATGATGATGGTACTGTGAATCATCACATTTCATTAGAAACTTAACATGACTTACTGTAATATAATGAAGTTGATCAAGTTTCATTATATTATACTAATTCATGCATCAGTTCCCAACACTGCTTCAGAACATTCCTATTTTAAACTTGAAGGTTTTAGAACTTAGAAACTAACACAGTTTCTTTTATGTTGTAACGCAGATATTACGGAGAGATAAATATTCTCAGATAAGAATAGTTGTGAAAATATTTCCAGAAATATGGAGAATATGTATAACGGAAGATATGAAGATATCTTATAATATCTAGGATAAGATGATGATGAAGAATATCATCGGGAAAGGTTTAGGATAAGGGGTAGGGTTTTTACTAATGGTTTCAGCAAGCACTGAATCGTTTGAATCCTTTGAAATCAGATTCAGTTCTTGTGATTTATCTACATCCTCCTTCATACTTTGCTCAATCCGTTTTCCAGTTCCAACTCTCCTCTTTTTCTAAGCTTTACCAACACAATGTACTTCATCATTAAACTTTTGACTGTTAAAGTCGTTTACAGTTTTTGCTGCTTCTTCAGCATTTCAAGAACTACTTCATAGTCCAGGATTTTTTTTCAGAACTTCACATTCGAAATATGTAATTCTTAGGGATAGTCGTTCTCGGTATAACTGGGAGAATTTCTACGAGATTTTCAAAATACTGATTGCGGATCTCGCCAAAGAGATAACGAGTTGCTGGTACGTCTGCTGATGATGTTGTGAAAAAGGTTCTCCGGTAACAACGGCGAAAGGACAAAGTATAAATATCGAGATTATAATAGGAGTAGTCTCACTGAGAAGTCGAAGTGGAGCTGTGACAAAATTAGCTTCTTGAAAAGGAATCGTATGATTGTTTTTGATAATGAATGATAAGGAATTCGACGCGGATACGTTTTAACTATAACTTCGGTTTCGAAAATTTTTCAGGTGCATCACTGTATGCATAAATCTTTCTTCCGTAAACGAGGTGCGGCTGGTTCAACTTCTCGATCGAGGTGTTTTCAAGAATCATGAAAAGATTTGAATGAGGATTATAATTGTCGAAGTACAAATGAGGTTTAGGATGAAATCAAGTGGCAAACTTGAAGAATTATTTAGTTTCATATGTTATAATCAATATTTTAATTTAATTTATTTTAATTGTCCAAAGTTAGCAGTCCAATAGTCCGATGGTTCAATGATTCATATATAATTTACTATATAATATTCGAATTAAATAATACGTATCGTGACCCGTATACCGGTCTCGGTGTCGATCACAACTCAAAGTATATATATATTTTGAAATCAACTCCGACCCTGTATAGCCAACTCCCGCCTTCACATATAGAGTGTCTACGGTTGTTCCGAAATATATATAGATGGGTCGATATGATAAGTCGAAACCTTGCATACGTGTCCCGTTATTTAAAGTGCGTAAAAGTAAATAACAGAAATTAAATGATGATAAATAAAATTGCGAGAATGTAAATTGCGATAAATTAAATGTTAATCAGTTAACTGGGAACAGTTAGCCGGAACAGTTAGCGTGAAATCCTATCACAATTTCAATTAATTAATTCGTTTGTTTCTAACACTTTTTATTTTTGTCCAATGTTTTCTTCATTATGCCACTTGTTGGATTCTGATAGATCAAAATCCAAATATGAAATTTGAATAGAAATAGTTATTCTGTGGTGAACGGATACGTATATCGGTAGTTGTAAGTAGGATAGTAAATGACCGTTGAATCAGATTTAGAGAATGTACAACGTAACTTATTAATGTGAATTCTAAATATTCCTCGGGTACTACCCACCCGTTAAAATATTTTCATCATTAACAGTTTGTACGAAAGAATTTTTAATTACAATCTTTATAAAAATATACTTGCATATATATTTTCTTCAGATGTAATCATAGATTCAATGAGTCAATGAAGTATTAAACTCATTTGATTTATCGTTAATACTAGATTACATAACTTCTAAAGCATTAGAGATTACATAATCGCCAGGTCGAACGAAGATAAATGAGGTAAAACGATACGTAAAGCGAAGATAATCGATGTAGAACGATATATAGAACGAAGATCATACTCGAAGTTCCGATGAGGTTTTTGAGGTATGTGATGTTGATATCCGAGATACAGTTTGTGATGTTGAGATTTTGGGGGTGACAAAAGTACTGTCGGCGTTGTTGATAGTGATACAGATTATGCTGCTGGTGCTGCTGCTGGTGTTTGTAACCTTCGCACCGTATTTTCTAAAGCCACTACCCGATCGCGAAGCTCGTTGACTTCTTCTATTATACCGGGATGATTGACAGTTGGAACGAGCGAATGAACAAGATTCGAAATATGGGATAGTATGTAATCATGACGAGATACTCTAGAAATGAGCGAGAAAATGGTGTTTCGAATAGGTTCGCCGGTAAGTGCTTCAGGTTCATCGTTAAGAGGACAATTTGGTGGATGGAATGGATCACCTTCTTCTTGTCTCCAGAGATTTAGTATATTACGAACCCATCCCCAATTCATCCAAAATAGATGATGGGAAATTGGTTGATCCATTCCGGTGACGCTGTTCTCGGAGCTCGAATGGAAATCCATATCGGCGTAGCTATCGAAGTCGGAGGAATTCGAACTGGATGAAGAATCCATCTTGTATAGTCGGAGAAATGAATTTTTGGTTTGGAATAGATTATAGGAGTTGGGTTTGGTACTCTTCAATACATAATTTACATATGTATATATAATATCAAAATCCCATGAATTACGGAGAATCTTTGAAATACGTCAGGCAATGTCTATAGTAACAGATACGCTAAGATATGAATTTTGTCTATACACTATCGATGCACTAAATGCAGTAAGACGTGTCTAGACTTAAGAATGATAAGCAGGCAGTTCCCTAAGGATGATAAGCAGATGATTTCCGACTAGGATTGATAAGCAAAACTTTTGACAGGCAGACACGGTCAAAGTCCAGACTCACTTAATGTATCCTAACAACTACTAGTTAGACACACTAATGCAAAGCCTGGTTCGCTAAGACCAACGCTCTGATACCAACTGAAAGGATCCGAAACTAATCATCCGGACGTTGTCCATATTGATTACAAACGAATTACAATAGTTGATAACATTGCGAGGTACTTGCCCTCTATATGATACATCTTACAAACGTTGCATTTATTCTTAAAAGGCAATCTATAGTTACATCCAGAATTGACATAATCACCTGGCATTTCATAATATTCAAATGACATAAACCGCCATTTACTTAATAATAGTCTCTATGAACTTCAATGACTCGAATGCAACGCCTTATGATATAAGTCCTTAATAGCCTCAAGTAGTATCCTTAGTATGAGCTAATGCACAGCGGAAGACTTAATTCATACCTGAGAATAACATGCTTTAAAATGTCAACATAAAGTTGGTGAGATATAGGTTTAATGCCGGCAGCGATATATATATATATATAGACCACAAGATTTCATATATAAACATTTTCATAAAAATATTCTAAGTGGTTGAGCACTTGGTAACCATACTTAACATTCAATCACGTCGCATATTCCCTTTAATATGAAATCTTACTACACCGTACCAAGTGTAGTCACAAAACGAAGTACTGTGCAACCGTTGAATACTGGTCGTCCAGTCCGGTTGGGGTTGTCAGGCCCGATAGATCTATCAACAGGATTCGCGTTTACAATACCGCTGTAAATATTAGTTACCAAGCTACAGGGAAGTATGCCAGTGGTACAACTCAACGTAGAATATATTTTTCAGTTACTTGTGTCCATAACGTAAATCATTTATAAAAACAGCGCATGTATTCTCAGCCCAAAAATATTTAGAGTTTAAAAAGGACTATATACTCACTTTCGTCTTGAAGATATATATATTTTGACTTGGTCTCCGGTTGATATCACGAACCTATCCATATATAATATATCAATACCTTTTCTTTTTAAACAAACGTCACATATATATACTTGTTATACTTTTAATACTTTTAATAATTCCTTAGTCCGTAGTTAGCAGTTCGATGTTAGTAATTCAATTTTAATGGTTCATTTTTAGATGTTTAATAAACCCCCAACGAAATAATAAAACCCCCATCGTATATGTATTGGTCGAGATTAATCTTGACCCACGGTACCGGTGTTGTCAAATGACGTGTTGCGTACATAAAGTACCGGTGTTGTCAAATGATGTGTTGCGTACAATCATGGGATCTTATGATTAATCTTCTCGTGTTGTTTACGGGTAATCCTGAACCATATAAAATTGAATTATAAGTACATATATATAAAATATCATGTTATCTTAAAAAGATGTGATTTATTTAATTTTTCCCAATTATTTTCGTGGCTAAACTAGTCTTGGATATCCGATTTTGTTTCGGTCATAGTTTCTTCGTTACAACTCCGTTTTCGTTGATTCAACTTGCCATCTCCTTGGATCGAGTCCCTCTTTAAGACTATGAACTGTAAATACCTTAGTTTGTATTCAAAATCACACGGCATAGGTGAAACTTTAGTGAAACTTATGAAGTTAAACATTTTTGTTACAAAAAATATCATTTAATGACCATTTTTCTAAAAATACTTATACTTTGAATTAAATCATGAAATTTTTATGTGTTAACATATTTATAGTAAAAATCATTTTTCCAGAGAATAAACTTCCAATTCAAAGTTTAAGATGGTTTTTAATTATCCAACCCAAAACAGCCCCCGGTTGCACTCCGACGTCGTAAAAACAGTTTTTAAGGTGTTCTTTGAAAAACCAAGTTATACCTTGTTAAATTAGCATATACTTAAGTTATATTACAGGTCTTGAAGAATTTTAAAAGTTAAGTTAGAAGGATCTATTTAGTTTGCAAACAAGTTTGGAAACTTTCAAACTATGTTCTTGTTGTTAAAATTGTATACCACAAAATATGATAGCTATATATATATGAATCGAATAAAGTTATGAACATAGTTACTACCTCAAGTTCCTTGTACAAGGTTGCTGTAAAAGAGGAGTAAAAAGCTAGAACCAAAAGGGTGATGGAATTGGATGAAAGATTGGAAGTAAGTTTGTGTTCTTGGAAGGATTTCTTGAAGTGTTTTTGTAAGGTTTTCTTATGAGGTTTAAGTGTTGTTTTTGAAGCTAAATGATGGGAAAAATGCTTAGAGATGATCAAGTATGAAGTTAAGAGTATTTTGAGAGAGAAATGGAAGTGTAAGTATGAGAAAATGGGGTGAAGAAATGGTGTGCATGCATAAAAACGTTTTTAGGTTATAAAGGAAAAAAAAATACCTAACTTTGTTTTCTTGCTAAATAATTCATGCTACTTGACAAATGGTTGGTTCCACATGTTTCTTAATCATTTAAGGCTGCTAAGGAGCAGATTTTTATTGGTATATACCAATAGTAAATACATCTAGAAGCTGCGTATGATACGGGTACATATACCCTAGGTATACGTATAGAAATCTTTGAGAAAACGGAACGAGGATTCAAATATAGCTATCTTTTGTAAATATACTTATATTGTTTTATGTATTTAAGTCTTTAAAAGTGATTAAATACATTACTTATACGATATATGTATAAACATTATAGGTCATAAGTATTTAAGTCAAATAACGTTACGTATGGTTATCGTTTTGAAAACTTAAGTTAGTAGTTTCAAAATATACTTATAACTTATTGTTATTAATACAAAATGAGATATTAAAACATTCTTAGATCATGTTAAATATGTATATATACATATATATACACAAACGTATAATTATCATATATTGTATAGTTCGTGATATCATCGGTCAAACTAGACGGTCAAACGTTGTGTAAAACTCTTTTCGAAAACATAAGTCTCAACAATTTGGATTACTTATCATGTTGGTAAGGTTTAATTTATGTAAATATTAATCTTATAAGTATAGAATGATCGAAAAAGTGCGGGTCAACTTTAGGATTTTTGCTTATCGTGTCGGAACCATATAGAGATTAGAGTTTAAATTTGGTCGAAAATTTCCGGGTCGTTACAGTGTGAGGTCTACAGACCAAAGTTTAACAGAACTAAAGGAACAAATAATGTCAGAACAAGTAATGCCGAAACGAATAGTGTCGGAGTAAGTAATACCAACGCTGTTTGTTATAAATGTGGAAAACCGGGCCACATTATTAGAAATTGCCCGAATCAGGGGAATACTAATGGGCAGGGCCGTGGAAGAGTTTTCAATATTAATGCGGCAGAAGCACAGGAAGACCCGGAGCTTGTTACAGGTACGTTTCTTATTGACGATAAATCTGCTTATGTTTTATTTGATTCGGGTGCAGATAGAAGCTATATGAGTAGAGAATTTTGTGCTAAATTAAGTTGCCCATTGACGCCTTTGGATAGTAAATTTTTACTTAAATTAGCAAACGGTAAATTAATTTCAGCAGATAATATATGTCGGGAGAGAGAAATTAAACTGGGGGATGAAACGTTTAAAATTGATTTAATACCAGTCGAGTTAGGGAGTTTTGATGTAATAATTGGCATAGACTGGTTGAAAAAGGTGAGAGCAGAGGTCGTTTGTTACAAAAATGCGATTCGCATTATGCGTGAAAAAGGAAAACCTTTAATGGTGTACGGAGAAAAGAACAACGCGAAATTAAATCTTATTAGTAGTTTGAAGGCGCAAAAACTAATAAGAATGTTGGGATTTAACAAGTTTCATAATACTTAAAACCTTTTAAGAATCATTTAAAGCGGAAGCATGTAAATAACCATTTGTTAACTTGTTAATATTTAACCAATTAAAGTTAAAATCCCAATTTGGATCAAGTTATGAAATATGCTTACAAACTACAAGCAAGTAAAGAGATTATACCTACTCCAAGCTTGCTAGTAAATGATGAAGATGATGAAGATGAATGGAGCTCTAAAAGTGTGAAACCTCAAGTTGTTATACCCCAAACTTATGCACCAACACCCTTGCTTTTAGTTAGGATTTTGTTTAACACTTGAATGAGCTTGTAAAATTCAAAATAAGAACCCTTTCTTACCCTTCAAAGCCCACGGCTTTCAGCTGCAGAAAGTAGAGGTTATGCAGTTTTTTTTTATGTATTTTGCAAGTGTATCTATCCACAAAGAGTCAAATGTGCATGTATATGAAAATGGGAAAGTATGGCAAGGTGTAGGGAATCATTAGCATGCCTTCTTACAACTCCAAGGCCACTCCCATATTAGTTTAAATAAAATAGTTTTATATAAGTTAAACTTTTATAAAACTAATATATATAAACTTCCATATAAATTAAAATGCACATTTTATAAACTTGCATATTAATTATGTACATTTTATATAAAATCAATTATAAAGAAATGTAACATAACATTATTAATTATTTAACCTATAAATAATTAAATCCATATTATATAAATTATTCCATAATTTATATATATATGCATACATCAAGTAGTATTTCAGAAAACCATTTTTCTTAATGTTCAAGTGTCGCGTATTTAATCAATGATCCAATCGTTAAGATTAAATACATATAAGGTGTCGGTAAGCTTGTTATTGGGTATGACCCGACTTGGATCATAACACATTAGCCACATTAATTTAATATGTCTCTCGGGCATACGAAATGCCTTCAATCTCCCACTTGCACGAGAAACATAAGAAATTAATGCAAGTGATGGATACCACCTAACGACCGTCCATCACCCCCAATATGTTATGAATTTTTGCCATTCAATAACATCATCCCTTTCGAGTTCCCATCTCGAATATGAATAGGTGAATCTTTCATTTATCCTTTCATCCTAGATGTCATGTTAAATCCAAGAGACACAGAGTGATCACTCTCTTCTAGATTTAACTTTATCAGGCCTTAGACATCTGACTCTCAACGAATAAGAGGGACAAATTTCATCTTGACTACATACGTCCTAGATATATACTTTGTATTACACCTGAGCTCTTCCTTATGAACTACCATATTTCAGAATAGCGAAGGAAAGAATCAAGGCAGAATACTTAGTGAATATCCGAACCCAATATGTATCTCAGGTCAGAGGATACAATGATATTCGCCTTTACTCAAGATTACGTGTGATCAACCACAAAGGTTCCATTTAGTAAATCTTGAGGGCGGGTCTTCCAATATTTGTATCCCACAAATATCTATGAACCTTGGTAGCAACCTTGCCCCACATTCATCCCGTGAATGTATACCAATCCAAGTTCACAATAGTCTAAACCTCACACTTGTTCCCACAAATGTGATCGACTACAAAATTTAGAATAATTACTTATTCATGGATAAAATATGCAAAATAGGAACATAACTCAAAATAAATTAATGCCATAATTATATTAATGAGTTTGAACAATTTCGTTCCGTTACAATACTTAAAACAGATCACAACCAATCACTAGAATATCGAAGCCCTAATGCACTAACATGCCCTTGATGTTTCGCACCATGTAAGAGCTTCGTGAGTGGATCCGCTATATTAAGATCTGTGTGAACTTTGTGAATACATATCTTTCCCTTTTCAACTTCATCCCTTATGTAGTTGAATCTTCGCTCAATGTGATGGGTCTTTTGGTGAGCACGAGGTTCCTTGATTTGAGCAATCGCACCCTCGTTATCACAAAAGATCTCAAGAGGGTCCTGAATGGAAGGGACTACTCCTAAGTCGTCGATGAATTTCTTCATCCATGCAGCTTCCTGAGCTTCCAATGAGGTGGCAATGTACTCCGACTCCGTAGTAGATAATGCAACAACATCCTGTTTTGAACTCTTCCAAGAGACCGCACCTCCATTTAATGTGAAGACATAACCAGATTGTGATCGAGAATCATCACGATCAGTTTGGAAACTCGCGTCCACGTAACCTTTCACAGCGAGCTCCTCCTCACCAGACCCATATATTAGAAACATATCCTTAGTCCTCCTAAGGTATTTCAATATACTTTTAACAGCAATCCAATGACTGTTTCCTGGGTTATTCTGGTATCTACTTGTCAGGCTAAGAGCGCATGACACATCCGGTCTAGTGCATATCATTGCATACATGATTGACCCAATAGCAGACGCATATAGGACTTTATTCATTCTTTCCTGTTCATCTTTTGTGGTGGGACACTGAGATGAACTAAGGAGCGTTCCTCTTTGAATAGGTACCAAACCTTTCTTAGAGTTCTCCATCTTGAACCTTTTCAAGATCTTTTCAATGTATGCACTTTGATTCAAACCTATCAATTTCTTGGATCTATCCCTGTAGATCCTAATCCCCAAAATGTATTGTGCTTTTTCAAGATCCATAATGGAGAAGCAGCTTTTCAGCCAAGTCTTAACACCTTGCATTGTCGGAATATCGTTTCCAAATAACAATATATCATCCACATATAATACAAGGAACATGATAGTGCTCCCACTAGCTTTCTTGTATACACAAGCTTCATCACCATTTTTAATGAAGCCAAATTTCTTGGCTTCCTCATTAAAACGATGATTCCACATTCTAGATGCTTGTTTCAATCCGTAGATTGATTTCTTTAAATTACATACTTTGTTAGGATGTTTCGGATCGACAAAACCTTCAGGCTGAACCATATAGACATCTTCCTTAAGATATCCATTTAGGAAAGCGGTTTTGACATCCATTTGCCAAATTTCATAATCATAATGAGCAGCAATGGCAAATAATATCCTAATAGACTTTAGCATTGCCACAGGCGAAAAGGTTTCATCATAGTCAACCCATTGAGTTTGAGTGAAACCTTTTGCTACAAGTCTGGCTTTATATGTATTTAAGTTTCCATGCATGTCGGTTTTCATCTTGAAAATCCATTTACAATCAACTAACTTGGAGCTAGCAGGTTGTACAACTAGTTCTCAAACTTGGTTGTCATACATGGATTGCATCTCAGCGTTCATGGCTTCCTGCCATTTATCTTTATCAATCCTTGATAAAGCATCTTGGTAGTTTGTTGGTTCATCCAAATCAACCACATAGCAATCATCCATGAGAAACCCATATCTCTCAGGAGGATTACTAATCCTACCAGATTTGCGAACGTCTTGTATACTTTGATCATCCATTTGATCATTCTCAACATTTTCATGTTGAGTGCTAGTGTTAACCAATTGTGTATCATCTACTTGATCTTGGACCTCTTCAAGATCTATCTTCCTTTCTCTATTACCTTCCATTAGGAACTTAGTTTCAAGGAATTCCGCCTTCCGAGCAACAAATACATTCTGTTCGGAAGGATCATAGAAATAATATCCCATGTCATCCTTGGGATATCCTATGAAGATACACTTCGTGGATCGAGCATTCAACTTATTAGGGACGTAACGCTTAGGATAAGCTTCACATCCTCATACCTTTAAGTATGACAGATATGGAGGTTTTCCAAACCACATCTCATGAGGAGTTCGTTCCACTTTCTTGGTTGGGGCCATATTTAAAATATGAGCCACGGAGCATAGACAATAACCCCAAAATGATAGAGGTAACGAGCTTCTAGCCATGATAGATCGAACCATATCCATTAGGGTTCGGTTCCTCCTTTCGGAAACTCCATTAAGTTGGGGTGTTCCAGGAGGAGTAAGTTGCGATATAATCCCACAACTTTTAAGATGATCTTGGAAAGCATCGCTTAGGTATTCACCTCCTCTATCGGTATGAAGTACCTTGATTGTCTTATTGAGTTGATTTTGTACTTCGTTTTGATATTCCTTGAATGCTTCAAAAGTTTCGTCCTTGTGTCTTAATAAGTAGACATATCCGAAACGACTGAAGTCATCAATGAAAGTAACGAAGTATCTTTCACCATTCCTAGTTATGGGCTTAAAGGGTCCACATACATCCGAATGTATTAATCCCAATAAGTCCTTGGCCCTTTCATAGGTCCCTTTGAAAGGTGCTTTAGTCATTTTGCCTTGTAAACAAGATTCACATACATCAAACGAGTCTAGTTCATTTGATTTCAAAAGGCCATTCTTTTGAAGTGTATGCATTCGATTCTTGTTTATGTGACCAAGGCGACAATGCCATAAGTAGGAATCACTCAAATCCCTTTTGAGTTTCTTGGTGTTTGCATGGTATATTGAGCTATTGTATGATGTGTCATCATGAACCAATTCATAAATACCATTCGAAGGCGAAGCCTTAAAATAGAACACATTATCTAAAGAAACATGGATATCATCATTAATGAAATTAAGATTAAAACCATATTGTTTCAAACGGGATACAGAAATAATGTTTCGAGATAAATCGGGTGCATACAAAACATTTTTCAAAACAAGCTCCAAACCACTTGGTAGCTTTAAAACAAAGTCTCCTTGAGCTTTCACTTGCACCCTTGCTCCATTTCCCATGAAGAGACTTGTTATTCCCGCATCTTGATCACTTCTTTTGAACCCCTGCAAAGTATTGCAAATATGAGTTCCACATCCTGTGTCTAATACCCATGTATTAGAAGAAGTAATACTAAGCTCAATATATACCATATATACATTACCTGAGGTTTTCCCTGCATCCCTCTTTTCCTTCAACTCCTTAAGGTAGACCGGGCAGTTGCATTTCCAGTGACCCATTTCACCACAACCAAAGCACGGATCTTCCTTGGGGTTAGCCTTTCCGGCAACCTTTTGCTTCTTCTTGTTGTTGGTTGGGGTAACCATCTTCCCCTTTCCCTTGCCCTTGCCTTGGTAGGCGGGTCCTTTCCTCTTAACCGCCTTTGGCTTAGAAGTGTTATGGTTTTTGGACCCGCCTTCATTGATCGTAAACACGGGTGAAGCCCTTTTACCCATGCTTGCTTCTGCCGTCTTAAGCATGGCATGTAATTCGTCAATGCTTTTATCCTAACCATTCATGTTATAGTTTAACACGAATGTGTCAAACCTCTTCGACAATGAGTTAAGGATAAGGTCCGTGGCTAATTCATTAGACACGTTGCAATTTAGACGGTTTGCTCGATCAATAAGGCTTTTCATCTTAAGGACATAAGATGAAACGGATTGGGTGTCGTCCATCCGACATGCATGAAGCGCTCGGACTGTTTCAAAGTGCTCGACACGAGCTTGTTGAAGGAACATCTCCTTCAACTGTGTGATCATGTCATATGCACTATGATGCTCGAAGTCCTTTTGAAGTTCGGGTATCATAGTCCCAAGCATGAGGCAAGAAACTTGCAACGAATTGGTGCAATATTTCTCCCAATAGGCCATGCCTTCCGTATCATCCTCGTCCGGTTGATCGGGAATGGGGTCTTCCAACACATACGCCCTATCCTCTAGTTTGAGGACAATTCTTAGATTGCGAAACCAATACATGAAGTTCGTATGGTTGAGTTTTTATTTTTCGAGGATTGACCTCAACGATAGGTTGTTAAAGTTTATTGGTGAGTTTGGAATGTTGTTGTTATTGGCGGCCATCTACAAAATTTAACAAAGTTATTTAAGTATCAATTTTAATTTAACAATCAATACCCTTTAAAACCAATTGATATTTATTAAATATTAGAATCCAACGGTAAACCAAATTTCGGTTAGGTGACCTTTATCCCGTCATTTGATTTAGCTAGGTAGTCATTGTATGACAATTGCAATCCTTTTGCAACTTCTAAGTTATGGGATCATGCAATCCTTTTGCATGGCATATTTATCCCATCAACGCCTATTTGTTCCTCATACTTCGGTGACCCTAAGTTCATGATTCCCAAATCAAGTCGTCCTACTTGTGTAAACGTGTAAATTTAACATACAAGTGGTTAGGTGACCTTTATCCCACAAGTGTGCGAAATTCACCTTAATCATATTAGTTTGTTCATAACGGTTAGGTGACCTTTATCCCATTATGAGTTCCCTAATATTTTCAAGTGTCACACAAAACGATGGCGTTTAACTTGTTTGCCTTGTTAATAAGGGATTTTAAGTTTTCATTAATTCTAGTTTGAGAAAACTTTTACACCATACACCAACATGCATTTAGTGTATGGTTTGTATGAAAATCCATTTTCATGTCTTATAATTAAGCCAATTACAAGATTTGATATAAACCATTTTATATGAGTGTTAATAACCAATTATTATGTCCTTTTGCCATTTCAATTTAACCATTTAAATTGTCATTTTGCATGTTGTTTAATAACGTCTAATTTAACCAATTAAATTTTAGTTTGTTTGTTGTTAACTTGTGTGATTAATTTGTAGCAATCAAACATACAATCTATAGTCAAACAACAAAACAACCACACATGCAAAAAAAAAATAAGTTCACAATCAAGCCATTTGGGTAGACATTTGTTTAGCCAAAAACAAATGCCACGGGTTAAGGGTTATAACACAAAGTAGGAGATTTTAAATCTCCCACTTAATCTTGTATCCAAATGCTTCTTCTTGTGTTCTTCATCTTGCATCTTCATCTTTTACAAAAAATATATCCTAATACATTTTTCTCTAAAAAATGAAAATACAACCTAATCTATTTTACATGCCAAATATAAAATAAATTACATAACCAAAATAATAATATTACAAACCAAATGAATGAATTAATATTACATACCAAATGAATGAATTAAATCAACCAAACATGCAACCATTCAAACACAAGGTCAAGGCTTGATTGTGAATTTTAACATACAACAAAATTGACCAAATGGCAAGTTCCAAAACCCATTTGGAACCTCCTTGAATTCGGCCAACCAACAAACCCACCCAAACACTTTAATTTTTTGCATTTTACAATCATGCATGTACATAAAATGCAAAATATATAGTGAGTTTAATAATCATCTCGAAGCATATTTCAACAACTTCGGCTTTAGATACCATTGTTGGGATTTAACAAGTTTCATAATACTTAAAACCTTTTAAGAATCATTCAAAGCGGAAGCATGTAAATAACCATTTGTTAACTTGTTAATATTTAACCAATTAAAGTTAAAATCCCAATTAGGATCAAGTTATGAAATATTCTTACAAACTACAAGCAAGTAAAGAGATTATACCTACTCCAAGCTTGCTAGTAAATGATGAAGATGATGAAGATGAATGGAGCTCCAAAAGTGTGAAACCTCAAGTTGTTATACCCCAAACTTATGCACCAACACCCTTGCTTTTAGTTCGGATTTTGTTTAACACTTGAATGAGCTTGTAAAATTCAAAATAAGAACCCTTTCTTACCCTTCAAAGCCCACGGCTTTCAGCTGTAGAAAGTAGAGGTTTATGCAGTTTTTTTTTTGATGTATTTTGCAAGTGTATCTATCCACAAAGAGTTAAATGTGCATGTATATGGAAATGGGAAAGTATGGCAAGGTGTAGGAAATCATTAGCATGCCTTCTTACAACTCCAAGGCCACTCCCATATTAGTTTAAATAAAATAGTTTTATATAAGTTAAACTTTTATAAAACTAATATATATAAACTTCCATATAAATTAAAATGCACATTTTATAAACTTGCATATTAATTATGTACATTTTATATAAAATCAATTATAAAGAAATGTAACATAACATTATTAATTATTTAACCTATAAATAATTAAATCCATTTTATATAAATTATTCCATAATTTATATATATATATATATATATGCATACATCAAGTAGTATTTCAGAAAACCATTTTTCTTAATGTTCAAGTGTCGCGTATTTAATCAATGATCCAACCGTTAAGATCAAATACATATAAGGTGTCGATAAGCTTGTTATTGGGTATGACCCGACTTGGATCATAACACATTAGCCACATTAATTTAATATGTCTCTCGGGCATACGAAATACCTTCAAAGAAAAGGTTGTTACGTCATTCTAGCACACATCGAGGAAGTTAAACCTGAAGAAAAGAACATCAGTGATGTTCCCGTCGCAAAAGAATTTCCCGATGTATTTCCGAAAGAATTATCGGGATTACCCCCACATCGATCCGTTGAATTTCAAATAGACCTTGTACCAGGAGCTGCACCAATAGCTCGTGCTCCATACAGACTCGCACCCAGCGAAATGAAAGAATTACAAAGTCAGTTACAGGAACTTTTAGAGCGTGGTTTCATTCGACCAAGCACATCACCGTGGGGAGCTCCTGTTTTGTTTGTCAAGAAGAAAAATGGTACATTTAGATTGTGTATCGACTACCGAGAGTTGAACAAACTTACCATCAAGAACCGCTACCCACTACCGAGAATCGACGACTTATTTGATCAACTACAAGGCTCGTCGGTTTATTCGAAGATTGATTTACATTCTGCGTATCATCAAATGTGGGTGAAGGAGGATGATATTCCAAAGACTGCTTTTAGGACGCGTTACGGTCATTACGAGTTTATGGTTATGCCGTTTGGGTTGACTAACGCACCAGCTGTGTTCATGGACCTCATGAACCGAGTGTGTGGACCATACCTTGACAAGTTTGTCATTGTTTTCATCGATGACATACTTATTTACTCAAAGAATAACCAAGAGCATGAAGAACACTTGAGAAAAGTGCTAGAGTTGTTAAGGAAAGAAAAACTGTACGCTAAGTTTTCAAAGTGTGTATTTTGGTTGGAAGAAGTTCAATTCCTTGGTCACATAGTGAACAAAGAAGGTATTCAGGTAGATCCAGCAAAGATTGAAACCGTTGAAAAGTGGGAAACCCCGAAAACTCCGAAACACATACGCCAATTTTTAGGGCTAGCTGGTTATTACAGGAGATTCATCCAAGATTTTTCCAAAATAGCAAAACCCTTGACTGCATTAACGCATAAATGGAGGAAATTTGAATGGAAGGATGAACAAGAAAAAGCGTTTCAATTGTTGAACAAAAGTTAACTACGGCACCTATATTGTCATTACCTGAAGGGAATGATGATTTTATGATATATTGTGACGCCTCAAAGCAAGGTCTCGGTTGTGTATTAATGCAATGAACGAAAGTAATTGCTTATGCGTCTAGACAATTGAAGATTCACGAACAGAATTATACGATGCATGATTTGGAATTAGGCGCGGTTGTTTTTTCATTAAAGACTTGGAGGCACTACTTATATGGGGTCAAAAGTATTATATATACCGACCACAAAAGTCTTCAACATATTTAATCAGAAACAATTGCACATGAGGCAGCGCAGATGGATTGAATTGTTGAATGATTACGACTTTGAGATTCGTTACCACCCGGGGAAAGCAAATGTGGTAGCTGACGCCTTGAGCAGAAAGGACAGAGAACCCATTCGAGTAAAAGCTATGAATATAATGATTCACACTAACCTTACTAATCAAATAAAGGAGGCACAACAAGGAGTTTTAAAAGAGGGAAATTTAAAGAATGAAATACCCAAAGGATCGGAGAAGCATCTTAATATTCGAGAAGACAGAACCCGGTATAGGACTGAAAGGATTTGGGTACCAAAATTTGGAGATATGAGAGAAATGGTACTTAGAGAAGCACATAAAACCAGATACTCAATACATCCTGGAACGGGGAAGATGTACAAGGATCTCAAGAAACATTTTGGTGGCTGAGTATGAAAGCCGATGTTGCTAAATACGTAGGAGAATGTTTGACGTGTTCTAAGGTCAAAGCTGAGAATCAGAAACCATCAGGTCTACTTCAACAACCCGAAATCCCGGAATGGAAATGGGAAAATATTACCATGGATTTCATCACTAAATTGCCAAGGACTGCAAGTGGTTTTGATACTATTTGGGTAATAGTTGATCATCTCACCAAATCAGCACACTTCCTGCCAATAAGAGAAGATGACAAGATGGAGAAGTTAGCACGTTTATACTTGAAGGAAGTCGTCTCCAGACATGGAATACCAATCTCTATTATCTCTGATAGGGATGGCAGATTTATTTCAAGATTCTGGCAGACATTACAACAAGCATTAGGAACTCGTCTAGACATGAGTACTGCCTATCATCCACAAACTGATGGGTAGATCGAAAAGATGATATAAACGCTTAAAGACATGCTATGAGCATGTGTTATTGATTTCGAAAACAGTTGGGATCGACATCTACCGTTAGCAGAATTTTCCTACAACAACAGCTACCATTCAAGCATTGAGATGGCGCCATTTGAAGCACTTTATGGTAGAAAGTGCAGGTCTCTAATTTGTTGGAGTGAAGTGGGGGATAGATAGATTACGAGTCCTGAGATAATACAAGAAACTACCAAGAAGATCATCCAAATTCAACAACGGTTGAAAACCGCCCAAAGTCGACAAAAGAGCTACGCCGACATTAAAAGAAAAGATATAGAATTTGAAATTGGAGAGATGGTCATGCTTAAGGTTGCACCTTGGAAAGGCGTTGTTCGATTTGGTAAACGAGGGAAATTAAATCCAAGGTATATTGGACCATTCAAGATTATTGAACGTGTCGGACCAGTAGCTTACCGACTTGAATTACCACAACAACTCGCAGCTGTACATAACACTTTTCACGTCTCAAATTTGAAGAAATGTTTTGTTAAAGAAGATCTCACTATTCCGTTAGACGAAATCCAAATCAACGAAAAAATTCAATTCGTCGAAGAACCCGTTGAAATAATGGATCGTGAGGTTAAAAGACTTAAGCAAAACAAGATACCAATTGTTAAAGTTCGATGAAATGCTCGTAGAGGACCCGAGTTCACCTGGGAATGAGAAGATCAGATGATGTCCAGAAGATTCGTCAACACCTTCTACAACTTAAAATTTCGGGACAAAATTTATTTAACGGGTAGGTACTGTAGTGACTCGAACTTTTCCATATTTATATATATTAAATAAAATTGTTATTTACATGATTAAGTGTTTCCAACATGTTAAGCAATCAAACTTGTTAAGACTTGATTAATTGAAATAGGTTTCATATAGACAATTGACCACCCAAGTTGACCGGTGATTCACGAACGTTAAAACTTGTAAAAACTATATGATGACATATATATGATTATATATATAGTTAACATGTTATTATGATAAGTAAGTATCTCATTATGTATTTTAACAATTAGTTATATACATAAAATTGAGTTTATTGAATTAAGAAACTCGAAACGATATATATAACGATTATCGTTATAACAACGTCTTACTAAATACATATGAATCATATTAAGATATTGATACACTATGTTTAATCATGATAAATGATAAGTAAACATGTCATTAAGTATATTAACAATGAACTACATATGTAAAAAAAAGACTACTAACTTAATGATTTCGAAACGAGACATATATGTAACGATTATCGTTGTAACAACATTTAACTGTATATATATCATACTAAGATATATTAATATATCATAATATCATGATAATGTAATAATTTAACATCTCATTAGATATAATAAACATTGGGTTAACAATATTTAACATGATCGTTAACTTAAAGGTTTCAAATCAACATTTACATGTAACAACTAACGATGACTTAACGACTCAGTTAAAATGTATATACATGTAGTATTTTAATATGTATTCATACACTTTTGAAAGACTTCAAGACACTTATCAAAATACTTCTACTTAACAAAAATGCTTACAATTACATCCTCGTTCAGTTTCATCAACAATTCTACTCGTATGCACCCGTATTCATACTAGTACAATACACAGCTTTTAGATGTATGTACTATTGGTATATACACTCTAATGATCAACTCTTAGCAGACCATGTGAGTCACCTAATACATGTGGGAACCATCATTTGGTAACTAGTCATGAAATATCTCATAAAATTACAAAAATATTAGTAATCATTCATGACTTATTTACATGTAAACAAAATTACACATCCTTTATATCTAATCCATATACCAATGACCAAAAACACCTAAAATACTTTCATTCTTCAATTTTCTTTATCTAATTGATCTCTCTCAAGTTCTATCTTCAAGTTCTAAGTGTTCTTCATAAATTCTATAAGTTCTAGTTTCATAAAATCAAGAATACTTCCAAGTTTGCTAGCTAACTTCCAATCTTGTAAAGTGATCATCCAACCTCAAGAAATCTTTCTTATTTACAGTAAGATATCTTTCTAATACAAGGTAATACTCATATTCAAACTTTGGTTCAATTTCTATAACTATAACAATCTTATTTCGAGTGATGATCTTACTTGAACTTGTTTTCGTGTCATGATTCTGCTTCAAGAACTTTCAAGCCATCCAAGGATCCTTTGAAGCTAGATCCATTTATCTCTTTTCCAGTAGGTTTATCCACAAAACTTGAGGTAGTAATGATGTTCATAACATCATTCAATTCATACATATAAAGCTATCTTATTCGAAGGTTTAAACTTGAAATCACTAGAACATAGTTTAGTTAATTCTAAACTTGTTCGCAAACAAAAGTTAATCCTTCTAACTTGACTTTTAAAATCAACTAAACACATGTTCTATATCTATATGATATGCTAACTTAATGATTTAAAACCTGGAAACACGAAAAACACCGTGAAACCAGACATACGCCGTCGTAGTAACACCGCGGGCTGTTTTGGGTTTGATAATTAAAAACTATGATAAACTTTGATTTAAAAGTTGTTCTTCTGGGAAAATGATTTTTCTTATGAACATGAAACTATATCCAAAAATCATGGTAAAACTCAAAGTGGAAGTATGTTTTTCAAAATGGTCATCAAGACGTCGTTCTTTCGACTAAAATGACTTCCTCTTACAAAAATGACTTGTAACTTATATTTCCGACTATAAACCTATACCTTTTCTGTTTAGATTCTTAAAATAGAGTTCAATATTAAACCATAGCAATTTGATTAACTCAAAATGGATTTAAAACGAAGAAGTTATGGGTAAAACAAGATTGGATATTTTTTTTTATTGTTGTAGCTACGGGAAATATTGCAACAATTCTATACAAATTATATCCTAGCTAACTTATATTATATTATACATGTATTCTAATATATTATGTAATCTTGGGATACTATAGACACGTATGCAAATGTTTTGACATATCATATCGACCCATGTATATATATTATTTGTAACAACCATAGACACTCTATATGCAGTAATGTTAGAGTTAGCTATACAGGGTTGAGGTTGATTCTAAAAATATATATACTTTGAGTTGTGATCTAGCCTGAGACGTGTATACACTGGGTCGTGGATTGATTCAAGATAATATATATATCGATTTATTTCTGTACATCTAACTGTGGACAACTAGTTGTAGGTTACTAACGAGGACAGCTGACTTAATAAACTTAAAACAGTAAAACGTATTAAAAATGTTGTAAATATATTTTGAACATACTTTGATATATATGTACATATTTGTTATAGGTCCGTGAATCGACCAGTGGCCAAGTCTTACTTCTCGACGAAGTAAAAATCTGTGAAAGTGAGTTATAGTCTCACTTTTAAAATCTAATATTTTGGGATGAGAACACATGCAATTTTATAAATGTTTTACGAAATAGACACAAGTAAATGAAACTACATTATATGGGTGAATGATCGAAGCCGAATATGCCCCTTTTGCTTGGTAACCTAAGAATTAGTAAACTTATCTACTAATTGACGCGAATCCTAAAGATAGATCTATTGGGCCTAACGAACCCCATCCAAAGTACCGGATGCTTTAGTACTTCGAATTCGTTTTTATCATGTCCGAAGAATTTCCCGGAATGATAGGGGATATTCTTATATGCATCTTGTTAATGTCGGTTACCAGGTGTTCACCATATAAATGAATTTTTTCTCTATGTATGGGATGTATATTGAAATATGAAATCTTGTGGTCTATTATTATGATTTGATAATATATAGGTTAAACCTATAACTCACCAACATTTTTGTTGACGTTTTAAGCATGTTTATTCTCGGGTGATTATTAAGAGCTTCCGCTGTTGCATACTAAAATAAGGACAAGATTTGGAGTCCATGCTTGTATGATATTATGTAAAAACTGCATTTAAGAAACTTATTTTTGATGTAATATATTCTTATTGTAAACCATTATGTAATGGTCGTGTAAACGGTATATTTTAGATTATCATTATTTGATAATCTACGTAATATTTTTTAAACCTTTATCGATAAAATAAAGGTTATGGTTGTTTTAAAAATGAATGCAGTCTTTGAAAAACGTCTCATATAGAGGTCAAAACCTAGGACGAAATCAATTAATATGGAACATTTATAATCAATATGAACGGGACATTTCACTTATCGCAGAT
Source organism: Rutidosis leptorrhynchoides (assembly GCF_046630445.1). Classification (NCBI taxonomy): domain Eukaryota; kingdom Viridiplantae; phylum Streptophyta; class Magnoliopsida; order Asterales; family Asteraceae; genus Rutidosis; species Rutidosis leptorrhynchoides. The sequence continues at coordinate 400,231,705 of NC_092335.1, read as the reverse complement.
CGCGGAAAGGTAATCCACTTTTATTTACATGCATTATTTATTTCGCAGAAACATAACGCTGAGGTTTTCTCAGACGCAAATGCCGGACTACTTCGTAAGCAAGACGCTGACATCAAGCGAAGTAAACTATTCACCAATAGAAAAGCTAGTGTATGCGCTAGCCCACACGGCGCGGCGTCTGCGCCGGTATTTTCAAGCACATCCAATTGTGGTTCTAACTGATTAACCGATCAAGCAGGTTGGTCAATGCCTAATTTGCGGCAATGTCCGGGGCTACCGCATTGACTAACGCAATCATTTTTCTTTCAGGTGTTATACAAGCCTGAGATTTCTGACCGAATGGCTAAATGGGCAGTTGAGTTAGGAGAACATGAAATAAATTTTTCTTCACAAAGCGCGGTTAAGGGTCAAATACTTGCGGATTACCTAGCAGAGTTACCTGCGGATGTTGAGGCATCGGCAGAGCATCAGGATACGCCTGTGCTATCTTTGTCAACATGGGAATTATACATTGATGGTGCCTACAGCGCAGCTGGCGCGGGTACAGGAGTAATTTTAACTGGCCCAGATGGTGAAGAGCATACATATGCGCTGCGGTTTAATTTTGCTGTTACGAACAACGAAGCAGAATACGAGGCTTTGTTAGCAGGTATGCGTATTGCGCATAAATTAAATGTTAAAATTCTGCAAGCTTATGTGGATTCAAAGCTGGTATGCAGTCAAGTCAGCGGAGACTTCGAAGCGCATGACATAGCCATGCAGCAGTATTTATCGCTTGTTCATAACCTCGCTGACCAGTTTGAGGATTTTCAAATCTCCCACGTCATGCGGGGACAAAATAAGAAGGCGGATGCGCTTAGCAAATTGGCTGCTTTGGCCTTTGATCATCTGGGGAAGAAAGTTCTTATAGAAGAACTGCATGCGAAATCCATTGTTATGATGCCTTTAGTGGCACCTGTTGAGGAATCCAGCTCAACATGGATGACACCTATTATTGCTTTCCTACGGGACGGCACCTCACCTGCGGATTCCGTTGATGCAAAGAAAGTCCGCACTAAGGCAACACTGTACGCCCTTGAGGGTGACGTCCTATATCGAAAAAATTATTTAGGGCCGCACCTAAGGTGTATTGGTCCGAAAGAGGCAGAGGAAGTTATACGCGAGGTGCATGAAGGTGCATGCACTCTTCATTCGGGGCACAGGTCTATTGTGTCAAAAATTATGTGGCTAGGTTATTATTGGCCCACTATGTACGTAGATACTGCGCGAATAGCTAAGCAATGCGAATCTTGCCAAATACATGCACCTATCAGCAGGGCACCTGCGCATCCAATGATACCAGTCTCCTCACCATGGCCATTCTGTAAATAGGCAATTGACATAGTCGGACCATTTCCAAAAGGTCGAGGTAATATTATCATTTATTTTATACTATATGCTATTTACATCAGTATCTTACGCATACTCTGCGCACGCAGAAAATATCAAATTCTTAATTGTTGCAATCGACTATTTCACGAAGTGGGTTGAAGCAAGACCGCTGGCAACAATTTCAGGAAAAAGGGTGTGAAATTTTGTATGGGAAGACATTGTCTGTCGATTCGGCATGCCAAATGAAATCGTTAGTGATAACAATACGCAGTTTGCGGGGCATCCTTTTCGTAGTTAGTGCACGGAGCTTAATATTAAGCAAACTTTTACATCCGTCGCGCATCCACAGGCGAATGGCTAGTGTGAATTCACCAACCGGGACATAGTGGCTGGAATCAAAGCTAGATTGGGCCATGGTAGAGTTGGTTGGGTGGACGAATTGCCAAAGGTTTTATGGGCGCATAGAACAACACCAAAAGCAAGCACTGGTGAGACTCTGTTCAGTTTGATCTACGGGTCAGAAGCTATTGTGCACGCAGAAATGGGGTACCAACGTTCCGCATACAGAATTTTGACGAGCAAAATAACTCAGAAGCTTTGCGGGAAAATCTTAACTTGCTGGGAGAACGCAGACTCTCTGCGGCGATAAACGAAGCCAATAATAAGCAGAAAATTGCAAAGTACTACAATCAGCGTGTGCATTCGCGCTCTTATAAGTGCGGGGACTTAGTTTGGTGTCAGAACGACGCAAGTCATGCGGAGGATACTGGGAAGTTGGGCCCCCGTTGGGAAGGTCCATACAGAGTAGCAAAAGCAAGCAACACCGGGGCATACCATCTCGAGACATTAGATGGAAAACCTGTGAAATGAACTTGGCACGCGACATTGTTGAAAAAATGTTATATGTAGCTGGATGGACCTGATCACTCTATTTATTTTAGCACATTATTTTTTCTATGCATTTTCATTCCGTTTGGATGTGTAGCGGTTGTAATCATGATTAATGCCAATTTGTAACGACCAGGATTTTTTCGACTACTTAATTATACTATTTACATGATTTAATTATTCCGACTTGATAAGCAATGAATTTTAATAAGTCTTGAACCTCCGGAAAGAGTTTTACACCAGCTTTTGGTCACCCTTTTATTCCGACGATTCACGAACGTCATAACTTGATTTAATTGTTTAATTGTTTAATTATTGTGTATATATATGGATTTATATATATTTAACTTGAAAATATGATAATTAAATATCTCATTATGTATATTTTCAAAGTATTATATATATATATATATATATATATACATATATATATATATATATATATATATATATATATATATATATATATATATATATATATATATATATATATATATATATATATTTATACTACTAATTTAAAGAGTTTTTGAACAATATATATGTTACTATTCAAACGACGTAATTAACTTATGTTAAAATGTATTTACATATAATGTATTCCGAGTATAAATATATCCTTACAAGTATTGAATACACTTTATAATATACCAATACATATAAAGGATAGCTATACTCGTATTTTCGTTCAATTTCCTCAAGAATTCTACTCACATTCATACGGTATTTTTACCCATATTATACACAGCTTTTAGAAGTATTTACTATTGGTATATACCAATAGAAATCTGAAATTATTTGTGTAATATGTCATCCATGACCTAATCAATTTAATATGTCATCCATGACTTAATACATTTTAACTTATACTAGATATTTTCACTAAAAACCAAATTTTCAAGCCTATAAATAAGCACCATTTCTAACTCATTTTTACACATTTATTTTTCAAATTTTACTTCCAATTTTCACACACACTTGCAAGAACTCTCTCAAGTTTTGTTCTACTACTTCTTTCCAGCAATTTTACATTCTAAACTTGAGGTAAAAACTCTACTTCAACTCTTGTTCAATTCATATGTTTATAGCTATCTATATAAGAATTTATAAACTATAACATAGTTTAGTTAATTCTAAACTTGTTCGCAAACAAAGTTAATCCTTCTAACTTGACTTTTAAAAACAACTTAACACATGTTTTATATCTATATGATATATTAACTTAATGAGTTAAAACTTGGAAACACGAAGAACACCGTAAAACCGGACATACGCCGTCGTAGTAAAACCGGGGGCTGTTTTGGGTTGGATAATGAAAAACTATCATAATCTTTGATTTAAAAGTTGTTCTTATGGGGAAATGATATTTCATATGAACATGATACTATATCCAAAAATCATGGTTAAACTCAAAATTGAAGTATGTTTTTCAAAATGGTCATCAAGATGTCGTTCTTTCGACGGAATTGACCACCTCTTTCAAATATGGATTATAACTTATAACTTTGACTATAAACCACCACTTTTTCAGTTTAGTTTCACAAATTATAGTTCGTTACGAAACCATAGCAATTTGATTCACTCAAAACGGATTTATAACGAAGAAATTATGGGCAAAATAATATTGGTTAGAAATGGATAATTTGATTACGGGATTAATTCATTAAAATCTATACTAACCATATCCTAGCTAACTTTTCTTGTATTATACATGTATTATAACATGTCATGGTTACACAATACGTCGGATAAATCAAAAGACACCACATACACAATACGTGTAACTAAAATAGCTGTATTGTGGGACATGATTGAGTCTTATACAACACGTGTATACTATGTACTACTAACTGTGGACTACTAATTATGGACTACTAATTGTGGACTACTAACATTGGACTGCTAACTTGACAACTTAAACAATCACACGTGATTGAAAATATAAACTTAAACAATCACACGTGATTGAAAATATGAACTTAAACAATCACATGTGATTGAAGATATGATATGAATAATAGTTGTATTACATTTTGATATACATATATATTTGTTACAGGTTCGTAAATCCAAGGACGACTGCCATATTTTTAATAAGTTGAAAACTTATTACTAATATACTTTTACTACCGTGAGTATATAGTGTAGTGACCCGAACTTTTCCAAGTTTATATATATATATATATATATATATATATATATATATATATATATATATATATATATATATATATATATATATATATATATATTAAATGAAATTATTATTTATATGATTAAGTATTTCCAACATGTTAAGCAATCAAACTTGTTAAGACTTGATTAATTGAAATAGGTTTCATATAGACATTTGACCACCCAAGTTGACCGGTGATTCACGAACGTTAAAACTTGTAAAAACTATATGATGGCATATATATGGTTATATATATAGTTAACATGATTTTATGATAAGTAAGTATCTCATTAGGTATTTTAACAATGAGTTATATACATAAAAATGAGACTATTAAATTAAGAAACTCGAAAACGATATATATAACGATTATTGTTATAACAACGTCTTACTAAGTACATATGAATCATATTAAGATATTGATACACTTGGTTAATTATGTTAAATGATAAGTAAATATATCATTAAGTGTATTAACAATGAACTACATATGTAAAAATAAGACTACTAACTTAATGATTTCGAAACGAGACATATATGTAACGATTATCGTTGTAACGACATTTAACTATATATATATCATACTAAGATATATTATATATCATAATATCATGATAATGTAACAATTTAACATCTCTTTAGATATAATAAACAATGGGTTAATAACATTTAACAAGACCGTTAACCTAAAGGTTTCAAAATAACATATACATGTAACGACTAACGATGACTTAACGACTCAGTTAAAATGTATTTACATGTAGTATTTTAATATGTATTCATACACTTTTGAAAGACTTCAAGACACTTATCAAAATACTTCTACTTAACAAAAATGCTTACAATTACATCCTCGTTCAGTTTCATCAACAATTCTACTCGTATGCACCCGTATTCGTACTCGTACAATACACAGCTTTTAGATGTATGTACTATTGATATATACACTCCAATGATCAGCTCTTAGTAGACCATGTAAGTTATCTAACACATGTGGGAACCATCATTTGGCAACTAGCATGAAATATCTCATAAAATTACAAAAATATGAGTAATCATTCATGACTTATTTACATGTAAACAAAATTACACATCATTTATATCTAATCCATATACCAACGACCAAAAACACCTACAAATACTTTCATTCTTCATTTCTCTTCATCTAATTGATCTCTCTCAAGTTCTATCTTCAAGTTCTAAGTGTTCTTCATAAATTCTATAAGTTCTAGTTTCATAAAATCAAGAATACTTCCAAGTTTGCTAGCTTACTTCCAATCTTGTAAAGTGATCATCCAACCTCAAGAAATCTTTCTTATTTACAGTAAGATATCTTTCTAATACAAGGTAATACTCATATTCAAACTTTGATTCAATTTCTATAACTATAACAATCTTATTTCGAGTGGAAATCTTACTTGAACTTATTTTCGTGTCATGATTCTGCTTCAAGAACTTTCAAGCCATCCAAGGATCATTTGAAGCTAGATCTATTTTTTTAATTTCCAGTAGGTTTATCCACAAAACCTGATTTAGTAATGATGTTCATAACATCATTCGATTCATACATATAAAGCTATCTTATTCGAAGGTTTAAACTTGAAATCACTAGAACATAGTTTAGTTAATTCTAAACTTGTTCGCAAACAAAAGTTAATCCTTCTAACTTGACTTTTAAAATCAACTAAACACATGTTCTATATCTATATGATATGCTAACTTAATGATTTAAAACCTGAAAACACGCAAAACACCGTAAAACCGGATATACGCCGTCGTAGTAACACCGCGGGCTGTTTTGGATTAGTTAATTAAAAACTATGTTAAACTTTGATTTAAAAGTTGTTCTTTTGGGAAAATTATTTTTCTTATGAACATGAAACTATATCCAAAAATCATGGTTAAACTCAAAGAAAAAGTATGTTTTCTAAAATGGTCATCTAGACGTCGTTTTTTTCGACTGAAATGACTACCTTTACAAAAACTACTTGTAACTTATATTTTCGACTATAAACCTATACTTTTTCTGTTTAGATTCATAAAATAGAGTTCAATATGAAACCATAGCAATTTGATTCACTCAAAACGGATTTAAAACGAAGAAGTTATGGGTAAAACAAGATTGGATATTTTTTTATTGTTGTAGCAACGGGAAATATTGTAACAAATCTATATTAATCATATCCTAGCTAACTTATATTGTATTATACATGTATTGTAATATATTATGTAATCTTGGAATACCATAGACACGTATGCAAATGTTTTGACATATCATATCGACCCATGTATATATATTATTTGGAACAACCATAGACACTCTATATGCAGTAATGTTGGAGTTAGCTATACAGGGTTGAGGTTGATTCCAAAAATATATATACTTTGAGTTGTGATCTAGCGTGAGACGTGTATACACTGGGTCGTGGATTGATTCAAGATAATATATATCGATTTATTTTTGTACATCTAACTGTGGACAACTAGTTGTAGGTTACTAACGAGGACAGTTGACTTAATAAACTTAAAACAGTAAAACGTATTAAAAATGTTGTAAATATATTTTGAACATACTTTGATATATATGTAAATATTTGTTATAGGTTCGTGAATCGACCAGTGGCCAAGTCTTACTTCCCGACGAAGTAAAAATCTGTGAAAGTGAGTTATAGTCCCACTTTTAAAATCTAATATTTTGGGATGAGAATACATGCAGTTTTATAAATGTTTTACGAAATAGACACAAGTAAATAAAACTACATTATATGGGTGAATGATCGAAGCCGAATATGCCCCTTTTGCTTGGTAGCCTAAGAATTAGTAAACCGATCTACTAATTAACGCGAATCCTAAAGATAGATCTATTGGGCCTAACGAACCCCATCCAAAGTACCGGATGCTTTAGTACTTCGAATTCGTTTTTATCATGTCCGAAGGATTTCCCGGAATGATAGGGGATATTCTTATATGCATCTTGTTAATGTCGGTTACCAGGTGTTCACCATATGAATGATTTTTATCTCTATGTATGGGATGTATATTGAAATATGAAATCTTGTGGTCTATTATTATGATTTGATAATATATAGGTTAAACCTATAACTCACTAACATTTTTGTTGACGTTTTAAGCATGTTTATTCTCAGGTGATTATTAAGAGCTTTCGCTGTTGCATACTAAAATAAGGACAAGATTTGGAGTCCATGTTTGTATGATATTATGTAAAAACTGCATTCAAGAAACTTATTTTTGATGTAATATATTCTTATTGTAAACCATTATGTAATGGTCGTGTGTAAACGGTATATTTTAGATTATCATTATTTGATAATCTACGTAATGCTTTTTAAACCTTTATAGATAAAATAAAGGTTATGGTTGTTTTAAAAATGAATGCAGTCTTTGAAAAACGTCTCATATAGAGGTCAAAACCTCGCGACGAAATCAATTAATATGGAACGTTTATAATCAATATGAACGGGACATTTCATATAGTCCCATTTTTAAACTCTAAAAATATTTTGGGATGAGAATACATGCATTTTATGTTTTACGCCATGGACACAAATACTTAAAATATATTCTACGTTGAGTTGTACCACCTTGCATATCTTCCCTAATAGCTTGGTAACTAATATTTACATGTTGTAAGAACATGTAAGCGCGAATCCTATTGATAGATCTATCGGGTTTGACAACCCCAACCGGGCTAGTCGCTCTAGTATCGTAAACGGTTGCATAGTACTTCGTTTTTACTACACTTGGTACAGTGTAGGGAGATTTCATAATAAAGTGAATATGCCATATTAATGGTTAAGTATGGTTACCGGAGCGCTCAACAACTTATAGAATATCTTTATTGAAATATTTATAACTATGAAATCTGTGGTCTATATTTATATCGATGATAGCTTTAAACCTATATATCTCATCAACCTTTGTGTTGACTGTTTAAGCATGTTTATTCTCAGGTCCTTAAGAAAGTCTTCCGCTGTTGCATAATCTGAGCAAGCTGTGCATGGAGTCTCATGCTTTTAATTAAATAAAGTGTTGCATTCAATAAAACCTTTGTCATGTATTATATTTGACTGTTATGTCAAGTGTGTAGTATTTGAAAATCGATGTATTATGGGGATTATTCCTTAAATAATTGCCCAATTGTTTAAAACGTGTATTATGTATAATAATGGTGTGTTTTTTATGAAACGAATGCAATATTTTCTAAAACGTATCATATAGAGGTCAAATACCTCGCTATGGGACCAATGAATAACGTACTGCGTTGATAGTAATATGGACGGGTCGTTTCACAATTAAATATTTACTCGCGCATACTTTTGTTGTTTATTGTTTTCTTTTTTGTATGCGGTTCCTGCCTACTTAAGGGGTGTCCTCTAGCCCCCGTGCGGCAGAAGCCTGTTTGGTTACAAGGCTAGACATCAACGACAGGCGAAGGGAATTGGTTTTCTCCTAGCCAAGCGTCACGCAGACTAGATGGCTGCCAAGTCGACTTAAAAATACAAGCATTGGTTTGCTTGTGCGTAATTACTCTCGCATTGGTTTGCTTGAGGAACTCTTAAGCATAAAAGCATTGGTTTGTTTTTAGTTGCGTTGCTTACCATACAGCTAAAGTGCACCTCTAGTACATGACAAAGCGATAACGTAGTAGCTTTTGAGTCTAAATTGTTGGTTTATTTTATGCAGTACCTTTCATACGCATGAGTTTTGGTTAACTATGCGCATGGGCATGCGGTTCATCCTTTGTTTTGATTCGCGATATATAAACAAACTAATACGCTACGCATGCATAACACGATAATATATACATAAAATTAAGTTATTACATATGATAATTGTTTCAAACGCCTGCCCGACACTGGACTTAGGGCATAAAAATTGTTTCTACAAATTGCCTGCCTAAGCATAGGACTTATGGCGCGAACGATTACAAGCTAAATCTACAAACCCTCCTTGAGAAACCCATCAATTGGCATATTGGGATCCGCAGCGAATGCGTCTATTAGGGGGATCGGGATGGACTGGATGGCCTGCTCCACTTCTAGGAGCGCCTCAGCTGTACCCTCTTTCAAATGTTTTCGCACAACTTCAGGCTACGGTAGCATGAGGTCGCAGCCTTTGATCACCTCAAGCATGACCTTGTTATTTTCATGCTCTTTCACCGTATCGACGTAGGCATTGAAATTTTCGGTGACGGGCCCCGAGTCTATTATCTTCTGCGCGATGACGGGAAGGGAGGTGCGAAGCTTTGACAAGTCTGCCTCTGCTAGCTCGCAACCAGTCACTGCATCGTCCATCTCCCTGTGCACCCTTTCCAGTTCCATCCGCAGGCGCTCCGTCTCCCCCTTAGCCTGGTCAACCGCCCCCACCAGCTCGCGGTTCTTTATCCTTTCCTCAATCAGCGTGGCTTTTGTCTCCGCTGCAGTCACCTCCACTATCTTGCGCACTTCTTTCGCGGCATCCCTGTCTTTTTTGACCTAATCAACGCCCGCTTGCAGCAGTCCCAACTCTGTTTCTTTCCGCACGGCCACTTGATACAAATTGGTGGAGCGGCGGGCCTGATCCGCAAACATACCAAAGAACACAAGGCCGTTCTGGACGAAGGCATTGAGCGATTGGTGAAAGGGCAGTGCGGCTAGCTGATTGCGGAACTCATCCAGAAATATTTGTTGCAGAAACGCAGACTGCTCTGCGGCATTTTCGGCAGAGGACTGGGTGAGCTGCGCCAGGTTTGCCAATCGGAAGCTACTGAGCAGTGGGACTGGCGTAGAATCAGAGTCAAGGTGTATCGCCCTATCCCTGGACGTGGCGGTAGCCTCCACTTCCGGATTTGCCTGCGGCGGCGCCTGTTGCGTCTCCTCAATATGCTCTGCATATCAGTAACTTGTTAGCATATGAAGTTAATCGTACGGTGTTTACGAAAGAAATGAGATGCTTACCGGTGATAGGAGGAGGAAGATCTGCGGATGCTGGATCGACGGGGACAAAGTTGTCATTCCGCATGTCCTCCTTTTGTTTAGGAGTTAGCTTCTTCTTCTTCTTCTGCTTGGTTTGAGTGGCTTCGGCAGCCTTGCGCTTGTTGCCCGAGGTGGCAGGTGCTTGCACCTCGTTCTCGCCAGTCTTCTCCTGCTCAAGCGGCTCATTAACATTCTGCTTGTGGAAGGAGATGGCCGCAATCTCCTCCGCGGTAAGCACTTTCTTCATCTTCATCTCTGCAAGCATATGTGCAATATTAAAACATGTATGTATACGCTAGTGGTTAAATATTCATATGCATTTATACTAATCCTATCCTCGCCATTCGGCGTGATTATGGCTGGACGCATGTTCTCCCATGGCCAATGCGCGGATATCCTTCCCAACCGCAGCATAACATTCTCATATGACCGGTGCACAAGCTGTGCATTAGCGCACTCCGCTAACAGCTTTGTTTCCTCGTCATCAAGGACGGGGGTTTTGTTCACGTCCTTAGCCATGCATTCGCACCAGACAAGTGTTTGCGGAAAGGTGGCTCCCACAACAGATTGGTCAATAAAAAAGAAGGTTTCTTTCCAGTGACCCGCATTCGATTTAGGGGTTTTGGTGAAGTTCTGACGAGCGAAGAAAGTGAACCATGACTTGTGATGATTCGCTAAGCGGTATAGGTGGCAGAACACCTTCACTAAGGGCACCATGTTGAGTGCAACACACCACATCTCAAACAGTACAATCTTTCCTATTGCGTAAGGGTGTAATTGACCTAACCCTACGCCAAAATGATCTAAAACACCTAAAAAGAAGTCGGAAGGAGGCACCCTAAAATTGCCATGCTTAAACGCATGCTCATATATAGCTACCTTGTTCTCCGGCGGTTTGTGGGCATGTTGATTAGACTGGGGAGGCACCGGATTATACTGTGCTAGCGGTGGGTATTGTTTAACTAAAGAATCAATATGCTTCTGCCCTATAAAAGACACTACACTATCTACATATGTCTCGTTAGCCTTAGTCGTTTTCTATAAGTAATCGGAGAACAACTAACATTTAGAAGTTGGCCGGAATGTTTGGAATTTGATCGGAATTCAAATAGGCAGCGTATTGAGGAAGCTTGATGCAGAAAAATGGAAATGTGGGAGAAACATGTCTATTTATAGTGCAACTTGGGGGTCATGGGGTGAAACGGGTTTCATCGTGGCTGTACACGTGTAACGCAATCAACGATTGATATTTTTTGCACGCTTGGGCGTCAGTTCGATGTGTCCTGTGTTGAGTGCGTGGCTCACATGCGCCTGCCAAACTGCCACTTTACATCTTGTCAGTCGAATGGGTTTCTGCGACAGTGACAGGCATTTAATGACATCGAAATGCACGCGAAAAATTAAATGCTAGCCGTTTTCTTGTTTTTTCTTTTTCGCTTAATAGTTTGATATCATATGTCTTGCGCCATATAACTTCAAATTGGGGGGACATAATGATACCGCAACCCGCATGCGCAATACATACGTATGCGGGCACTCTCTGGCATACGTATGCGTGTACTTTGTATGCGGCATGCGGATTCGTATCGAATGCCTATGTTTCTGGTACGGCGGTTACTTGGTCCTCAAGTAAGTATATTTTCCATAATTATATCCATGATTCGGGGGAGTTGGTTATGGAAGAGATTACCATTATCTCGGATGGTTCTAGAATTAGGGTTTGCCTATATATACAAACCCTTATTATCATTCTAACAACACAACAACGTTACGTAACAATCATCAATCACGCATCTTAAGTAACCAGCATTATCTCGTCTTCTCAAGGTTAACAGGTTAGTTCTTTGTCGACTAGCACCTACAGCCTTTATATGGGGCCTTCTGATCAACGAACGTTATCAAAGGTGGACTTAATCACTTGGCCATCCCGCCGACATCATCATGTCGGCCAGGGTTATTCACGGTAGCCGAATGAAAGGACCCGTCCTAATCCACCTGGACGAAGTCATCAACATTTGGTCCCATTGCGATGATCGGCTCCAAGTAATGTCCTTATATTGAGCAAATGCACAGCGGAAGACTTAATTCGTACCTGAGAATAAACAAGCTTTAAAGTGTCAACTAAAAGGTTGGTGAGTTCATAGGTTTATCATAACAATCATTTCAATATGTTAATAGACCACAAGATTTCATAATCATAAACATAATACACTCGCAAGTGTATGTAAAGCATTCTAAGTGGTTGAGCACTTGGTAACCATACTTAACATTTAATCAACGTCGCATATTCCCTTTATTATGAAATCTCACTACACCGTACCAAGTGTAGTCACCAAAACGAAGTACTGTGCAACCGTTGAATACTGGTCGTCCATTTCGGTTGGGGTTGTCAGGCCCGATAGATCTATCAACAGGATTCGCGTTTACAATACCCATGTAAATAGTAGTTACCAAGCTACAGGGAAATATGCCAGTGGTATAACTCAACGTAGAATATATTTTTAAGTACTTGTGTCTATTTTGTAAACATTTATAAAAGCAGCGCATGTATTCTCAGCTCAAAAATATATATTGCAAAAGCAATTAAAAAGGGAGCAAATGAAACTCACTTTTGCCTTGAAGGTATTTAATTCGACTTGGTCTCCGATAGATATCACGAACCTAACCATATATATAATATATCAACATATTTTCTTTTTAAGTAATCGTTACATATATATATATATATACTTTTAATATCTTCTTAGTCCGTAGTTAGCAGTCTGATGTTAGTGATCCACAATTAGTTGCTTAAATAAAATAAATAAAGACCCCATCGTATTCGTATTGATCAGAATTAATCTCGACCCATGGTACCATGTTGTCAAATGACGTGTTGCGTACATAAAGTACCGTGTTGTCAAATGACGTGTTGCGTACAATCATGAGGTCTTATGTTTAATCTTCTCGTGTTGTTTACGGGTGGTCCTGAAATATATAAAATCAAATCATAAGTAATTATATATAAAATATCATATTAATTAGAAAAGATATGATTAATTTACTTTTTCTCCAAATATTTTCGTAGCTAAACTAGCTTCGGATACCCAATCTTGTTTTAGTCGTAGTTTCTTCATTACAACTCCGTTTTGGTTGGTTCAACTTGCCACTTCCTTGGATCGAGTTAAATTTTAAGAATATGAACTGAAAATACCTTAGTTTGTATTCAAAATCATAGGTTATAGGTCAAACTTTGGTGAAACTTATGAAAGTGATCATTTTCTATCATAAAAACAACATTTAATGATCATTTTTCTAAAAATACTTACACTTTGAGTTAAACCATGAAATTTTTATGTGTTAACATATTCATAAGAAATATCATTTTTCCAGAACATGAACTTCCAATTCAAAGTTCAAGATGGTTTTTAATTATCCAACCCAAAACAGCCCCCGGTTGCACCCTGACGACGTAGATTCAGTTTTTAAGATGTTCTTTGTAAAACCAAGTTATATTTTGTTAGGTTAGCATATCATTATGATATATTACAGGTCTTGACGTGTTTTAAAAGTCAAGTTAGAAGGATCTATTTAGTTTGCGAACAAGTTTGAAATCATTCAAACCATGTTCTTGTTGTTAAAATTTTATACCACAAAATAAGATAGCTATATGAATATGAATTGTATAAAATTATGAACAAGGTTACTACCTCAAGTTACTTGGACAAAGTTACTGCAAAAGATAAGAAATAATCTTGAAATCAAAGAGTGGTGGAGTTAGATCAAAAGGTTGGAAGTAAACTTCTTCAAATGGGTGGTTATTTTGATATGTTCTTGAAAGAGTTTTCTTATGGTGTTTAAGGCTTTTAATTGAAGCTAAATGATGGGGAAAATGCTTGGAGATGATCAAGTATGAAGTTAGGAGTATTTTGAGAGATAAATGAGGGTGTAGATATGAGAAAATGGAGTGAAGAAATGGTGTTCATTTATAAAAACGTTTTTAGTTTATAAAGAAAGAAAAGGATTCCTAAATTTTTTTTCTTACTAATAATTCATACTACTTGACAAATTCTAGTTACCTCATATCTAGGGCAGTAATAATGTTGATTAGGATGTTGATTTGATGTGTATATACCAATAGTAAATTCGTATAGAAGCTGGGTATGATACGGGTACATATACCCTAGATATACGTATAGAAATCTTGAGGAAACAGAACGAGAATTCAAATATAGATATCTTTTGTGAATATACTTATATTGTTTTATGTATTTAAGTCCTTAAAAAGTGATTAAATACATTATATATACGATACATGTATAAGCATTATAGATTATAAGTATATATATCAAAGAATGTTACGTATAGTTATCGTTTTGAAAACTTAAGTTAGTAGTTTCAAAATATACTTATAACTCATTGTCATTAGTACACAATGAGATGTTAAACCATCCTTAAATCATGTTAAATATATATAAATACATATATATACATAAACATATAATTATCGTATGTTATATAGTTCGTGATATCATCGGTCATATTGGACGGTCAAACGTTGTGTAAAACTCTTTTTAAAAACACAAGTCTCAACAATTTGGATTGCTTATCATGTTGGTATGGTTTAATTTATGTAAATATTAATCTCATAAGTATAATTTGGTCGGAAAATTCAGGGTCATTACAGTACCTACCCGTTAAAGAAATTTCGTCCCCGAAATTTGATAGAGGTTGTTATGTATAACAATAAGAAGGTTTTTATGACAAATATACGGTGATAATGGAGTTTTATCATCATTGAGTAATGTAGATAAAACGATTCGATTATACGAAGAATATAAATGAGACTATCGTAAAAGAGTGATATGAGTAAAATATATTCGTCTTAACCGATGACGTAGTTATGATTGATTTTCGGGATTTAAGGGATTTAAAGAGAATCTTACGTAATAAGATTTGGTTCTTTGGTGATTAAGGAAATCAGGATCTTCTTTGATTATATGCAATAATCTGTTTCGATTGCTCTGTCAGATATTTCACTATAAATTCACCCCTTCGTTTCCTTATTTTCCACGACTCACACCTTCTATTCTTTCTCCCTTGATTCTTACTTTAAAGCATTCATCAATATGCTCCATCCAGTCCTGATTCTTGATATACTCCTAACTTTTATATCTGTCATTCTTCTTTTTCATCTACCACCAGAAGAATCTATTTACTTCTACTATACTCTTGTGTTTATAGTGTTTCTAATTCTCCCGTGTCTCTATATTGCTATCTGCATCGATATACACGGTTTGTAATTTTGGGGTTATTATCGGAGTTTATATTCTTCCTTATTTTTCGGAGCTTCATGCTTTCGTTTTCTCTTCCCGACTTCGAGTCAAGCGAGTAATGGTCCGAAATTCGTAGATATGAAATTCAGAATGAACATAGCTAATGCTCTAAGAAGAAAATGGTAATAGAACGATTTTAATTTGTTAAATTACCAGAATACCCTGGAGATGACCGAGTCATCCAGAAAAATATTCTCTTGACATGTTTAGAGATTAGATAGAATGTAAGAGTCGTGTAAATGGCACATGATGATGGTACTGTGAATCGTCATGCTTTATTAGAAACTCAGCATGACTTATTGTAATATAATGACGTTGATCAAGTGTCATTATATTATACTAATCCATGCTTCAGTTCCCAACACTACTTCAAAACATTCATATTTTAAACTCGAAGGTTTCAGAATTTAGAAACTAACACAGTTTCTTTTATGTTGCAGATATTACGGAGAGATAAATGATCTCAGATAAGAATAGTTGTGAAAATATCGCCAGAAATATGGAGGATATTTATAATAGAACAAACGAGAATATCTTAGAATTTCTAATATCAATGGATGATGAAGAAGATTTGTCTGTGAAGGTTTAGAATGAGAAATAAGATGTTTGCTAACGATTTCAGCAGGCACAGAATCATTTGGATTCTTTGAATGCAAACTTATTCTTTGTGATTTGTCTACGGCTTTCTTCATAGTTTCGCATAATCCGCTTTTCGGTACTAAATTTTCTATCGAGCGTTCCTAACACTCCTTTCTTTATCATCAAACTTTTGGCCATTAAGATCATCTACAACATGCTGTTTCGTCAGCATTTTCAAAGTTAACTGATCTGGGTCATCGGTTATCAAACCGAGGTAGTTTCAGGAGAATTGTGTTTTTAGAATGATTAATCGCTGATGGTAATATTGTGGAATATAAAAGGTTCCCCAGTAACAATAAAGAGTACGCATATATATATCGCGGTTATAATAAAGTTGTTTCGGATGAAAAGTCGGAGTTGACTTGCTGGAGCTGTGACAAAATTAGCTACTTTGGAAAGGGGTTGCAAAATGATCTTCGGTAATAACAATGTCAAAGGAACTAGAACAGATACGTGTCAAACGTTTACTCAGTTTCCGAGGGTTTTTCAGGTGCATAACTATATGCATCAATCTTTTCTTCCGTAGATGAAGTGCGGTTGGTTTATCCTCTCGGTTGAGTTGTTTTTAAGAATCATGATAGATTTGAACACTGATTGTAATCGTAGAGATACAATGAGGTTTAAGATGAAATCAAGTGGCAATCTTGAAGAAATGTTCAGTTTCATATGTTATAATCAATATTTTAATTTATTTTAATTGTCCAATGTCATTAGTCCACAGTCGATAGTCCACAGTAACAGTCCAATAATTCATATATAGTTTAATATATAATATACGAATTAATTAATACGTGTCGTGACCCGTATACCTCTCAGACTCGATCACAACTCAAACTATATATATTATTGTAGAATCAACCTCAACCCTGTATAGAGAACTCGATCATTACTGCATATAGAGTGTCTATGGTGATTCCAAATAATATATATATATGCGTCGATATGATATGTCAAAACATTGTATACGTGTCCGATATTTAAAGTGCGTAAAATAATTACAGAAATTAAATGACGATAAATAAAAGTGCGATAATTAAATTGCGATAAATAAACTGCGATAAATAAAATGTAATCAGTTAGCTGGAACAGTTAGCGTGGATTCTTAACAAAATTTTTCATAGTTAATTTGTTTGTTTCTAACAGATTTTATTTTGTCATATGTTTTCTTCATATGCCACTTGTTGGATTCTGGGAAGTCAAAATCCAAATATGAAATTGAATGAAAATGGTTATTCTGCGGTGAACGGATACGTATATCGGTGGTTGTAAGTAGGATAGTAAATGACTGTTGAATCAGCTTCGACGAATGTACAATGTAACTTATTAAGATGAAATCTAATTATTCTTCGGGTATTACCTACCCGTTAAAAAAAAAATTTCACCATTAATATTTTGTACAAAAGAACTTTTAATTACAATCTTTATGAAAACATATATACATATATATTTTCTTCAGATGAAATCATGAATTTAATGAGTTAATATGATATTAATCTCATTTGGTTTTCGGTTTGAGCTAGAATAAGAAATCTCTAAAACTTTTTGAAACCACATATTCTTCGCAGAATATCAATGAAGTTATGGATCAATACTTCATCGTTCATTATTGTTGGTACTCCTTGGTATCTATGGTGCGTATGATGTTGATGTTTGTGGGACAGATTATGATGTCGAGACATGTGATGCGGATGTTGTTTGTTAGTGGTGATGATGGTATTGTTGATGTTATTAATGGTGGTGCTGATTATGCTGCTGGTGCTGCTGCCGGTGTTTGCAACCTTCGCACCATGTTCTCCAAAGCCGTCACGTGAGCGCGAAGTTCGTTAACTTCTGCTAGTACACCGGGATGATTGGCGGTTGGAGCGAGCGAATGAACAAGATTTGTAATATGGGATAGTATATAATCGTGACGAGATACTCTAGAAATGAGAGAGAAAATGGTGTTTCGAATAGGTTCGCCGGTAAGTGCTTCAGGTTCATCGCCAAGAGGGCAATTTGGTGGATGGAATGGATCACCTTCTTCTTGTCTCCAGTGATTTAGTATATTACGAACCCATCCCCAATTCATCCAGAATAGATGATGGGAAATTGGTTGATCCATTCCGGTGACGCTGCTTTCGGAGCCCGAATGGAAATTCATATCGGCATAACTGTCGGAATCTGAAGAATTCGAACTAGTTGCGGAATCCATCTTGTATAATGGGGAAAATGAATTTTTGGTATGGAATAGATTATAGGAGTTAGATTTGGTACTCTTCAATACATAATTTACATATGTATATATAATACCAAAATCCCATAAATTACGGAGAATCTTTGAAAAGATATCAGTCAAAGTTCGCAATAATAGATATGCTAAGATAAGAATTCGTCTATACACTATCAATGCAGTAAATGCAGTAAAACGTGTCTAGACTTAGGAATGATAAGCAGGTAATTTCCTAAGGATGATAAGCATATGATTTCCGACAAAAAATGATAAGCAAAACTTTTGACATGTAGACACGGTCGAAGTCCAGACTCATTAATGCATCCTAACAACTACTAGTTAGACACACTAATGCAAGACCTGGTTCGCTACGACCACCGCTCTGATACCAACTGAAAGGACCCGTCCTAATCCACCTGGACGAAGTCATCAACATTTGGTCCCATTGCGATGATCGGCTCCAAGTAATGTCCTTTTATTGAGCAAATGCACAGCGGAAGACTTAATTCGTACCTGAAAATAAACATGCTTTAAAGTGTCAACCAAAAGGTTGGTGAGTTCATAGGTTTATCATAACAATCATTTCAATATGTTAATAGACCACAAGATTTCATAATCATAAACATAATACACTCGCAAGTGTATGTAAAGCATTCTAAGTGGTTGAGCACTTGGAAACCATACTTAACATTTAATCAACGTCGCATATTCCCTTTATTATGAAATCTCACTACACCGTACCAAGTGTAGTCACCAAAACGAAGTACTGTGCAACCGTTGAATACTGGTCGTCCAGTCCGGTTGGGGTTGTCAGGCCCGATAGATCTATCAACAGGATTCGCGTTTACAATACCCATGTAAATAGTAGTTACCAAGCTATAGGGAAATATGCCAGTGGTACAACTCAACGTAGAATATATTTTTAAGTACTTGTGTCTATTTTGTAAACATTTATAAAAGCAGCGCATGTATTCTCAGCCCAAAAAAAATATATATTGCAAAAGCAATTAAAAAGGGAGCAAATGAAACTCACTTTTGCCTTAAAGTTATTTAATTCGACTTGGTCTCCGATAGATATCACGAACCTAACCATATATATAATATATCAACATATTTTCTTTTTAAGTAATCGTTACAAATATATATATATATATATATATATATATATATATATATATATATATATATATATATATATATATATATATATATACTTTTAATACTTTTAATATTTTCTTAGTCCGTAGTTAGCAGTCCGATGTTAGTGATCCACAATTAGTTGCTTAAATAAAATAAATAAAGACCCCATCGTATTCGTATTGATCAGAATTAATCTCGACCCATGGTACCATGTTGTCAAATGACGTGTTGCGTACATAAAGTACCGTGTTGTCAAATGACGTGTTGCGTACAATCATGAGGTCTTATGATTAATCTTCTCGTGTTGTTTACGGGTGGTCCTGAAATATATAAAATCAAATCATAAGTAATTATATATAAAATATCATATTAATTAGAAAAGATATGATTAATTTACTTTTTCTCCAAATATTTTCGTAGCTAAACTAGCTTCGGATACCCAATCTTGTTTTAGTCGTAGTTTCTTCATTACAACTCCGTTTTTGTTGGTTCAACTTGCCACTTCCTTGGATCGAGTCTAAATTTTAAGAATATGAACTGAAAATACCTTAATTTGTATTCAAAATCATAGGTTATAGGTTAAACTTTGGTGAAACTTATGAAAGTGATCATTTTCCATCATAAAAACAACATTTAATGATCATTTTTCTAAAAATACTTACACTTTGAGTTAAACCATGAAATTTTTATGTGTTAACATATTCATAAGAAATATCATTTTTCCAGAACATGAACTTCCAATTCAAAGTTCAAGATGGTTTTTAATTATCCAACCCAAAACAGCCCCCGGTTGCACTCTGACGACGTAGATTCAGTTTTTAAGATGTTCTTTGTAAAATCAAGTTATATTTTGTTAGGTTAGCATATCATTATGATATATTACAGGTCTTGACGTGTTTTAAAAGTTAAGTTAGAAGGATCTATTTAGTTTGCGAACAAGTTTGAAATCATTCAAACCATGTTCTTGTTGTTAAAATTTTATACCACAAAATAAGATAGCTATATGAATATGAATTGAATAAAATTATGAACAAGGTTACTACCTCAAGTTACTTGGACAAAGTTACTGCAAAAGATAAGAAATAATCTTGGAATCAAAGAGTGGTGGAGTTAGATCAAAAGGTTGGAAGTAAACTTCTTCAAATGGGTGGTTATTTTGATATGTTCTTGAAAGAGTTTTCTTATGGTGTTTAAGGCTTTTAATTGAAGCTAAATGATGGGGAAAATGCTTGAAGATGATCAAGTATGAAGTTAGGAGTATTTTGAGAGATAAATGAGGGTGTAGATATGAGAAAATGGAGTGAAGAAATGGTGTTCATTTATAAAAACGTTTTTAGTTTATAAAGAAAGAAAAGGATTTCTAATTTTGTTTTCTTACTAATAATTCATACTACTTGACAAATTCTAGTTACCTCATATCTAGGGCAGTAATAATGTTGATTAGGATGTTGATTTGATGTGTATATACCAATAGTAAATACGTATAGAAGCTGGGTATGATACGGGTACATATACCCTAGATATACGTATAGAAATCTTGAGGAAACGGATCGAGAATTCAAATATAGCTATCTTTTGTGAATATACTTATATTGTTTTATGTATTTAAGTCCTTAAAAAGTGATTAAATACATTATATATACGATACATGTATAAGCATTATAGATTATAAGTATATATATCAAAGAATGT
This sequence comes from Rutidosis leptorrhynchoides, assembly GCF_046630445.1. Lineage (NCBI taxonomy): Eukaryota > Viridiplantae > Streptophyta > Magnoliopsida > Asterales > Asteraceae > Rutidosis > Rutidosis leptorrhynchoides. The sequence goes on along the minus strand of NC_092335.1, from coordinate 400,210,300 downwards.
TACGTATAGTTATCGTTTTGAAAACTTAAGTTAGTAGTTTCAAAATATACTTATAACTCATTGTCATTATTACACAATGAGATGTTAAACCATCCTTAAATCATGTTAAATATATATAAATACATATATATATACCAGTGTTGTAAAAGTCGGCCGACTTGGCCGACGCGTCGGCCGATGCGTCGTTTTTTTGGGTTCTCCGTCCCGTTTTTTCTGAAAACGACTCAAAAGGCGGTCAAAGCTAAAAGCTCGGTCAAAGTTTGTCAAAGATGGTCAAAGTTGGTCAAAAAGGTCAAAATCAGTCAAATTTTCGTCAAGATGTGATATGTTTCTAAAATTAGTGGTTGTTTTCATTTTTTGGGCCGCCATTTTCTCTGTGTCCTTACTGATTATGTACTCAGTAACATTAATTGAGTTTGAAGTTTGAAGTTTGATTGTATTTAAATTCAAGTTCTTATTTAAGAAATATATGGTACAAAATCAACTATTTTATACATATATAAATATATATTCAAGAAATTATTAATAAAGTCAACGTTGGTCAACGACCGATGCGTCACCGACGCGTCACCGACTCGGCCGACGCGTCCTTTTTAGGTCTCGACCGATGCGTCCCCGACTCGTGACTTTTACAACCTTGATATATACATAAACGTATAATTATCGTATGTTATATAGTTCGTGATATCATCGGTCATATTGGACGGTCAAACGTTGTGTAAAACTCTTTTTAAAAACACAAGTCTCAACAATTTGGATTGCTTATCATGTTGGTATGGTTTAATTTATGTAAATATTAATCTCATAAGTATAATTTGGTCGGAAAATTCAGGGTCATTACACCGGACCGGAGAGCCTTGTTCTAAGACCCTTAAACCCCCCTCCCCCCCCCCTCCTTCCTTTTTGCGTATTGAACTGGCATATTAACCCTATGGTAAAAATATGCATGATTAAATTATTAAATTTAAAATTTATTTTACTAGTATTTGAATAATGATTAAAAATATAATATTATATACAAGTAAAAAAATTTAATTTTCACGTCATTGTACATATGGCTTGTACATATGATTTTATAATTAATAAAATTATTTGAATTTTCTAATAAAAACTTGTATATTATTATTACCCGCAGGTTACCCGCGGGTCACGTGTATCCGCGGGTCACGGGCATGGGTGAAAAGTTTTTACCCGTGGGCGGATAACGGGTCTCAACGTGCAAAAAAGAAACCCGATGGGCGGGTCACGGGTATATAGAACCCGTGCCCGTTACCCGCGGGCGTCATCCCTACTTTGGTTTTATGTAGATTGAAAATTGAAAATTGAAATGAAATTGAAAATTTCAAATTATATTATATTATATTATACATATATCTTAAAGACAAAAGTTATAAATAGTAACTATGAGATTTTTCGACTTTTCACTTTTTTTCCTTCTTAATTTTAACTAAATTTCATTTCGCCAACAAAGCCTCCCACACTTTTAAAAAAAATTCAAATCGACCCCTCAAACAGGGGGATAAAGTGTCAAATAACTCTTTTCATAAAAAATCTTAAATAAACTCCACTCAAATATTCAACAGGTCATATCTTCTCGCTCGCAACGAGTTAAATTTTTCCGACACCATCGTTAAACTCGAAATAATTTTAGGAACACAATGTCACTAACTATACACAAAACGAACGCTTTTTAAAAAACGCTAAATATTTGAGGTACTTTTCATACACGTTGATTTTGCGTTAAATTTTTAAAAGTCGACTACCATAGCGAAACGCGGAGATGCACATATATTGTTAATTTAAAATAACATTTAAATATTTCACGGGTTATACCTTTTAGTTCGACTCGAGTTGCGCTTCAACGACATCATCGTTAGCCACGAAATAATTTTACAAACTAAACGCAATAAAATACATTGAAAACCAAACCCTCGGCGCAAAGCGAGGGTTCGATAACTAGTGATAACACAAAAGATAAAACTCGAGTTTGGCTTTATAACACTTTATTCATAAAACTCTACTTGTTTGACACTTAATAGTTTATACTAAAAACAAAACAATTAACATGTTATTTGAGAACAGAGAACACGGGTTGATAATTGTTGAAAAAACACATTTGATTATTTATATTTAAGAAAGATGAAAGTTAAAACAAAAATATTCAATTTCCTGAACTTGGACCATGCCACAATACATCTACATAGTAGACACAATTACAACATTAATCTACATCTACATACAAGTTGTTTAGGAATATATATCTTGTTAGATAAGCAAAATTTACTGGCTAATCATCAACACACGAACGAAACCAAGAGATATAGTCAATGCCTTGCATACGATCAGATTCACTTGGCGGATGTACTTTCTTCTTCATTAGAATCTCTATCATGGCTGGTAATTTCCTTTTCCTACCACCCCTAGCCCTTGACTGAAATTGCTCATCACTCTTCACAAAATCTCCCTATAAAAACCAAACAAATGAGTGATTCATAATATCGATTCAACTTGATAAATCTCATATAAGTAACAAATTAAACTAAAAAAAAATCAGGTTACAAAACTATCAAAACACATAACTGAAATTTAACCAAAAATCTCGTAAACAAATTAATCAGAAAAAAAAAACTAGATTGTTACTGAAATAGAAGTACAATTTTTATTATCTTATTTAACAGAATAATAACTAAAAAGTTAACAAAAATTTATTTCAGGTCAGTCCAATTAACCCACCAATTCAGCTAAGTTATCAAAAACATAGCAGAACATATTTTCTTACCAGAGTGTAAACATGGCATCCAGATTTCTCATGGTTATCTCTCACATGTTTGAAAGAAAACCTCATTCCACACCCAGAAATGCGGCACACGTACGGCTTTTGATGAAAATGAAAAGACTTTACGTGTTGTCGAAGATTTGAACTCTGAAATTACAAAATAGACAAAACTGAGAAATATTGTCTTTTATAAATGAATGCTTAGTTTATACAATATTATTTAATATGTTATAGGACAATGTGTATCTTACGGTTGAAAATGTTAGGTGGCATCTGTCAAAGCTGCACTTGATCCTCTCCTTCGAAGCCGCTTCATCGTGTGTGCGAAGGTGACGTTTGATATTCTTTTTCAGTTGTTTACTCCCACAGATCTCACAGTTAATGTGCTGATGACAAGAATTAAGGTGAGTCTTTAGACATTGTTCATTTGTAAAATATTTCATACATCCCGGTTCTGCACAGAACGCCTCTACAGTTTTCAACCTGACTGTAATCAACAATCACAGATATTATATATATTAGATATATCCGTTACAAGATAAATGATAGCTGAAAGACTAAGGACAACTAACCGTGAGAGTCTTCATGCTTTGCCAACTTTGATGCATATTTAAAAACTTTTCCACACCCAGGTTCCTTACAAACATACTGCTTTTGACTTTGACTGTCCACGTCATCAGAGGTGGACCCCACATCATCATGCATCTCCCTCACGTGTCTTGTCATGTTACCTCGAAATGAAAACTTTTTACTGCATTTTTCAATAGGGCAGTCAAAAAGTGTACCCTCGTGTTGAAGAAGATGGCGAGCCAAGTGATCTTTCCTACGGTAACTAGAGTTGCAGTCTTCTACAGGACATGTAAAAGGCCTCTGTAGAATTATTTATAACTTACCCATTAAACTTTACTTTAGAGACGCTTAATTTTTTTTTATTAGTCATTAAAAAGTCAAAGGATGTTTAAAAGTCGTACAACACCATTCGCGTGATTGAAGATAACTTGATGGATCTTCTCAAGAGGTCTCCCTACATGATACTAATCCAATCAAGTTCTTGCATTTTGGAGTTCTCTTTATGGGATCCAATGCATCACGCAACATCACCATTTTTTCACAAAAGAATTAAAATGCCAACAGAACCTTAAAACCCTGCACAAGTGTGGATGCTATGAAAGACTAATAAAAAGCCTCATTTTAGTTTCCATAATGTTTTTGGAATATCAATTAATGACTTGAAAGTCACTTGAATAAGCCAGAGATTAAATTGAACACATAATGTTACAAATGTTACCTCAAATGAATGGCTTTGCATATGCTGCTTCAAATAAGCAGGTTTCCGAAATGAAACGCCACATTCCGCACATACATTCATCTTCCCCCCATCTTTTTTATCAACTTCTTTCTCCTTCATCTCATCCTAAATTATCACAATTATTTTAAAATTACATCCTCATAAATAAAACCAGTAATTATAATAATAAACAATACTCAAAAACTAAGTAAGCATTAGATTTCAACAATTCCTCCTCATTAACACAAAATCACATAATCTATGCCTCCATATATAATCAAATATGTAGACATTTCTTGGAAAACCAACGCATAAGGTTTCAGCAATTTAAATTACAATATGTTACGAGAAATATTATAATTATAACTTATAATTATAATAAATATAAATTAAATCATATTAAACATAAGGGTTAATTTAATTTAAACATAAGATGTTTATATTAAACATCTTTTCCTTAAAATCTACACACGCTGCCGTTGATATAATAACTACACAAACCTGACCTGATGATGAGATTGAATGTGAGCAGCGATGATAGTTTTCTTCGAACGAACGATACCACAAAAATCGCAAATATAACGTCTTATGTCTCTCTTAATCGGAATCTGACTCTTTGTTTCTATGATTTCTTTTTCCATTTTCAGAAATTGTGTTCCTTCAGTGGGTAGAATAGCTAGGGTTTTAAACCGTCAGACTATATGAGCAGGCCTGACTTAAGGCGTTAAGGCCCGGTTAGTTGGAAACATGAGCTAAAGTTGAAGTAGGGATATGTAGGCCTTGGGCCTGATTTTTTTAATTATTATAAACAAGTTTTTCACTTTCTTTTCTTCTAGTAATAATCTAGTATTTTATATTTATATGCTAGCATTTATACTTAGGGGCAGGATCAATGGGACATCTGACGTTCCCTTTTCATCCTACCACTTTATACTTATATATTTAATATATTTATACACTTATATTTATATTTATTCATATATTTACATTTAATATCAATTTATATAATTATATAATTACTATTACTATTACTAATATAACTAATAGACAAAATTTGTCTTATTAATTATGAATAGTACTATTTAATATTTCATTTTTCACCCACCCAACCCCTAACTTTGACTAAAATACAAATAGAACCCCCCATTTTATAACTATATTATAAAATATTATTTATCTCATCACTAACACTAAAAATATTGAATAATAACACTCACCACGCTACTACTGTGCTATTTTTTTTTGTCTCAAACGATAAAAAAGCAACTTTCATAAAAGGAACAACCCTTCAATGCTACCAAAAGATGTCGAAAAATATTCTTTTTTACAAAATAGATCAACTAACTTTTTAAAAAAAAAAAAAAAAAACCCGAACGCTAAAAGAAGCAACTTTCACAAAGGAACAACCCTTCAATGTTAGATGTCGATTTTTTTTTTTTTTTACAAAATAGATCAACACTTTTTTTAACTCGCATTCAAAACGGAGCCCCCGACGTGAAGCAAGGGCTCCACAACTAGTTATATTCATTTTAATACTTGTAACACCTCAAATCCGGTTTACCAAAAACGACAAATTTTTTTAATAGGACATCTGGACGTTCATCACACTTTCAGCACATATTCAACCCAAACCGTTTCGCCCTATTTGGTCCTGAATAAAATCAAAGTTGTTTAACACATTATTACACGACAAAACCCATGTTTAACATGTGACCAAGTTCCAAACGTTCAATTCGACACACTTCGACCCGTTAAACAACAAGTGGGTAATTATGACCCATTTACACAATCAATCGGGTTAAGACACAATAACCCAACCCGATATCAAGAGCATAATCCTGGAGATTTACCAAGTTCCAAACGTTCAATTTGACACACTTCGAACGACGTTTGATTTGTTCGCTCAATTAGAAAATATGAATTGAGTTTCGCCAAATGATTTTGAAAAACGAAGATGTAAGATTAAAGATGAAGGTTGATTTACGGTTTGAAAGACTGATGTAAGGTTGAAGATGATTCTTGCTTTGGGGTTTGAAAGACAGATGGAAACAATCGAAGATGTAAATTTTGTTTAAGGTTTGGAAAAGATTTTATGAACTGATAGTAGGTCGGCTACATTCGATCTGCATCAGAAACCGATTAATCTTGCTGTTAAACATTCAGGTATATGGAACTCGAGGACGAAACCTCTAGATTTTGAATTGTGTTTTAAAGAGAAAGTTATGGTTCTTTTGCTACATGAAATCGTGAATGAACGGAGAACGTATTGAGTTTGTAGAACCCTAATTTTTAGAGAGAGGATATGGTTGCATTATGTGTAATTTAAACTGATTCCTAATTTCCTCTTTAGTATTTTCACCTTATTTTTACTACTTTCACCTAAAAGTACTAAATTGCCCTTAATGATGCATTATACAAATTCTTGTTATAATTTAAATTAAGGATATAATTGGAAAAAATGCGTAAAAGGTGGTGGAAACATAAAATTTAAGGGTGAAAATATCACCTCCCTTCTTTTCAAATCAGGGGTATTTAGGTGATATAATTATTTGATTAGCTAATCAATATTATTTGTTAGCTAATGACTTGAATGGATGACTATGATTAATTTTTGGGAGTGAAATCGCTCTCAACTCAATTGTTTTTTACTTTACCCGAATGATACTGATGTATAAAATCGCGTCTATTATTTATAGTTGAAAAATACCGGTTTAATGATTTAAACACACTCACGGGCAGTGTAACCGATCGTGTAGCAGTATAGATTATTGTAAAATCCAAGTGTCGATTCAAGAACAGTCCAACGCAATTCAAGATTATAAACTAAATAAACTAAATGTGATTAACTAAACAAATAAAACAAAATAAAGGAAATAACAGATATCTGGTTGTGGTTATTTAACGATTAACCAATCAAGAAGAGTTTCAAATCTAAAGACAATGTTTTTGGTGTTTTATTTTAATAAAACGTTTTAAGGATGACGTAATCAAATGATGGGGAATATGTCCACCTAGGCTCTCTTCACAATGTTGGATGTTCTAAGTCAAAGTCCGATCAACAATCGCACAAATGCAACTCAACTGAACGGTTCACCAAGAGTTCTCTTTAGTGAACACAACAATCCAGATTACACAAGTGCAGGGTTCCCTGGCACTGTAGACCTTTAGACTGTGGCTAGCTAAATTAATTGATCTAAAGACTTAAGCCGTGTAACATCCCAGGTAATACGTTCCCCGTAGCATGATATTGTCCGCTTTGCCCGTAGGCGCACGGATTTTTCTTAGCGACCAAAGACGACGAACACTTTCCCAGGAGGTCACCCATCCTGGTAGTGCACTCGTCCGAGCACGCTTAACTGCAGAGTTCTCATGAGATCTGCTGCGCTTGTGGTCCCAAAACGCGTCATGTTAGGAAAGGTCTCCACACCCTTATAAGGCATGCTTCGTTCCCCTCTCCAACCGATGTGGGACGGATGTAACACGGATGTTACAATCCTCCCCCCTAATGGGACACAGCGTCCCCGCTGTGCACGTTTGGTCCGGGGCCTGGCTCTGATACCATCTGTAACATCCCAGGTAATACGTTCCCCGTAGCATGATATTGTCCGCTTTGCCCGTAGGCGCACGGATTTTTCTTGGCGACCAAAGACGACGAACACTTTCCCAGGAGGTCACCCATCCTGGTAGTGCACTCGTCCGAGCACGCTTAACTGCAGAGTTCTCATGAGATCTGCTGCGCTTGTGGTCCCAAAACGCGTCATGCTAGGAAAGGTCTCCACACCCTTATAAGGCATGCTTCGTTCCCCTCTCCAACCGATGTGGGACGGATGTAACACGGATGTTACAAGCCGTGACTCAGAGTTCTCTAAAATCAACAATTGTGCAAGCGAACGACTCCCAGTGCTCTAAGTTGGTGATGTGATTTGTATAGTGTCCATAGAGTGTATTGGTGTGTGTTTTATGGTTTATAACTAGTTGTGGAACTCATGCTCCGCTACAAAGTTGTTGTGATTATGATAGCGAATAGTTTCGTTACACACATATTTTTCACTAAAAATCTCAAATATTCAAGGTGTTGTGTTAACTGCCCGAACTGATTTTCTAGACTTTTGAGCAGAACTATTGCATAATAGTCGTAATATATTTGTTCTTTAACCGTAACTTTTCCAAATCTAAGAAGATTAAACTTAAGTTAAAAGGTTTTTAGACTTAAAAATAGAAAATGCGGTTGCTAAAAAAATTTAATCCTTGCTTAATCTACTTTTTTTAATTAAATTTAATTAATTTTTATACTTTTATATAACTTATACGGAGTATAATTTATAGTGGAATGTGATTTACCTGTCTGGATTCCCGATATCCGAGGTTTACAATTTACGTGGAAGTCAAGGTACTCATTCATTAGTATCGTTACCCCAAAAAAAAAAAAAAATTAAATAAAAAAATAAAAATAAAATTTAATTCAATTCAATAGCTATATAATACGGTACCTACTGAATGTCCCTATTCAAGGCATCAAAGAAGGTAATTAACAAACTTGAAACATTACGGTCATCCTTCTTTTGGGGCGAAATAGAGAACACTTGCAAAATTCATTGGTTAAAGTGGCGACGGATACTCAACCCGTTAGAACAAGGTGGTTTAGGGGTGCCAAGTCTCACTTCTCTAAACCTAATGTTGTGATATAAATGGAGGTGGCGCTTTGTGAAAAATAGAAACACAAGTTGGGCATGTTTGATAGAAGCAATACACGGTGAGAGTCAGGGTGCAAACATCCCTTGTAATCCTCACATCTCAGGCACTTGGGCTGCAATATCTCGTACCATTAATATGATTCACCAAAGCAACGCACTCCAAGCCCCTTTAATTCGACTCAACATCGGAGATGGCAAGTTGGCTAGTTTTTGGTTTCACCCATGGCATATACACCATTGTCAATCTCCTTTCCTCGACTTTTAACGCTTGATACAAATAATCAAGGTACGGTAGCCTCTCGGCTTATTAATAACTCTTGGATTTTTTTTTCATGGAGAAGGGAACCAAGATATGGCGTGGAAGTGGAAAAACTTAAAGCTCTTGACATAATCCTAAACAATGTTGTGCTTACTCAAGATCCAGATGATTGGTCATGGAATGGCAGCTCTTTTTCTGTCTCAGAAGCTCGGAAAATCATTGACAAAGTATATTGGGCTCCTTTTTCATTCCCTACAAGTTGGTGCAAACAAGTCCCCATAGGAATCAATGTTTTTATATGGCAACTAACTCGCAAGACTTGCTACTTAAGATAATCTCTTGGAAAGAAATGTCGTCTTAGAAGATCATGGTTGCTGTTTGTGCGATGTTTCCCAGTAAACTCAACAACACTTTTTTGTGCAGTGTCCAATTTCGCAACAAATCTGGGCTAATGTGGCCCAATGGGTCAATCTCTCTCTTTCCCGATTTGGACATCATTATATGGGCTTGGATTGATGGAGTTCATATACAAGAATATAAACGGTTAATCATGACGGTCATTATCTACTCTACACTTTGGAGTAGGAGATTACGGAACATCTACATTTTCAAGGACAATAAATTTCGTAAATGCCATGTGATGTATAACATTGTGGTTAAAGGCTTCAATTGGTTATTTGCGAGATTTTATAAGAAGAGATGTAATTGGAAAAAATGGTTGCAATCTCCTTTACTTTCATTGTAAATTCTTGTATATTCCTTGTAATTTTTAGCTTTGAGCTCTTTTTTAATAAAATTTCTTCTGTTGTTCTAAAAAAAATAGCTATATAATACAGAGTATAATTCATAGTTATTGAGATCGAGATTGATCACATATTCACAAATAAAGAATTGAGATTGAGAAGATCACAAATTCGCAAATAAAGAATAAAATGTATATTTTACTAATACGGAATATAATTCATAGTTATTGAGATTGTGATTAAGATAATGAAAATTGGGCCGAGCCCAAGTAAAGTCAAAATAAGTTAACAATTGAGTAATAAATTAAGAACCAACAGCAACAACAGATTTCAACCGAGTCATTTCGACAATGAAAAAAAAAAAACAAACCACATACAATTGTGGATTCACTAAAGGAGATATTTGCCCCTCTGTTATCGTAGGAGAACATCGTTGTAGGAAAAATTAACAACTAATTCACTAACAGATTATGTGGACAAACCCTAACTTTTAATCCAAATATTCAGTTGATTCTATAAAAAAAACGAACAAATAAATTAGGATAAATTGATGCATGAATCATACCTTACGGTTGAAACTGTGAAACCCTACTTTGTCACACACAAAAACAGGTGAAAATTAAAGTATCGACTGCGGTGGAGGAGATCAACTGTGATGGAGAAGAGATTGTGCGTGGTTCTGGAAAAAACAGGGATAATGCATGGAAGAGAGAAAGTGAACGGGTAACGATGAAAGAAACTGTAAGACTCTAGAGAGATCCATCGGTGGAAGGGATAAATATATGTTGGCGTGAAATGATGAAAATAGCCTTTAACCATTAAAGTAATGGAATGAATAGTAAAAGTGTGTTCTCTAATGATATATATATATATATATATATATATATATATATATATCATTTGTAAAAAGATAATATAATTTGTAAAAAGATCAGAATGTGACGACCCGTAAATTTCTGACTAAATTTAAACTTAATCTTTATATGATTTCGACACGATAAGCAAAGTCTGTAATGTTGAATCTAAAAAGTTTGAACTGTTTCATATATTATATGACCTTTGACTATTCCCGACGATTCAAGAACCTTTGATCTTAAACAGAAATGTAGATATAAATAATTATATATGATAGTTTAATTATATTAATGAACTATTATGTGTTTCAGTTATTATTAAAAAATAACTTAAAATAACTACAACTTGTATTTTAAATATATTGAGTATATTAATTATAAATGTTTCCGAACATAATTTGTCAATGATAACAAAGTACTAAATATATAACGTTATACTTTGAGTGTATTTGTTTACATATATAATTATCTACTGTATATTTAAGACATACTTATATATATATATATATATATATATATATATATATATATATATATATATATATATATATATATATATATATATATATATATATATATATATATATATATATATATATATATATATATATATATATATATAGTAGTTTAAAAATATGTATATATATATGATTTCTGTGCATAAATATTGATTTTATGTATATCGTAATAAATATTCAAAATGTGTTATTATAATATATTCATTAATTATTAGATATTTAATAAGATATAAATTCTACATATTAAATCTAATTACAAGTTAAAACATACAAGTTATACTAATAATCTTACTTTCATTATAAATGTTAATATTAATAATTTTATTATTAATATTATTATAGAAGAGTATAGGTTATTATGTTATTATTATTATTATCATTATCATTAATATTATTATAACTAATATTATTTTAGTATCACTAATAAGATTACTAATATCAAATTTAATTATCATTATTGTTAATATTATCATATTATTATTTTTATAAATAATAATATTATTATTAATAATATTATTATTTGTATTATTAATTACTAGTATTATTATGATAATTATTATTAGTAATATTAACAAGTATAATTATTATTAAGATATGTAATATTTAATAAATAGTTACATAAAAAAAACAAAATCATAATAAATAAATAAATAATAAAATGTATAAAGTATAAAGGCAGATATATGCGCAGATCCTATTTTTATCATCATTCTCTTTATTTTTTATTTTTTTTCCTTCTCCTGTTTCACTCGTGATCACCTATCCTAGTCTGGATCGATTATATTATATTTTTTTTTCTTTCTTTTCGACATCAATTATTCATTTGTATATCAGCCGCGAGTTGAAGAAAAACAGATACATTTTTATTTGATTTGATTTTATTTTTTTTCTTTTCTTTTCTTTGCTGCTCGTACTGTGACAACCCGGAAATTTCCAACCAAATTTAAACTTTAATCTTTATATGTTTCCGACACGATAAGCAATATTTGTTAAGTTAAATTTCAAGAATTTTAAACTATGTTCATGATGTGTGAAATCTAGTATATAAATTATCTCTGGAAATATGCCTGGTTAAAGATTACTACACACTTACGGGCAGTGTACCCGATCGTGTAATAGTATAAAAATGGTAATTCCAAGTATCGTTCCAAGGACAGTATTAACGTGAGAATTAAGTTTGAAACTAATAAAAGTAAACTAAGTTAAACTATGAAAATTGAAATTACGAGATAGTTTGTTTTGCGGCTATTTAACGATTAGCCAAATCAAGATAGCTTTAAAAGTAAAAGATAATATTTTTGGATTTTTAAGTTTAGATAAAAGAAATACAGACTCAACGGGAAAATAAAGATATTGGAATTCAATGGATAGAAGAATGTTCGCCTAGATCTCCTATTCGCAGTGTTGGATGATTTGTCATTAAGCACTAGTCCTATGAATCAATGCACGCAATTACAGAGTCGGTTTACCCAGAGTTCTCTTTTAGCAAACACATCAAACTAGGATTTATTGGCTTAGGGTTCCCTTTCACCAAAAACCATCTTTCATTTGTGACTTAGTAACTAGCTAATTATAAGATTAAGATTCAATTGGTTACGCGTTCGCTCCACACAATTCACCCCTATTTTGTTCAATTACGTTACTCGGTTTACCCCCTTGGTCCAGTAAGCACCCAATCGGTTAAGACAAATCAATTGGAAATTAGATCACTAAATTGAAACAGGGTTCCCTTTGTTCAAACAAGATTCACTAATCAACCTAGTAACAATAATTAACACCCACAAGAATGGTTCTTAATCAAAACTCATAATTATTATGCATCAATTAATAAAACATCAAAGTAACATCCAAACACTTGCAAATATTCAATCTAGACAAACATTAAGAGTTTAGCCTACAATCATGGCTAAAACCAAAATAACAATCAAAGAAATAGAGAAATTCATTGTTGATAACAAAAGAATAAACCTAATCAAAGATTGAATCCTGAAAGATAAACGAATCGAGACTTGTTTCCGGAATGATTGGTACCTTAGAATGACCTTGAAGATCTCCAAAAATCACCTAAGTTCGTCAAAAAGTGGCTGGAATTCGTCAAGATACGATAATGAAACATTAGGGTATTTTTCGGGCTTAAATATGAGAAAATCCTGAACCCGGGCTGAAAGTCGCGCGGCGCGCCAGATACCCCGCGCGGCGCGCCGTTTCACTGTGATCTGATCCTTGGTTTTTGAATATGCTCGACTTGTTTTTCTAGTTAATTGGCGCGGCGCGCCACCATTTGGAGCGGCGCTCCATGCTGAAAATGCTGAAACTAGCTGAAAAACTCAATATTAACACCAAAACTCGAATCGAATCAAACCTTTTCACTCGTTAACATCGAAAAACATCCAAAACCATCAAATAACCTCAAATTTAACCTCCTTGGACTTGGAAATCAAACTTTCACAACTTTAACCAAAATAACTCCAAATCGTATCCAAAAGGACCAAAATGTACCCGATATCGCTAAGGAAAACGCATACGAAATATGCGATATCAGTTCATACATTCATTCAACCTCGACCAAGTTCCAACGATTCACGAACCATTAAACGAATATGATTATATATGTATATGTGTATATATATTATAACTTGAAACGTAAACAAAATATTAGATTAAATACTTTATATGATTGTATCTGTTTCAAAATGTTTATCAATGGAATTAGAAGATAAGATCAAATGATTGAATTATCAGATATATTGAATTATGATTACAAGTCTCTGTTGAAAGGCCCACGTTGATTTGAGAAATCTTTCTATTTTAACAATATTCGGAAAATGGTAAAGTGATTTATAAATAAGAACAAATTGTCAATCATTAAGAACTAGACAAAGGATAGTGGAAGATTTAATCTCATAAAGACTCGATTGATCTATTTAGTTTCAAACGTACAAAAACGTTTTCAGTTTAAAAAGAACTTTATTATTAAAACGTATATAACTTTTATAAATATCTAGAACCACTTTTGACAACTCATTACTTAACTAGTATGATAAAGATAAAGATATTTATATTTTATTTTATTAAATATATATAACGATTTAAATTAATATTATATATATTTATACGCGTATTATACGTACATAGTTTTATACTTTTACTATACTTAAACTTTACCTTTACTTTATTTTTACTTTACTTTAACTTTAATAATTCACTTTAATAATTCATACTTTAATAATTCACTTTAATAATTCATACTTTAATAATTCACTTTAATAATTCACTTTAATAATTCATGCTTTAATAATTCACTTTAATAATTCAAAAATCTATTATAAATAGAATTCAATAGGTTTTATTATTTCATAGAAACTTGAAAATATTTTTCTCTAAACTCTCTCAATCGATTTACATATATATATTTACTCCGTATTATTTCAAGATATTATTAGTATACATAAAATATTACGACGGAGTGCTGTCCGAGTGATTTCAAAATTGTTTTTCGAGTGGGATAGGATTAAGTAAATTATGGGTTATAGCTATGGAGGTGATTGAGTATGGTTCATGGGTATGCTCGTGAGGTCAATATAGTGTTTATCATTTCCGTTGCGTCCACGTACCTTTCCTGCAATATTGAATCTCAATATTGATACGTGAGTACTCATAATTTAACTTTTACATACTAATAGTGTATCCTTGACTAGTGCTCGAGTATTTAGGATTATGCATGCTTGTACTTTTGATTTTGCCCTTAGACAGGTTAGGTTGAATCTTGAATTAGTTACACTTGCGGTTGAGATAAGGTATAAGATATGCATGTCCTTGGAAAGCTAGCGAAAAATTAAGAACTTTTCCTTTAGATATCGAATGGTTTCGATGAACGGATTAGAAGTTATAATCAATTGAATTTTCGATATTTTTATTAAAAATGATTATTATTATCGTCGTTTTTATCGTCGTTCTAGTTTTATCTTATTATTATCATTATTATTATCTTTATCAATAAAAGGGATTTATCATTAAAAATTGTTATTTTTTTATTACTATCGTTATTATCGTTAAAGTTATAATTAGTATTATTATTATTATCCAATTATTATTATTATTATTATTATTATTATTATTATTATTATTATTATTATTATTATTATTATTATTATTGGTATTATTATTATTATCATTATTAATATATATATATATATATATATATATATATATATATATATATATATATATATATATATATATATATATATATATATATCATTATTTAAAAATGGTTATTGTTATTGTTATTATTATTATTACTATATTATCATTAAGATAATTATTAGTATTATCGTTAATAATGTTATAGTAACTATCATTATTAATATTAGTGTAATTAAAACAAATATTTGTAACACCTAATTATTTTGATTACTATTATTATCATTATTATGAACACGATATAAAAGACGATTAAAAGCTATTAAACGAAACGATTAGGAAATAATGGGTAAGAGTATCATGATGAAATTAAAATATTATAAGATATTGATTTAGATAAAATTATCGTTCTTATTATTTTTATCATTACTATTATTATTAAAAGTATCGTTAGTATTAAAACTATCATTTTAACAAAAATTATCATTTTAATAGAAATGTCATTGTTACTATAAAATATCATTATTATTATTATTTTAAATGGAATTATTATTTTAAAGATAATATTAAAATTATCGTAAATATTAAAGTTATCATAATTAGAATCATCATTTTATCATAATGTTATCTAAGTAATTATAAATATTGATATTTTTATAATAATAATTATTATTACAAAATAATACAACTTTTACTTACTATCATTATAGATATTATTTTATCAAATAAATATGTGATACAAACATATTTTACTACGTGTAATAACTTACTTTAATAATACCTATCATATTATCTTTATGATATTAAATGAACCCTATAAATTTTATTACTTAATATATATAAAAGTATATTTTATTATATAAATTTAATATAAAATTTTATTTATTAATAAATAAATTATATTATTTACTCTAATAAATCTTTTAAAAATATTTAAAAATATAAAACGACGATATTTAAACTATATATTAATCATGTATAGATTTTTGGAAATTATTTTGAGTCAAATTTACTTTTGTTGACTTTTGCATATTAGTCTCGAGCATTAGGATTGTGGTACACTATGACTTGACCTAATTTGTTAGACAAATATTGACCAACACATAAATATATATAATTAATTTAGGTTCGTGAATTCGAGGCCAACCTTGCACTTGTTCAATGACGTTATATGTATTTTTACTACGAAATACAGTATGGTGAGTTTCATTTGCCTTTTTACCCTTTATATTTTTGGGACTGAGAATACATGCGCTTTTATAAATGTTTGACGAAATAGACACAAGTAATTGAAACTACATTCTATGGTTGAATTATCGAAATCGAATATGCCCCTTTTTATTAAAGTCTGGTAATCTAAGAATTAGGGAACAGACACCCTAATTGACGCGAATCCTAAAGATAGATCTATTGGGCCTAACAAACCCCATCCAAAGTACCGGATGCTTTAGTACTTCAAAATTTATATCATGTCCAAAGGAGGATCCCGGAATGATAGGGGATATTCTTATATGTATCTAGTTAATGTCGGTTACCAGGTGTTCACCATATGAATGATTATTTTTGTCTCTATGCATGTGACGTATATTTATGAGAACTGGAAATGAAATTCTTGTGGTCTATTAAAATGATGGAAATAAATGATTATGATAAACTAATGAACTCACCAACCTTTTAGTTGACACTTTAAAGCATGTTTATTCTCAGGTGTTAAATAAATCTTCCGCTGTGCATTTGCTCATTTTAAAGATATTACTTGGAGTCTTTCATAGCATATTTCGAAGAACGTTGCATTCGAGTCATTGAGTTCATCAAAGATTATTATTAAATCAATTTATAGTTGGATAGTAGATATTATGAAATGGTATGCATGCCTGTCAATTTTCGATGTAAAGAAAGATTGTCTTTTAAAAATGAATGCAATGTTTGTAAAATGTATCATATAGAGGTCAAATACCTCGCAATGTAATCAACTATTGTGAATCGTTTATAATGTATATGAACGGGTCCTTTCACGTACCTCTGTTCTAAATGGAATTTCCAAAAGCAAGAATCCTAATGAAATTTCAAAATCCATAATTACAGGAGTGTTAGGAATAATCAATTTGATCTATCTGTAAGTTTGCACACCCCAATTCTTCCTAATTATTTTTAATTTACGAGTCAAATGTTTGGAAATAAAATTCAACTGAAAGTATTCATCGAGAAATTCGTAATTTATTCGATGTTTTCAGTTAAATTATTGATTTATAAAGTTTATACAAAGGATTTGAAACATGATTCGTGTTATGATCTGTGTCTAAAACCCTTTTAAAAATCGAAAGCCAAATTTTTTTTTATGCTCGTCGTACAGCAGCTAAGTCTGCATATATATATATATATATATATATATATATATATATATATATATATATATATATATATATATATATATATATCTTCTTTTTCCTATTTTTCTAAAATCTACTAATTTAAATTCAATTATTACCAGATATTGTGATTCGTTTTCAAATTCCGTAACAGGTAACTAGATAAATTTTTGGGATGGTTGAATTGGGTGAATAAGAAGAGAGAATGGAACTAGAAAAGTAAACAGGTTAAATTATATAAGAATGTGGTTAATTCAGGAAAAACGGAATAGACTGGATGGTTAGGGTGTTGTGCGGGTGTGCAGGAGGTCGTGGGTTCAAGACCCAACTGAGACGTTATATTTTTTTTAAGGACTTCTTTTAAGGTAGCCTATTTTATTTATTGGTTATTATTATTATTATTATTATTATTATTATTATTATTATTATTATTATTATTATTATTATTATTATTATTATTATTATTATTATTATTATGAAGTATTAGTATTATTATGCTTGTTATCATTATTATTATTAATAACATTATTAGTATCTTTATAATTAAAAATTATCATTTTCATTTTGTTATTAGTATTATCATTATCATTATATTATGATTTTGATTACGATATTGGAAATGATTAACATTAGGAAGTATTAGGATGCATATGCTTACAGTTAAGATAATTAAGATATAATTGAGAATATATAAAAGTGGTATTATTAGATTTCCAATGTAATTATAAAGTCTAATGATTTAAAAATTATAATGTAATTCATGATTCGAACGAAAAATTATTATTATTAGCATTTTATCATTTTTAGAATTTTCATTAGAATTATTATCAATAAAGTTATTATCAAATGTATTTTTATTAAAATTATCATTTTCATTATTATTATCATTTTCATTATTATTATTATCATTTTAATTATTACAAGTATCAGTATTATTATTAAAATGACTATTAAATTATACAAAATCATATCTAATACATATAACTTAATTCTATCATTATATTATTAGTATTTAAGGTATATGAAATAAATACATTTAAGTTATCAATGGAACATAAAATTTATTAAAATAACAATTTCATCACTAATAATAAGATATTTGCTCGATCACAATTATGTGTAATAATATATATCCAAATGATATAGGTTCGTGAATCTGTGGCCAACCCTGCATTGTTCAATATCGTTATATGTATTTTTACTACAAAATACATTAGGTGAGTTTCATTTGCTTTTTTTACCCTTTATATTTTTGGACTGAGCATACATGTGAAATTTTTATAAATGTTTTACGAAATAGACACAAGTAATCGAAACTACATTATATGGTTGAATGATCGAAGCCGAATATGCCCCTTTTTGCTTGGTAGCCTAAGAATTAGGGAACATCACTAATTTTGAGAATTAGTGCACGCCTAATTGACGTGAATCCTAAAGATAGATCTATGGGCCCGACGAACCCCATCCAAGGTACCGGATGCTTTAGTACTTCGAATTCATTTTTATCATGTCCGAAGGATTTCCCGAAATGATAGGGGATATTCTTATATGCATCTTGTTAATGTCGGTTACCAGGTGTTCAATCAATATGAATGATTATTTTTGTCTCTATGCATGGGACGTATATTTATGAGAAATGAAAATCTTGTGGTCAATTAAAATGATGGAAATGATTATTTATGTTAAACTAATGAACTCACCAACCTTTTGGTTGACACTTTAAAGCATGTTTATTCTCAGGTATGAAAGAAGTCTTCCGCTGTGCAATTGTTCATTTTAAAGATATTACTTGGAGTCATTCATGACATATTTCAAAAGACGTTGCATTTGAGTCGTCGAGTTCATCAAGATTATTATTAAGTCAATTATAGTTAGATATATTATGAAATGGTACGCATGCCGTCAACTTTCGATGTAATGAAAGATTGTCTTTTCAAAAACGAATGCAATGTTTGTAAAATGTATCATATAGAGGTCAAGTACCTCGCGATGTAATCAACTGTTGTGAATCATTTATAATCGATATGGACTTCGTCCGGATGGATTAGGACGGGTCTCTACACAGAATACCCTTTTCGAATAGAATAATAGGGTGAATGGTAAAAATATAGTTTCCATTGATGTATATATATATATATATATATATATATATATATATATATATATATATATATATATATATATATATATATATATATATATATATACTACTCCAATATGTTAGTATTATACCTACATCTAAACCTATATAAAACACTCTCACTCTCATAAAATTTATCAGTTCTGGTAGTTGCCTCTAGCAGAGTACGTTACACCGACGCTATCGCCAGCGAACAACCACTATTTTCTTCCACACATTTTCGTCATCAACAACCTCCGTCCACCTCTCCTCTCTTATTCGGTCAAACAGTCACTGCCAGTCACTTTCTCCACCAAACAGTCGCTAGTCACCTTTTCACTCAGATCACTTGTGTATTTCTTAAAACTTTCGCTTTTTTCGGATGTGGTGATTGTTCACCCTTTCAAATAATTAAAACGCCATCTACTTTTAGAGTATTTGGTTATTGTTGGTTTTCGGATGCGAATACGGTGGTCATGACGGTTTTTGGCGTCGGGTGGGATTATGCGACTCTTGATGTTCTGTCAATGGCTACCAGCAATGCCAGTCAATGGGGGACTTTGTATCTGGCGTTGTTAGTATTGATTATTATGCATTTTTACAACCGCGGTGGCCTACCGAAATGTAAGACCCGTTTATTCGTACGATGTATATATGTAGAGCACGTACGACGTATAACGAATATATATATATATGTAAAGAACATATATATATATGTGTGTATCGAATAAGTGTATATATATATATATATATATATATATATATATATATATATATATATATATATATATATATATATATATATATATATATATATATATATATATATATATATATATGCATGTGTAAAGAGTGCGATAGTTGATCGAGGGTTGTTATACGTGTCATAAAGTGTATGTACGTTGCACGAATGAAGAGCTCGAAGCGGGTACGAGTCTTATTGTTCGACAAGTTAAAAACTGGACGAAAAACGCCCAAGGTCGCGGCGCGACCAAGGGAACCACGTCGCGGTAATGAACTCAAATCAAATTCAAACAGCATTCAAACAAGACCATCAGACCACGCTGTTGGTCGCGGCGCGAAGGAAGAGGTGTACCGACCCAACCCTCGTTAATCCAAAAACACGACATAATTTTTTTTCTTCTGAAACGGTGTATCTGGACGGTGTCCAGTTATCTGGACGGCGTCCAGCATTGAAAGACAGGACGGCGTCCAAGGACCTTGGACGGCATCCAAATGAACTAAAACTTTCTGACCCAGCGGCCCAACTTACCCGAGCGGAAAACCTGCTTCCCGACATTTTTAAACGAAACCGATTATCATAAAATATCCATATAAGTAAAACTAAGAGATTTCCAGATTCAAAACAAGTTTTACAACACCGGGCCTACAACGACCCGACTTACAAATTTCGTTCAAAAATAAAAGTTCCGACCACTTGAGTTTAATTTTCAAACGACACTAGAGCATGGTGTTTGGGGTTTAACTACCCAAATCTTGGCCGAACTTCCAAAAGCTAAACCCTCGAGAGCCACTGCTAGTCCAAACGAATACCTTTGCCCTTATTCGCGCCGGATCCTAAAAAGGTAAATAACAAGAGGATAAGCTAAAGCTTAGTGAATCCAATAATTATACACATAGATATATGTAAAGACCCGTCCTAATCCATAAGAACGAATACAATAACACATGATTACATTGCTAGGTATTTGACCTCTATATGATACATTTTACAAACATTGCATTCGTTTTAAAAGACAAACTTTCATTTCATCAAAAGTTGACAGGCATGCATACCTTTTCATAATATATCCAAACTATAAATGACTTAATAGTAATCTTGTTGAACTCAATGACTCGAATGCAACGTCTTTTGAAATATGTCATGAATGACTCCAAGTAATATCTCTAAATGAGCAAATGCACAGCGGAAGATTTCTTTCAAACCTGAGAATAAACATGCTTTCAAGTGTCAACCAAAAGGTTGGTGAGTTCATTAGTTTATCATAATCATTCATTTTCATCATTTTAATAGACCACAAGGTTTCATATATTTAATTGTACACGTAACCCGAGTACAAAATAATACGCGTAACCCGCGAATTAAAAATCATTCATATGGTGAACGCTTGATAACCGACTTAACTTTAATGCATAGAATATCCCCAAATAGAACCTCTTGTCTGTATAATAATAATAATCTCGAAGTACTAAAGCATCCGTACCCCGGATGGGACTTGTCGAGGTCCATAGAGCTATCTTTAGGATTCGCGTCAATTAGGGGCCATACCTGTTTCCTAATTATTAGGTTACCAAGCTAAAAAGGGGTGATATTCAATATTCATAATCCAGCCACAGAATGTAGTTTTTGATCACTTGTGTCTATTTCGTAAAACTTTAATAAAATCAGCTCATGTATTCTTAGTCCCAAAAATATATATAAAAAGAGAGTAATGAAACTCACAAAACTGTATTTCGTAGCAATAATGCATATGACGGCACTTGAACAAGTGCAAGGTTGGCCTCGGATTCACGAACCTATATTAAGTATATATATATATATATATATATATTTATATAATGATCAATATCTATCTAACAATTTAGGTCAAGTCATAGTGTACCACAATCCTAATGCTCGAGACTACTATGCAAAAGTTAACAAAAGTCAATTTGACCAAAATGACTTCCAAGTCGTTTTATATATTTAAATATTTTTAACAAATTTTATTAGAGTACATAATATAATTCATTTATTAATAAATAAAATTTTATATTAAACTGTATATAATAAAAATATAATTTTATATATCTTGAGTAATAAAATTTATAAAGTTCATTTAATATCATAAAAATAATATGATAGGTATTATTAATGTAATTATTTTACACGTAGAAAAATATCTTTGTATCACATATTTATTGGATAAAATAATTGCGATAATAATAATAGTAAGTAAAAGTTGTATTATTTTGTAATAATAATTATTATTATTCTACTAATAATAATAACAATATTTATATTTACGAAAAATGATATTAGAATAAAATGATAATTCTTATTAATAATAATAATGAAACTTTATATTAACAATGATAATCTTATTAAAATAATAATTTTTGTAAAAATGATAGTTTTAATATTAATAATACTTTTAATAATAGTAATGATAAAAATAATGAAAACAATATTCTTATCTAAATCAATACCTTTAAATTTTAATCTCATTATGATACATATACTCATTATTTCCTAATCAATTTTTAATAGCTTTTAATCGTCTTTTATATCGCGTTCATATTAATGATAATAATAGTAATCAAAATAATTAGGTGTTACTAATATTAGTTTTAATTATAATAATACTAATGATAATAAATATTATGATATTATTAATGATAATACTAATTATAACTTTAACAATAATAATGATAGTAATAATAATAAAAATAACAATTTTTAATGATAATACCTTTTATTGATAATGATAATAATAATAATAATAATAATAATAATAATAATAATAATAATAATAATAATAATAATAATAATAATAATAATAATAATAATTAGATAAAAAACTATAACGACGATAATAACGACGATAATAATAATCATTTTTAATAATAATACAAAAATTCAATTGACTATAACTTCTAATCCGTTCATTGAAACCATTCGATATCTAAATGAAAAGTTCTTAATTTTTCGCTAGCTTTCCAATGACATGCATATTTTATACCTTATCCCAACCGCATATGTAACTAATTTAGGATTCAACATATCCTATCTAACGACAATATCAAAAATACAAGCATGCATGATCCTATATACTCAAGCACTAGTCAGGGATACACTATTAATATATAAAAGTTAAGTTATGAGTGCTCACGTATCAATATCGAGATTCAATATTGCAGGAAAGGTATGTAGACGCAACAGAGATGATAAACACTAGGTTGACCTCACGAGTATACCCCTGATCCATACCCATAACCTCCATAGCTATAACCCATAATTTCCTTAGCCCTATCCCACTCGAAAAACTTGTCTTGAAATAATTTGCTCATGACCTTGTCGTAGTATTTTATGTATAATACTAATATTAATAATACTAATAATAATAATAATAATAATAATAATAAGATTTATAATAATTTTTAATAAATAAAAATAAATATTACGGAGTACATGTAATATCAGAGAGATAGAGAGTTGAGAATGATTTTAGCAACCAGTACGATCGAGCTTTTAAAAGGATTTGAGCTGCACCTAACCCCCCATGCAAGTGCATGGGGTTTGTGTGATAAAACCATGCGAGTGCATGGTGTCAAAAAACAGCTCATGTGTGTTTGTTTTACTCCACCGACAGTTTTTATTAATATTATATATATTATATTTAATTTATATAATTAATTATATATTATATTATATTTATAAGTATAGGTGACTTGTAATTTTAGTTCCAATAAATTGTACGTCGTCATTTGACTAATGTCTCGGTTTCGGTTTCTCGAACGTTAACTCGTACGCTGAGAAAACTAGCATTTTACGTTTAGTGACCCGTACCTTTAACAGAATATAGACTTAAATCATTAGTAAACTATATTACATGAAGTGTAGCTTATGCATTTGAGTGTTTTCGTCATTTGCTTCTATAAATCATCGTCTCGTTGTATATACATATTATCGAAACGTTTTATAACTAAATTAATATATATATATATATATATATATATATATATATATATATATATATATATATATATATATATATATATATATATATATATATATATATATTTTTTTTTTTTTTTTTTTTTTTTTCATTTCGAAATATAAATTTGGAATATTTATTTAACAATATAAATAATATATAGTTTTTCAAAACTAATGATATTCAAAACTTATATATTTTAAAATCGTTTAAATAATAAGAAATATTATTTCGTAACATTTGTATTTTAAAGTTTAAAATTGATATACTTCATTTATATACAAACGTTCACAAAGACATTTTAATAATCAAATTATTTTATATTCAAAATCATTTTATTACAAAGGTTAGAATAATAGAAGTTGTTATGTCATAAAAAGTCTATTATACCGAAAAACATTTTTGTTTAAGGAACACTATATATATACCTTTATAATATAAAGCTTAAATTCTGCTAATTCTATATAATCAATTTACCTTTATAAATAACAGATTACAATAATTCAGTTTTTGAAATCGTTTTCTTATGTTTGAAAATATGTCAGTCGAATATTATGAAATCCAGTTCTCCACTAACTTTTGTCTAACCTTCGTCAATTGACACATTTGTTCTTACATGTAAATTACTTTACTAAATATTCCGAATACCGTTAAAGAAAGGTTTCCTAAAGTGGACCTCTCAACAGAGACTCGTAATCATAATTCAATGTATCCAATAATTCAACCATTTAATATTATCTTCTAATTCCGCCGATAAACATATTGAAACAAATACGTTCATGTAAAGTATTATTCGTTTAATACTTTGTTAATATTTTTAAGTTATAATATATATACACATATACATTTATAATCATATCCGTTCATATAATGGTTCGTGAATCATTGGAATTTGGTCGAGGTTAAATGAATGTATGAACATAGTTTAAAATTCTTTGAGATTCAATCTTAACAACTTTGCTTATCATGTCGGAATAATGTAAAGATTAAAGTTTAAATTTGGTCGAAAATTTCCGGGTTGTCACTGTACCTACCCGTTAAAGAAATTTCGTCCCCGGAATTTGATAGAGGTCGTCATGGCCAACAATGAGAATGTTATTATGACGATTATAGAGTTTTATCATGTTTAAGAAGTATGGATAAAATAATTCGATTACTCGAAGCGTATGCGTGAAGTTATCGTAAGTGAATGAAATAAGATTATAGTGATTCGTCATATCTTTTGACGTCATCACAATTGATCTCCGAATTTAAAGAAAGTCTTTGTAATCTATATTGGAGTTGATTCTTCGGCGATTAAGGAAATTATGATCCTCTTCGAATTAATGCGATAATCCATCTTGATTTCTCTGTCGGATATTTTACTATAAATTCACCTCATTCGTTTCCTTACAACTCACACCTTCTATTCTTTCTCCCTCAACTCATATTTTAAAACATTCGTTAATATGCTTCATCCAGTTCTACCTCTTGATATATTCCTCACTTTCATATCTGTCATTCTTTTTTTTCATTTACCACCTGAAGAATCTATCTACTTCTACTATACTCTTGATTTTATAGTGTTTTTAGTTTTCCCGTGTCTTTACATTGCTATATGAATTGATATATACGGTTTGTAATTTGTTGGGTTTTATATCTTCCCTTGTATTTCAAAGTTCCCACTTCTGTCTCCTATCATCATTGTCATCCACAGTTAATGCTTCCTTCTATTTGCTGCGATTTATACTCCCATTTCTATTTCGGAGCTTCATTCTTTCGTTTCCTCTTCTTGCGATTAAGCACCACTTGTAATGGTCCAGAATTCACAGATATGAATTTCGGAATGAACATAGTTAATGTTCTAAAAAGAAAATTGTAATGGTACGATATTGATTTGTCAAATTACCAGAATACCTCGGAAAAAACCGAGTCATCAAGAAAATATTTTCTTGATATGTTTAGAGGTTAGGTAGAATGTAAGAGTTGTGTACAGGGCACATGATGACATTTTGGTCTGTGAATCATCACGTTCCATTAGAAACTCAGTATGACTTACTGTAATATAATCACGTTGATCAAGTGTCATTATATTATACTAACTCATGCCTCAGTTCCCAATACTACTTCTAAAACATTCATACTTTAAACTCGAAGGTTTCAGAATTTAGAAACTAAAATAGTTTCTTTTATGATATAACATAGATAGCGCAAAGAGGTAAATGATTTCGGATAACAATAGTTATGAAGATATCTTCAGAAATATCGAAGATATTTATAATGAAAGATACGATGATATCTTAGAATATTTAAGATCAGAGGATGATGAAGAATATTGTCCCCAAGGGTTTTAGAGTAAGGAGTAAGGTATTCGTTAATGACTTCAGCAGATACTGAATCATTTGGATTCATTAAAGGCAGGTTTAGTATTTGTGATTTGTCCACAGCCTCCTTCATACTTTGCTCAATCCGTTTTCCAGTTCCAAACCTTCTGTTTTTCTGAGCTTTGCCAATACACTATTCTTTATCATCAAACTTTTTACTGTTAAGGTCGTTTTTAGTTTTTGCTGCTTCATCAGCATTTCGAGAACTATTCCGCAGTTCGGGGTGTTTTTCATAAACTTCACATTCGAAGTATGTAAGTCCGTTATTTGTACACATATAACTGTTGGCGTAGACATGCTGCGAGCTTTCAAAATACTGATTGCTAATTCCCAATGATTGGTATGGAAATTCTCGTTACAAGATGCAGATGAATAAATGATGGGGTTTTGATAAATATAATGATTTTTCGGAAAAATCAAAGATCAGTGGAGTTGTTGGTAAGTTTATTGCTAATGTGGTGGAATATAAACGGTTCCCCAGTAACGATGGCGAAAGGGCAAATTATATATCGAGGTTATAATAAGATGTTTCAACTGAAAAGTTGAAGTTGACTTGCTGGAGTTGTGACAAAACTGGCTACTTTGAAAAGGAATCGCAAAGTTATTTTTGCTAATAAATGCCAAAAAATCTGACGCGGATACGTGTTTAAACTTTTACTTTAATTTCAAAAGTTTTTCAAGTACATAACTGTGGGTAACATGTGGTTGGATCATCATCTCGATTGTTCATTATTTGAAGTGTCCTAAGGAAGTTCGAAGGGTTTGAACACCGATTGTAATCGTTAATATACACATGATGTTCTAGCACTGTTTTGAAGTCAAAGTATAGCTTTGAAAGATGTAAGGATTTAAGAGTGATGATTTTGGTTATATTTCGAGTTGAATTCTGAGATTTCAAAATCAGAATATGTAATTAAATCTTTGAATGAGTATGGTTATTTTGATTTCTATAAAGAATGTATATTGTTGTGAAAGTAGGGAGTATAATATATAATTTGCTGAATCAGATTCGTAAAATGTAACATATTAATTGTGAATTTATATATCTCTCGGGTATTACCTACCCGTTAAAAAAAATTTCACAATTAATATTTTGTACAAAAGAATTTTTATTACAGTCTTTATGAAAATATATATGTGTATATTTTCTTTAGATGTAACATAGATTTAATGAGTTAATATTAAATTTGAAATGTCTCGTTCATATTGATTATAAACGTTTCATATTAATTGATTTCTTTGCGAGGTTTTTGACCTCTATATGAGACATTTTTCAAAGACCGCATTCGATTTTTAAAACAAACCATAACCTTTAAAATATTACGACGATTATCAAA
Source organism: Rutidosis leptorrhynchoides (assembly GCF_046630445.1). Lineage (NCBI taxonomy): Eukaryota > Viridiplantae > Streptophyta > Magnoliopsida > Asterales > Asteraceae > Rutidosis > Rutidosis leptorrhynchoides. The sequence goes on along the minus strand of NC_092335.1, from coordinate 400,182,119 downwards.
TAATGATAATCTAAAATATAGCATTTTCACACGACCATTACATAATGGTTTACAATCATATTACACAACAATATATGTCTTCGAATGCAGTTTTTAAACAATATTATACAAGCATGCTGACTCCAACTCTTGTCCATAAATTAGCATGCAACAGCGAAAGCTCTTAATAATCACCTGAGAATAAACATGCTTTAAACGTCAACAAAAATGTTGGTGAGTTATAGGTTTAACCTATATATCAAATTGTAATAATAGACCACAAGATTTCATCTTTCAATAACATGCAATCTGCATAAAAATCATTCATATGGTTGAAAACCTGGTAACCGACATTAACAAATGCATCTTGAATATCCCCATATATAATTATCGAAGTACTAAAGCAGTTCAAATTCTCTGACTGGGGCGTGTCAAAGCCCATAGATCTATCTTTAGGATTCGCGTCAATTGGTGACAATTATAATAAACACCAATTCTTAGGCTACCAAGTTCAACAAGGGCGATATCCGGTATAACGATTCAACATAGAATGTAGTTTCAATACTTGTGTCTATTTTGTAAATCATTTTCAAAACTGCATGTATTCTCATCCCAAAAATATTAGATAGTAAAAATGGACTATAACTCACTTTCACAGGTTTTTCCTTCGTCGGGAAAATAAGACTTGGACACGGGTCGATTCAAAAACCTATAACGAATATATACATATATATCAAAGTATGATCGAAATATATTCACAACATTTTTTATTACGTTTTAACGATTTAAGTTTGTTAAGTTAGCAGTCCAACGTTAGTAATCTACAACTAGTTGTCCACAGTTAGATGTACAGAAATAAATCAATATAAATTATCTCGAATCAATCCACGACCCAGTGTATACAAGTCTCAGGCTAGATCACAACTCAAAGTATATATATTATTTTGGAATCAACCTCAACCATGTATAGCTAACTCAAGCATTACTGCATATAGAGTGTCTATGGTTGTTCTCAAATAATATATATAGATGGGTCGATATGATATGTCAAAACATTGTATACGTGTATATGGTATCCCAAGATTACATAATATATGTTAGAATACATGTATAATACAATATAAGTTAGTTAAGTTATGATTTGTATAGATTTGTTACAAATTTCACGTAGCTACAACAAGCAAAATTATCCAATCTTGTTTTACCCATAACTTCTTCGTTTTAAATCCGTTTTGAGTGATTCAAGTTGCTATGGTTTCATAATGAACTGAAATTTATGAAACTAAACAGAAAAAGTATAAGTTTATAGTCAAAAATACAGGTTACAAGTCAATATTGTAAGAGGTAGTCATTTCAGTCGAAAGAACGACGTCTTGATGACCATTTTGAAAAACATACTTCCACTTTGAGTTTAACCATGATTTTTGGATATAGTTTCATGTTAATAATAAAAATTATTTTCCCAGAAGAACAACTTTTAAATCAAAGTTTATCATAGTTTTTAATTATCAAACCCAAAACAGCCCGCGGTTTTACTATGACGGCGTATGTCCGGTTTTACGGTGTTCATCGTGTTTCCAGGTTTTAAATCATTAAGTTAGCATATCATATAGATATAGAACATGTGTTTAGTTGATTTTAAAAGTCAATTTAGAAGGATTAACTTTATTTGCGAACAAGTTTAGAATTAACTAAACTATGTTCTAGTGATTACAAGTTTAAATCATCGAATAAGATAGTTATGTATATATGAATCGAATGATGTTATAAATATCATTACTACCTAAAGTTTGTAGGTAAACCTACTGGAAGTGATAAGAAATGATCTAGCTTCAAAGGATCTTGGATGGCTTGAAAGTTCTTGAAGTAGAATCATGACACGAAAACAAGTTCAAGTAAGATTTTTACTCGAATTAAGATAGTTTATAGTTATAGAAATTGAATCAAAGTTTGAATATGAGTATTACCTTGAATAAGAAAGATAACCTACTGTAAATAATAAAGGTTTCTCGATCTTAGATGATTACTTGAAATGGATTTGAAAGCTTGGAAGTAGACTTGCAAACTTGAACGTATTCTTGATTTTATGAAACTAGAACTTATAGAATTTATGAAGAACACTTAGAACTTGAAGATAGAACTTGAGAGAGATTAATTAGATGAAGAAAATTGAAGAATGAAAGTGTTTGTATGTGTATTTAGTCATTGGTATATGGATTAGATATAAAGGATGTGTAAGTTTGTTTTCTTGTAAATAATTCATGAATGATTTATAATACTTTTGTAATTTTGTGAGATATTTCATGCTAGTTGCCAAATGATGGTTCCCACACGTTTGATGACTCATTAAGGGCTACTAAGAGCTGATCATTGAATGTATATACCAATAGTATATACAATTAGAAGCTGGGTATTGTACGAGTACGAGTACCGAACGAAATACGAGTAGAATTCTTGATGAAAATGTATGAGAATGCAATTGTAACCAATTTTGTTAAGTACAAGTATTTTGATATGTATCTTGAAGTCTTCCAAAAGTATATTAATACATCTTAATAGACTACATATATATACATTTTAACTGAGTCGTTAAGTCATCGTTAGTCGTTACATGTAAGTGTTGTTTTGAAACCTTTAAGTTAACGATCTCATTTAATGTTGTTAACCCATTGTTTATTATATTATCATGATATTATGATGTATGAATATATCTTAATATGATTTATATACATTAAAATGTCGTTACAACGATAATCGTTACATATATGTCTCGTTTTGAAATTCTTAAGTTAGTAGTCTTGTTTTACATATGTATTTCATTGTTAACATACTTAATGATATATATAATTATCATTTTATCATGTTAAATAAAGTGTAACAATATCTTAATATGATACATATGTATTTAGTAAGACGTTGTTATAACGATAATCGTTATATATATCGTTTCGAGTTTCTTAACTTAGTAGTCTCATTATTATGTATATAACTCATTGTTAATATACCTAATGAGATACTTACTTATCATAATATCATGTTAACTATATATATATATATATATTTATATATATATCATCATATAGTTTTTACAAGTTTTAACGTTCGTGAATCGCCGGTCAATTGTCTACATGAAACATATTTCAATTAATCAAGTCTTAACAAGTTTGATTGCTTAACATGTTGGAAACATTCAATCATGCAAATATAGTTTTCATTTAATTTATATAATCATGGAAAAGTTCGGGTTACTACAGTACCTACCCGTTAAATAAATTTCGTCCCGAAATTTTTAAGCACTTGGAGGTGTTGACGCATCTTCTAGAAATAGGTGCGGGTATTTCAACTTCATTTAATCTTCACGCTCCCAGGTGAACTCGAGGTCCTCTACGAGCATTCCATCGAACCTTAACGATTGGTATTTTATTTTGTTTAAGTCTTTTAACCTCACGATCCATTATTTCGACGGGTTCTTCAATGAATTAAAGTTTTTCATTGATTTGGATTTCGTCTAAAGGAATGGTGAGACCTTCTTTAGCAAAATATTTCTTCAAATTCGAGACGTGGAAAGTATCATGTACGCCGGCGAGTTTTTGAGGTAATTCAAGTCGGTAAGCTACTGGTCCGACACGATCAATAATCTTAAATGGCCCAATGTACCTTGGATTTAGTTTCCCCCATTTACCAAATCGAACAACACCTTTCCAAGGTGAAACCTTAAGCATGACCATCTCTCCATAAAGTGCTTCAAACGGCACCATCTCAATACTTGAATGGTAACTATTGTAGGAAAATTCTGCTAACGGTAGATGTCGATCCCAACTGTTTCTGAAATCAATAACACATGCTCGTAGCATGTCTTTAAGGGTCTGTACTTTCACCTTGCCCATCAGTTTGTGGATGATAGGCAGTACTCACGTCTAGACGAGTTCCCAATGCTTGCTGAAATGTCTGCCAGAATCTTGAAAAAAATCTGCCATCCCTATCAGAGATAATAGAGACTGGTATTCCATGTCTGGAGACAACTTCCTTCAAGTATAAACGTGCCAATTTTTCCATTTTATCATCTTCTCGCATTGGTAGAAAGTGTGCTGATTTGGTGTGACGATCGACTATTACCCAAATAGTATCATAACCACTTGCAGTCCTTAGCAATTTAGTAATGAAATCTATGGTAATGTTTTTCCATTTCCATTCTGGGATTTCAGGTTGTTGAAGTAGACCTGATGGTTTTTGATGTTCAGCTTTGACCTTAGAACACGTCAAACATTCTCCTACATATCTAGCAATATCGGCTTTCGTACCTGGCCACCAAAAGTGTTTCTTGAGATCTTTGTACATCTTTCCCGCTCCGGGATGTATTGAGTATCCGAATGTGCTTCCTTAAGTACCATTTCTCTCACATCTCTAAACTTTGGTACCCAAATTCTTTCAGCCCTATACCGGGTTCCATCTGCCCGAATATTTAGATGTTTCTCCGATCCTTTGGGTATTTCATTCTTCAAATTTTCCTCTTTTAAAACTCCTTATTGCGCCTCCTTTATTTAAGTAGTAAGGTTAGTACGAATAATTATATTCATAGCTTTTACCCGCATAGGTTCTCTGTCCTTTCTACTCAATGCGTCGGCTACCACATTTGCCTTCCCCGGGTGGTAACGAATCTCAAAATCGTAATCATTTAACAATTCAATCCACCTACGCTGCCTCATGTTCAGTTGTTTCTGATTAAATATATGTTGCAGACTTTTGTGGTTGGTATATATAATACTTTTGACCCCATATAAGTAGTGCCTCCAAGTCTTTAATGCAAAAACAACATCACCTAATTCTAAATCGTGAGTCGTATAATTTTGCTCGTGAATCTTCAATTGTCTGGACGCATAGGCAATTACCTTCGTTCGTTGCATTAATACACAACCGAGGCCTTTCTTTGAGGCATCACAATATATCACAAAATCATCATTCCCTTCAGGCAATGACAAAATAGGTGCCGTAGTTAACTTTTTCTTCAACAATTGAAACGCTTTCTCCTGCTCATCCTTCCATTCAAATTTCTTTCCTTTATGCGTTAATGCAGTCAAGGGTTTTGCTATTTTGGAAAAATCTTAGATGAACCTTCTGTAGTAACTAGCCAGTCCTAAAAATTGACGTATATGCTTCGAGATTTTCGGGGTTTCCCACTTTTCAACGGTTTCAATCTTTGCCGGATCTACCTGAATACCTTCTTTGTTCACTATGTGACCGAGGATTTGAACTTCTTCCAACCAAAATGCACATTTTGAAAATTTTGCGTACATTTGTTCCTTCCTCAACAATTCTAGCACTTTTCTCAAATGTTCTTCGTGCTCTTGATCATTCTTTAAGTAAATGAGTATGTCATCGATGAAAACAATGACAAACTTGTTAAGATATGGCCCACAGCACTCGGTTCTTAAGGTCCATGAACATAGTTGGTGCGTTAGTCAATCCAAACGGCATAACCATAAACTCGTAATGACCGTAACGCGTTCTAAAAGCTGTCTTCGAAATATCATCCTCCTTCACCCTCATTTGATGATACCCGGAACGTAAATCGATCTTCGAATAAACTGACGAGCCTTGTAGTTGATCAAATAAGTCGTCGATTCTCGGTAGTGGATAACGGTTCTTGATGGTAAGTTTGTTCAACTCTCGGTAGTCGATACACAATCTGAATGTACCATCCTTCTTTTTGACAAACAAAACAGGAGCTCCCCATGGTGATGTACTTGGTCGAATGAAACCACGTTTTAACAGTTCTTGTAGTTGACTTTGTAATCCTTCATTTCGCTGGGTGTGAGTTTGTAAGGAGCACGAGCTGTTGGTGCAGCTCTCGGTACAAGATCTATTTGGAATTCAACGGATCGATGTGGGGGTAGTCCCGGTAATTTTTTCGGAAATACGTCGGGAAATTCTTTTGAGACGGGAACATCACTGATGTTCTTTTCTTCAGGTTTGACTTCTTCGATATGTGCTAGAATGATATAGCAACCTTTTCTTATTAGTTTTTGTGCCATCAAACTACTAATAAGATTTAACTTCGCGTTGTTCTTTTCTCCGTACACCATTAAAGGTTTTCCTTTTTCGCGCATAATGCAAATCGCATTTTTGTAATAAACGACCTCTGCTCTCACCTTTTTCAACCAGTCCATGCCAATTATTATGCCAAAACTCCCTAACTCGACTGGTATTAAGTCAATCTTAAACGTTTCGTCAACCAGTTTAATTTCTCTATCCCGACATACTTTATCTGCTGTAATTAGTTTACCGTTTGCTAATTCGAGTAAAAATTTATTATCCAAAGGCATTAATGGACAATTTAATTTGACACAAAAATCTCTACTCATATAGCTTCTATCCGCACCCGAATCAAATAAAACATAAGCAGATTTATCGTCAATAAGAAACGTACCCGTAACAAGCTCCGGGTCTTCCTGCGCTTCTGCCGAATTAATGTTGAAGACTCGTCCACGGCTTTGCCCATTATTATTCCCTTGATTAGGGCATGCTTTGCTATAATGGCCCGGCTTTCCACATCCGTAACAAATAATGGAATTATTTGTTCTGTTATTTTTATATGCCTTTGGTCCATAGACACCACACTTCGTTACACTATGTCCGGTCCTGTTACACTTGGTGTACACTACTACACAGAACTTATCTGGATGATACCCTACACACCTTAGACATTTATTGTTCTGATTGTTGTTGCCATTGTTGTTATTGATTTGGTTGTTGTTGCGATTGTTATTGTTGTTTGGACGGTTATTGTTGTTGTTGTTGTTGTTGTTGTTGCATTTTTTTTTGCGAAAAATGGGGCGATTGTAGTTGTGATTGCTGTGTTGGTTGTTGAAGTGATAGTTACTGTTGTTTTGTTGGTGACTCTTGTCACCGTTTTCTTCCCACTTCCTCTTGACTTGTTTCGTGTTGGCTTCTTCGACCGCCTGCTCTTTAATTCTTCCCTCAATCTGATGTATGAGTTTATGAGCCATTCGACTTGCCTTTTATATGGAGGCAGGCACGTGTGAACTCACATCTTCTTGAATTCTTTCTGGTAACCCTTTTACAAATGCATCGATTTTCTCTTCTTCATCTTCGAACGCTCCCGGACACAATAGGCACAACTCTGTGAATCATCGTTCGTACGTGGTAATATCAAATCCTTGTGTTTGTAACCCTCTAAGCTCTACCTTGAGCTTATTGACCTCGTTTCTGGGACGATACTGCGCATTCATCAATTGCTTGAATGCTGACCATGGTAGTGCGTAAGCAGCATCTTGTCCCACCTGTTCGAGGTAGGTATTCCACCATGTTAATGCAGTACCCGTGAAGGTATGCGTAGCGTACTTTACTTTATCTTCTTCAGCACATTTACTTATGGCAAACACCGATTCAACCTTCTCGGTCCACCGTTTTAATTCGATTGGTCCTTCGATTCCATCAAATTCCAAAGGTTTACAGGCAGTGAATTCTTTTAGGAGCATCCTACACGATTTCTGGTGGAATTAGTTCCACTGCTAGATCTGGAGTTATTGTTGTTATTTTGCATTGCGGCCTGCACTGCGGCTATGTTCGCAGAAAGAAAGGTACGGAATTCTTCTTCGCTCATATTCACGGTGTGTCGAGTAGTTGGTGCCATTTCCTTTAAAAATAGCCAAAAGAATTATGTTGATCATATAGAATATTAAGAGTAGTTAATAGTATTTCGTAGCATAATATGAACTTATTTATAAAAGATTTTTCTTCATATTAGCGTCTTATAAGTTTTAATTCGGGTACTACCTACCCGTTAAGTTCATACTTAGTAGCTAATATACCATTTAACTACTACAATTCTATATGAAAAACTGATCATAATATTTCGCGTTCAAACTTTTATACAATTTTTACAAACTTACAATACCGCTATTATACATATAGCATGAAATATAGTACACAATAACTTTGATACAAGGTAGTTGTGAAGACAATTCTAGTTAATACGCAAGTTATTCAGCAAAGGCAATAAAGACACGTAATTCATAAGTCTAGAAACAAGTCATGCATTCGGGTTTTACTAGTATTATTTTCCATCCTTGGTCTTGTGAAAAATAACCGTTGTGACCGTTGGCTAGGCAGCATGTACGTAACGTCGTCAAAAGGACGGGGGTTACGTAATTCCCAACAGCCTCGTAACAATCTAAAAACCTTGTTTCTTACCCCAACTACCGAATCCGTCACTTGTGGGAATGTTTTATTTAGTAGTTGCAATCCTATGTTCTTTTTCTCAATTTGATGAGAAGCGAACATTACTAACCCGTAGACATAACTGTAGTGACCCGAACTTTTCCATGTTTATATATATTAAATGAAATTGTTATTTACATGATTAAGTGTTTCCAACATGTTAAGCAATCAAACTTGTTAAGACTTGATTAATTTAAAAAGGTTTCATATAGACAATTGACCACCCAAGTTGACCAGTGATTCACGAACGTTAAAACTTGTAAAAACTATATGATGACATATATATGATTATATATATAGTTAACATGATATTATGATAGGTAAATATCTCATTAGGTATTTTAACAATGTGTTATATACATAAAATTGAGTTGATTGAATTAAGAAACTCGAAATGATATATATAACGATTATCGTTATAACAACGTATTACTAAACACATATGAATCATATTAAGATATTGATACACTATGTTTAATCATGATAAATGATAAGTAAACATGTCATTAAGTGTATTAACAATGAACTACATATGTAAAAACAAGACTACTAACTTAATGATTTCAAAACGAGACATATATGTAACGATTATCGTTGTAACAACATTTAACTGTATATATATATATATATATCATACTAAGATATATCAATTAATATATCATAATATCATGATAATGTAATAATTTAACATCTCTTTAGATATAATAAACAACGGGTTAACAATATTTAACAAGATCGTTAACCTAAAGGTTTCAAAACAACATTTACATGTAACGACTAACGATGACTTAACGACTCAGTTAAAATGTATATACATGTAGTGTTTTAATATGTATTCATACACTTTTGAAAGACTTCAAGACACTTATCAAAATACTCTACTTAACAAAAATTCTTACAATTACATCCTCGTTCAATTTCATCAACAATTCTACTAGTATGCACCCGTATTCGTACTCGTACAATACACAACTTTTAGATGTATGTACTATTGGTATATACACTCCAATGATCAGCTCTTAGCAGCCCATGTGAGTCACCTAACACATGTGGGAACCATCATTTGGCAACTAGCATGAAATATCTCATAAAATTACAAAAATATTAGTAATCATTCATGACTTATTTACATGTAAACAAAATTACACATCCTTTATATCTAATCCATATACCAATGATCAAAAACACCTACAAACACCTTAATTCTTCAATTTTCTTCATCTAATTGATCTCTCTCAAGTTCTATCTTCAAGTTCTAAGTGTTTTTCGTAAATTCTATAAGTTCTAGTTTCATAAAATCAAGAATACTTCCAAGTTTGCTAGCTTACTTCCAATCTTGTGAAGTGATCATCCAACCTCAAGAAATCTTTCTTATTTAAATTAAGATATCTTTATAATACAAGGTAATACTCATATTCAAAATTTTATTCAATTTCTATAACTATAACAATCTTATTTCGAGTGGAAATCTTACTTGAACTTGTTTTCGTGTCATGATTCTGCTTCAAGAACTTTCAAGCCATCCAAGGATCCTTTGAAGCTAGATCTATTTTTCTCATATCCAGTAGGTTTATCCACAAAACCTGAGGTAGTAATGATGTTCATAACATTATTCGATTCATATATATAAAACTACCTTATTCGAAGGTTTAAACTTGAAATCGCTAGAACATAGTTTAGTTAATTCTAAACTTGTTCGCAAACAAAAGTTAATCCTTCTAACTTGTCTTTTAAAATCAACTAAACACATGTTATATATCTATATGATATGCTAACTTAATGATTTAAAACCTGGAAACACGAAAAACACCGTAAAACCGGACATACGCCGTCGTAGTAACACCGCGGGCTGTTTTGGGTTTGATAATTAAAAACTATGATAAACTTTGATTTAAAAGTTGTTCTTCTGGGAAAATGATTTTTCTTATGAACATGAAACTATATCCAAAAATCATGGTTAAACTCAAAGTGGAAGTATGTTTTTCAAAATGGTCATCAAGACGTCGTTCTTTCAACTGAAATGACTACCTCTTACAAAAACAACTTGTAACTTATATTTATGACTATAAACCTATACTTTTTCTGTTTAGATTCATAAAATAGAGTTCAATATGAAACCATAGCAACTTTATTCACTCAAAACGGATTTAAAACGAAGAAGTTATGGGTAAAACAAGATTGGATATTTTTTGATTGTTGTAGCTACGGGAAATATTGTAACAATTCTATACAAATTATATCCTAGCTAACTTATATTGTATTATACATGTATTCTAATATATTATGTAATCTTGGGATACCATAGACACGTATGTAAATGTTTTGACATATCATATCGACCCATATATATATATTATTTGGAACAACCATAGACACTCTATATGCAGTAATGTTGGAGTTAGCTATACATGGTTGAGGTTGATTCCAAAAATATATATACTTTGAGTTGTGATCTAGCCCGAGACATGTATACACTGGGTCGTGGATTGGGTCAAGATAATATATATCAATTTATTTCTGTACATCTAACTATGGACAACTAGTTGTAGGTTACTAACGAGGACAGCTGACTGAAAATATTTAAAACATTAAAATGTATTAAAAATGTTGTAAATATATTTTGAACATACTTTGATATATATGTACATATTTGTTATAGGTTCATAAATCGACCAGTGGCCAAGTCTTACTTCCCGACGAAGTAAAAATCTGTGAAAGTGAGTTATAGTCCCACTTTTAAAATCTAATATTTTTGGGATGAGAATACATGCAGCTTTATAAATGTTTTACAAAATAGACACAAGTACATGAAACTACTTTCTATGGTTGAATGATCGAAGCCGAATATGCCCCTTTTGCTTGGTAGCCTAAGAATTAGGGAACATCACTAATTTTGAGAATTAGTGCACGCCTAATTAACGCGAATCCTAAAGATAGATCTATTAGGCCTAACGAACCCCATCCAAAGTACCGGATGCTTTAGTACTTCGAGTTTTATATCATGTCTGATGGATGTCCCGGAATGATGGGGATATTCTTATATGCATCTTGTTAATGTCGGTTACCAGGTGTTCACCATATGAATGATTTTTATCTCTATGTATGGGATGTATATTGAAATATGAAATTTTGTGGTCTATTATTACGATTTGATAAATATATAGGTTAAACCTATAACTCACCAACATTTTTGTTGACGTTTAAAGCATGTTTATTCTCAGGTGATTATTAAGAGCTTCCGCTGTTGCATGCTAATATATGGACAAGATTTAGAGTCAGCATGCTTGTATAATATTGTTTAAAACTGCATTCGAAATTTACTTTGTTGTAACATATTAATATTGTAAACCAGTATGTATTGGTAGTGTGTAAGTGTGATATTTTTTAGATTATCATTTCTGATAATCTAGGTGGTGTCCTTTTAACCTTGTCGATAAAATAAAGGTTATGGTTTGTTTTTAAAAATGAATGCAGTCTTTGAAAAACGTCTCATATAGAGGTCAAAACCTCGCAACGAAATCAATTAATATGGAACATTTATAATCAATATGAACGGGACATTTCAGTTGGTATCCGAGCGTTGGTCTTAGAGAACCAGAAATTTGCATTAGTGTGTCTTATCGAGTTTGTTAGGATACATTAGTAAGTCTGGACTTCGACCGTGTTTTCTTTAAAAACGATTGCTTAACACTTTTGTTGGAAACTATATGTAATTATTATGTGATATATTAACCTCTTAATATGTTTGATATTGTGTGATAGATGTCTACCACTAGTACAAATCCCATCGAATCACCTGATAATAATGAAGAGTCGAATATACTTTGGGAAGATTCACAAATTCCCGAAGAGGAATCAGAAGAGGAGGAACCGGAAGAGGAGGAACCGGAAGAAGAAGAGGTTCCGGAGGAAGAAATATTGATACCTACAGTAAATCGATTAAATAAAAGAAAATCCTCAACCAACGGACCAACGTTAAAAATGGTCAATGGTATTTCCGCCAAGGAAGCAAAATATTGGGAAGATTACCAATTTTCCGATGAATCGGATCCCGATGAGGATTCCGATGATATTATAGAAATTACCTAGACCCAATTTAATAAAGCAAAAGAAAATAATAAGGGAAAAGGTATAAAAATAGAGAAACCTGATTCCAACCCCGATGAACTTTATATGTATCGGCAACGTCCGTATTTCCTAAATTGCAACAATAACCCGGGAACCTCTAAACCACTAGGTTTTTCTAAACCATTGTGGAAAACGACGGCTCGTATTAGAGGAACACCATATATCCCTAGAAAATTAGGAAAACGAACCAAGTTCGAAGAAGAAGAAGAAACCAGTGATTCAGATTAAAGGGTTGTAATCATGTTGTGTATTATGTGTATTGTAGTGTGCATGTCCTTTTATGTTCTATGTAAAAATTGCTTGTATTGTTTGTTAATTATATTTTACGAATCTAATCCTTGTCTATTTTACAGTATAAAAACAAAATGGACGTTAAGGGTAGACAATCGAATATTTTAGAAGACCTACCAGAGGATATGTGTCACGACCCGGAAAATTTCGACTAATTTTAAACCAAACTCTCGATAAGATGTTATATTTTTGACACGATAAGAAAAATCTGTAACCTTGAGTCTCAAAATTTTTGAACTATTTTCGTACATTCATTTGACTTCGACCATTCCCGACGATTCACGAATAATTAATTGTAAATAGATATGTGTGTGTGTGTGTGTATATATATATAAATAATAATTGGAAATATAATTTGAAATATTATATGTTGTTGTTAAAAGTAATTATGTAAAATAAAAATATAATGTTATCATTTTATTATTAATATAAGTATTGATTTGACTTATTTTCCAATTTAAGTTATCTTAACATAGTCAAAAGTTAATAACAAAAACTCTCGAATTAAGAATCAAAGTTTTTGAATCTTGAATGATTTGAATACTTTCTTGTGTCTCTATTAAGATTAATCTTATGTCTTATTGTACATCGCATTACCAATCTTCATAGCCTCTATATATGAATGTGAGGTGTTTGGATTTGGAAGTTTTCATAAAGTTTGTTACGAAGTACTTCTTTATTGAATGTTTTCAAGACATGATCGCAAGGCGTTGCTAAATAATCTACTGATGGATTCGTTGTTGTCTTAATATTTTAGAAGAGTCCTCATTGTGATATTTTTATTGTCAACATAACAGTTTGCTTGGCTTATGTAGTGGGTTTTATTTAATTGTTATGTTCACATAAAAATATCGTTTATTAGTCTAGCTAATAATTGATGTGGGCAGATAGACAATTTCTTTTGCTCCTCCACACGTTTTTTTTTTTAACTTTTAATCCTCATATGAATATATAATTAATACTATTTTGTTTCGTGCAATAGAATATGAAACACTTTTTCTTTCCTAACACATCGATACATTGTATATGCATTGATATTATTAGTTGGGTTGCTATCATGAAAGCACATCAAATAAACAATTAATTACCATTTTTCCTTTTTACTAGTCGACACTCTCCACCAAATGACTTACTGTGCAAATAATTTTATAAGTACTGTTTTTTTTCAACTACTATCATATTCTATATAGAATTATAAATATAATATATCCACATACTGAATTTTGGAATCCACCATCAAACCTCTCTTTACTCTTTTATATATCAACACCTTACACCATCACTTGTGGCTATCTATCCAAACAAATCGACAACCATCAACCAAACCGCCACCACCTTCGATTTAGAAACAACACCCACCACCGCCAGTTTATGTACCACCCTCTTCTTTTGATCAAAACCGAATGCCACTACCCATCGTTGAACACTTTCTTCCACCCTCTGCCGCCACCCATCACCACAAGTCACTATCACCTCCTTCTCTCTATCCCTTGTCCGAAGACCAACCACAGTCACCACCATCCTTAAACTGCTACGCAGTTATACTTTTTATTTTCTGATTTTAAACATCACTACAACGAAGAGAGAATACTCGCAACCCCTCTTCTGTTTTCTTCTTTTATTGAAACACCATGATATTTAAACTGCTATCCACTTCTTCTAAATTCGCTGTAACTACTTCTGCTGCTACACTGCAATTGTTATGATTCTACTCTTCATGCAACAAGAAAACCCCACAACATTACGATACTAGTTACATGCTAACGTGTATGTCGTGCTTTTCAGTTGTAAAAGCCATTAGGAATTCGAATATACGGACCACAAATAATATTATAGATCAAAAGCTGCTAATGCGAGTATATTAATTCCTGGTGGCCAACAATTCATTAAACAAATAACATTACTTTTGATAAAGGGATCCATGATGATTATGTTTGATGATGACCGCGTGTTTTTCTGTATACTCTCCTAGTACCGATCGATTATTAACACATCAAAAACTCTTCATGTTACTAGACCAATTTGTTTAAAACCATGACTTGAGTCGTATTTTTTTTACTTTTCGAATTGGGCCATAAGGTTTTATTGTGCTGTAACCCAATAAGTAAAATGAAATGATGATCTCGAGCCCAATAAACGATTATGATGATGCGTGAGTAATTCGGTGATATGATGAAATAATGATGACACTTATGACGATGATTAGTTGGTGATGATTGATGATATGAGCTAATGAAGACTATGACTATGATGATGATGAATCGAAAATGAAATAATAAGAATGTTGATGGTGAATTTTTTTGATGAAGATGTTAACTGTTTTGTTTTGCACGTAATAAATAGTAATACACGCGAGCATTATAGAAACAAATTATTAGCTCAATGGTTCAGGGTGTAGTGTGTTAAACTAGAGGTCGCAGATGGAGGAATGGTTAAGGGTGTTATTGGAGAGCAAGAGGTCAAGGGTTCGAGTCATGGACATTTTTATTTTTAAAAGCTTATACTTTTAAGGTAGTAATTTATTATTATTATTATTATTTTCATTATTATTATTATTATTATTATTATTATTATTATTATTATTATTATTATTATTATTTTTATTATTAGTAGTAGTAGTAGTAGCATCATTAAAATTATTATTTCTATAAAAGTTATCATTTCTGTAAAAATTATCATTTTTAAAATTATTATTTTTAAAATTATTATTATTAACAAAAGTATTTTTTTATGATTATAAATATTATCGTTTTTATTATTACTATTTTATAACAAATAAACATTTTCTATATATATATATATATATATATATATATATATATATATATATATATATATATATATATATATATATATATACATATTATAAGATAATAATATTATTATGTATGAAAACATTAAAACATTGTAGTATATAACAAATAAAAATAAATATATTCAAATTAACATGTAATATAACTTAAAATTTAATTATTCGATTACAAGTATATGTGTTAATATATATGCTTGATATAGGTTCGTGAATCCGAGGTTAACCCTATACTTGTTAAATGACGTCATATGTATTTTTACTACAAAATACAGTATGGTGAGTTTCATTTGCTCCCTTTTTAATTACTTTTGCAATATATATTTTTGGGCTGAGAATACATGCGCTACTTTTATAAATGTTTACGAAATAGACACAAGTACTTAAAAATATATTCTACGTTGATTTGTACCACTGGCATATTTTCCTGTAGCTTGGTAACTACTATTTACATGGGTATTGTAAACGCGAATCCTGTTGATCGATCTATCGGGCTTGACAACCCCAGCCGGACTGGACGACCAGTATTCAACTGTTGCACAGTACTTCGTTTCGTTACTACACTTGGTACAGTGTAGGGAGATTTCATAATAAAGGGAATATGCGACGTTGATTAAAAGTTAAGTATGGTTACCAAGTGCTCAACCACTTAGAATGCTTTACATACACTTGCGAGTGTATTATGTTTATGATTATGAAATCTTGTGGTCTATTAATATATTGAAAAGATTGTTATGATAAACCTATGAACTCACCATCCTTTTGGTTGACACTTTTAAACATGTTTATTCTCAGGTACGAATTAAGTCTTCCGCTGTGCATTTGTTCATTTTAAGGACATTACTTGGAGTCGATCATCGCAATGGGACCAAATGTTGATGACTTCGTCCAGGTGGATAAGGACGGGTCGTTACAGGTGGTATCAGAGTGTTGGTACTAGCGAACCAGGTCTTGCATTAGTGTGTCTAACTGATAGTTGTTAGGATGCATTAGCGAGTCTGGACTTCGACCTTAGCTGCATATTATAAGTATTGTATATCATTTCTAGTGGAAAATTTCCTGCTAATCATTCATAAGTCTAGACACGCCTTACTGCCTTTATTGCATAGATAGTGTATAGACAAATTTATATCTTAGCGTATCTATTACGGTAAACTTTGCCTGATATCTTCCGTAAATTTCTCCGTAATTTAAGGGATCCTGGAACTATATATATCTAGGCATATTATGCATTGAGAATACCATCCAACTATCATTTGCTGTCACTAAGCTTTTCATACCAAAAATCTTTTCTGTGATCGCGTACGATGGCCTCTACGAATCGACCAAGTTCTTCTGACTCCGAAGACAGCGTGACGGGAGCACACCAACCGATCAACTACCGTGATTTCTTTAGAAAGTGGGGATGGGTTCGCGAAATACTTACCCTATGGAGAAATGAAGAAGGTACTCCATATTACGAGCCGAACTTACCACCTAACGTCGGAGTGCTCCACCCGCTCACCGGCGAACCTGTTCGCAACACCATTTATACCCTTTTTGCAAGAATTTTCCGTCTTGAGGCTACCATTAACGGAACTAGAGAAGATATCCGACCTCTACCTCACACTAATAACCAACCAGGGTTAGTAGAAGAAGTTAAAGAACTCCGAGCTCGAGTGTTAACTTTAGAGAGCACGGTGCACAATTTGCAAGCACTAGCAGTATCATCAACACCAGTAACATCACCAGCCTCAGCACTAACATCACTAGTACCACCAACAACAACATCTGCATCACCAGCTTCGACATTTCATTCTGTACCTCGAGTATAATCATCGTTCTATATGACATTCTACATCATTTATCTTAGTTCGACATAGTGATTATGTAACCTCTAATGTTTTAGAGATTATATATTCTTGTTCTAACGGTAAATTAGATGAGTTAATATCATATTAACTCATTAAATCCATGATTGCATCTAAAGAAAATATATATGTATATATGTTTTTATAAAGATTGTAATTAAAAATTCTTTCGTACAAAGTGTTAATTGTGAAAATATTTTAACGGGTAGGTAATACCCGAGGAATATTCAGATTTCGCATTAATAAGTTACAATGTACATTCTTCGAAGCTGATTCAACAGTCGTTTACTATCCTACTTACATCCACTGATATACAAATCCGTTCACCACAGAATAACCATTTTCATTCAATTTTATATTTGGATTTTGATCTATCAGAATCCAACAAGTGGCATAATGAAGAAAACACTGGACAAAATAAAACTTGTTAGAAACAAACAAATTAACTACGAGAAAAATGTTGTTAAGAATCCACACTAACTTTTCCTAGCTAATTGTTCCTAGCTAACTGATTACATTTTATTTATTGTAATTTATTTATTGCAATTTACATTCTCACAATTTTACTTATCGTCATTTAATTTCTGTTATTTACTTTACGCACTTTATTTATCGTCATTTAATTTCTGTTATTTATTTTTACGCACTTTAAATATCGGGACACGTAAACAAGGTTTTGACATATCATATCGACGCATCTATATATATTATTTGGAATAACCATGGACACTCTATATGCAGTAATGCGGGAGTTAGCTATACAGGGATGAGGTTGATTCTACAATAATATATATAGTTTGAGTTGTGATCGAGTCTGAGACGTATACGGGTCACGAAACGTATTAATTAATTCGAATATTATATATTAAACTATATATGAATTATTGGACTGTTAACTGTGGACTATCGACTGTAGACTAATGACATTGGACAATTAAAATGAATTAAAATATTGATTATAACATATGAAATTAAACATTTCTTCAAGTTTGCCACTTGATTTCATCTTAAACCTCATTTGAATCTTGACGATTCCAATCCATGATCAAATCTTTCATGATTCTTGAAAACACCTCGATCGAGAGGATGAACCAACCGCACTTCATTTACGGAAGAAAAGATTTATGCATATAGTTATGCACCTGAACTCGGAAACTGAGTAAACGTTTAACACGTATCTGTGCTAGCTCCTTTGGCATTGTTATTACCGAAAGTAACTTGCAATCCATTTTCAAAGTAGCCAATTTTGTCACAGCTCCAGCAAGTCAACTTCAACTTTCATTCGGGGTTGCCTTATTATAACTTTGATATATATGCGTGCTCATTTATTGTTACCGGGAAACCATTTATATTCCACCATATTACCATCAGCGTTTAATTATCTAAAAGCACAATTTTCCTGAAAACACCTCGGATTGATAACCGATGATTCAAATATGGCTGCATTAAATGTAGAGGAAACAGTAAAATTGTAGATGGCCTAAATGGCCAAGAGGTTGATGATAAAGAGTGGAGTGTTAGGGAACGCTCGATAGAAAATTTGGTACTGAAAAACGGATTGAGCTAACCATGAAGGAGACCATGGACAAATACAAGGACCAAACCCTATATTCATGAATCCAGGTAATTCTGAATCCGATGAAATCTTTAGATATTATCCTACTCCGAAGTCATGTTAAAACCTTGCGGAAAATTTTTCTTCATAAACCTTCGAACTTACAAAATTCCAAAATATCATCATAAATATCTCTGATATTTCTGAAGATATTTTCCTAAATATTCTCGTCTGAAATTATATACCTCTTCGTGCTATCTGTATTCCATTATATTGGAAACTTCTGCAAAATTTAAGAATAAACTATGAATGAATAGTGGAGAAGTGTTGGGAATTGAAGCATGGGTTAGTATAATATAATGACACTTGGCCAAAGTGATTATATTATAGTAAGTCATGCAGAGTTTCTAATGAAATGTGATGATGGTTCACAGTAGATTATACCATCATCATGTGTCATGTTACATAACTCTTTCATTCTACATAACCTCCGAACATATCAAGAAGAATATATTCTTGATAGTTCTATCTTCAGTAATTTTGATAAATTTGAAAATCAAATCGTGCTATCACGTTCCTTCCTGCTTAGAACATGATAATCATTCGAAATTCTATATCTACGAATTCTGGACCGTTATTCGCTTGACTTGAAGTCGGAAAGAGAAAACAAAAGCATAGAGCTTCGAAATATAAGGGAGAACATAAAGCCCGATAACAATGCATAAATTACAAACCGTGTATATCAATGCGTATAGCAACATAAAGACACGGGAGAATTAAAAACACTATAACACCAAGATAATCGTAGAAGTAAACAGATTCCTCTGGTGGTAAATGAAAGAGAAGAATGACAGAGGTGATAGTCAGGATAAGGACAAGGATTAGAACCGGATTAGGCATCCTCACAATCTTTTGGAAGTATGAAGTGAGGAAGAAAATAGAGAAGTGGTAAAAATAATGGGATGGAAGAGATTAATTTATAGCGAAATATCAGACATAGTAATCAAGGCAGATTACCGCATTTAACTAAAGAGGATCCTAATTTCCTTAATTACCAAAGAATCAAATCTTATATAGATTACGAAGATTTTCTTTAAATCCCTAGAATTCCGAAATTTAACATTGACTATGTCAAAAGTCAAGACGAATCTTATTTTCCTCATCTCACTATTTTGTGATAGCTTCACTCGTATGCTTCGAGTAATCGAATCGTTTCATCTATATTACTCCATGTTGATAAAATTCTATTTATCAATTTTTATTCGTCATAAAAACATTTTTATTGATAGCCATGACGACCTCGATCAAATTTCGGGACGAAATTTCTTTAACTGGTAGGTACTGTCACGACCCGGAAAATTTCGACTAATTTTAAACCAAACTCTCGATACGATGTTATATTTTTGACACGATAAGAAAAATCTGTAACCTTGAGTCTCAAAATTTTTGAACTATTTTCATACATTCATTTAACTTCGACCATTCCCGACGATTCATGAATAATTAATTGTAAATAGATATGTGTGTGTGTATATATATATATATATAAATAATAATTGGAAATATAATTTGAAATATTATATATTGTTGTTAAAAGTAATTATGTAAAATAAAAATATAATGTTATCATTTTATTATTAATATAAGTATTGATTTGACTTATTTTCCAATTTAAGTTATCTTAACATAGTCAAAAGTTAATAACAAAAACTCACGAATTAAGAATCAAAGTTTTTGAATCTTGAATGATTTGAATACTTTCTTGTGTCTCTATTAAGATTAATCTTATGTCTTATTGTACATCGCATTACCAATCTTCATAGCCTCTATATATGAATGTGATGTGTTTGGATTTGGAAGTTTTCATAAAGTTTGTTATGAAGTACTTATTTATTGAATGTTTTCAAGACATGATCGCAAGGCGTTGCTAAATAATCTACCGATGGATTCGTTGTTGTCTTAATATTTTAGAAGAGTCCTCGTTGTGATATTTTTATTGTCAACATAACAGTTTGCTTAGCTTATGTAGTGGGTTTTATTTAATTGTTATGTTCACATAAAAATATCGTTTATTAGTCTAGCTAATAATTGATGTGGGCAGATAGACAATTTCTTTTGCTCCTCCACACGTTTTTTTTTTAACTTTTAATCCTCATTTGAATATATAATTAATACTATTTTGTTTCTTGCAATAGAATATGAAACACTTTTTCTTTCCTAACACATCGATACATTGTATATGCATTGATATTATTAGTTGGGGTTGCTATCATGAAAGCACATCAAATAAACAATTAATTACCATTTTTCCTTTTTACTAGTCGACACTCTCCACCAAATGACTTACTGTGCAAATAATTTTATAAGTACTATTTTTGTTCAACTACTATCATATTCTATATAGAATTATAAATATAATATATCCACATACTGAATTTTGGAATCCACCATCAAACCTCTCTTTACTCTTTTATATATCAACACCTTACACCATCACTTGTGGCTATCTATCCAAACAAATCGACAACCATCAACCAAACCACCACCACCTTCGATTTAGAAACAACAGCCACCACCGCCAGTTTATGTACCACCCTCTTCTTTTGATCAAAACCGAACGCCACTACCCATCGTTGAACACTTTCTTCCACCCTCTGCCGCCACCCATCACCACAAGTCACCATCACCTCCTTCTCTCTATCCCTTGTCCGAAGACCAACCACAGTCACCACCATCCTTAAACTGCTACGCAGTTATACTTTTTATTTTCTGATTTTAAACATCACTACAACGAAGAGAGAATACTCGTAACCCCTCTTCTATTTTATGCTTTTATTGAAACACCATGATATTTAAACTGCTATCTACTTCTTCTAAATTCGCTGTAACTACTTCTGCTGCTACACTGCAATTGTTATGATTCTACTCTTCATGCAACAAGAAAACCCCACAACATTACGATACTAGTTACATGCTAACGCGTATGTCATGCTTTTCAGTTGTAAAAGCCATTAGGAATTCGAATATATGGACCATAAATATTATTATAGATCAAAAGCTGCTAATGCGAGTATATTAATTCCTGGTGGCCGACAATTCATTAAACAAATAACATTACTTTTGATAAAGGGATCCATGATGATTATGTTTGATGATGACCGCGTGTTTTTTTGTATACTCTCCTAGTACCGATCGATTATTAACACATCAAAAACTCTTCATGTTACTAGACCAATTTGTTTAAAACCATGACTTAGGTCGTATTTTTTTTACTTTTCGAATTGGGCCATAAGGTTTTATTGTGCTGTGACCCAATAAGTAAAATGAAATGATGATCTTGAGCCCAATAAACGATTATGATGATGCGTGGGTAATTCGGTGATATGATGAAATAATGATGACTCTTATGACGATGATTAGTTGGTGATGATTGATGATATAAGCTAATGAAGACTATGACTATGATGATGATGAATCGAAAATGAAATAATAAGAATGTTGATGGTGAATTTTTTTGATGAAGATGTTAACTGTTTTGTTTTGCACGTAATAAATAGTAATACACGCGAGCATTTACAGAAACAAATTATTAGCTCAATGGTTCAGGGTGTAGTGTGTTAAACTAGAGGTCGCAGATGGAGGAATGGTTAAGGGTGTTATTGGAGATCAAGAGGTCAAGGGTTCGAGTCATGGACATTTTTATTTTTAAAAGCTTATACTCTTGAGGTAGTAATTTATTATTATTATTATTTTCATTATTATTATTATTATTATTATTATTATTATTATTATTATTATTATTATTATTATTATTATTATTATTATTATTATTATTATTATTATTATTATTATTATTATTATTATTATTATTATTATTATTATTATTATTATTATTATTATTATTAGTAGTAGTAGTAGTAGTAGTAGTAGTAGTAGTAGTAGTAGCATCATTAAAATTATTATTTCTATAAAAGTTATCATTTCTGTAAAAATTATTGTTTTTAAAATTATTATTATTAACAAAAGTATTTTTTTATGATTATAAATATTATCGTTTTTATTATTACTATTTTATAACAAATAAACATTTTCTATAAATATATATATATATATATATATATATATATTATAAGATAATAATATAATTATGTATGAAAACATTAATACATTGTAGTATATAACAAATAAAAATAAATATATTCAAATTAACATGTAATATAACTTAAAATTCAATTATTCGATTACAAGTATATGTTTTAATATATATGCTTGATATAGGTTCGTGAATCCGAGGTTAACCATATACTTGTTAAATGACATCATATGTATTTTTACTACAAAATACAGTATGGTGAGTTTCATTTGCTCCCTTTTTAATTACTTTTGCAATATATATTTTTGGGCTGAGAATACATGCGCTACTTTTATAAATGTTTACGAAATAGACACAAGTACTTAAAAATATATTCTACGTTGAGTTGTACCACTGGCATATTTCCCTGTAGCTTGGTAACTACTATTTACATGGGTATTGTAAACGAGAATCCTGTTGATAGATCTATTGGGCTTGACAACCCCAACCGGACTGGACGACCAGTATTCAACGGTTGCACAGTACTTCGTTTCGTTACTACACTTGGTACAGTGTAGGGAGATTTCATAATAAAGGGAATATGCGACGTTGATTAAAAGTTAAGTATGGTTACCAAGTGCTCAACCACTTAGAATGCTTTACATACACTTGCGAGTGTATTATGTTTATGATTATGAAATCTTGTGGTATATTAATATATTGAAAAGATTGTTATGATAAACCTATGAACTCACCAACCTTTTGGTTGACACTTTTAAGCATGTTTATTCTCAGGTACGAATTAAGTCTTCCGCTGTGCATTTGGTCATTTTAAGGACATTACTTGGAGTCGATCATCGTAATGGGACCAAATGTTGATGACTTCGTCCAGGTGGATAAGGACGGGTCGTTACAATATGATTGAGGAAATCTTGTCTAGAGTCGGTCAGAATTCATCAGCACATTTAGTTATGGCAAAATTAACTTGTCAAACATTTGAAAGACTTTCCAGAAATGCCTTAGTTTATAAAAGGCTTTCCTTTGATAGGTGGGGTATATCACATTGGGGAGACCATAAGTTACACCGTGTTTTCTTTAAAGCGTTAAATGCGGGGAACCCAAATGCAATTTTACGCTACGGGTTAAGAACCTATTTTGACTCAACATATCCCAACATAGGATTTCGTGAGTTAGAAAGAGCTTCTAACATGCAACATAAAGAAGCATGTTATGCTTACGGGTTAATAATGTTCGCTTCTCATCAAATTGAGAAAAAGAACATTGGGTTGCAACTTTTAAATAAAACATTCCCACAAGTGATGGACTCGGTAGTTGAGATGAGAAACAAGGTTTTTAGATTGTTATGGGGCTGTTGGGCATTACGAAACCCTCGTCCTTTTGACGATATTACAACATGCTGCTTAGCCAATGGTCATAACGGTTACTTTCCACAAAACCAAGGATGGGAAGTCGTCTTAGTAAAACCAGAATGCATGACTTGTTTCTGGACTTATGAATTACGTGTCTTTATTTCTTTTGCTGAACAACTTGCGTATTAACTAGAATTGCCTTTATAGCTGCCGAGTAGCAATGTTATTATGTGTTATATTTCATCCTATCTGTATAATAGCGGTATTGTAAGTTTGTAATATTTTGTATAAAGTTTGAACGCGAAATTTTATTTTAATAAGTTTTTCATATAGAAGCGTAGTAGTTAAGTTGTATAGTAGCTAGTAAGTATGAACTTAACGGGTAGGTACTACCCGAATTAAAACTATAAAATGCTAATATGAAGAAAAAGCTTTTATAAATAAGTTCATATTATGCTACGAAATACTATTGACTACTCTTAAATTCTATATGATTAACTCAATTCTTTTGGCTATTTTTGAAGGAAATGGCACCGGCAACTCGTCAGAATTTGAACATGAGTGAGAAAGACTTCCGTGTTTTCCTGGAAGCAAACATAGCCGCAGTACAGGCTGCGATGCAAAATAACAATAACTCTGGATCTAACAGTGGAACTAATTCCACAAGAAATCGTGTAGGATGCTCCTACAAAGAATTCACTGCCTGCAAACCTTTGGAATTTGATGGAACCGAAGGGCCAATTGGATTGAAACGGTGGACTGAGAAGGTCGAATCGGTGTTTGCCATAAGTAAGTGTACTGAAGAGGATAAAGTTAAGTACGCTACGCATACCTTCACAGGTACGGCGTTAACATGGTGGAATACCTATCTTGAGCAGGTATGACAAGATGCTGCTTACGCACTACCATGGTCAGCATTCAAGCAATTGATGAACGAGCAGTACCGTCCTAGAAATGAGGTTAATAAGCTCAAGGCAGAGCTTAGAGAGTTACGAACACAAGGGTTCAACATTACCACGTATGAACGACGATTCACAGAGTTGTGCCTATTGTGTCCAGGAACGTTCGAAGATGAAGAAGAGAAGATCGACGCGTTTGTAAAAGGGTTACCAGTAAGGATTCAAGAAGATGTGAGTTCACCCGAGCCCGCTTCCATACAGAATGCAAGTCGAATGGCTCATAAACTCATAAATCAGATCAAGGGGAGAATTAAAGAACAAGCAGCCGAAGAAGCTAACATGAAACAACTCAAGAGAAAGTGGGAGGAAAACAGTGACAAGAGTCACCAGTACAACAACGACAACAACAATTACAACCACAATCGCAACAACTATCTCAACAACCGCAACATAAATTGCAAAAACAACAATCGCAATCCCAACAACAACTACAACAAATGTCCCAACAACAACAATTACAATAATCATCCCAACAACAATAATAATAGCAACAACAACAATAATCAGAAATAGCAATGCCAAAGGTGTGAAGAGAATCACCCGGGGTTCTGCACAACATTTTACAATAGGTGTAAAAGAAATGGTCATAGCGCGACATAGTGTGAGGTCTACGGACCAATGTATAATAGAACTAAAGGAATAAATTGTGACAACCCAGAAATTTCCAACCAAATTTAAACTTTAATCTTTATATGTTTCCGACACGATAAGCAATATTTGTAAAGTTAAATTTTAAGAATTTTAAACTATGTTCATACATTCATTCAACCTCGACCAAGATCCAACGATTCACGAACCATTAAACGAATATGATTATATATGTATATGTGTATATATATTATAACTTGAAACGTAAACAAAATATTAGATTAAATACTTTATATGATTGTATCTGTTTCAAAATGTTTATCAATGGAATTAGAAGATAAGATCAAATGATTGAATTATCAGATATATTGAATTATAATTACAAGTCTCTGTTGAAAGGCCCACGTTGATTTGAGAAATCTTTCCATTTTAACAATATTCAAAAAATGGTAAAGTGATTTATAAATAAGAACAAATTGTCAATCATTGAGAACTAGACAAAGGATAGTGGAAGATTGAATCTCATAAAGACTCGATTGATCTATTTAGTTTCAAACGTACAAAAACGTTTTCAGTTTAAAAAGAACTTTATTATTAAAACGTATATAACTTTTATAAATATCTAGAACCACTTTTGACAACTCATTACTTAACTAGTATGATAAAGATAACGATATTTATATTTTATTTTATTAAATATATATAACAATTTAAATTAATATTATATATATTTATACGCGTATTATATGTACATAGTTTTATACTTTTACTATACTTAAAATTTACCTTTACTTTATTTTTACTTTACTTTAACTTAAATAATTCACTTTAATAATTCATACTTTAATAATTTACTTTAATAATTCATACTTTAATAATTCACTTTAATAATTCATATTTTAATAATTCACTTTAATAATTTATACTTTAATAATTCACTTTAATAATTCATACTTTAATAATTCACTTTAATAATTCAAAAATCTATTATAAATAGAATTCAATAGGTTTCATTATTTCATAGAAACTTGAAAATATTTTTCTCTAAACTCTCTCAATCGATTTACATATATATATTTACTCCGTATTATTTCAAGATATTATTAGTATACATAAAATATTACGACGGAGTGCTGTCCGAGTGATTTCGAAATTGTTTTTCGAGTAGGATAGATTAAAGAAATTATGGGATTATAGCTATGGAGTTGATTGAGTATGGTTCATGGGTATGCTCGTGAGGTCAATATAGTGTTTATCATTTCTGTTGCGTCTACGTACCTTTCCTACAATATTGAATCTCAATATTGATAAGTGAGTACTCATAATTTAACTTTTACATACTAATAGTGTATCCCTGACTAGTGCTCGAGTATTTAGGATTATGCATGCTTGTACTTTTGATATTGCCCTTAGACAGGTTAGGTTGAATCTTGAATTAGTTACACTTGCGGTTGAGATAAGGTATAAGATATGCATGTCCTTGGAAAGCCAGCGAAAAATTAAGAACTTTTCCTTTAGATATCGAATGGTTTCGATGAATGGATTAGAAGTTATAATCAATTGAATTTTCGATATTTTTATTAAAAATGATTATTATTATCGTAGTTTTTATCGTCGTTCTAGTTTTATCTTATTATTATCATTATTATTATCTTTATCAATAAAAGGGATTTATCATTAAAAATTGTTATTTTTTTATTATTACTATCATTATTATCGTTAAAGTTATAATAGTATTATTATTATTATCCAATTATTATTATTATTATTATTATTATTATTATTATTATTATTATTATTATTATTATTATTATTATTATTATTATTATTATTATCATCATCATCATTATTAATATATATATCATTATTTAAAAATGGTTATTGTTATTATTATTATTACTATATTATCATTAAGATAATTATTAGTATTATCGTTAATAATGTTATAGTAACTATCATTATTAATATTAGTGTAATTAAAACAAATATTTGTAACACCTAATTATTTTGATTACTATTATTATCATTATTAAGAACACGATATAAAAGATGATTAAAAGCTATTAAACGAAACGATTAGGAAATAATGAGTAAGAGTATCATGATGAAATTAAAATATTATAAGATATTGATTTAGATAAAATTATCGTTCTTATTATTTTTATCATTACTATTATTATTAAAAGTATCGTTAGTATTAAAACAATCATTTTAACAAAAAATATCATTTTAATAGAATTATCATTGTTACTATAAAATATCATTATTATTATTATTTTAAATAGAATTATTATTTTAAAGATAATATTAAAAATTATCGTAAATATTAAAGTTATCATAATTAGAATTATCGTTTTATTATAATGTCATTTTAGTAATTATAAATATTGATATTTTTATAATAATAATTATTATTACAAAATAATACAACTTTTACTTACTATCATTATAGATATTATTTTATCAAATAAATATGTGATACAAACATATTTTACTACGTGTAATAACTTACTTTAATAATACCTATCATATTATCTTTATGATATTAAATTAACCCTATAAATTTTATTACTTAATATATATAAAAGTATATTTTATTATATAAATTTAATATAAAATTTTATTTATTAATACATAAATTATATTATTTACTCTAATAAATTTTTTAAAAATATAAAACGACGATATTTAAACTATATATTAATCATGTATAGATTTTTGGAAATTATTTTGAGTCAAATTTACTTTTGTTGACTTTTGCATATTAGTCTCGAGCATTAGGATTGTGGTACACTATGACTTGACCTAATTTGTTAGACAAATATTGACCAACACATAAATATATATAATTAATTAAGTTCGTGAATCCGAGGCCAACCTTTCACTTGTTCAATGATGTTATATGTATATTTACTGCGAAATACAGTATGGTGAGTTTCATTTGCCTTTTTACCCTTTATATTTTTGGGACTGAGAATACATGTGCTTTTATAAATGTTTGACGAAATAGACACAAGTAATTGAAACTACATTCTATGGTTGAATTATCGAAATCGAATATGCCCCTTTTTATTAAAGTCTGGCAATCTAAGAATTAGGGAACAGACACCCTAATTGACGCGAATCCTAAAGATAGATCTATTGGGCCTAACAAACCCCATACAAAGTACCGGATGCTTTAGTACTTCGAAATTTATATCATGTCCGAATGAGGATCCCGGAATGATAGGGGATATTCTTATATGTATCTAGTTAATGTCGGTTACCAGGTGTTCACCATATGAATGATTATTTTTGTCTCTATGCATGGGACGTATATTTATGAGAACTGGAAATGAAATTCTTGTGGTCTATTAAAATGATGGAAATAAATGATTATGATAAACTAATGAACTCACCAACCTTTTGGTTGACACTTTAAAGCATGTTTATTCTCAGGTGTTAAAGAAATCTTCCGCTGTGCATTTGCTCATTTTAAAGATATTACTTGGAGTCTTTCATAGCATATTTTGAAGAACGTTGCATTCGATTTATTGAGTTCATCAAAGATTATTGTTAAATCAGTTTATAGTTGGATAGTGGATATTATGAAATGGTATGCATGCCTGTCAATTTTCGATGTAAAGAAAGTTAGTCTTTTAAAGACGAATGCAATGTTTGTAAAATGTATCATATATAGGTCAAACACCTCTCAATGTAATCAACTATTGTGAATCGTTTATAATGTATATGAACGGGTCCTTTCAGTTGGTATCAGAGCGGTGGTCTTAGTGAACCAGGTCTTCATTAGTGTGTCTAACTGATAAGTCGATATGATGCATTAGTGAGTCTGGACTTCGACCGTGTCTGCATGTCAAAAGTTTTGCTTATCATTTTGTGTCGAAAATTAACTACTTATCATCCTCAGGAAATTACCTGCTTATCATTTTTAGTCTAAGACACGTCTTGCTACATTGATAGCATGAATAGTGTATAGACAAAAATTCATATCTTAGCATATCTGCTGAATCATATCTTATCGTATCTGTTACTTTAAACTTTGCCTAACATATC
The DNA here is from genome assembly GCF_046630445.1 of Rutidosis leptorrhynchoides. Classification (NCBI taxonomy): domain Eukaryota; kingdom Viridiplantae; phylum Streptophyta; class Magnoliopsida; order Asterales; family Asteraceae; genus Rutidosis; species Rutidosis leptorrhynchoides. Next base: position 400,152,224 of record NC_092335.1, on the reverse strand, counting down.
CCGCAAAGTCCTCCGTAATCTACGAAATCTTTTGATCTATATATATATATATATATATATATATATATATATATATATATATATATATATATATATATATATATATATATACATATAATTTCTTCAGAGGGAATGAGTTAATTTTTCATAACTCGTTGATACAATATACATGTTATTGATTCGTAATGATGTCCACAGTGATTCTTGAACTGACGGAGTTTGTGATGTTATCGGTGTTGTTGATTCGGATGTTGACTGTACTGACGATGCTGGTAACGCTGACGGTACTGTTGATGCTGTTGGTAAAGCAAGTTTAGCTTGTTAATCACATACCATTTTTGTCAGGGTTTCTACTCTTCCTTCTATCATTTTAGTTTGCTTAACTGATTTATGGTTAGGGCTAGATTAGATAATCTCTAAGACTTTAGAGATTACATAATCGCCGCGGAATGTTTCTCCAATGAAGTTATGAATTAATACTTCGTCAGTTATTGTTGTTGGTACTCCTTGGTATCTATGGTGCGTATGACGTTGATGCTCGTGGGACAGATTGTGAAGTTGAGGTTTACGACGCGGTTGTGGTTGGAGGTGGTAATGGTACTGTTGGCGTTGATGATGGTGGTACTAGTTATGCTGCTGATGCTACTGCTGGTGTTTGTAATCTCTGCACCATATTCTCCAAAGCCACTACCCGAGCGCGAAGCTCGTTGACTTTTTCTATTACACCGGGGTGATTGTCGGTTCGGACGAGCGGATAAATAAAATCTAAAATTTGATGTAATATATAATCGTGACGAGATACTCTGGAAATGAGCGAGAAAATGGTGTTTCGGACAGGTTCGCTGGTAAGTGCTTCAGGTTCTTCGTCAAGAGGGCAATGTGGTGGATGGAAAGGATCACCTTCTTCTTGTCTCCAATGATTGAGGAGGCTACGAACCCATCCCCAATTCATCCAGAATAGGTGATGACTGATTGGTTGATCTATTCCGGTCACACTGCTTTCGGAGCTTGAATGGGATTCCATTTCGGAAATTGTGACAACCCGGAAATTTCCAACCAAATTTAAACTTTAATCTTTATATGTTTCCGACACGATAAGCAATATTTGTTAAGTTAAATTTTAAGAATTTTAAACTATGTTCATACATTCATTCAACCTCGACCAAGTTCCAACGATTCACGAACCATTAAACGAATATGATTATATATGTATATGTGTATATATATTATAACTTGAAACGTAAACAAAATATTAGATTAAATACTTTATATGATTGTATCTGTTTCAAAATGTTTATCAATGGAATTAGAAGATAAGATCAAATGATTGAATTATCAGATATATTGAATTATGATTACAAGTCTCTGTTGAAAGGCCCACGTTGATTTGAGAAATCTTTCCATTTTAACAATATTCAGAAAATGGTAAAGTGATTTATAAATAAGAACAAATTGTCAATCATTGAGAACTAGACAAAGGATAGTGGAAGATTGAATCTCATAAAGACTCGATTGATCTATTTAGTTTCAAACGTACAAAAACGTTTTCAGTTTAAAAAGAACTTTATTATTAAAACGTATATAACTTTTATAAATATCTAGAACCACTTTTGACAACTCATTACTTAACTAGTATGATAAAGATAACGATATTTATATTTTATTTTATTAAATATATATAACAATTTAAATTAATATTATATATATTTATACGCGTATTATACGTACATAGTTTTATACTTTTACTATACTTAAACTTTACATTTACTTTATTTTTACTTTACTTTAACTTTAATAATTCACTTTAATAATTCATACTTTAAAAATTCACTTTAATAATTCATACTTTAATAATTCACTTTAATAATTCATACTTTAATAATTCACTTTAATAATTCATACTTTAATAATTCACTTTAATAATTCACTTTAATAATTCATACTTTAATAATTCACTTTAATAATTCATACTTTAATAATTCACTTTAATAATTCAAAAATCTATTATAAATAGAATTCAATAGGTTTCATTATTTCATAGAAACTTGAAAATATTTTTCTCTAAACTCTCTCAATCGATTTACATATATATATTTACTCCGTATTATTTCAAGATATTATTAGTATACATAAAAGATTACGACGGAGTGCTGTCCGAGTGATTTCGAAATTATTTTTCGAGTAGGATAGGATTAAGGAAATTATGGGTTATAGCTATGGAGGTGATTGAGTATGGTTCATGGGTATGCTCGTGAGGTCAATATAGTGTTTATCATTTCCGTTGCGTCTACGTACCTTTTCTACAATATTGAATCTCAATATTGATACGTGAGTACTCATAATTTAACTTTTACATACTAATAGTGTATCCCTGACTAGTGCTCGAGTATTAGGATTATGCATGCTTGTACTTTTGATATTGCCCTTAGACAGGTTAGGTTGAATCTTGAATTAGTTACACTTGCGGTTGAGATAAGGTATAAGATATGCATGTCCTTGGAAAGCTAGCGAAAAATTAAGAACTTTTCCTTTAGATATCGAATGGTTTCAATGAATGGATTAGAAGTTATAATCAATTGAATTTTCGATATTTTTATTAAAAATGATTATTATTATCGTAGTTTTTATCATCGTTATAGTTTTATCTTATTATTATCATTATTATTATCTTTATCAATAAAAGGGATTTATCATTAAAAATTGTTATTTTTTTTATTATTATTATCGTTATTATCGTTAAAGTTATAATAGTATTATTATTATTATCCAATTATTATTATTATTATTATTATTATTATTATTAGTATTATTATTATTATTATCATTATTAATATATATATCATTATTTAAAAATGGTTATTGTTATTGTTATTATTATTATTACTATATTATCATTAAGATAATTATTAGTATTATCGTTAATAATGTTATAGTAACTATCATTATTAATATTAGTGTAATTAAAACAAATATTTGTAACACCTAATTATTTTGATTACTATTATTATTATTATTATGAACACGATATAAAAGATGATTAAAAGCTATTAAATGAAACGATTAGGAAATAATGAGTAAGAGTATCATGATGAAATTAAAATATTATAAGATATTGATTTAGATAAAATTATCGTTCTTATTATTTTTATCATTACTATTATTATTAAAAGTATCGTTAGTATTAAAACTATCATGTTAGCAAAAATTATCATTTTAATAGAAATGTCATTGTTACTATAAAATATCATTATTATTATTATTTTAAATAGAATTATTATTTTAAAGATAATATTAAAAATTATCGTAAATATTAAAGTTATCATAATTAGAATTATCGTTTTATTATAATGTCATTTTAGTAATTATAAATATTGATATTTTTATAATAATAATTATTATTACAAAATAATACAACTTTTACTTACTATCATTATAGATATTATTTTATCAAATAAATATGTGATACAAACATATTTTACTACGTGTAATAACTTACTTTAATAATACATGTCATATTATCTTTATGATATTAAATTAACCCTATAAATTTTATTACTTAATATATATAAAAGTATATTTTATTATATATTATTCAATATAAAATTTTATTTATTAATACATAAATTATATTATTTACTCTAATAAATTTTTTAAAAATATTTAAAAATATAAAACGACGATATTTAAACTATATATTAATCATGTATAGATTTTTAGAAATTATTTTGAGTCAAATTTACTTTTGTTGACTTTTGCATATTAGTCTCGAGCATTAGGATTGTGGTACACTATGACTTGACCTAATTTGTTAGACAAATATTGACCAACACATAAATATATATAATTAATTTAGGTTCGTGAATCCGAGGCCAACCTTGCACTTGTTCAATGATGTTATATGTATTTTTACTACGAAATACAGTATGGTGAGTTTCATTTGCCTTTTTACCCTTTATATTTTTGGGACTGAGAACACATGCGCTTTTATAAATGTTTGACGAAATAGACACAAGTAATTGAAACTACATTCTATGGTTGAATTATCGAAATCGAATATGCCCCTTTTTATTAAAGTCTGGTAATCTAAGAATTAGGGAACATACACCCTAATTGACGCGAATCTTAAAGATTGATCTATTGGGCCTAACAAACCCCATCCAAAGTACCGGATGCTTTAGTACTTCGAAATTTATATCATGTCCGAAGGAGGATCCCGGAATGATAGGGGATATTCTTATATGTATCTAGTTAATGTCGGTTACCAGGTGTTCACCATATGAATGATTATTTTTGTCTCTATGCATGGGACGTATATTTATGAGAACTGGAAATGAAATTCTTGTGGTCTATTAAAATGATGGAAATAAATGATTATGATAAACTAATGAACTCACCAACCTTTTGGTTGACACTTTAAAGCATGTTTATTCTCAGGTGTTAAAGAAATCTTCTGCTGTGCATTTGCTCATTTTAAAGATATTACTTGGAGTCTTTCATAGCATATTTTGAAGAACGTTGCATTCGAGTTATTGAGTTCATCAAAGATTATTGTTAAATCAATTTATAGTTGGATAGTGGATATTATGAAATGGTATGCATGCCTGTCAATTTTCGATGTAAAGAAAGTTTGTCTTTTAAAAACGAATGCAATGTTTGTAAAATGTATCATATAGAGGTCAAATACCTCGCAATGCAATCAACTATTGTGAATCGTTTATAATGTATATGAACGGGTCCTTTCATAAATAATGCCGGAACGAGTAATGTCGGAACAAGTAGTGTCAGAGCAAGTACTTCCAACGTAGTCTGTTATAAATGTGGAAAACCGGGCCACATTATTAAAAATTGCCCAAATAAGGGGAATACTAATGGGCAGGGCCGCGGAAGAGTTTTCAATATTAATACGGCAGAAGCGCAGGAGGACCCGGAGCTTGTTCTGGGTACGTTTCTCATTGACAATAAATCTGCTTATGTTTTATTTGATTCGGGTGCACATAGAAGCTATATGAGTAGAGATTTTTGTGCTAAACTAAGTTGCTCACCGACGCCCTTGGATAATAAATTTTTACTCGAATTAGCAAATGGTAAATTAATTACAGCGGATAATATATGTCGGAATCAAGAAATTAAACTGGTTAACGAAACATTTAAGATTGACTTGATACCAGTAGAGTTAGGGAGTTTTGATGTGATAATCGGTATGGACTGGTTGAAAGAAGTGAAAGTAGAGATCGTTTGTTAGAAAAATGCAATTCGCATTATACGAGAAAAAGGAAAACCCTTAATGGTGTACGGAGAAACGAGCAACGCGAAGTTAAACCTTATTAGTAACCTGAAGGCACAAAAACTAATAAGAAAATGTTGCTATGCTGTGCTAGCACACATCGAGAAAGTCAATTCCGAAGAAAAGAACATCAATGATGTTCCCGTCGCAAAAGAATTTCCCGATGTATTTCCGAAAGAATTACCGGGACTACCTCTACACCGATCCATTGAATTTCAAATAGACCTTGTACCGGGAGCTGCACCAATAGCTCGTGCTCCATACAGACTCGCACCTAGAGAAATGAAGGAACTTTAGAGCCAATTACAAGAACTTTTAGAGCGTGGTTTCATTCGACCAAGCACATCACCGTGGGGAGCTACTGTTTTGTTTGTCAAGAAGAAGGATGGTACATTTAGGTTATGTATCGAATACCGAGAGTTGAATAAACTTACCATCAAGAACCGCTACCCACTACCAAGAATCGACGACTTATTTGATCAACTACAAGGCTCGTCGGTTTATTCGAAGATTGATTTACGTTCTGGGTATCATCAAATGCGGGTGAAGGAGGATGATATTCCAAAGACTACTTTTAGAACGCGTTACGGTCATTACGAGTTTATGGTTATGCCGTTTGGATTGACTAACGCACCAGCTGTGTTCATGGACCTCATGAACCGAGTGTGCGGACCATACCTTGACAAGTTTGTCATTGTTTTCATCGATGACATACTTATTTACTCGAAGAATGATCAAGAGCACGAAGAACATTTGAGAAAAGTACTAGAGTTGCTTAGGAAAGAAAAACTGTACGCTAAGTTTTCAAAGTGTGCATTTTGGTTGGAAGAAGTTCAATTCCTCGGTCACATAGTGAACAAAGAAGGTATTCAGGTGAATCCAGCAAACATTGAAACTGTTGAAAAGTGGGAAACCCCGAAAACTCCAAAGTATATACGCCAATTCTTAGGACTAGCTGGTTACTATAGAAGGTTCATCCAAGATTTTTCCAGAATAGCAAAACCCTTGACTGCATTAACGCATAAAGGGAGGAAATTTGAATGGAAGGATGAACAAGAAAAGGCGTGTCAATTGTTAAAGAAAAAGTTAACTACAGCACCTATATTGTCATTACCTAAAGGGAATGATGATTTTGTGATATATTGTGACGCCTCAAAGCAAGGTCTCGGTTGTATATTAATGCAACGAAGGAAGGTAATTGCTTATGCGTCTAGACAATTGAAGATTCATGAGCAGAATTATACGACGCATGATTTGGAATTAGGCGTGGTTGTTTTGCATTAAAGACTTGGAGGCACTACTTATATGGGGTCAAAAGTATTATATATACCGACCACAAAAGTCTTCAACACATATTTAACCAGAAACAACTGAACATGAGACAGCGCAGGTGGATTGAATTGTTGAATGATTACGACTTTGAGATTCGTTACCACCCGGGGAAGGCAAATGTGGTAGCTGACGCCTTGAGCAGAAAGGACAGAGAACCCATTCGAGTAAAAGCTATGAATATAATAATTCACAATAACCTTACTACTTAAATAAAGGAGGCGCAACAAGGAGTTTTAAAAGAGGGAAATTTAAAGGATGAAATACCCAAAGGATCGGAGAAGCATCTTGATATTTGAGAAGACGGAACCCGGTATAGGGCTGAAAGAATTTGGGTACCAAAATTTGGAGATATGAGAGAAATGGTACTTAGAGAAGCTCATAAAACCAGATACTCGATACACCCTGGAATGGGGAAGATGTACAAGGATCTCAAGAAAAAAAATTTGGTGGCCGGGTATGAAAGACGATGTTGCTAAATATGTAGGAGAATGTTTGACGTGTTCCAAGATCAAAGCAGAGCATCAGAAACCATCAGGTCTACTTCAACAACCCGAAATCTCGGTATGGAAATGGGAAAACATTACCATGGATTTCATCACTAAATTACCAAGGACTGCCAGTGGTTTTGATACTATTTGGGTAATAGTTGATCGTCTCACCAAATCAGCACACTTCCTGCCAATAAGAGAAGATGACAAGATGGAGAAGTTAACACGATTGTATTTGAAGGAAGTCATCTCCAGACATGGAATACCAATCTCTATTATCTCTGATAGGGATGGCAGATTTATTTCAAGATTCTGGCAGACATTACAGCAAGCATTAGGAACTTGTCTAGACATGAGTACTACCTATCATCCACAAACTGATGGGCAGAGTGAAAGGACGACACAAACGCTCGAAGACATGCTACGAGCATGTGTTATTGATTTCGGAAACAGTTGGGATCGACATCTACCGTTAGCAGAATTTTCCTACAACAACAGCTACCATTCAAGCATTGAGATGGCACCGTTTGAAGCACTTTATAGTAGAAAGTGCAGGTCTCTGATTTGTTGGAGTGAAGTGGGGGATATACAGATTAAGGGTCCGGAGATAATACAAGAAACTACCGAGAAGATCATCCAAATTCAACAACGATTGAAAACCGCCCAAAGTCGACAAAAGAGCTACGCTGACATTAAAAGAAAAGATATAGAATTTGAAATTGAAGAGATGGTCATGCTTAAAGTTGCACCTTGGAAAGGCGTTGTTCGATTTGGTAAACAAGGGAAATTAAACCCAAGGTATATTGGACCATTCAAGGGTATTGATCGCGTCAGACCAGTAGCTTACCGACTTGATTACCTCAACAACTCGCGGCTGTACATAACACTTTCCACGTCTTGAATTTGAAGAAATGTTTTGCTAAAGAAGATCTCACTATTCCATTAGACGAAATCCAAATCAATGAAAAACTTCAATTTATCGAAGAACCCGTCGAAATAATGGATCGTGAGGTTAAAAGACTTAAGCAAAACAAAATACCAATTGTTAAGGTTCGATGGAATGCTCATAGAGGACCCGAGTTCACCTGGGAATGAGAAGATCAGATGAAGAAGAAATACCCGCACTTATTTCCAGAAGATACGACAACACCTCCAACTGCTTAAAATTTCGGGACGAAATTTATTTAACGGGTAGGTACTGTAGTGACCCAAACTTTTCCATGTTTATATATATTAAATGAAATTGTTATTTACATGATTAAGTGTTTCCAACATGTTAAGCAATCAAACTTGTTAAGACTTAATTAATTTAAATAGGTTTCATATAGACAATTGACCACCAAAGTTGACCAGTGATTCACGAACGTTAAAACTTGTAAAAACTATATGATGACATATATATGATTATATATATAGTTAACATGATATTATGATAAGTAAGTATCTCATTAGGTATTTTAACAATGTGTTATATACATAAAAACGACGTCTTGATGAGTCTACAGAAAAAGTATACCTAATTGTTAATATACCTAATGTATCTCATTAGATATTATGATAAGTAAGTATCTCATCAAGCATGGTCATCAAGACGTCGTTTTTATGTATATAACTCATTGTTAATATACCTAATGAGATACTTACTTATCATAATATCATGTTAACTATATATATATATATATATATATATATATATATATATATATCCATATATATATCATCATATAGTTTTTACAAGTTTTAACGTTCATGAATCGCCGGTCAATTTGGGTGGTCAATTGTCTACATGAAACCTATTTCAATTAATTAAGTCTTAATAAGTTTGATTGCTTAACATGTTGGAAATATTCAATCATGCAAATATAGTTTTCATTTAATATATATAATCATGGAAAAGTTCGGGTCACTACAAAATTAAACTCATTTGATTTACGGTTGAAACTAGAATTGAGTAATCCTTAAAACTTTAGAATTTCATAACTTTTACGGAGTATTTCTTCAATGTAATTGGAATTTTGAATCAATACTTCGTTATTTAGTGTTCATGGAATTTTTGTGAACTTCGCAAGGTACGAATGATGTTATCTGAAAAGTTTTGAGTACATCGATAATGAAAGTGTAAAATCAAACCTATATTTGAATAATACACTTGATTTATTATGAAATGAAATTCATTGAATTTAAACAGAGATTGTAATTAACGATGGTTAAGTTGCTGACGAAGGATGTATATCATAGCATATTAGTAATATGAATTAACCGAGTAGTTAAGATTCACACATAATAGCTTAGTACGGGAAGATTTATTTTGGTTTAAAAATTTATATATATAAGATATACATATAAATTCTTTAGTGGGAATGAGTTAACACTTCATAACTCGTTGATATAGCATACTTTTTGTTGATTTGTAATGATTTCCACGGTGATTCTTGAACTGGCGAAGCTTGTGATATTATAGATGTTGTTGGTACTGACGGTGCTGGTGATGTTGACGATACTGTTGATGCTGTTGGTAAAACGAGTCTAGCTTGTAAATCGTGCACCATTCCGGACAGGGTTTCTATTCCTCCTTCTATCATTTTGGTTCATTCATCTAATTTATGGCTAGGGCTAGAATAGATAATCTCACTTTAGAGATTACATAATCGCCGCAGAATGTTTCTCCCATAAAGTTATAGATTAATACTTCATCGGTTATTGTTGTTGGTACTCCTTGGTATCTACAGGGTGTATGACGTTGATTCTCGAGGTACAGATTGTAAAGTTGAGGTTTACGACGTGGTTATCGTTGGGGTTGGTAATGGTACTGTTGGCGTTGATGATGGTGGGACTGGTTATGCTACTGGTGCTGCTGCTGGTGCTTGTAACCTTTGCACCATATTTTCCAAAGCCACTACCCGAGCGCAAAGCTCGTTGACTTCTTCTATTACACCGGGGTGATTGTCGGTTCGGACGAGTGGGTGAATAAGATCTAGAATGTGAGATAGTATATAATCATGCCGAGATACTCTGGAAATGAGAGAGAAAATGGTGTCTCGGATAGGTTCACCGTTAAGTGCTTCAGGTTCTTCGCCAAGAGGGCAATGTGGTGGATGGAAAGGATCACCTTCTTCTTGTCTCTAATGATTAAGGAGGCTACAAACCCATCCCCAATTCATCAAGAATAGATGATGACTGATTGGTTGGTCCATTCCGGTCACACTGCTTTTGGAGCTTGAGTGAAACTCCATATCGGAATTCGAGGGACTTGAACTAGTGGAGAGTTCCATTTCGTACGATTGAATATAAGATTTTTCGATATGAAATGATTTCTGACTATCGGATGGTATTCTACTTACATGGAATATCTATATATAGAATAAAAGATTTCGTAGATTACGGAGGAATTTACAGAATATGTCAGGCAAGGTTTACAGTAACAGATACGCTAAGATATGAATTAGCAGATACGCTAAGATATGAATTTTGTCTATACACTATTCATGCAATCAATTCAGTAAGATGTGTCTAGACTTAAGAATGATAAACATGTAATTTTCGATAAGAATGATAAGCAAAAACTTTTGACATGCAACTAAGGTCGAAGTCCAGACTCACTAATGCATCCTAACAACTATCAGTTAGACACACTAATGCAAACATGGTTCACTCAGACCACCGCTCTGATACCACATGTAAAGACCTGTCCTAATCAATAAGAATGAATACAATAACATATGATTACATTGCGAGGTATTTGACCTCTATATGATACATTTTACAAACATTGCATTCGTTTTAAAAGACAAACTTTCATTTCATCGAAAGTTGACAGACATGCATACCCTTTCATAATATATCCAAACTATAAATGACTTAATAGTAATCTTGTTGAACTCAACGACTCGAATGCAACGTCTTTTGAAATATGTCATGAATGACTCCAAGTAATATCTCTAAATGAGCAAATGCACAGCCGAAGATTTCTTTCAAATCTGAGAATGAACATGCTTTCAAGTGTCAACCAAAAGGTTGGTGAGTTCATTAGTTTATCATAATCATTCATTTTTATCATTTTAATAGACCATAAGGTTTCATATATTTAATTGTACACGTAACCCGAGTACAAAATAATACGCGTAACCCGCGAATTAAAAATCATTCATATGGTGAACGCTTGATAACCGACTTAACTTTAATGCATAGAATATCCCCAAACAGAACCTCTCGTCTGTATAATAATAATAATCTCGAAGTACTAAAGCATCCGTACCCCGGATGGGACTTGTCGAGGTCCATAGATCTATCTTTAGGATTCGCGTCAATTAGGGGCCATACCCGTTTCCTAATTATTAGGTTACCAAGCTAAAAAGGGGTGATATTCAATATTCATAATCCAGCCATAGAATGTAGTTTTTGATCACTTGTGTCTATTTAGTAAAACTTTAATAAAATCAGCGCATGTATTCTCAGTCCCAAAAATATATATAAAAAGGGAGTAATGAAACTCACAAAACTGTATTTCGTAGCAATAATGCATATGACGGCACTTGAACAAGTGCAAGGTTGGCCTCGGATTCACGAACCTATATTAAGTATATATATATATATATATATATATATATATATATATATATATATATATATATATATATATATATATATATAATGATCAATATCTATCTAACAATTTAGGTCAAGTCATAGTGTACCACAATCCTAATGCTCGAGACTATTATGCAAAAGTTAACAAAAGTCTATTTGACCAAAATGACTTCCAAAATATATACATGATTATTATATAGTTTAAATATAGTCGTTTTATATATTTAAATATTTTTAACAAATTTTATTAGAGTACATAATATAATTCATTTATTAATAAATAAAATTTTATATTAAACTTTATATAATAAAAATATACTTTTATATATCTAAAGTAATAAAATTTATAAAGTTCATTTAATATCATAAAAATAATATGATAGGTATTATTAATGTAATTATTTTACACGTAGAAAAAATATATTTGTATCACATATTTATTTGATAAAATAATATCGATAATAATAATAGTAAGTAAAAGTTGTATTATTTTGTAATAATAATTATTATTCTATTAATAATAATAACAATATTTATATTTATGAAAAATGATATTAGGATAAAATGATAATTCTTATTAATAATAATAATGAAATTTTATATTAACAATGATATTCCTGTTAAAATAATAATTTTTGTAAAAATGATAGTTTTAATATTAATAATACTTTTAATAATAGTAATGATAAAAATAATGAAAACGATATTCTTATCTAAATCAATACCTTTAAATTTTAATCTCATTATGATACATATACTCATTATTTCCTAATCCATTTATTAATAGCTTTTAATCGTCTTTTATATCACGTTCATATTAATGATAATAATAGTAATCAAAATAATCAGGTGTTATTAATATTAGTTTTAATTATAATAATACTAATGATAATAAATATTATGATATTATTAATGATAATACTAATTATAACTTTTATGATAATAACGATAATAATAATAATAAAAATAATAATTTTTAATGATAATACCTTTTATTGATAATAACAATAATAATAATAATAATAATAATAATAATAATAATAATAATAATAATAATAATAATAATAATAATAATAATAATAATAATAATAATAATAATAATAATAATTAGATAAAAACTATAACGACGATAATAACGACGATAATAATCATTTTTAATAATAATACAAAAATTCAATTGACTATAACTTCTAATCCGTTCATTGAAACCATTCGATATCTAAATGAAAAGTTCTTAATTTTTCGCTAGCTTTCCAACGACATGCATATCTTATACCTTATCCCAACAGCATATGTAACTAATTCAGGATTCAACATATCCTATCTAACGACAATATCAAAAATACAAGCATGCATAATCCTATATACTCGAGCACTAGTCAGGGATACACTATTAATATATAAAAGTTAAGTTATGAGTGTGATAATGCTAAAAACGAACATATATTTCATAGCATTATTCCTCAAGAAAGACAAGCTTTTAGTTGCAATTGTTCTATTTACAAGTGATATTCGTTTAAATAATAAAAGGTGAAGACAAAAGACAGATTCGACGAATTGAAGACGCAAACGACCAAAAAGCTCAAAAGAACAAAAGACAATCAAAAAGGTTCCAATTATTAATAAGAAACGTCTCGAAATTACAAGAGTACAAGATTCAAAACGCAAAGTATAAGATATTAAATTGTACGCAAGGACGTTCGAAAATCCGGAACCGGGACCAGAGTCAACTCTTAACGCTCGACGCAACGGACTAAAAATTACAAGTTAACTATGTATATAAATATAATATAATATATAATTAATTATATTAATTATATATATATTATATATATAAATAAAAAACCGTCGGCAGAGAAAAACTCCAAGGACTGAGCTGTAAAAGTAACCTCCGCGACTCGCGGAGTTTGAAGAGGTTTTCACCGCGAGTCGCGGAGCCCCAAAATTGAAAACTGCCTATAAAGCCAACCGAATTCTGATCAAAATCCATCATCTTTTTTCTTCCTCATTCATACGTAAAATTTATATTTATATTTATAATTTATATTTTAATTTTAATTATAATTCTAATAATAAGGGTATGTTAGCGAATGTTGTAAGGGTGTAAGTCGAAATTCTGTCCGTGTAACGCTACGCTATTTTTAATCATTGTAAGTTATGTTCAACCTTTTTATATTAATGTCTCGTAGCTAAGTTATTATTATGCTTATTTAAAACGAAGTAATCATGATGTTGGGCTAATTACTAAAATTGGGTAATTGGGCTTTGTACCATAATTGGGGTTTGGACAAAAGAACGACACTTGTGGAAATTAGACTATGGGCTATTAATAGGCTTTATATTTGTTTAACTAAATGAAAGTTTGTTAATGTTAATATAAAGATTTACAATTGGGCGTCCCTATAAATTACCGTATACACTCGATCGGACACGATGGGCGGGGTATTTATATGTACGAATAATCGTTCATTTAACCGGACACGGGAATGAATTAATAGCCACTAGAATAATTAAAACAGGGGTGAAATTACATTCAAGGGTAATTGGTGTAATTGTTAACAAAGTAGTAAAACCTTGGTTTACACGCAGTCGATAACCTGGTGTATTCATTAAACAAAGTATTAAAACCTTGTTACAATTCGAATCCCCAATTAGTTGGAATATTTAACTTCGGGTATAATAATAATTTGACGAGGACACTCGCACTTTATATTTATGACTGATGGACTGTTATGGACAAAAACCAGACGGACATATTAAATAATCCAGGACAAAGGACAATTAACCCATGGGCATAAAACTAAAATCAACACGTCAAACATCATGATTACGGAAGTTTAAATAAGCATAATTCTTTTATTTCATATTTAATTTCCTTTATTTTATATTTAATTGCACTTCTAATTATCGCACTTTTATTTATTGTTATTTAATTGCACTTTTAATTATCGTACTTTTTAATTATCGTAAGTTTACTTTATCGCACTTTTATTATTCGCAATTTCATTATCGTTATTTACTTTACGCTTTAATTTAAGTCTTGTATTTATTTTATATTTTACATTAGGTTTTAACTGCGACTAAAGTCTTAAAATCGACAAACCGGTCATTAAACGGTAAAAACCCCCCTTTATAATAATAATATTACTTATATATATATTTGTATTTTTAATAAAAGTAAACTAATATAGCGTTGAGCTTTGTTTAAAGATTTCCCTGTGGAACGAACCGGACTTACTAAAAACTACACTACTGTACGATTAGGTACACTGCCTATAAGTGTTGTAGCAAGGTTTACGTATATCCATTCTATAAATAAATAAATATCTTGTGTAAAATTGTATCGTATTTAATAGTGTTTTATGCTAAAATTAATAACTATTTTATATACACCTCGCATAACATCAAGTATTTTTGGCGCCGCTGCCGGGGACACTCTTAAACGCCGGAAGCGCAACGCTAATATAAAAAAAAAAGAAGATTTTTAATTGTATTTTATTAAAATTCATTTTTGTAAAAATACGTTTTAATTATTCAAAAATATAAAAAGAAAAACAAAAATATAAGTATTTTTAAGATTTTGTTAAATATTTAAGTTTTATAAGTTTCTTTATTTTTAGTTTAGTTTATAAAAATATAAGTTTTATTTTAATATCTTTTATTTATATAAAAATAGAAAACAGAAAATAAAAATAAATAAATAAAAAAAAGAAAACGCGTCGAATTTAAATCTGTCAACTGAAATTCTGGAACCCCGCGACTCGCGGGGTTTGATGTATTAATTACCGCAACTCGCGGAGCCTTTCTGACAGGCGACAAAAAACCCTAATCCTGCATTAATTACGGGTTATTATTAATTATAATTATTATTTAAACCTAATTATTATTATTATTATTATTATTATTATTATTATTAGTTTTATTTTTATTTTTACTTTTTATTTAATTTATGTATTTAGTATTAAATAAGTTTAATTAAATTATAAAATTAGTAGTTTTATTAAATAAATAATATAAAAATAATATTTTTATAAAAATTGTATTTTTTACAACTTTTTGTATATTTTTATATTTTGTACCTTTTTAATCGTTGTAGCGTAATATTTGTATTTTTTAGCTCATATTTAATTTTAAACTTAGTTTTTGCTATAGTTATTTTTACTCCTAGATTTTTAGGCTTTGCCGTAGAATTCCTTAAGTGCTTTTTCTTTAGACTAAGATTTAGGTACTTTAGAATTTTGCGACGCCTTTTTAAGTTTTAGTTTCTTTTTAAGTTATTTCCATTTGGGATTTAGTTTCTCCTGTAAGCTTTAATATTTTTAGACCTTTTACTATGTATCAATTATCATTCCAATTAGTAATCTCAATTTGCGATTATAATTTTAAGTTAGTTGTAGTAATAAGGTTAGGTTAGTCAAGTATTTTTAAGTTTTTATAAGTTTCTTTTATTTTTCCGTCACCTTTTATTTTTCAACCAATTTTTTTCTTTTTCTACCTTTTGCGACGAACTCTTTTTCTCTCTTATTTCTCGCTATTCTAGTTTTTAGGACATAGATTTTTATTCTACTTCTTATCTAAATTTCTTAAAATTACGAAAATTTATTTTAAGTGGTTAAATTAATAGACATCAAAATTTTCTGATTCGTAGTAATAGTTGGATTTGTACGTGGACCGGGTTATTGGAGCCAAACAGTCCTCAATTATATTGAGACCAAACGAATCCTGCCCCTCTGCTGCATCTTTTGGCTATTCGAAACGTGGGCAAAATCAGAAAAGTCTATTGATTGGATAACTTATTATAATTTTTCTTTCCTTTTAAAAACTAATAGGATATTCAGTGAATGCACCGAGCAAGACGTTCACCACCTTTTGTACGTTCACCACCTGTAACTAGATCAAGACATTTAGCAAATATAACCGCCGTTGATTTTTCTTTAGAATCGTCATCCAGTCAACCAAGTACTTCAGTTCAAATTTCCGATAATCCATTTTTTGAACCCGACCTCACAATTGAGAATCCGGAAAATATTAAGGAACGGTTCGTAGATCCTGAACCATTAAACTTTCCTCCGGAGCCACCAATCATTCAAACAGAGATTGTTGAGGAACGAACTATTAAATCAGAATCATCTAGTGATACCGATTCAACAAATTCAATTATGGAGAATCTGGAACCTTTAAGTATGGAAGACCGAATGAGAGCTAAACGCACTGGCCAAGGTCACGCAATTACTCATCCAGACATTAATGCGCCAGATTATGAAATCAAAGGACAAATTCTACACATGGTGACTAATCAATGCCAATTTAGTGGTGCGCCGAAGGAAGATCCAAATGAACATCTACGTACCTTTAATAGGATCTGCACACTATTTAAAATCCGAGAAGTGGAGGATGAACAGATATATCTCATGTTATTTCCCTGGACTTTAAAGGGAGAAGCCAAAGATTGGTTGGAATCGTTACCTGAAGGGGCGATCGATACATGGGACGTTTTAATTGACAAATTTCTTAAACAATTCTTTCCTGCATCTAAAGCCGTAAGACTTCAAGCAGAAATTGTTACGTTCACACAGAAGCCGAATGAAACTCTATATGAGGCGTGGACAAGATATGGAAAGTTGTTAAGAGGATGTCCGCAACATGGTTTAGACACCTGTCAAATAGTACAAATATTCTACCGAGGATGCGACATCATTACAAGAAAAGACATAGATATAGCAGCTGGTGGTTCGATTATGAAGAAAACCGAAACTGATGCTTACAAAATTATTGATAATACTGCTTCCCACTCACATGAGTGGCACCAAGAAAAAGATATCATTAGATCATCTAAAGCAGCTAGAGCCGATTCTAGTCATGACTTAGATTCCATTTCCGCAAAGATAGATGCTGTAGAGAGACGAATGGAAAAGATGACTAAGGATATTCACTCAATACGAATTAGTTGTGAGCAGTGTGGAGGACCACATTTGACAAAAGATTGTCTCAGTATTGAATTAACAATGGAACAAAGAGAGAATATTTCATACATAAACCAAAGGCCTGGAAATAATTATCAGAATAATTATCAACCGCCAAGACCGATTTACAATCAAAACCAGAATTATAACCGAAATATTCCATACAACAACCAACAAGGTCCTAGCAATCAACAAGTATCCAATAATACTTATAATCAGCAAAGACCGAATTTTCAAAACAAACCACCACAACAAACCGATGATAAAAAGCCGAATTTAGAAGATATGATGACAAAGCTAGTTGAAACTCAAACACAGTTTTTCACATCTCAGAAACAAACCAATGAACAAAATGCTCAAGCATTTAGAAATCAACAAGCTTCTATTCAAAATCTGGAACAAGAAGTGAGTAACCTAGCAAGGTTAATAGGTGAAAGAAAATCGGGAAGTCTACCTAGTGATACAAATGCTAACCCCCGGAATGAAACAGCTAAAGCTATTACCACAAGAAGTGGTACAACACTTAAACCACCTGAAATACCTGTAACTTCTGATGAAACTATTCCTACTCCACAAGAACCACAACCTGATCAAGATAAGGAAAAAGAACCGGTAGTTGAAAAGGATAATGAAGATAACACAGTTAAGGATAAACCTTATGTTAAACCATACCAACCACCACTTCCTTACCCGAGTAAAATGAAGAAAGAAAAACTTGAAGCCGAGCAATCCAAATTCTTGGATATGTTTAAACAGATAAATGTAAATCTTCCTTTCATTGATGTGATTTCAGGAATGCCTAGATATGCTAAATTCTTGAAAGATCTAATCTCAAATAGAAAGAAAATGGAAGAACTCTCGGCTGTTACTATGAATGCTAATTGTTCAGCAGTGCTGTTGAATAAGATACCAGAAAAACTATCTGATCCAGGAAGTTTCACAATTCCATGTTTTCTGGGTAGTCTTAGTTCAATAGAAGCATTGGCAGACTTAGGTGCTAGTATAAATCTAATGCCGTATTCACTATACGCTAAACTAGACCTTGGAGAATTAAAACCAACCAGAATAAGCATACAACTAGCCGATAGATCAATAAAATATCCTAGAGGGATAATGGAGAACATGCTAGTTAAAGTTGGTACTTTAGTATTTCCAGTAGATTTTGTTGTTTTGGACATGGAAGAAGATTCTCAAGTTCCTCTCATATTAGGAAGACCATTCTTAAACACGGCTAAATCAATGATAGACGTGTTCGGTAAGAAACTGACCCTACGTATAGAGGATGAGAGTGTTACCTTTTCAGTTGATAGAGCAATGCAACAACCACAATCTGCAGATGATACATGTTATTATATTCAAACTATAGATGCACATGCAGAATTATTAGAAGAATTTCCAGAATTACAAGGAACAGGAGAATGTTCTTTAGGAGAAGGTAATGAACCAATTGATGAAGCTGAAATGTTAGCTACACTTATAGCTAATGGATATGAACCAACAACAGAAGAAATTCAAATGCTAAAAGAAGAAGACAGATATTGATATAAATCATCGATAGAAGAACCTCCGAAATTAGAGTTAAAGCCACTTCCAAACCATTTGGAATACGCTTATTTACATGGTGAATCTGAATTACCTGTAATAATATCGTCTTCTCTTACTGAAAATGAGAAATCACAACTCATTTCTGTGTTGAAAGCTCATAAACCAGCCATTGCATGGAAGATTCATGATATTAAAGGAATAAGTCCTTCGTATTGCACACATAAAATCCTTATGGAAGAGGGTCATAAAACGTATGTGCAACGCCAACGAAGACTAAATCCTAATATGCAAGATGTAGTTAAGAAAGAGATTATTAAACTGCTAGATGCAGGTTTGATATATCCAATTTCTGATAGTCCATGGGTAAGCCCAGTTCAATGCGTACCTAAGAAGGGTGGCATGACTGTCATTACAAATGAGAAAAATGAGCTTATTCCTACTAGGACTGTAACAGGATGGCGTGTATGTATTGATTATAGAAAATTAAATGACGCAACCAGAAAAGATCACTTTCCCTTACCTTTCATAGATCAAATGTTGGAAAGATTAGCCGGAAATAGTTACTATTGTTTTCTAGATGGATTTTCCGAATATTTTCAAATTCCAATAGCACTCGAAGACCAAGAGAAAACCACATTTACGTGCCCTTATGGTACTTTTGCTTACAAAAGAATGCCATTTGGACTTTGCAACGCCCCTGCAACCTTTCAAAGGTGTATGATGGCGATTTTTCATGACATGATAGAAGAATGCATGGAAGTTTTCATGGATGACTTTTCAGTCTTCGGTGATACATTTAAATCATGTCTAGTTAATCTGGAACGAATGCTAATTAGATGCGAAAAATCAAATCTAGTACTTAATTAGGAGAAATGCCATTTCATGGTTAAAGAAGGCATCGTTCTTGGACATAAAATTTCAAAAGAAGGAATTGAAGTGGATAGAGCTAAAGTAGATGTAATTGCTAAACTTCCACATCCCACCAATGTTAGAGGAGTTAGGAGTTTTCTAGGGCATGCCGGTTTTTACCGACGTTTCATAAAAGATTTTTCTAAAATTGCCACTCCTATGAATAAACTCCTAGAAAAGGATGCGCCATTCATCTTTTCAGATGAGTGTATCAAATCTTTTAATATTCTTAAAGAGAAACTCACTAATGCACCGATCATGATAACACCAAATTGGAATCTACCATTTGAACTAATGTGCGATGCAAGTGATTTTGCAATGGGAGCCGTTTTAGGACAAAGGATTGAAAAACGATTTCAACCTATATATTATGCTAGTAAGACGTTACAAGGAGCACAAACAAACTATACAACTACTGAAAAAGAACTCCTTGCTATTGTCTTTGCTTTTGATAAATTTCGATCATATCTCGTTCTAGCAAAAACGGTGGTCTATACCGACCATTCTGCTCTTAGATACCTATTTTCAAAACAAGATGCTAAACCAAGATTAATCCGTTGGATCTTACTCTTACAAGAGTTTGATATTGAAATCCGAGATAAAAGAGGAGCAGAAAATCTCGCCGCTGATCATCTTTCTCGTCTTGAAAATCCCGAATTAGAAGTTCTAAATGAATCGGCCATACAAGACAACTTTCCTGATGAATATCTATTGAAGATAGATTATAAAGAAATCCCATGGTTTGCAGACTATGCAAACTACTTAGTTTGTGGATTCCTTGAAAAAGGATTATCGTACCAAAGACGAAAGAAATTCTTCAGTGATATAAAACACTATTTCTGGGAAGATCCACATCTGTTTAAAAGTTGTCCCGATGGAATAATACGCCGATGTGTATTTGGAGATGAAGCTAGTAAAATTTTAAACCATTGTCACACAGGACCAACAGGAGGGCATTATGGGCCTCAACTAACAGCAAGAAAAGTTTATGATGCTGGATTCTATTGGCCAACAATTTACAAAGACGCACACCTTCTTTGCAAATCCTGTGATGCATGTCAAAGGGCCGGAAAAATAAGTCAACGTGATGAAATGCCACAAAATGTCATCCAAGTATGTGAAGTATTTGACATTTGGGGTATTGACTTTATGGGTCCATTTCCAAAATCTCATAATAATCTATATATACTCGTAGCCATTGATTATGTATCTAAATGGGCGGAAGCACAAGCTCTCCCAACTAACGATGCACGAGTTGTAGTCAACTTTTTAAAACGTCTTTTTGCAAGGTTTGGAACACCGAAAGCTTTAATAAGTGATCGGGGTACTCATTTCTGTAATAATCAACTTGAGAAAGTTCTTAAAAGATATGGAGTAACTCATAAAATCTCCACCGCATATCATCCACAAACAAGTGGACAAGTTGAAAATACAAACCGAGCTTTAAAACGTATTCTAGAGAAAACCGTAGGATCAAATCCGAAGGAATGGTCCATTAAATTGGAGGATGCACTCTGGGCTTTTAGAACAGCCTACAAAACTCCAATTGGAACCACACCTTTTAGACTTGTTTATGGAAAAGCATGTCATCTTCCAGTAGAAATTGAACACAAAGCATTTTGGGCTTTGAAAACATGTAATCTTGATTTACATGAAGCCGGACATCTACGATTAAGTCAACTAAATGAATTAGAAGAATTAAGGCATGAAGCATACGAAAATTCGTTAATCTATAAAGAAAGAACGAAGAAATGGCATGATAAAAGAATCAGAAGTTCAAAAGAATTTAAAGAAGGAGACAGAGTTCTTCTTTTCAATTCACGATTCAAGCTATTTCCTGGAAAATTGAAATCAAGATGGTCTGGACCATTCATAGTCAAAAGAGTTTTCCCATACGGAACGATAGAATTGATAAATTCAAATGGGATTGAATTTAAAGTTAATGGTCACAGAGTTAAACATTACATACATGGTCCGATGGAAGTCGACAACGAAGTTAATCACAATTTCGACACCACAGCTAACTAAGTGTAGGGAGAATCAAGTCTTTAAAGGATAATATGTATTTCTGTTAGAGTTAGATTGTCTGTTTTCGTGTAGTTCTCGAAAATGGAACCCGAATGGTCTTTCCCTAGCAGACCCTAAAGAACTAGTCTTCTCCCCCCATTCTGAATTTTTATTTTTTTAGGTTTTTACGAAATGAAGACTGCCTGTGAACTAAACCATGGTCTAATGCTACACGCTTTGATCACTAAACGTAATAATGACATACTATCGAGTGAAATAGTATCAGTAATCAGAGAAAGAATGGACGGAGTTAGAAAAAAATCCAGATGCGAAGATAATAAGTTACAATTTGGTAAAGGAAAATCAAAATCCGCAGCAAAAAGAAGAGCACGACACCTAGAAAGATGTCACAAATGCGGAAAATGGTCACATGGAGGTAAATGTTCAAATAATCAAACCTATTCAAATACCGAATTTGTTACTTTATGCAGAGACGGACCGTTCATATGTTTAGAAGAAAAGACAATGAATGCTCGAGGTTACGCCTATGTAGCCATGGAAAATTAATTAAACCGACTATCTTATGAATGGGATAGATCATATAACTAAGAAATCTATTCCACAGGTATGTCTGTACAGTTTTTATTTTTATTTTTAACCTTTTGATAATAAACGCTAATTTGTTCGCTAAAAAGTATTAAATTGGTATTAAATAAAATTAGGTTTGGCGACCGAAATTATTGATATCATTCAAAAATTTATTACATCACTGCGAAATTTAACGTTTATTCTTAAGGTATAAATATCTTTAAACAATCAACCCAAAATATTTCAAAAATTCGTCATGAGTTAAATTAGGTCTTGGAACCGAAATTACTTTACCGAAAAGAGGGGCGCATATTTTTGATAATATTTGATTGATTAAAGTGGGATAAAAAGACAAAAAGATTTTTAAATTTATTTTTACCATGTTTTTAAAATTAATATTTAAATCTTAAATTAATATTGTAAACTTTGTAAAAACAATATATTTAAAATATTTGAAAAATTAATATAAGTTTGATATGAATTTATGAATTTTTAAATTAAGTTTGGTGTGAATTTTTAAAATATAAATTTTTAATTTTATGCATTTCAAATTTTAAGTTTGGTGTGAATTTTTAATTTTTAAAATATAAAATTTTAATTTTATGCATTTTAAATTTTGAGTTTGGTGTGAATTTTTAATATTAATTTTGAATTTTATATTTAAGTTGTGTGAATTTAAAAACAAAAATTTACTTTATCTCATTAAGTTAAGAATATGATTTTTAAAATTCGTCGTAAGTTGAAGACTAGGTCTTTGAACCGAAATTGCTTTACCCAAGGGAGGGACGAGAACTTTTATTATCATTATTTTTAATCTTATTAATTTAAAGTATGCCAAAAACATTAAAAAACCCAAAAATCTTAACTTTTAAAACAATCGCTACAAAAAGACAAATTTTAAAATTTTGTCGAAGGACGGACTAGGACATCGATCCGAAACGACCTCGTCCTAAATAACAAGGGAAACAAAATTTTAAAATTAATTTCTTAATTGTTTTCAAAAGTTAATGATTAAAAAAAAAAAAAAAAAAAAAAAAAAAACAAACTCCGCGAGTCGCGGAGTTTAAAGGGTGTTTCACCGCGACTCGCGGAGGGATGAAAAATCAGAAAAAAATAAAGAGCTGGAACAGATCAGTCCCAACCCCAAAACAATAAAAACCTGCGAAAAACACTCCGCAAAAACACGAAAAAAACCCCCAAAATCACAATTTTTAACCGTTAATCACCAAATCTTTTGCTAAAATCATGTTGAGAAGGATGCTATCTAAGAATTACTCAAGAAAAAAGGTAAATTTCTACACCTAAACACCATTTAATCCGAAATTTGGTGTTCTTGAGCTATTTTTTCCCCAATTTGATTTTGATGCTTTTTAGTGTAATTAAGCTTAAATTGTTTATGTATTATGCTTGTATAACCTAGATTGATGCTGTTTAACATGATTAGAAGCCTTAAACTTCAAATTTTGAGTAATCTAGGGTTTGTGTTCTTGAGCAAATTTGGGGCTTTTTGATATAAACAGGTTATGGCCGATTTTTGTCATGAATTGTTGCCAAATTAAGTAATGTAACATGTCTAGGTAGTTAAATGATCCAAACTTTGAGCCTAAACATGATTTTGAGAATTAAAGTGGACTTTTTCAAGTCTAAAATTCATGAACTTGATTTTTGAAAGATAATGCCATTTGAGACTTGTTTAATTGCTAGTAATGATTATTTTGACATGTTATTTGAGTTGAATGCTTATGAACTTGGCGAAAATTTTCGTATATGCTTATTTGAAAAAGTGTAGATTTGATAAAAATGTGAAAATAAGCTTAAGTTTGATATAAATTGATAATGTCATTGTAATTATTTTGATTGATGATTTTGCTGACACTAATGCATATTTGGATGCACAAAATTTGTGTTTGATGTGTTTTGCAGAATGAAAGGGGTGAATCTTCATCCCAAGCCCGCAATACTCCTGCTGAGAATTTGGAACAACAGGAGGTGGATAACTACTACAAGCAGGATGTACCTCATCCAGTCATGACCTTTTCTGATATGCACTTGGAAGAGTTGCACCCGAACCCGAGATTTGACAGACTTTGGATAGATTATCCAAAATATCAACGGGGTTTGCATACTCTTCATTCTAAGGTTGTTGAGGTACCGAGGGTCATAGAATGGGGACCCTTAGAAGCTGTAGAATTGGCCGGGCCAATTAGGGAATTACTTGTACAGAGGTATGGTAATTCTTCTTTTAATGACTGGATATGTTTATTCACCATACGTAGACCTGTATATAAAGTATGATGTGAAGAATTGTTATGTAGTATAGAGTTGAATGATCGGGTAGCTAGTTTAACCGATCGTTCTTTTATTAGATTTTTGTTAGGCGGTTCGATGCGCCACATGTCTTTACTGGACATGGCTCAGGCTTTACGTATATATACGCCTGAGGAGTTAGCGTCTGCCGATTGTAGAGGATTGATACTAAACGGTAGAAAGATAGATGAGAATTTTGATACACACGGTGTGTGGAGTCAAATGACAAGCCATCACCGTTTCAAAGGGGGAAATTACTCTTATTTGGATATAGATAGAGCCGAATTAAGAGTGATACATAGGTTTTTAGCTAATTCGATTACACAAAGGGGTAAGAACAAAGAAAAAGTAAATGAACAGGATTTGTTTTACCATATGTGTATTCGAGACCCACAAAGCGCTGTAAGTATACCATATTGTGTGGGTTATTATTTATCAGCTATGGTTCGGGGGATGCGACCACATAGCATAATAGGAGGTGGTATTTTTATTACTTTGATTGGTGAATATCTCGGTGTGGATATAAGTCGGGGGGGATTATTACTAGAAGAGCCGGAACCCCGCGATACTATAGGTTTAAATGTATACCATGGTGCGAAAGTTTTGAAGAGGCGAAATAACGCCGCAGTACGATACCATGGTAGACATCCACAGGTGGAGAGAAACCAGCAGCAAGGTAATGTAGGAGGGGGGAATGAGATGCAAGAAATGCATAGGTTTATAGCTTCTCAGGAATACGAAAATGCTAGACAGAGAGCATTTGAAGATTGGCAAGTTCATCAGAACCAGATCATAGCTCATTGCCAACATATAGGTAGAAACTATATTCCTACACCGAAACCCATCTTCCCTCCTTGGTCGATAGAGATGCAGCCACCATATCCTACGTATGACCCTGCCGAAGCATTCTATAGCACTTATGGTTATGCCTGGAACCCCTATTGGTACCAATATCATCCTTAGTTTACTTATTATTTTTTTATTTTGTAATTTGTAATTATTGATACATTTAATATTTTTGTTAATATTGTAATCATTTTTATAATTATCTAACTTTTATTCTTAGACTTTAATAATTTTTGAATGTGGGGTAATATACCAAACTTCAAAAATATGTATATATGTTTGCAGTTTATCTTATGTACACAACAGGGTAAAACAACGCATTTTCAAAGACTGGCATTAAGTTCAGCAAAAGCAACTAATTTTGACGACAAGATGCAAAATATATGTGAAATAACAACAAGACGGAATGAACAAATGATGTGCACCATTTATCATTCAGCAAACAAACGCCAATATATTTGGAAACTTTGGTAAAAATATAATCATTTTCACACTAATCACCCTCAATAATTTAAATTGTTACTGATTTCTTGCAAATGAGGGCATTGCAAGATCTTAAGTGTGGGAAGGGGTTAAATTCTTTCGGATTTTAAAATTTTTATCTTAAACACTTGGTTACCATTAAAAATACTAGTAAAGCAGTAGTTGTATTAGAATCTAGTGCTCTCTGATAAAAAAAGAACAGCCCTAGTCTTATATACTGACTACCCAATTCTAGTAAAATTTTTCAAAATTTTCAATTAAATGAATTCAAAATCATGTTTATACATATTTATGAACGATAAAACTAGGTTTTAACACCGAAATTATTGTTACCTCGGAAAGGACATAAATTGAGAAACAAACTAAAATGTTAAAATTCATTTAAAATGGAATAGAGGACGATAAAAAGGAAAATAAAAGCCAAGTGTGGGAAAATTTACCAAGTTATCTTAACATATGTCACATATATCTGTAACAAATAACTGAAAATACTTTTGCTTTGGACTAAACTAAACTGTTTTTACCCGATGAAAGAAAAGAAGAGATGGATCTACACGATGAATCAATTCCATCATTAAAAGGAAGTAAAGTCTTCCGAAAAAGACACGCGCTTCTTGATTTAGGTCATGAAGTTGTCGTCCAGACCAGCTGTAGGTTGATGAAAAATCTAGAAAAGTCATCACTAAAATCAGCAGGAAATCCACGGACCTCAGCATTAAACAGGGTCGCCAAGTGGTCAGATTTATCCTAACCATGAGAAGGATTTATCTCGTACAATGGGGGGCACCATGAAAATTAGCTGGATAAGACTAATGAATCAGATCCCCAGAAAGGATAATCTCCTTAAAGATTAAAAATCAGCTTTTAAGACTGATATTACTCAATCCTAGAGATTGACCTTAAAGATTGAGAATTACAAACTCATGGAATTCAATGATATCTAAACTCGAGCTTAAACGAGAAAATATTTTGATCAAAATTATAAACCGATTTGTTTTCTGAAAACCCTATTTTCAATGCGTTCATTACCATTGAACGTAAAATCCTAGGAATTCACCTGGAATTCATTAGGTCACCTGAACTAAATCGGGCGTCAACAGTAAGAACGGTGATTGCATAGTGGTCAAAGACAGGACCTTGTGCCACACCGAAAAATTATAAGGGTGAGCTTTACTATTGCTCCTACCAAGGATAGTAATTGCGTCCGACACGTTATAGACCATAATCAAAAGCATGTCACGGGACATTGCCTTAACAGTTGCTTGTTCAACGCTTTCCTTTACAACCGGACGGTAGTTTACCGAAAGGTAATATACGGGACAAGTAAACTGGACGTGTTGCTTTCCAAATACAAGGTTAGCAAGTGGGTGACACAAAACCGCAAGTTTTGAGCTAAAATTTTCAAATCTGAAACCCACCAAACCCACAAAAATATTTTGCAAACACCGGTAAAGGGTTATTCCGGAAAACTTATCTAGGGTAAAAACTAGATTTCAAAAGATCAAATGTTTTCATAAAGATCCAATTTCCTTAATGGATCTAAATTTTTATAGTCATGTGGGACTGTAAACCATATCGTTACTACCATTGTTTATACCGCCATATAGAAATCACTGATGTACAAAGTGTGAAGAATAAAGAAGTGATTCTAGTATTTCAAGACAATATTGCTTGAGGACAAGCAACGCTCAAGTGTGGGAATATTTGATAATGCTAAAAATGAACATATATTTCATAGCATTATTCCTCAAGAAAGACAAGCTTTTAGTTGCAATTGTTCTATTTACAAGTGATATTCGTTTAAATAATAAAAGGTGAAGACAAAAGACAGATTCGACGAATTGAAGACGCAAACGACCAAAAAGCTCAAAAGAACAAAAGACAATAAAAAAGGTTCCAATTATTAATAATAAACGTCTCGAAATTACAAGAGTACAAGATTCAAAACGCAAAGTATAAGATATTAAATTGTACGCAAGGACGTTCGAAAATCCGGAACCGGGACCAGAGTCAACTCTTAACGCTCGACGCAACGGACTAAAAATTACAAGTTAACTATGTATATAAATATAATATAATATATAATTAATTATATTAATTATATATATATTATATATATAAATAAAAAACCGTCGGCAGAGAAAAACTCTAAGGACTGAGCTGTAAAAGTAACCTCCGCGACTCGCGGAGTTTGAAGAGGTTTTCACCGCGAGTCGCGGAGCCCCAAAATTGAAAACTGCCTATAAAGCCAACCGAATTCTGATCAAAATCCATCATCTTTTTTCTTCCTCATTCATACGTAAAATTTATATTTATATTTATAATTTATATTTTAATTTTAATTATAATTCTAATAATAAGGGTATGTTAGCGAATGTTGTAAGGGTGTAAGTCGAAATTCTGTCCGTGTAACGCTACGCTATTTTTAATCATTGTAAGTTATGTTCAACCTTTTTATATTAATGTCTCGTAGCTAAGTTATTATTATGCTTATTTAAAACGAAGTAATCATGATGTTGGGCTAATTACTAAAATTGGGTAATTGGGCTTTGTACCATAATTGGGGTTTGGACAAAAGAACGACACTTGTGGAAATTAGACTATGGGCTATTAATAGGCTTTATATTTGTTTAACTAAATGAAAGTTTGTTAATGTTAATATAAAGATTTACAATTGGGCGTCCCTATAAATTACCGTATACACTCGATCGGACACGATGGGCGGGGTATTTATATGTACGAATAATCGTTCATTTAACCGGACACGGGAATGAATTAATAGCCACTAGAATAATTAAAACAGGGGTGAAATTACATTCAAGGGTA
The DNA here is from genome assembly GCF_046630445.1 of Rutidosis leptorrhynchoides. Taxonomy (NCBI): domain Eukaryota; kingdom Viridiplantae; phylum Streptophyta; class Magnoliopsida; order Asterales; family Asteraceae; genus Rutidosis; species Rutidosis leptorrhynchoides. The sequence continues at coordinate 400,123,059 of NC_092335.1, read as the reverse complement.
ATTGGTGTAATTGTTAACAAAGTAGTAAAACCTTGGTTTACACGCAGTCGATAACCTGGTGTATTCATTAAACAAAGTATTAAAACCTTGTTACAATTCGAATCCCCAATTAGTTGGAATATTTAACTTCGGGTATAATAATAATTTGACGAGGACACTCGCACTTTATATTTATGACTGATGGACTGTTATGGACAAAAACCAGACGGACATATTAAATAATCCAGGACAAAGGACAATTAACCCATGGGCATAAAACTAAAATCAACACGTCAAACATCATGATTACGGAAGTTTAAATAAGCATAATTCTTTTATTTCATATTTAATTTCCTTTATTTTATATTTAATTGCACTTCTAATTATCGCACTTTTATTTATTGTTATTTAATTGCACTTTTAATTATCGTACTTTTTAATTATCGTAAGTTTACTTTATCGCACTTTTATTATTCGCAATTTCATTATCGTTATTTACTTTACGCTTTAATTTAAGTCTTGTATTTATTTTATATTTTACATTAGGTTTTAACTGCGACTAAAGTCTTAAAATCGACAAACCGGTCATTAAACGGTAAAAACCCCCCTTTATAATAATAATATTACTTATATATATATTTGTATTTTTAATAAAAGTAAACTAATATAGCGTTGAGCTTTGTTTAAAGATTTCCCTGTGGAACGAACCGGACTTACTAAAAACTACACTACTGTACGATTAGGTACACTGCCTATAAGTGTTGTAGCAAGGTTTAAGTATATTCATTCTATAAATAAATAAATATCTTGTGTAAAATTGTATCGTATTTAATAGTGTTTTCTGCTAAAATTAATAACTATTTTATATACACCTCGCATAACATCAGTGTGCTCACGTATCAATATCGAGATTCAATATTGAAGGAAAGGTACGTAGACGCAACAGAGATGATAAACACTAGGTTAACCTCACGAGTATACCCCTGATCCATACCCATAACCTCCAGAGCTATAACCCAAAATTTCCTTAGCCCTATCCCACTCAAAAAACTTGTCTTGAAATAATTTGATCATGACCTTGTCATAGTATTTTATGTATAATACTAATATTAATAATACTAATACTACTACTACTAATAATAATAAGATTTATAATAATTTTTAATAAATAAAAATAAATATTACGGAGTACGTGTAATATCAGAGAGATAGAGAGTTGAGAATGATTTTAGCAACCCGTACAATCGAGCTTTTAAAAGGATTTGAGCTGCACCTAACCCCCATGCAAGTGCATGGGGTTTGTGTGATAAAACCATGCGAGTGCATGGTGTCAAAAAACAGCTCATGTGTGTTTGTTTTACTCCACCGACGGTTTTTATTAATATTATATATATATTATATTTAATTTATATAATTAATTATATATTATATTATATTTATAAGTATAGGTGACTTGTAATTTTAGTTCCAATAAATTGTACGTCATTACTTGACTAATGTCTCGGTTCCGGTTTCTCGAACGTTAACTCGTACGCTGAGAAAACTAGCACTTTACGTTTAGTGACTCGTACCTTTAACAGAATATAGACTTAAATTATTAGTAAACTATATTACATGAAGTGTAGCTTATGAATTTGAGTGTTTTGGTCAATTGCTTCTATAAATCATCGTCTCGTTGTATATACATATTATCGAAACGTTTTATAACTAAATATATATATATATATATATATATATATATATATATATATATATATATATATATATTTATATTTTCATTTCGAAATATAAATTTGGAATATTTATTTAACAATATTTAATATATAGTTTTTCAAAACTAATGATATTCAAAACTTATATATTTTGAAATCATTTAAATAATAAAAAATATTATTTCGTAACATTTGTATTTTAAAGTTTAAAATTGATATACTTCATTTATATACAAACGTTCACAAAGACATTTTAATAATCAAATTATTTTATATTTAAAATCATTTTATTACAAAGGTTATAATAATAGAAGTTGTTATGTCATAAAAAGTCTATTAAATCGAAAAACGTTTTTATTTAAGGAACACTATATATATACCTTTATAATATAAAGCTTAAATTCTGCTAATTCTATATAATCAATTTACCTTTATAAATAATGTAGTGACCCGAACTTTTCCATGTTTATATATATATTAAATGAAATTGTTATTTACATGATTAAGTGTTTCCAACATGTTAAGCAATCAAACTTGTTAAGACTTGATTAATTGAAATAGGTTTCATATAGACAATTGACCACCCAAGTTGACCGGTGATTCACGAACGTTAAAACTTGTAAAAACTATATGATGACATATATATGGTTATATATATAGTTAACATGATTTTATTATAAGTATGTATCTCATTAGGTATTTTAACAATGAGTTATATACATAAAAATGAGACTATTAATTTAAGAAACTCGAAAACGATATATATAACGATTATCGTTATAACAACGTCTTACTAGGTACATATGAATCATATTAAGATATTGATACACTTGGTTAATTATTTTAAATGATAAGTAAATATATTATTAAGTGTATTAACAATGAAATACATATGTAAAAATAAGACTACTAACTTAATGATTTCGAAACGAGACATATATGTAACGATTATCGTTATAACGACATTTAACTGTATATATATCATACTAAGATATATTATATATCATAATATCATGATAATATAACAATTTAATATCTCATTTGTTATAATAAACAATGGGTTAACAACATTCAACAAGATCGTTAACCTAAAGGTTTCAAAACAACATTTACATGTAACGACTAACGATGACTTAACGACTCAGTTAAAATGTATATACATGTAGTGTTATAATATGTATTCATACACTTTTGAAAGACTTCAAGACACTTATCAAAATACTTCTACTTAACAAAAATGCTTACAATTACATCCTCGTTCAGTTTCATCAACAATTCTACTAGTATGCACCCGTATTCGTACTCGTACAATACACAGCTTTTAGATGTATGTACTATTGGTATATACACTCCAATGATCTGCAATTAGCAGCCCATGTGAGTCACCTAACACATGTGGGAACCATCATTTGACAACTAGCATGAAATATCTCATAAAATTACAAAAATATGAGTAATCATTCATGACTTATTTACATGAAAACAAAATTACATATCCTTTATATCTAATCCATACACCAACGACCAAAAACACCTACAAACACTTTCATTCTTCAATTTTCTTCATCTAATTGATCTCTCTCAAGTTCTTTCTTCAAGTTCTAAGTGTTCTTCATAAATTCCAAAAGTTCTAGTTTCATAAAATCAAGAATACTTTCAAGATTGCAAGTTTACTTCCAAGTTTTCTAAATCCATTCCAAGTAATCATCCAAGATCAAGAAACCTTTGTTACTTACAGTAGGTTATGTTTCTAATACAAGGTAATAATCATATTCAAACTTTAATTCAATTTCTATAACTATAACAATCTTATTTCGAGTGGAAATCTTACTTGAAATTGTTTTCGTGTCATGATTCTGCTTCAAGAACTTTCAAGCCATCCAAGGATCCTTTGAAGCTAGATCTATTTTTCTCATTTCCAGTAGGTTTATCCAAGGAACTTGAGGTAGTAATGATGTTCATAACATCATTCGATTCATACATATAAAGCTATCTTATTCGAAGGTTTAAACTTGTAATCACTAGAACATAGTTTAGTTAATTCTAAACTTGTTCACAAATAAAAGTTAATCCTTATAACTTGACTTTTAAAATCAACTAAACACATGTTCTATATCTATATGATATGCTAACTTAATGATTTAAAACCCGGAAACACGATAAACATCATAAAACTGGATATACGCCGTCGTAGTAAAACCGGGGGCTGTTTTGGTTGGGATAATTAAAAGCTAAAAAGAACTTTGATTTAAAAGCTATACTTCTGGAAAAATGATTTTTCTTATGAACATGAAACTATATCCAAAAATCATGGTTAAACTCAAAGTGAAAGTATGTTTTTCAAAATGGTCATCAAGATGTCGTTCTTTCGACGGAAATGACTACCTCTTTCAAAAACGACTTGTAACTTGTATTTCCGACTATAAACTTATACTTTTTCTGTTTAGATTCATAAATTTAAGTTCAATACGAAACCGTGGCCACTGGAATCACTCAAAACGGATTAGAAACGAAGAAATGGCGAGTAAAACAAGATTGAAAAAAACTACTCATTTTACCTACGTGAAAGTTAGTAATAAATCTATTCCAACCATAACCTAATCAACTTATATTGTATATTATGTAATCTTGAGATACCATAGACATGTATACAATGTTTCGACCTATCATGTCGACCCATCTATATATATATTGCGGAACAACCATAGACACTCTATATGTGAATGTTGGAGTTAGCTATACAGGGTTGAGGTTGATTCCAAAATATATATATATAGTTTGAGTTGTGATCAATACCGAGATACGTATACACTGGGTCGTGGATTGATTCAAGATAATATTTATCGATTTATTTCTGTACATCTAACTGTGGACAACTAGTTGTAGGTTACTAACAAGGACAGCTGACTTAATAAACTTAAAACATCAAAATGTATTAAAAGTTTTGTAAATATATTTTGAACATACTTTGATATATATGTATATATTGTTATAGGTTTGTGAATCAACCAGTGGCCAAGTCTTACTTCCCGACGAAGTAAAAATCTGTGAAAGTGAGTTATAGTCCCACTTTTAAAATCTAATATTTTTGGGATGAGAATACATGCAGGTTTTATAAATGATTTACAAAATAGACACAAGTACGTGAAACTACATTCTATAGTTGAATTATCGAAATCGAATATGCCCCTTTTTATTAAGTCTGGTAATCTAAGAATTAGGGAACAGATACCCTAATTGACGCGAATCCTAAAGATAGATCTATTGGGCCTAACAAACCCCATCCAAAGTACCGGATGCTTTAGTACTTCGAAATTTATATCATATCCGAAGGGTGTCCCGGAATGATGGGGATATTCTTATATATGCATCTTGTTAATGTCGGTTACCAGGTGTTTACCATATGAATGATTTTTATCTCTATGTATGGGATGTGTATTGAAATATGAAATCTTGTGGTCTATTGTTACGATTTGATATATATAGGTTAAACCTATAACTCACCAACATTTTTGTTGACGTTTAAAGCATGTTTATTCTCAGATGAATACTAAGAGTTTCCGCTGTTGCATACTAAAATAAGGACAAGATTTGGAGTCTATGTTTGTATGATATTGTGTAAAAACTGCATTCAAGAAACTGATTTCGATGTAACATATTTGTATTGTAAACCATTATGTAATGGTCGTGTGTAAACAGGATATTTTAGATTATCATTATTTGATAATCTACGTAAAGCTTTTTAAACCTTTATTTATGAAATAAAGGTTATGGTTTGTTTTAAAAATGAATGCAGTCTTTGAAAAACGTCTCATATAGAGGTCAAAACCTCGCAATGAAATCAATTAATTTGGAACGTTTTTAATCAATAAGAACGGGACATTTCAAATAACAGATTACAATAATTCAGTTTTTGAAATCGTTTTCTTATGTTTGAAAATATGTCAGTCGAATATTATGAAATCCAGTACTCCACTAACTTTTGTCTAACTGATATGCCCGAATCGGACGGATTTATTTATGCGGTGTCGTTAGGTCGCAAAACGTCAATTCAGGATATCAACGGAAGAAGTTGATTGTTTAATTTATATATGCTGGGCCTAAATCTATTATTCCTTCATATGGGTTAGCAAGGGCAAATATGACCTAGGGTCATTCCTTGAGCGGTCGAATTTGAAACGGAGCTTATCTAGGTAATTTAGTAATTAAGATTGGGTTTATACACAATTTAGTATCCAAGATTAGTGGCCAGGTACACCTTGTGTAGAGAGGCAGGATCCTTTTGGTCCCAATAAATTGGCGACTGTTCGGAAAATCCAACAACCAGGTCCAACCGGTTTATTCTAGACACCACTTTATTCGGAATATCAAATTGTGTAAAGGCAATAGTTTGGTTGAATAATTTATATAATTGTAATTAAGATATTAAAGCAATATAATTAAAATAAGCTAGCTAGCATGCAACAGCTAAGGACAGAGAAGACGTGGTTTACCATGATTTAAGATAACGTAGTGTCGGGATGATTGCGAGGCACTCCTTGGATAGATATACCTTGGTGTGAACACTAGATTCCCTACTAAGCAGTTTCCCGATTAGTATGTCACGAGGAACTAGACTTTGAAGATTCTGATCGGATGGACTATGCTCAACTCCCGACGCTTTATTCGGTTTAAGGATATAAGCGGCCCATCTTGGATGCAGTGCATACCTTGGGCGCACAAATAAAGTAGCATAGCCATATAGAATATCCAACCTTTCTTAACACCTTAGTGTATCACCCAAGTGAGTGGTTATGATTGTGTTTCGAATCCCTTTCTGTCAATGGTTTGGTAAAATCTAAGGGTCTGTAGACAAATTAGAACATCAGATAGTTCTCAGTCATCCTTAAAGATTTATAAGCTTAGTTTGTATTGTAGTGCGTTAAATTCCCATTTATGACTTAAACCAGCCCTTACTTAAATCTACCCAATAAATCCCTTAGTTATCCACCATGTACTAGACTTATAGTGGTTCCATAGCTTCTAACCTTGACTATGCCCAAGCGGTCCTATAGTACATCAACACTGTACTCTACTGTTGCAACAGTATTTCCTCGAGTCTTATACTCTTGACCAATGTCTTGATCTGGTCCTACAGTAATTCCCCATGTACTCTATAGTATTTCCATTGGGTCCATACCCTGACCAATGTATAAACACAGATAACTAATTACCTTTATAATGTCGACTTTATAAAAGGTTTTAATCACGTCTATTGGTGGAAGGACGATAATAACGAGGTTTAATATCATAGACAGAAAGCGAGTATGAAACGATAATTATCCTTAACTAACATTATTAAATCATGGCAAACAATCAAGCAATTACTCACAAATCATGGCAACAAGCATTTCTAACATCAGTAAATCATAAACATCGAACAAGAATATTATAATAAACTGATAAAAGAAAGGATAGATATTACCGAATAATGTCGGCAGAATTACACTTGTATTTCTTCATAATATCCATAGCGTTACAATGCTCGATAGCTTCTACTACTAACTACATACTAATCTCCTATTGATCACTAGAGAGCGACAATATAGAGATAATTACATTTCGTAATCTCTGTACTTTTCTCTCTCTAGAAACTAGAGAGAGAAAGTAGAGAGAGAACTAATCTCCTATAGATCACTAGAGAGCGACTATAGAGAGATATTTAGAGAGAAAAGTGAAGAATGGTGCGTTTTTTTGGTGTGTTGAAATGAGAAATGAAGCCCCCCTTTTATAAGCAAAGCTTGAGGGCAAAATTGTAATTTTTGGTCAAAAAATGCCTGGCAGGCAGTATGGCAAGGTGCGCTGGCAGGGGGTTTTTTCTGAAAAATGCCTGGCAGGCCGTTATGCAAGGTGCACTGGCAGGGGGTTTGGCAGGCCGTACGCCATACTGGCAGCCCATTTGGCAGGCCGTATAGCAAGGGGCTCTGGCAGGTAGTACTCCATACTGGCAGCCCATATGGCAGCCCATATGGCAGGCCGTATTTGGTGCTGGTCAGCCTTGATTCACTGGATCGTAACTTGATTTCTTGTCTTTCACCGTTTTCGCTCTAGAATCTTCGTTTTAGCTCCGTTTTTGACGATTCTTGCGCCCACGCATTCATAATTGAATATCCTACAACATTATGTTAAGTAATTAAACTTTTCCAAAATTTATAAAATAAGTTATTTAAACGCGAGTTAATCGTCTTAGCCGGTTTTGCTCGTTTTTCCTCGTTTCTCATCCATTTTTAGTGATTCTTGAAACATATCCTTTGTAATGACTAAATCTACCAAATTAACCAACAAAGTGATTATTTTGACAATAAAGTTTGGAACTTTATGGTTTTAGGGCTCAATATTGGGGGTAAAAACGTGACTTTTTGGCCGATATCAAATATCCCACACTTAGACTTCGCTTGTCCTCAAGAAAAAATTTCTTTTATTTTGAGTTCAAGGATGCTTCTGAGGTTTCCGTTCTATTATTCAAGTGGCTTATTATTTATTGTAAGAGCAAGATCAGACATACTATCTTCTAAAAGGGTAGAAATTATCTCTGCAAGCATGAGGGGATGTTACATGACATTGGCTTCCTTACACGGATCACTCAAATCACTCAAGTATTTGGGGTTCCCTATCAATCTATGAAATGAATTTGCTCATAGCCAGTCATGTTGCAAGTATTGTCATAGGCTTGACCAAGAATCAAATCTCCATCGGTTAGATAAAGACGACACTGATCTTTTCCCTAATCATTCTTTCAAGAGGAAGAGCGGGTTTAAAGGCTGATTTGCGGAGAAAAGTGAAGGTTTTGATATGGCGAAAAGGGTGATTTTCGAATCTTTGAAATTTAGAGAGAATCGATAGATTTCGGTTTCATGATGATATACTTTTTCTAGGAAAGATGATACTCTATTTTTGTTGAAGAGTTCCTTTTAGAGGGTGCTGATTTTCAGCGAAGACTTTGCTTCTTTTCTGCAATCCTCCTGGGTCACAATCTTCATTTTCTTGGGGATATATGCTCTTTTATTTGAAGACTTTTCTCTTCTTTATTTTTGAGACTTTGCTCAACAATTTTTTTTTCAGCATATCCCATCTTCATAACTTTGTCTATTTCTTCTTGTGCCCAGAGAGAAAGGTATTACACCAGAAATAGGTCTTTTTGTGACCTATCAAAAACAGTCTGGAATTTTGGAATTTTTCGACAAGTGTTTGAAGTAAACTTGGTCGATCTATCTCTTTGAATTTCTAGATTTTTGGAAATGAGAAAGGAAAGAGGGTGGAAAGGGTAACGTATTTGATAGTAAATTTGGGGTGAGTATTTCCCGATTCATCAACTCTTTGGTGTGAGTTGGTCGGTTTAAATGCTTGGAGTGGAAACGAAAACGAATGGTTTTTGTCTTCTCTATTCAGAATGGTTTCGGAAGGAGTATCGCACCTACACCACGTATGGCGCTTACTAACCATTGGCCTCGAAATGTTTGTCAGGATCAAGTTCTAACTCTAAATGCTAACATCGGCACTCTCAACGGAAAGATAGTGAAACATTAAAAAATGAATGCTTATTAGGCCATTTTTGGGGTGCCTCACAGCAATTATATTGGGTTGATAATGCCTAGTCATACCATGCTCTTTTAGAGAAATGGTTCATCCTTAAGAAAATTTCTGTCCTCATTTGTCTTAATTTTAGAACAAACACGCTTGATTTTCGAAAGTACTTTTCCAGAAAGTATCATTTAGTCAAAATTTTTGAAAAATTCACGTTGAGGACAAAGAATCTAAATAGTAGGAATACTCGAAAAGCTTAGTAAAATTTTAAGTTAAGAACATTTTTCGAGCATCCCCTAGCTAATTACGGTGTACTACACCGCTATCCCACACTTAGAGGAACATTGTCCCTAATGTTCATTCTTAGATATTAGGGACCTAAAATCCCACACTTAGAGTTTGAACATGTCAAAAAATGTATCTAAGCTCAATATTAGGTTGGAATCCCATACTTAGTCATAAGCTTAGGATAGGGTATAGTTTAAGGAAATAACGAAGCAAAATAAGTAAAAGAAGAGAAAGAAACAAATTACTCCCCTTAGGTGCGCCTGTGAGCTGAGGATCTGAAGGTAGACTGAGTCGGAACCATCTTTTGCTGGATTCGAATCGGTCTTCTTGAAGTGTACTCGAGCTCATTAGGGCGTTCTCATCCTCCATACAGCATTCACCAATAACTTGCAATGCAATAATCAACGGGTTTTCTTGTCGTTTCAACATTATTCAAAGAGTCTCCACCACAGGCGTCAATAACTGTCTATTACTTGTAAACATAGAAAACATTAATCCTAGACAGGTGATTAAGCTTTAGGCCATAGACTCACTGATTTGTGTTTTGATGAAAAAGTCATTTGAAACTTAAGGGTTTCAAAATTAGGTTTTTGAAAATTTAACAAATCAGTGTATGACTTAAAATCTTAATCCTACACTTAAAGTGTTGACTGCCTTTAATTTTAAGACTTTTGAAATAATGTAGCAATTAGTTCACTTAAGCCCAAGACAAGTAGGAGAAGTGAATTCTTCCTACGAAATGTTGAAAATTTTATTTTAAGTTTCACTTTCTCATTTATTCAATTAACCTAATTATCCTAATCTAACTATTACTAAAGCTATAGAAAATTAAACACACGGGTTACCTCCCGAGAAGCGCTTGTTTTTGTTAGAGTCACGAGCCTGACTCTAGCCTTATTTCTCAGGAAATCTAGGCGGCTCCTTTGCATCTATCAGTAGACACAAGAGGTAACATTGGAACATATCTATGGGATTTAAGCGAAAACAGAATAAGGTATGTCCAATGAGTGGAGAAGGTGGTTTGACGTGAATGCTTTGTTTAACTTGAGGTATAACAAAGCTATCAACTTCTTTTACCTCCTTGATTTATGTGGGTTGGTCAAAAGGGTTCTCATCACTCAATGATGTGTATGTCATTATGTATTTGAGTGATAGTTTATAGGGTACCCCTGACGCAAAACCCGTCTTTCTTCTTTGTGACTTCAGGTTGGTCATAATGTTGTACTCTAAGGATGGAGGTGGGACGATGTCCATTGATGTCTCCAATATGGTTACAACTACTTCGGTGCTAGAATCCTTCATCTCTTTCTTCTTCTCCGGGCTCTCCATTTCTATTTCTTCATCCACCTCCTCATCACTCTGGTCGGAAGTTTCAAGAATAATTGGTTTAGAGAGTTCTTCTAGAATGAAATCCTTTCCAGTCATTAAAAGTTCAAAATAAGGTGGGAGTGAAGATTGGGTTGGTGTGGAGTGGTTATTCTTCTTGTCTTCTACTTCTATCTTCTTCTCTTCATTCTCTAAATAGAAGGTGACTTTCCTAGTGGAGATGGTATTTACTTCAGAGTTCCAATCAGAAGGACATACAGACTCGTCGATCGTGAAAGTGACCTCTTCTCCGCAGGCGCTCAAGGTGATAATCCGTAAATAAACGTCAACGATCTCTTTGACTGTATTCATGAAAAGTCTTCCTAAGATGATAGGGGTTTTCATATCTTCTTTATAGTCCATAACCACAAAGTCGGTCGGAAAAAGGAATTTGTCGACCTTAACCATGACGTTCTCAGCTATTCCTTTAGGATATCTAGTGGATTGGTCAACTAGCTGGATGCTCATTTTGGTAGGGTTAAGGTTTCCAATTTCGAGTCTCTGGAACAGTGAGTAGGGCATGAGATTGATGCTGGCACCAAGGTCAGCGAGAGAATGGATAGTACCAGATTGGTAGATAGAACAAGGAAGGGTAACTCGTCCGGTGTCTCCTAGTTTTTCAGGAAGAGTATTTAAGAGAATGGCTGAACAATCCGCGTTCAGTGGGACATTGGGTACTTCGGGTACCTTATCCTTGGTTGATAGGAGTTTCCTAAAATACTTCTTACTATGAGGATTTTTAGACATAGTGTCCAAAAATTTACCGTCAAACTTGAAAGATTTCATTTTGTTATGTCTTTGCTTGAGACGGCCCGGGAATGGAATGGGTGTTTTAGGTGATGACTCAATGACAACTACCGAACGGGTATTAGTTAGTTTCTTCTCCTTAGAAGAAACCGAAGGTTGGCTATGTGCCACATTTGAGTCATTATTAGGACAACCTAGAGAATCGAGACGTTGATTTAGCTGGCTTATTTGATTTTCAAGACTACTCAAGTGATTAGTCATGACTAAGTCAGCTGCGTTTTGTCTTGCTGTAATCATGTGGATGATTCGCAGTAGGACATCGTCTGGACTTATCTATGGTGGTGTAGTGGGTTTAGTGGGTGGGTTGTGTGGATGAGCTAGGATCTTATCGGTGTAGACAACAGTGTCCTCACATTCAGCCTCGTATACCTTGGTCGAATGTGGTTTAGTACAATTCTGGCATAATTGCACTTGAGACACATGTTGCGGAAGTTTCTTTAGCTCTCCAACTTCTTTGGTGAGGTTTTCTATTTGTTCCGAGAGATATTTTATGGTTTTACTTTCGATAGGATCGGAGGCGGAAAGCGATGTTGCTGATGAAAGGTGCTCTTCCGTGTTCCAATCGTGATGGTGCATAGTCATCTCCTCGATCAATCTCCAGGCCTCGTCAGCAGTGAAGTTCAGGAAGTTACCTTGAGAAACAGCATCAAGAGTAGACTTATTGTTCTGATTCAGACCTTTGTAGAAGTTTAAAATCTGATTTGAGCTCTCAAGACGGTGATTCGGGTATCTTCGAAGCAAGTGTTTGAATCTTTCCCATGCAGTGTAGAGTGATTCATCATATGCTTGTTGAAAGTTTACGATATCATTCCTAAGTCTGATTTACTTTGATGGGGGAAAGTCCTTGATTAAGAAAGTTGTTGCCATTTCCTCCGATGAGGTGATAGAATTGGGTTCTAACCCCTCGAACCAGGTTTTTACATGAAGAGTTAAGGAATAGGGGAACAGATACAGACGAACTACATCTTGTTCAACCCCGATTTTCTTATATGAGTTGGATAGGGAGAGGAATCTATCTAAGTGAGAGTTGTGATCATCAATTAGTAAGCCATGGAACTTGCAATGGTTATGAATGAGTTGTATGATGCTATGCTTAAGCACAAAAGACGCTCCATTAATCTCTGGATAGAGTATCGGTCCTCCTCGTCCTTCTAACGAGGGTTTGGTGATGTCAGCGAGAGTGATGCGTGCGGCCATCGTCGAACTATCGGCAGGTAAGTGTGGATCTCGTCGGATGGGTACAATGTATGATATCGGATAGAAGAAAGGATGTGTCGGAAGAATTCTTAGCGGTCTAAGTAGGTTAAACCATCCTAAAGGTTCACTAATAAGGAAGTCCATTTTAAACTTTTTAATTAAACTAAATTAAGCTAATATTATCTAACCTAACTACGGTAAACTAGTAAATTTTGACAAAGCAATTCTTAGTCAAAAGTTTCTCTTAAAAACTAACTAATCTAAACAGGCTCAAAATCGTACTACCGCTCCCCGGCAGCGGCGCCAAAAATTTAACTCCCTCGTGATATGCCCGAATCGGATGGTTTTATTTATGCGGTGTCGTTAGGTCGCAAAACGTCATATCAGGATATCAACGGAAGAAGTTGTTTATTTAATTTATATATGTTGAGCCTAAATCTATTATTCCTTTCTATGGGTTAGCAAGGGCAAATATGACCTAGGGTCGTTCCTTGAGCAGTCGAATTTGAAACGGATCTTATCTAGGTAATTTAGTAATTAAGATTGGGTTTATACACAATTCAGTATCCAAGACTAGTGGCCAGGTACACCTTGTGTGGAGAGGCAGGATCCTTTTGGTCCCAATAAATTGGCGACTGTTCGGAAAATCCAACAACCAAGTCCAACCGGTTTATTCTAGACACCACTTTATCCGGAATATCAAATTGTGTAAAGGCAATAGTTTGGTTGAATAATTTATATAATAGTAATTAAGATATTAAAGCAATATAATTAAAATAAGCTAGCTAGCATGCAACAGCTAAGGACAGAGAAGACGTGGTTTACCATGATTTAAGATAACGTAGTGTCGGGATGATTGCGAGGCACTCCTTGGATAGATATACCTTGGTGTGAACACTAGATTCCCTACTAAGCAGTTTCCCGATTAGTATGTCACGAGGAACTAGACTTTGAAGATTCTGATCGGATGGACTATGCTCAACTCCCGACGCTTTATTCGGTTTAAGGATATAAACGGCCCATCTTGGATGCAGTGCATACCTTGGGCGCACAAATAAAGTAGCATAGCCATATAGAATATCCAACCTTTCTTAACACCTTAGTGTATCACCCAAGTGAGTGGTTATGATTGTGTTTCGAATCCCTTTCTGTCAATGGTTTGGTAAAATCTAAGGGTCTGTAGACAAATTAGAACATCAGATAGTTCTCAGTCATCCTTAAAGATTTATAAGCTTAGTTTGTATTGTAGTGCGTTAAATTCCCATTTATGACTTAAACCAGCCCTTACTTAAATCTACCCAATAAATCCCTTAGTTATCCACCATGTACTAGACTTATAGTGGTTCCATAGCTTCTAACCTTGACCATGCCCAAGTGGTCCTATAGTACATCAACACTGTACTCTACTGTTGCAACAGTATTTCCTCGAGTCTTATACTCTTGACCAATGTCTTGATATGGTCCTACAGTAATTCTCCATGTACTCTATAGTATTTCCATTGGGTCCATACCCTGACCAATATATAAACATAGATAACTAATTACCTTTATAATGTCAACTTTATAAAATGTTTTAATCACGTCTATTGGTGGAAGGACGATAATAACGAGGTTTAATATCATAGATAGAAAGCGAGTATGAAACGATAATCATCCTTAACTAACATTATTAAATCAAGGCAAACAATCAAGCAATTACTCACAAATCATGGCAACAAGCATTTCTAACATCAGTAAATCATAAACATCGAACAAGAATATTATAATAAACTGATAAAAGAAAGGATAGATATTACCGAATAATGTCGGCAGAATTACACTTGTATTTCTTCATAATATCCATAGCTTTACAATGCTCGATAGCTTCTACTACTAACTACATACTAATCTCCTATTGATCACTAGAGAGCGACAATATAGAGATAATTACATTTCTTAATCTCCTTATTTTTCTCTCTCTAGAAACTAGAGAGAGAAAGTAGAGAGAGAACTAATCTCATATAGATTACTAGAGAGCGACTATAGAGAGATATTTAGAGAGAAAAGTGAAGAATGGTGTGTTTTTTTGGTGTGTTGAAATGAGAAATGAAGCCCCCCTTTCATAAGCAAAGCTTGAGGGCAAAATTGTAATTTTAGGTCAAAAAATGCCTGGCAGGCAGTATGGCAAGGTGCACTGGTAGGGGGTTTTTTCTAAAAAATGCCTGGCAGGCCGTTTGGCAAGGTGCACTGGCAGGGGGTTTGGCAGGCCGTACCCCATACTGGCAGCCCATTTGGCAGGCCGTATGGCAAGGGGCTCTGGCAGGTAGTACTCCATACTGGCAGCCCATATGGCAGCCCATATGGCAGGCCGTATTTGGTGCTGGTCAGCCTTGATTCACTGGATCGTAACTTGATTTCTTGTCTTTCACCGTTTTCGCTCTAGAATCTTCGTTTTAGCTCCGTTTTTGACGATTCTTGCGCCCACGCATTCGTAATTGAATATCCTACAACATAACGTTAAGTAATTAAACTTTTCCAAAATTTATAAAATAAGTTATTTAAACGCGAGTTAATCGTCTTAGCCGGTTTTGCTCGTTTTTCCTCGTTTCTCATCCATTTTTAGTGATTCTTGAAACATATCCTTTGTAATGACTAAATCTACCAAATTAACCAACAAAGTGATTATTTTGACAATAAAGTTTGGAACTTTATGGTTTTAGGGCTCAATATTGGGGGTAAAAACGTGACTTTTTGGCCGATATCAAATATCCCACACTTAGACTTCGCTTGTCCTCAAGCAAAAATTTCTTTTATTTTGAGTTCAAGGATGCTTCTGAGGTTTCCGTTCTATTATTCAAGTGGCTTATTATTTATTGTAAGAGCAAGATCAGACATACTATCTTCTAAAAGGGTAGAAACTATCTCTGCAAGCATGAGGGGATGTTACATGACATTGGCTTCCTTACACGGATCACTCAAATCACTCAAGTGTTTGGGGTTCCCTATCAATCTATGAAATGAATTTGCTCATAGCCAGTCATGTTGCAAGTATTGTCATAGGCTTGACCAAGAATCAAATCTCCATCGGTTAGATAAGGACGACACTGATCTTCTCCCTAATCATTCTTTCAAGAGGAAGAGCGGGTTTAAAGGCTGATTTGTGGAGAAAAGTGAAGGTTTTGATATGGCGAAAAGGGTGATTTTTGAATCTTTGAAATTTAGAGAGAATCGATAGATTTCGGTTTCATGATGATATACTTTTTCTAGGAAAGATGATACTCTATTTTTGTTGAAGAGTTCCTTTTAGAGGGTGCTGATTTTCAGCGAAGACTTTGCTTCTTTTCTGCAATCCTCCTGGGTCACAATCTTCATTTTCTTGGGGATATATGCTCTTTTATTTGAAGACTTTTCTCTTCTTTATTTTTGAGACTTTGCTCAACAATTTTTTTTTTCGGCATATCCCATATTCATAACTTTGTCTATTTCTTCTTGTGCCCAGAGAGAAAGGTATTACACCAGAAATAGGTCTTTTTGTGACCTATCAAAAACAGTCTGGAATTTTAGAATTTTTCGACAAGTGTTTGAAGTAAACTTGGTCGATCTATCTCTTTGAATTTCTAGATTTTTGGAAATGAGCAAGGAAAGAGGGTGGAAAGGGTAACGTATTTGATAGTGAATTTGGGGTGAGTATTTCCTGATTCATCTACTCTTTGGTGTGAGTTGGTCGGTTTAAATGCTTGGAGTGGAAACGAAAACGGATGGTTTTTGTCTTCTCTATTCAGAATGGTTTCGGAAGGAGTATCGCACCTACACCACGTATGGCGCTTACTAACCATTGGCCTCGAAATGTTTGTCAGGGTCAAGTTCTAACTCTAAATGCTAACATCGGCACTCTCAACGGAAAGATAGCGAAGCATTAAAAAATGAATGCTTATTAGGCCATTTTTGGGGTGCCTCACAGCAATTATATTGGGTTGATAATGCCTAGTCATACCATGCTCTTTTAGAGAAATGGTTCATCCTTAAGAAAATTTCTTTCCTCATTTGTCTTAATTTTAGAACAAACACGCTTGATTTTCGAAAGTACTTTTCCAGAAAGTATCATTTAGTCAAAATTTTTGAAAAATTCACATTGAGGACAAAGAATCTAAATAGTAGGAATACTCGAAAAGCTTAGTAAAATTTTAAGTTAAGAACATTTTTTGAGCATCCCCTAGCTAATTACGGTGTACTACACCGCTATCCCACACTTAGAGGAACATTGTCCCTAATGTTCATTCTTAGATATTAGGGACCTAAAATCCCACACTTAGAGTTTGAACATGTCGAAAAATGTATCTAAGCTTAATATTAGGTTGGAATCCCACACTTAGTGATAAGCTTAGGATAGGGTATAGTTTAAGGATATAACGAAGCAAAATAAGTAAAAGAAGAGAAAGAAACGAATTACTCCCCTTAGGTACGGCTGTGAGCTGAGGATCTGAAGGTAGACTGAGTCAGAACCATCTTCTGCTGGATTCGAATCGGTCTTCTTGAAGTGTACTCGAGCTCATTAGGGCGTTCTCATCCTCCATACAACATTCACCAATAACTTGCAATGAAATAATCAACGGGTTTTCTTGTCGTTTCAACATTATTCAAAGAGTCTCCACCACAGGCGTCAATAACTGTCTATTACTTGTAAAGATAGAAAACATTAATCCTAGACAGGTGATTAAGCTTTAGGCCTTAGACTCACTGATTTGTGTTTTGATGAAAAAGTCATTTGAAACTTAAGGGTTTCAAAATTAGGTTTTTGAAAATTTAACAAATCAGTGTATGACTTAAAATCTTAATCCTACACTTAAAGTGTTGACTGCCTTTAATTTTAAGACTTTTGAAATAATGTAACAATTAGTTCACTTAAGCCCAAGACAAGTAGGAGAAGTGAATTCTTCCTACGAAATGTTGAAAATTTTATTTTAAGTTTCACTTTCTCATTTATTGAATTAACCTAATTATCCTAATCTAACTATTACTAAAGCTATAGAAAATTAAACACACGGGTTACCTCCCGAGAAGCGCTTGTTTTTGTTCGAGTCACGAGCCTGACTCTAGCCTTATTTCTCAGGAAATCTAGGCTGCTCCTTTGCATCCATCAGTAGACACAAGAGGTAACATTGGAACATATCGATGGGATTTAAGCGAAAACAGAATAAGGTATGTCCAATGAATGGAGAAGGTGGTTTGACGTGAATGCTTTGTTTAACTTGAGGTATAACAAAGCTATCAACTTCTTTTACCTCCTTGATTTATGTGGGTTGGTCAAAAGGGTCCTCATCACTCAATGATGTGTATGTCATTATGTATTTGAGTGATAGTTTATAGGGTACCCCTGACGCAAAACCTGTCTTTCTTCTTTGTGACTTCAGGTTGGTCATAATGTTGTACTCTAAGGATGGAGGTGGGACGATGTCCATTGATGTCTCCAATATGGTTACAACTACTTCGGTGCTAGAATCCTTCATCTCTTCCTTCTTCTCCGGGCTCTCCATTTCTATTTCTTCATCCACCTCCTCATCACTCTGGTCGGGAGTTTCAAGAATAATTGGTTCAGAGAGTTCTTCTAGAATGAAATCCTTTCCAGTCATTAAAAGTTCAAAATAAGGTGGGAGTGAAGATTGGGTTGGTGTGGAGTGGTTATTCTTCTTGTCTTCTACTTCTATCTTCTTCTCTTCATTCTCGAAATAGAAGGTGACTTTCCTAGTGGAGATGGTATTTACTTCAGAGTTCCCATCAGAAGGACATACAGACTCGTCGATCGTGAAAGTGACCTCTTCTCTGCAGGCTCTCAAGGTGATAATCCGTGAATAAACGTCAACGATCGCTTTGACTGTATTCATGAAAAGTCTTCCTAAGATGATAGGGGTTTTCATATCTTCTTTATAGTCCATAACCACAAAGTCGGTCAGAAAAAGGAATTTGTCGACCTTAATCATGATGTTCTCAGCTATTCCTTTAGGATATCTAGTGGATTGGTCAACTAGCTGGATGCTCATTTTGGTAGGGTTAAGGTTTCCAATTTCGAGTCTCTGGAACAGTGAGTAGGGCATGAGATTGATGCTGGCACCAAGGTCAGCGAGAGAATGGATAGTACCAGATTGGTAGATAGAACAAGGAAGGGTAACTCGTCCGGTGTCTCCTAGTTTTTCAGGAAGAGTATTTAAGAGAATGGTTGAACAATCCGCGTTCAGTGGGACATTGGGTACTTCGGGTACCTTATCCTTGGTTGATAGGAGTTTCCTAAAATACTTCTTACTATGAGGATTTTTAGACATAGTGTCCAAAAATTTACCGTCAAACTTGAAAGATTTCATTTTGTTATGTCTTTGCTTGAGACGGCCCGGGAATGGAATGGGTGTTTTAGGTGATGACTCAATGACAACTACCGAACGGGTATTAGTTAGTTTCTTCTCCTTAGAAGAAACCGAAGGTTGGCTATGTGCCACATTTGAGTCATTATTAGGACAACCTAGAGAATCGAGACGTTGATTTAGCTGGCTTATTTGATTTTCAAGACTACTCAAGTGATTAGTCATGACTAAGTCAGCTGCGTTTTGTCTTGCTGTAATCATGTGGATGATTCGCAGTAGGACATCATCTGGACTTATCTATGGTGGGGTAGTGGGTTTAGTGGGTGGGTTGTGTGGAAGAGCTAGGATCTTATCGGTGTAGACAATAGTGTCCTCACATTCAGCCTCGTATACCTTGGTCGAATGTGGTTTAGTACAATTCTGGCATAATTGCACTTGAGACACATGTTGCGGAAGTTTCTTTAGCTCTCCAACTTCTTTGGTGAGGTTTTCTATTTGTTCCGAGAAATATTTTATGGTTTTACTTTCGATAGGATCGGAGGCGAAAAGCGATGTTGCTGATGAAATGTGCTCTTCCGTGTTCCAATCGTGATGGTGCATAGTCATCTCCTCGATCAATCTCCAGGCCTCGTCAGCAGTGAAGTTCAGGAAGTTACCTTGAGAAACAGCATCAAGAGTAGACTTATTGTTCTGATTCAGACCTTTGTAGAAGGTCAAAATCTGATCAGAGCTCTCAAGACGGTGATTCAGGCATCTTCGAAGCAAGTGTTTGAATCTTTCCCATGCAGTGTAGAGTGATTCATCATATGCTTGTTGAAAGTTTACGATATCATTCCTAAGTCTGATTTACTTTGATGGGGGAAAGTACTTGATTAAGAAAGTTGTTGCCATTTCCTCCCATGAGGTGATAGAATTGGGTTCTAACCCCTTGAACCAGGTTTTTGCATGAAGAGTTAAGGAATAGGGGAACAGATACAGACGAACTACATCTTGTTCAACCCCGATTTTCTTATATGAGTTGGATAGGGAGAGGAATCTATCTAAGTAAGAGTTGGGATCATTAATTAGTAAGCCGTGGAACTTGCAATGGTTAGGAATGAGTTGTATGATGCTATGCTTAAGCACAAAAGATGCTCCGTTAATCTATGGATAGAGTATCGGTCCTCCTCGTCCTTCTAACGAGGGTTTGGTGATGTCAGTGAGAGTGATGCGTGCGGCCATCATCGAACTATCGGCAGGTAAGTGTGGATCTTGTCGGATGGGTACAATGTATGATATCGGATAGAAGAAAGGATGTGTCGGAAGAATTCTTAGCGGTCTAAGTAGGTTAAACCATCCTAAAGGTTCACTAAAAAGGAAGTCCATTTTAAACTTTTTAATTAAACTAAATTTAGCTAATATTATCTAACCTAACTACGGTAAACTAGTAACTTTTGACAAAGCTATTCTTAGTCAAAAGGTTCTCTTAAAAACTAACTAATCTAAACAGGCTCCAAATCGTACTACCGCTCCCCGGCAGCAGCGCCAAAAATTTAACTCCCCCGTGATATGCCCCGAATCGGATGGTTTTATTTATGCGGTGTCGTTAGGTTGCAAAACGTCAATTCATGATATCAACGGAAGAAGTTGTTTGTTTAATTTATATATGCTGGGCCTAAATCTATTATTCCTTCCTATGGGTTAGCAAGGGCAAATATGACCTAGGGTCGTTCCTTGAGCGGTCGAATTTGAAACGGAGTTTATCTAGGTAATTTAGTAATTAAGATTGGGTTTATACACAATTCAGTATCCAAGACTAGTGGCCAGGTACACCTTGTGTGGAGAGGCAGGATCCTTTTGGTTCCAATAAATTGGCGACTGTTCGGAAAATCCAACAACCAAGTCCAACCGGTTTATTCTAGACACCACTTTATCCGGAATATCAAATTGTGTAAAGGCAATAGTTTGGTTGAATAATTTATATAATTGTAATTAAGATATTAAAGCAATATAATTAAAATAAGCTAGCTAGCATGCAACAACTAAGGACAGAGAAGACGTGGTTTACCATGATTTAAGATAACGTAGTGTCGGGATGATTGCGAGGCACTCCTTGGATAGATATACCTTGGTGTGAACACTAGATTCCCTACTAAGCAGTTTCCCGATTAGTATGTCACGAGGAACTAGACTTTGAAGATTCTGATCGGATGGACTATGCTCAACTCCCGACGCTTTATTCGGTTTAAGGATATAAGCGGCCATCTTGGATGCAGTGCATACCTTGGGCGCACAAATAAAGTAGCAAAGCCATATAGAATATCCAACCTTTCTTAACACCTTAGTGTATCACCCAAGTGAGTGGTTATGATTGTGTTTTGAATCCCTTTCTGTCAATGGTTTGGTAAAATCTAAGGGTCTGTAGACAAATTAGAACATCAGATAGTTCTCAGTCATCCTTAAAGATTTATAAGCTTAGTTTGTATTGTAGTGCGTTAAATTCCCATTTATGACTTAAACCAGCCCTTACTTAAATCTACCCAATAAATCCATTAGTTATCCACCATGTACTAGACTTATAGTGGTTCTATAGCTTCTAACCTTGACCATGCCCAAGTGGTCCTATAGTACATCAACACTGTACTCTACTGTTGCAACAGTATTTCCTCGAGTCTTGTACTCTTGACCAATGTCTTGATCTGGTCCTACAGTAATTCCCCATGTACTCTCTAGTATTTTCAATGGGTCCATACCCTGACCAATGTATAAACACAGATAACTAATTACCTTTATAATGTCGACTTTATAAAAGGTTTTAATCACGTTTATTGGTGGAAGGACGATAATAACGAGGTTTAATATCATAGACAGAAAGCGAGTACGAAACGATAATCCTCCTTAACTAACATTATTAAATTGTGGTGACCCGGAAATTTCTGACCAAATTTAAACTTAATCTTTGTATGATTAACATTTCCGACACGATAAGCAAAGTCTGTAAAACTGAATCTCAAAATTTTTGAACTATTCAAATACCTTTCGGTTATTAATTGTTTGATACCGGACATTAAACTTATTGGTTTATATATTTATTTGAATATATATGATAAGTTGGAATTGTGTGAATAACTTGCGACGTATATTTAAAACGTGTTTATGAATGTTGAAAATATATATTAACTTGGTCATAAAACGATTTGTTATTATATATATATATATCAACAAATAGCGAGACAATGATTTATAGAAGTAAATGACCAAAACACTCGAAACTTTAAGATACACTTTGAATGATATAGTTTATTGATAATTTAAGACTATATTTTGACAAAGGTACGAGTCACAAAACGTAAATTGCGATTTTTCTAAGCGTACGGAAATGCGTTCGAGAAACCGAAACCGGGACATAAGTCAAGTGACAACATACGAGTCATCGGAACGAAAATTACAAGTCAACTATGCACATGAATTTAATATAATATATAATTAATTATTTAAATTATATATATTATATATATTATATTTAATTATGTCGACAAACAAGAAAACAAAAAAATATGTGAGCTGGATCTGACAGCCATGCGATCGCATGGGAAATAGGCATAAAACCCATGCGAGTGCATGAGCTCATGCAAGTGCATGAAATTTGCACTAAAATCCCATGCACTCGCATGGGCATCAGAATCAGGAATTATGCCAATAAAAGGCCAGTTTCTGCTCGATTTGTTTTACACAAATATCTTCTACTCTCTCTGTATTATTATTATTATTATTATTATTATTATTATTATTATTATTATTATTATTATTATTATTATTATTATTATTATTATTATTATTATTATTATTATTATTATTATTATTATTATTATTATTAAGATTATTATTATTTATTTTATTATTATTATTATTATTATTATTATTATTATTATTATTATTATTATTATTATTATTATTATTATTATTATTATTATTATTATTATTAATTATATCACTTAAAATACTACGACGAGGTCATGAGCGTGTCACTTTCAAAATGGATTTTCAAGCGGGATAGAGCTAAGGAAACTATGGATTATTACTAAGGAGGTTATGGGTAATGTTCGGGGGTATATTTGTAAATCAAACCCAATGTTTATCATCTCCGTTGAGTCTACGTACTTTTCGACAATATTGAATCTCAATATTGATACGTAAGCACTCATATTTTATCTTTTATATATTAATTGTGTATCCATGTCTAGTGCTCGAGTATATATATGTATACATGCTTGTATGCTAAATTTCGTCATTAAACAGTTTATGATGAATCACGAATTAAATACATATATTACTGGTAAAAGGTATATGATATACATGTTTTCGGAAAGCTGGCGAAAAATCAATAACTTTTCATTTAGAAATCGCGTAATTTCGATGAACGAACCAAAAAATATGGTCAACTGAATTATAATTGACGTTAATTGGAATTGCTTTTGAATCTGCAATTAATATTTAAACAACCTGTTTATGAGATTGATAAAATACTACTAGCCAAGTAAATGAATCCTTATATAAGGCACGTCTCGTTTTGTTGAACAATTGTCAAAATTGACTTTTTAAAATGACTTTTGATAAATTTTGTATGTAGATCTCGAGCATTAGAATTGTGATACACTATAACCCAACCTAGTTTATTAGACATATATTGACCAACATATGTTCTCTAGGTTGAGATCTACGGTTAATTTTGCATTCCGAGTTTCAGTCACTTTTTGGTGAATGACCTTATGTGCTGCTAAGGTGAGTTTTATTTGCTCCATTTTTAATTGCTTTTGCAATCTATATTTTTGGGCTGAGAATAGATGCAATATATTTAAACGCAATGGATACAAGTACACACTAAATTCTACACTGAGTTTAAACCGAAAATATCTTAGCTTTGGTAACTAGTAACTGCCAGTTATAAGAACTGGTGGGCACGAGTAGTAGTATATGGATCCATAGGGCTTGACATCCCCGTCCGAGCTAGAGCACTAGCCTTTTAACGGACGTATGCTATTTGAGAAGCGTACACGTTGGTTTGCGTGTATTATTAAGATGATTATACAAAGGGTACAAATTATATATACGTTAAGTTTAGTTACCAGGGTGCTAAATTTCGTAGAATATTTTGATAAACATTTCTGGATGGAACAACTGAAATCTTGTGATCCACCTTTATATACAGATTATGCGCAACATTAAAACTATGAACTCACCAACCTTTGTGTTGACACTTTTAAATATGTTTATTCTCAGGTTTCTAGAAGTCTTCCACTGTTTGCTTATACGTTATATGATGTGTGAAATCTAGTATATAAATTATCTTTGGAAATATGCCTGGTTAAAGATTACTACACACTTACGGGCAGTGTACCCGATCATGCAATAGTATAAAAATGGTAATTCCAAGTATCGTTCCAAGGACAGTATTAACGTGAGAATTAAGTTTGCAAATAAAAGTAAACTAAGTTAAACTATGAAAATTGAAAGTACGAGATAGTTTGTTTTGCGGCTATTTAACGATTAGCCAAATCAAGATAGCTTTAAAAAGTAAAAGACAATATTTTTGTGTTTTTAAGTTTAAGTAAAAGAAATGCAGACTCAACGGAAAAGTAAAGATATTTGAATTCAATGGATAAAAGAATGTTCGCCTAGATATCCTATTCGCAGTGTTGGATGATTTGTTATTAAGCACTAGTTCTATTAATCAATGCACGCAATTACAGAGTCGGTTTACCCAGAGTTCTCTTTTAGCAAACACGTCAAACTAGGATTAATTGGCTTAGGGTTCCCTTTCACCAAATACCATCTTTCGTTTGTGACTTAGTAACTACCTAATTATAAGATTAAGATTCAATTGGTTACGCGTTCGCTCCACACAATTCACCCCTATTTTGTTCAATTACGTTACCTGGTTTACCCCCTTGGTCCAGTAAGCACCCAATCGGTTAAGACAAATCAATTGGAAATTAGATCACTAAATTGAAACAGGGTTCCCTTTGTTCAAACAAGATTCACTAATCAACCTAGTAACAATAATCAACACTCACAAGAATGGTTCTTAATCAAAACTCATAATTATCATGCATCAATTAATAAAACATCAAGGTTTCATCCAAACACTTGCAAATATTCAGTCTAGACAAACATTAAAAGCTTAGCCTACAATCATGGCTAAAACCAAAATAACAATCAAAGAAATAGAGAAATTCATTGTTGATAACAAAAGAATAAACCTAATCAAAGATTGAATCCTGAAAGATAAACGAATCGAGACTTGTTCCCGGAATGATTGGTACCTTAGAATGACCTTGAAGATCCCCAAAAATCACCTAAGTTCGTCAAAAAGTGGCTGGAATTCGTCTGGATACGATAATGAATTATTTAGGGTTAAATTCGGGCCTTTTATACTTGCCAAAATGGCTGAACCGCCAGAGGTGTCGCGCCGCGACGTTATTGGTCGCGCCGCGGAGATACTCATAAAATAATTACCTTCTTAACTCACTTTCTGATCTGGAAACTAGTACTATGTCGCGCCGCGAGGCCCCTTTCCGCGCCGCGACGATACACTGCGTCTGGTTCCTTCGACTTTTTACACTCTTTCTTCACTCAAAACCCAATATACCCGATAAATACTTAACGTTTTCATCCTCGGTGCGCCTTTAGCAATAACAAACTAATAAAACGCCTCATAAACTCCATAAAACACCACGTTTCAACACTTAGCTTTTCAAACTCGAACAAATCTCAATATGATCAATATAACCGCCAAATCGTATCCGAATGGACCAAAATGTGACCGATATCGCTAATGAAAATGTGTATAAAATATGCGATATCAAACCACCCCACACTAGAGTTTTGCTTGTCCTCAAGCAATAGAACTCGAAAATAATCTTCTACAATATAATAACGTCTTCAAACATGAATGTAGAACCAATGAACAAGAAACCAAACAAGCAACTAGCGTGGGCACGATTTGGCATAAATAACAACCATGGTTCCCACTTGCATTCCCCCGATGTAACTTCCCAAACCGCAATCAATATGAATCAATATAGTAAAAAAAAATAATCTCGATAACATACCATAATGATGAAGTAGAGAATCTCGATCATAATATAAATCTTCAAAGAATCCGGGAATCAAGTGGGAACCTAGCACCAAGGAATAAGCAATCGAACACATGTGCCAAGAGAACGCACGGGCTACCCCGCAATTGGTCAAGCCAAGCCTCCCACAGTACCTAACATCGCGAGATGTCGGTAAGAAAATAATGTGCTTAGGAGGATACACATTACGTCCGGATATCATCGACGGTTATGAGGTAACCGTCTAATCCGTTAGGTCAATCATGAAGATTGAAGTTCATCAGGCTTAAAAGCTGATATCTTACCTTTCCGGAGGTTATCCACTGGGAATCTGATCAATCACTGACATTTTGTGTATCATGGTGCGCTTCCCATTTGGCTAGCAAATCTCCCTCATTGAGATAAGCTTTGACTACTAGTTTCCCTGTTTGATGTTGAGGCCTGGTAGATTTCCAGTCGATTTTAGCAATGACTTTTCAAGGTTTTTCGTCACCCTACAACTGGTCTGGACTACATCTTCTGAAATAAATCAGCAAGTGTGTCGTTCGGGAGACTTGACTCCTTTTAGGATGGAGTGGATTCATCCTGTATGGTCATAAAAGGTGGTCGAGCGTATACATTGTCCTTGTTAGGAGAAACAATGAAGACCGCCCTGTATAAGTTTTCGATCTAGCGTATGGCCCGGCTTCGACCACACGATCCAATCACCGTTCATACGATTGACACCCGTTTTTGTACAAGTGACCTACGTATGAACTGAATGTTCATGTAGGATTTCACATTCAAAATAATGAACGTGTTTTGAAAGTTCAAGACTTTCTCCTCTAACGGTACCTCATCGTGATATGATGGGTAATGAAATGGCACGCTTAAGAGGTATACGTACCAAGTAGGACGGTCGGAAGACTTTACTTCCTTAATGAGTGGATCTGAATCATTCGGAAGTGCCAATCTGTTTCACTTGACACCGGTTTTGAAAAATCCCGAAAACCTTCGGGTTCCATAGCTTTTGGCTATGGGTTGTGTTGTCTAAGCAAACACAAGCACGTAGCTATTGCTCCTAAAAAGGACAGCACTGGTGAAGCTCAAGGCTCTTCTTCCCACAGTATCACATCATTTAAATGATGCAATAATAAAATGATATAGTTTCGGAAGTATGCTATACCAAGTAACCAAAAATTTTTGATCTGGCACGTGATTCGGTCACAATCACGCTATGCAATCACCGCTCTCTCATGGTTTACACCCGTTTTGGTACAGGTGACCTACTATTGAGTTCCCCGAACTCGTAGGATTTCATGTTCAATGGTAATGAACATGTGGAACAACCTTGGCTTCTTTAAACATCATGAAATATAAATACCAAGCCATACTTAAACAAGGGTTTTGGTCGAATTTTTAACTATATTTTATATATATATTTTTTTCTTTTCTTTTTTTTTTCGCTAACTAATTTTTCATTTTTTTTTATTTTCCCCTAAATTTTTCAATTTTTTTTTTACGACCAAAACCCCGTGAAACGTCAAGTCTTTTAGATATCAAAACCAAAATAATGATGATTCTATTAATAACCAACCCGAGAGATTTTACATCCCCCACCCCACACTTGAGATCAAGTAATGTCCCCATTATTTGAGATCAAAAATGGATTAAAATTGAAAGGGTAAGAAAAATAAAAACTTATCGAGCTTAACCACAGATCGTGGAATGACAGTGACAGATGGCGCTGAACTGACTGCCAGCATAAGAACATCGTCCATTCCCGATCCTCACACCAATATCATCACTCAAGTAGTTTTGCTGAACTTAATGCCAGACTTGAAAAACTGTTTCACCAACACACCTAAGAAAAGAAAAACAAGCAAACTACATAAATGGGACAAGGTGGTACCACCCGGTACCGAAACGCCTTGCCCCTAATAAGGTCTCAAGTACATAATATGAAAAATAAAAATATTTAAGTACAACCCAAACGAAATGAAAATAGTCTAAACAAATACAACAAGATCACGGGCTCGCAGGCCCTCCTCACTGAAATCCACCATACGGCCAGCTGCCGTATGGGTACTGCTGCTGAAAACGCTCTCACGCGTTCTCCAACCTCTCCTGCTCGTCATAAATAGGGGCCTGAACTCGTGGCCGAACATCACTGCGGTAATAAACCGGTGTCTGAGCTGTTGTGCCATAATAATTATTCGGATCATAATAATAGAGGCGATCATTATGGCGCTGCCAATCATTGCCATATGCAATCTACTGCTGATCATGGGCTATCTCATCTAACCTTTCCTCCTGCCTAGAGTTACTCGACTCTACTCTTTGCTGGCTTGCCCACATGCGGTTATCATGTTCCCGCTGATCCCCTCGGAAATCACTGAACCCTCTTGACATACCAACCTGTAAATTACCAACTGACGAAACCAAACCGTCCCAAACCTCTTGGGAAATACCCCACTGTTGTTCACCCCCTGCATGCACATTTGGAGCAACCGGCTCCGGCTCATTAACACCCTGATTAGCACCTCCAACTGCAGGTGCTTGTGGCTCAACAAATGCTACCACACCATCTCGATTCGCATTCCACATAACAAAATTTGCGTTAAAATAAAACCTTAAATTAAAAGGTTTCATAACTTGCAACTGAGCGGTTAATTTGGTGCACCTGCTGAAATCAATATCGAAAAACTTCGCTATTCGCGTAACATAATGACCACCAAGAATTGGCCGTGTCGCTCTAGTTTCTCTTGAATGATTCGACAAATATGTACCAATAAGATTGCACAAATCCACATGTGCACTACGCGTATACCTATACATAATCCATAACTCGGTGGAATTTACTTTGTCGTTCCCATTCCGTCTGCCACAAAAAGTACTTGACAAAAGTTTCTGAAACAACCGTAAATCCCTGCGCTGAATATCAGAGCCTTTCGATTCATTAGACACAAATGGCACCAAACCCGATATCTCTTCCCAAAAATCACGCTCACTATAACCTTCCTGGCTTCCAATAAACTCTGTTTCTTTTAAATACCGTTTCAACAAATTCTCGTTCCACCCTTCATATAAATTTAATGCCTGAGCTAAATTGAGTCGACTCATTGCCCGTCTCTCGCCTCCCAAGCGAAAAGTTAAGAACGCTTGATCTTCCCCATTTCTTCTAGTACGGTAGCTAAGAGAGGAGAAAAATTCAACAATTAACTCTCTATAAAGATCCTCCCTTAAGGACATGGCACGTTCCCAGGAATCTAGATCGAACCCATGATAAGACATCGACAACAATGAAGCAACATCCTCCTTAACATCACCAGACGCTCTCTCTAATTCATTCCAGCTAAAATACCAAGTAGCTTGGATATTTCTAGCCGAAATAAATTCATAGTAATTAGAGAATTCTTCCTGCACTTGTTCCAACCAAACTTCCGGGTTTGTTCGTCGCTCTTCCTCCCTACGGGCTTGAGCCGTGGAGGATGATGGAGCATTACCTCTGCTTCTCTACACAAATTAAACAAAAACCAATCCAAACACAAAACATTGAAAAGTTAGCGTTAAGCGAAATCAACATGTTCCACATACTTGCATCAACTACCATCAAACTTGTTTCAACTTCAATTAAGCATTTAGACCATAGCAAGTATCCAAAACATATGTTTGTGTTCTATTTAACCAATTCAAACCAACTCCAAAACTCTAAAGCATAAAACTCCTCATTACACAATTCACTTGAAACTCAATTTAACCAACTCAACAAGTCAAATACCCAATTCCAACAATATTAAACAATTTCAACATTCAAGTAAATGAACGCATTAATCACAAATCTCATCAAGCTTAACCAATTTCAAAATCACACATAAAACCCGCCCAAATTACCCCACACTATCTTAAAACATTCCATCATTAACAATCAACTCCCTTACAAACAAAATCCCCAAATAATTAACATAAAATTCGGATTTAATCACTACCCTAATTTCAAGAATCAATATTATGCATAATCAACACAATAAATCATGAAGACAACACAATAATATCATATTCATCAACAATTAATTCATATTAAAGCATAAAAGATTCAATTAAACATAACCCCTTAAAAATTCAAACATGAACCCTAGAATTAACAAGATTAATCAAGATACATGGAAGAAAAAGTAAGAGATTAGTTTAATTCGGACCTTAACCGGCATGTTTAAGCAAGCAATTGAAGAAATTAAGTAGCAATTTGGGTAGATTGAAATTAGGGTTTGAAAGCCTTATGTAAGTTTGAAAGATAAGTATGAGAGTTGTGGTGAAAAACTGATGCAAAAACCCTAAAAAGGGTGTAATACTCGTCGGGTTATGTGAAAAATTGGGTTGACCCATTTAACTTTAAACACTAACGAGGGGTTCAGAATCATCGCGCCTGTATCGTCGCGCCGCGACGTTACTTGCCGCGCCACGGCAGTATACTACACCTGACACAAACATCTATAAAAATACATGAACCAAAATCCTGCTATACCTCGCGCCGCGACCCCAGATGTCGCGACGCGGTAATACACGCGTGTAAAAACCATCTTTAGGCCTCTTTCTGTTACCAAATCATTAACATCATCGCGCCGCGATCCCCATTTCCGCGCCGCGGCCTTTCACTGGAATTGGCATTTCGCCCTTTTTATAATACAGCAGCCTTTGATTACCTTTAAACCCCAAAACTAACCATATAACCAACAAGTAATCGATCAAAAGCAATTATTTAGCAATTTAGATGCAGCAAACCCGTGATCACACCTAATTATACAAACTATACAACAATGTGAACCTTATTTTAAGAGTCGTTCACGCGACTCGTCCCCAACTTCAAGTGGCGTTGGGATCGGGTTCAACGTGAACCTCATCATTAATCTCTAACGGACCATCAAAATACTTCTTCACACGATGTCCGTTAACCTTAAAGGTAATACCATTCGCATTTTTTAACTCGATCGTACCGTATGGGTACACCTTAACAACCTCAAATGGTCCCGTCCACCGGGACTTGAGTTTTCCCGGTAAAAGCTTTAATCTAGAGTTAAACAAAAGCACTCGGTCGCCTTCGTTAAACTCTTTTGGACCCTTTAACTTCCTATCATGCCATTGCTTGGTTTTCTCTTTATAGATCAATGAATTCTCGTACGCATCTAGGCGTAATTCACCAAGCTCATTCAATTGCCCCGCCCTTAGGCGTCCGGCTTCCTTCAAATCTAAATTGCACTGTTTAAGTGCCCACATAGCCTTATGCTCAATCTCCAACGGGAGATGGCACGCTTTCCCATAAACCAACCGATAAGGAGTGGTACCAATTGGCGTTTTATAGGCGGTTCTAAACGCCCACAAAGCTTCATCGAGCTTATTTGCCCACTCCTTCGGATTCGAACCCACAGTTTTCTCAAGAATACTTTTAAGAGCTCGATTGGTATTCTCAACTTGTCCGCTCGTTTGGGGATGGTATGAAGTGGAAACTTTATGGAGAACTCCATATCGCTTCAATACCTTTTCCATTTGGGCGTTACAAAAATGAGTACCCCTATCGCTAATTAAAGCTTTAGGAGTTCTAAATCGAGAGAATAAACGCTTAAGGAATGAAATCACAACTCGTGCATCATTTGTGGGTAAAGCTTGCGCTTCGGCCCATTTAGACACGTAGTCAATGGCAACGAGTATGTAACTATAATTCTGAGATTTCGAAAATGGCCCCATAAAGTCAATTCCCCAAACGTCAAATACTTCGCAAACTTGGATGCTTTATTGAGGCATCTCATCCCGTTTGGTGACTTTACCGGCCCTTTGGCACGAATCACATGACTTACAAACCAGGTGGGCATCCTTGAAGATTGTCGGCCAATAAAAGCCGGCATCATAGACTTTACGCCCCGTAATTTGGGGTCCAAAATGCCCACCGGTAGGCCCACTATGGCACTCGGTTAAAATACGCATACACTCATCACCTGAAACACACCGGCGGATAACCCCATCAGGACAACAACGAAAAAGATAGGGATCCTCCCAGAAATAGTACTTAAGGTCACTGAAGAATTTCTTCCTCTTTTGATGTGACCACCCTTTTTCTAAGAATCTCCCAACGAGATAATTAGCAATGTCCACGTACCACGGCTCGTCAACCTTATCCACCTTCATGAGATATTCGTCGGGAAAATCATCACGAATGGTAGTCTCATCGAGAACCTCACGGGAGGGGTTCTCAAGACGTGAAAGGTGATCGGCCGCTAAGTTTTCAGCACCCTTTTTATCCCGGATCTCAACATCAAATTCTTGCAAAAGCAAGATCCATCTAAGAAGTCGGGGTTTTGCATCCGGTTTAGCAAAAAGGTACTTTAAAGCAGAATGGTCCGTAAAAACAATAGTCTTAGACAAGACTAAGTAGGACCGGAACTTATCAAATGAAAAGACCACCGCAAGCTCTTTTTCAGTGGTAGTATAATTTAATTGCGCTCCTTGCAAGGTCTTGCTTGCATAATAGATGGGTCAGAAATGCTTCTCAACCCTTTGACCCAAAACAGAGCCAACAGCGAAATCAGATGCATCGCACATAAGCTCGAATGGAAGGGACCAATTTGGAGCAATTATGATTGGTGCATTGATGAGTTTCTCCTTCAAAAGCTCGAATGCCTTTTGGCACTCTTCGGAGAAGTTCCACGGGCTGTCTTTTTCAAGGAGTTTATTCATCGGGTTTGCAATCTTAGAAAAATCTTTAATGAATCGCCGGTAAAAACCGGCGTGCCCGAGGAAACTCCTAACACCCTTAACATCGGTGGGAGGTGGAAGGTTTTTAATAGCGGTAACCTTTGCGGGATCCACCTCTATAACATTTTTAGAAATCTTGTGCCCGAGAACTATGCCCCCTTGAACCATGAAATGGCACTTCTCCCAGTTGAGCACAAGATTGGATTTTTCGCACCTGACCAACATCCGTTCTAAATTGAGAAGGCATGAATCGAAAGTGTCACCGAAGACCGAGAAGTCATCCATGAACACCTCCATGCAATCTTCTATCATGTCATGGAATATGGCCATCATGCACCTTTGAAAAGTGGCCGGAGCATTGCAAAGGCCAAAAGGCATGCGTCGATATGAAAACGTGCCATACGGGCACGTGAAAGTAGTCTTCTCTTGGTCCTCGGGCGAGATAGGGATTTGAAAATAGCCCGAGAAACCATCGAGAAAGCAATAGAAACTGTTTCCCGCCAACCTCTCTAGCATTTGATCCATGAAAGGTAGCGGGAAGTGGTCTTTGCGTGTGGCGTCGTTCAACTTACGGTAGTCGATACAAACACGCCACCCCGTGACAGTCCGAGTGGAAATTAACTCATTTTTATCATTAGTGGTAACAGTCATACCACCTTTCTTAGGTACACAGTGTACCGGGCTAATCCACGGACTGTCAGAAATCGGGTAAATCAGACCTGCATCAAGGAGCTTAACGATCTCTTTCTTCACGACATCTTGCATGTGCGGGTTCAACCTCCTTTGACGTTGCACCACAGGTTTGGAGTTATCCTCCATTAGAATTTTGTGGGTGCAATAGGAGGGACTAATACCCTTAATGTCGTGAATCTTCCATGCAATGGCCGGTTTATGGGCCTTTAGCATGGTTACAAGCTCAGTTTTCTGACCTGCTGAAAGAGAAGAAGAAATAATTACCGGAAGCTTAGATTCCTCATGCAAGTAAGCGTATTCCAAATGATCTGGAAGTGGCTTCAATTCAAGCTCGGGAGGTTCTTCAATTGAAGACTTGCTCCGGTAATCTGAATCACGTTCGAGTTCTTTGAACTCCTCTTCAGTCGGCTCATAGCCGTTTTCCATCAAGGTGGTTAAAATATCCACCTCCTCAACCTGCAACTCTTCATCAATCTCAACCAATGAGCATTCTCCTGAACCCTGTAACTCTGGGAATTCCTGCAAAAACTCAGACTGGACATTCACAGTGTTAAGAAA
The DNA here is from genome assembly GCF_046630445.1 of Rutidosis leptorrhynchoides. Taxonomy (NCBI): domain Eukaryota; kingdom Viridiplantae; phylum Streptophyta; class Magnoliopsida; order Asterales; family Asteraceae; genus Rutidosis; species Rutidosis leptorrhynchoides. The sequence continues at coordinate 400,088,745 of NC_092335.1, read as the reverse complement.
ATAACATGTATCATCAGTGTAGCCAGGGTATTTTAAAGCATGGTCGATTGAGAATGTTGCACTCAAATCGTCTATCCTAAGGGTCAACTTTTGGCCATACACATTAATCATACACCTAGCAGTATTTAAGAATGGCCGACCCAAAATTAGTGGAATCCTTTCATCCACTTCCATATCCAAAACCACAAAATCCGCCGGAAAAACTAACGACCCGGTCTTCACTAGCATATTCTCTATGATTCCACGAGGGAATTTAATAGAGCGGTCAACTAGCTGCACAGCCATACGCGTGGGTTTTAACTCCCCGGGGTCTAGCTTTAAGTAAATAGAATAAGGCATTAAATTAATGCTAGTCCCCAAATCCGCCAAAGCCCTCATACAGTCCAAATTACCAAGTAAACAAGGAATGGTAAAACTTCCAGGATCTTCAAGCTTCTCGGGAAGCTTGTTTGCAACAACCGCTGAGCATGCGGCATTCAACCTGACTGAAGACACGTTCTCCAGCTTCTGCCTGTTAGTCACCAAATCTTTGAGAAACCTCGCATACTTAGGCATACCTGCAATAACATCAATAAAAGGCATATTTATGTTAACTTTTTTAATCAAGTCCATGAACTTGGACTTTTCGGCCTCTAGCTTCTCCAATCGCTGTTTCCTCGGGAATGGGAGCGGTGGTTGATACTCTCTAACTACCGGTTTAGCAGCAACAGTAACCGGTTCCTTAACAACTTTTTCAGCCACCTGTTCCGGCTCCTTTTCCCTTTCCGGTTCACTTTCAACAACCGGCTCACTATCATTAACTAACGGTACCCTCAAATCATACTCGTCGGGCTTCCTCGGTGGATAATATGCTAAACCACTTCGGGTGGTGATAGCATTAACATGCCCGTTTTTCGGGTTAGTATCCGTCTTGCTCGGTAACTCTCCCGGTTTCCTTTCACTACTCTTATTAGCAAGTTGACCAATCTGCTGTTCAAGATTATGAATAGCTGCTTGTTGATTTCGAAACATTTGGTCATTCTTTTCATTATTCTGAGTAACGGTAGTGACAAGTTGAGTCTGAGATATCACTAACTTCTCGATCATAGCCTCAAGGTTGGACTTTTTCTCTTCGACCTGTGGTTTCTGAAAATAACCGGGAGCTTGCTGCTGAAAACCTCCACTAGAACCTGGTTGGAACCTCGAACCCTGATTACCTTGCGGATTATAAGGATTGTTGAAATTCCTGTTAAACTGAGCACGTCCCTGAAACTGATTGTTATTCTGCTGACTAATGTAATTAATCTCTTCTTTCTGATTCATAGTCAAACCTGCATCACAATCTTTGCCCAGATGTAAACCTCCACAGTATTCACAACCAACCTTCATACCATGAATGTCTTTGTTCATCTTCTCCAAATTCCTACCAAACGAATCCAACTTAGCACTGAAAGACCCAAAATCATCATAAGCACCTGTACCTGTAGTCTCTGTTCTCTTAACTGAAGTTGAATGGAAAGACTCATGATCCTGATGCCACTCATGAGAATAAGCAGCTTGCTTTTCAATAATCGCTAATGCCTCTTCTTCAGTCTTATCCATTAACGTTCCACCTGCTGCTTGATCAATACTTTGACGCGTAGGAATATCACAACCTTTGTAGAAAATCTGAACCTTCTGTAAATCATTCAACCCGTGTTGCGGACACGAGCGTAACAAAGTAGCAAAATGGTCCCAAGCATCAAACAATGTCTCACTGCTCTTTTGACTAAATTGAGAAATATCTGCTTGAAGTCGAGCAGCTCGAGAAGCAGGGAAAAACTTCGACAAAAACTTATCTTCCAAAGTCGCCCAAGATGTAATCGTACCTTCTGGTTGCTTATCTAACCATCTCTTGGCTTCTCCCTTAAGAGTCCAAGGGAAAAGCCTTGTCTTGATTGAAGTGTCGGCAACCTCATGTAGTTTAAACAAGTTACAAACATCATTAAAATTACGAAGATGCTCGTTAGCATCCTCGGTATCTTTGCCATAGAATCGGCAATCAGAAGAAATCAAATTCAGGATCGGCCCTGTGATTTGAAAAGGCTGATTAACATCCGGCTGAGTAATCGAATTGCCTTGGCCTCCTCGGGTGGCCTTCAACTTTTCTGCCATAGTCTGAGGACGAGGTGGTTCTTCGGCCATTTCTTCAGTATCTGAGGTGTCAGACGAAACGTAAGAATCTTCTTCTGAGTTAACTTCTGGTGGTGTCTCGGGCACCACAATGTCTGTGTTACTGAACAAATTGACTACTATTTCACTCGAAGACGGTGATGAATCCACTTTAGATTTTTGCTCTTGACTTAAGGCTTTGAACAACTCTCTTTCAGGCTCGTCAAACGGTGTTAAAATCGGAGAACTTGAAGAACGCGTGTGTGGCATACACTACCTGTAACTGCAAGAACACAGCTAACAAACCGATTAAACGCACCGACTCAATTAGAATTAAACTAAAATAAACAGTTAAAATTAACTAAGAACAAACTTAATTTTCAAACTTAATTATCAAACTTAATTTTCAACACAACTGTCCCCGGCAGCGGCGCCAAAAACTTGATGTGTGAAATCTAGTATATAAATTATCTTTGGAAATATGCCTGGTTAAAGATTACTACACACTTACGGGCAGTGTACCCGATCGTGCAATAGTATAAAAATGGTAATTCCAAGTATCGTTCCAAGGACAGTATTAACGTGAGAATTAAGTTTGCAAATAAAAGTAAACTAAGTTAAACTATGAAAATTGAAAGTACGAGATAGTTTGTTTTGCGGCTATTTAACGATTAGCCAAATCAAGATAGCTTTAAAAAGTAAAAGACAATATTTTTGTGTTTTTAAGTTTAAGTAAAAGAAATGCAGACTCAACGGAAAAGTAAAGATATTTGAATTCAATGGATAAAAGAATGTTCGCCTAGATATCCTATTCGTAGTGTTGGATGATTTGTTATTAAGCACTAGTTCTATTAATCAATGCACACAATTACAGAGTCGGTTTACCCAGAGTTCTCTTTTAGCAAACACGTCAAACTAGGATTAATTGGCTTAGGGTTCCCTTTCACCAAATACCATCTTTCGTTTGTGACTTAGTAACTAGCTAATTATAAGATTAAGATTCAATTGGTTACGCGTTCACTCCACACAATTCACCCCTATTTTGTTCAATTACGTTACCCAGTTTACCCCCTTGGTCCAGTAAGCACCCAATCGGTTAAGACAAATCAATTGGAAATTAGATCACTATATTGAAACAGGGTTCCCTTTGTTCAAACAAGATTCACTAATCAACCTAGTAACAATAATCAACACCCACAAGAATGGTTCTTAATCAAAACTCATAATTATCATGCATCAATTAATAAAACATCAAGGTTTCATCCAAACACTTGCAAATATTCAGTCTAGACAAACATTAAAAGCTTAGCCTACAATCATGGCTAAAACCAAAATAACAATCAAAGAAATAGAGAAATTCATTGTTGATAACAAAAGAATAAACCTAATCAAAGATTGAATCCTGAAAGATAAACGAATCGAGACTTGTTCCCGGAATGATTGGTACCTTAGAATGACCTTGAAGATCCCCAAAAATCACCTAAGTTCGTCAAAAAGTGGCTGGAATTCGTCTGGATACGATAATGAATTATTTAGGGTTAAATTCGGACCTTTTATACTTGCCAAAATAGCTGAACCGCCAGAGGTGTCGCGCCGCGACATTATTGGTCGCGCCGCGGAGATACTCATAAAATAATTACCTTCTTAACTCACTTTCTGATTTGGAAACTAGTACTATGTCGCGCCGCGAGGCCCCTTTCCGCGCCGCGACGATACACTGCGTCTGGTTCCTTCGACTTTTTACACTCTTTCTTCACTCAAAACCCAATATACCCGATAAATACTTAACGTTTTCATCCTCGGTGCGCCTTTAGCAATAACAAACTAACAAAACGCCTCATAAACTCCATAAAACACCACGTTTCAACACTTAGCTTTTCAAACTCGAACAAATCTCAATATGATCAATATAACCGCCAAATCGTATCCGAATGGACCAAAATGTGACCGATATCGCTAATGAAAATGTGTATAAAATACGCGATATCATTATACAAGCTATGTGCATGGAGTCATAGATGCTTTATTCAAGAAAACTTTGCATTCACAAAATCATCACCATGTATCTTATTTTGACTGCATTGTCAACGGATGTAGTATTGTAAACTATTATATACTGTGATTGTCTATACGTAGAAATCATTAGACGTCGAAAACCTTGGATTTATATATTCATTTATGGTGTGCCTTTTCAAAAGAATGCAATGTTTACAAAACATATCATATAGAGGTCAAAACCTCACTATGAAATCAATAAATGATGTATTCGTCCAAAGGGATTTGAAAGGATTGTCACAGTTGGTATCAGAGCTTGAGGTCATAGGGAACCAGAATTTGCATTAGTGTGTTTAACTGGTAATTGTTAAGATGCATTAGTGAGTCTGGACTATGACCGTATCTATTTTTACCGAGTTTCACTTATCAATTCTTGTCAAGAAATTACATGCTTATTTAGACACGTTTTCCTACATTTACTGCACAGATAGTGTATCGACAAAATTCATATCTTAGCGTATCTGTTACTGTATACTTTACTTGACATCTTCCGAAAATTCCTCCGTGATTTATGGAATTTTGGTATTATATATACATATGTAAATTATGTATTGAAGAGTACCAATCTAAATTCTATAATCTATTTCATATCAAAAATTATCTCTCTAATTATACAAGATGGATCCCGTATCTAGTTCAAATTCCTTAAACTCCGACAGCTATTTCGATATGGATATTCACCTGAGCTCCGAAGACAGTGTAACCGGAATGGATCAACCAATTAGCCATCATCTATTCTGGATGAATTGGGGATGGGTTCGTAGCCTACTTAGTCATTGGATACAAGAAGAAGGTGATCCCTTCCATCCACCACATTGCCCTCTTGGCGAAGAACCTAAAGCAGTTACCGGTGAACCTATCCGAAGCACCATTTTCTCTCTCATTTCCCGAGTATCTCGTCATGATTATATACTATCCCATATTCTAAATCTTATTTATCTGATCGTCCGAACCACCGATCATCCCAGTATAATAGAAGAAGTCAACGAGCTTCGCGCTCGGGTAGTGGCTTTGGAGAATATGCTGCAAAGATTACAAACACCACCAGCAGCATCAGCAGCATAACCAGTACCACCATCATCAACACCAACAGTATCATTACCACCACCAACAACAACATCCGCATCCCACACCTCAACATCACAATCTGTACCTCAAACATCAACATCATACGCACCATAGATAACAACAACAAACGATGAAGTATTGATTCATAACTTCATCGAAGAAATATTCTGCAGAGAATATGTAGTTTCTAAAAGTTTTAGAGATTTTATATTCTAGTCCTAGTCGAAAACCAGATGAGATTAATATTATGTTAACTCATTAAATCCATGATTACATCTAAAGAAAATATATATGTAGGTATATTTTCATAAAGATTGTAATTAAGAAAATTCTTTTGTACAAACTGTTAATAGTGAGAATATTTTAACGGGTAGGTAATACCCGAGAGATATATAAATTCACAATTAATATGTTACATTCTTCAATTCTGATTCAACAAATCATCAACTATACTCACTACTTTCATAACAATATATATATTCTTTTGTAAAAATCGAAACAACCATCCACATCCAAATTTGATTACATATTCTGATTTTGAAAAATCAGAATCCAAGCCAAGATTTAACAGAAAACATCACTCTTAGATTCTTACACCTTTCAAATGTCATACTTTGAATTCAAAACTGTAATAGAACATCATATGTATACATATAACATTCATCTCTTAGAATTATGAGCTTTCATTCTGAAATTCTGAAAAGCAACCAGTCTATGAATCAATACTCTGAATGTTGAAAAAGCTGATGAAGCATCAAAAACTGTAAACGACTTTAACAGTCAAAAGTTTGATGATAAAGAATGGTGTGTTGGCAAAGCTCAGAAAAATTTTGGTACTGAAAAACGAATTGAGCAAAGTATGAAGGAGGCTGTGGATAAATCACAAAGACTAAACCTGCCTTCAAAGAATCCAAATGATTCAGTATTTGCTGAAGCCATTAACGAATACATTGCTTCCGAATCTAAACCCTTGCGGACAATATTCTTCATCATCCTCTGACATTAGAAATTCTAAGATATCATCGTATCTTTCATTATAAATATCCTCCATATTTCTGGAGATAATTCCATTATCATTCTTATCGGAAATCAATTTTCTCCTTATGATATCTGTGTTACATCATAAAAGAAACTATTTTAGTTTCTAAATTCTGAAACCTTCGAGTTCAAAATATGAATATTTTTGAAGTGGTGTTGGGAGCTGAAGCATGAGTTAGTATAATATAATGACACTTGATCAACGGGATTATATTACAGTAAGTCATGCTGAGTTTCTAAATGGAACGTGATGATTCACAGATCATAACGTCATCATGTGCTATGTCATACGACTCTTGTATTCTAGTTAATCACTAAAATATCAAGAAAATATTTCTTGATGATTCTGTCTTTTCCAGGGTATTCTGGTAATTTAACAAATCAAGATCGTGCCATTACCATTTTCTTCTTAGAACATTAACAATGTTCATTCCAAAATTCATATCTACGAATTTTGGACCATTACAAGCAATGCTTAGTCACAAGAAGAAGAAACGAAGGGACAAAACTCCGAAATAGAAATGGGGGTATAAATCGCAGCAAATAAAAGAAAGCATTAACTGGGGATGACAATAATTATAGAAGACAGAAGCAGGAACTTTGAAATATAAGGGAGAATATAAAGCCCGATAACAACACATAAATTACAAACCGTATATATCAATGTTTATCGCAACATAAAGACACAGGAGAATTAAAAGCACTATAACCCCAAGGGCAAAGTAGAAGTAAGCAGATTCCTCCGGTGGTAGATGAAAAAGAAGAATGACAGATATGAAAGTTAGGAGTATATCAAGAATCAGAACTGGATGAAGCATTTTTTTACAATCTTTTGAAAATAGGATATGAGGAAGAAGATGTAAGAGTGATGAAAATAATGAAACGGAAGAGGTCAATTTATAGCGAAATATCAAACATAGCAATCGAGGAAAACTACACATTTAATCAAAAGAAATCTTAATTTCCTTAAATTCCGAAGAATCAAATCTTATTTAGATTATGAAAATTTTCTATTCCTTAAATTACGGAAATCAATCGTTAATACGTCAAGAGTTAAGACGAATCTCTATTCTTCATTTCACTCTTTTACGATAACTTCTCTCATACGCTTCGAATAATCGGATTGTTTTATCCATATTATTTAACGGTGATAAAACTCTATTTATCAACACATATACGGCATGAAAACATTTTTATTGTTAGTCATGACGACCTCACTCAAATTTCGGGACGAAATTTCTTTAACGGGTAGGTACTGTGATGACCCGGAAATTTATGACCAAATTTAAACTTAATCTTTGTATGATTAAGATTTCCGACACGATAAGCAAAGTCTATAAAACTGAATCTCAAAATTTTTGAACTATTCAAATACCTTTCGGTTATTCTCGACGATTCGCGAACACTTATATGTATGTATATATATATATATATATATATATATATATATATACTATAACTTGAAAACGTAACAATGTATTAATTGTTTGATACCGTACATTAAACTTATTGGTTTAAATATTTATTTGAATATATATGATAAGTTGGAATTATATGAATAACTTGCGACGTATATTTAAAACGTGTTTATGAATGTTGAAAATATATATTAACTTGGTCATAAAACGATTTGTTAAACACTCGAAAGTTTAAGATACACTTTGAATGATATAGTTTATTGATAATTTAAGACTATATTTTGACAAAGGTACGAGTCACAAAAGTGTACGAAAATGCGTTCGAGAAACCGAAACCGGGACATAAGTCGAGTGACAACATACGAGTCATCGGAATGAAAATTACAAGTCAACTATGCACATGAATTTAATATAATATATAATTAATTATTTAAATTATATATATTATATATATTATATTTAATTATGTCGACAAACAAGAAAACAAAAAAATATGTGAGCTGGATCTGACGGCCATGCGATCGCATGGGAAATAGGCATAAAACCCATGCGAGTGCATGAGCTCATGCAAGTACATGAGATTTGCACTAAAATCCCATGCACTCGCATGGGCATCAGAATCAGGAATTATGCCTATAAAAGGCCAGTTTCTGCTCGATTTGTTTTACACAAATATCTTCTACTCTCTCTGTATTATTATTTATATTATTATTATTATTATTATTATTATTATTATTATTATTATTATTATTATTATTATTATTATTAAGATTATTATTATTTATTTTATTATTATTAGTAGTATTATTATTATTATTATCAATTATATCACTTAAAATACTACGACGAGGTCATGAGCGTGTCACTTTCAAAATGGATTTTCAAGCGGGATAGAGCTAAGGAAACTATGGATTATTACTAAGGAGGTTATGGGTAATGTTCGGGGGTATATTTGTAAATCAAACCCAGTGTTTATCATCTCCGTTGCGTCTACGTACTTTCCTACAATATTGAATCTCAATATTGATACGTAAGCACTCATATTTTATCTTTTATATATTAATTGTGTATCCATGTCTAGTGCTCGAATATATATATTTATACATGCTTGTATGCTAAATTTCGTCGTTAAACAGTTTATGATGAGTCACGAATTAAATACATATATTACTGGTAAAAGGTATATGATATACATGTTTTCGGAAAGCTGGCGAAAAATCAATAACTTTTCATTTAGAAATCGCGTAATTTCAATGAACGAATCAAAAGATATGGTCAACTGAATTATAATTGACGTTAATTGGAATTGCTTTTGAATCTGCAATTAATATTTAAACAACCTGTTTATGAGATTGATAAAATACTACTAGCCAAGTAAATGAATCCTTATATAAGGCACGTCTCGTTTTGTTAAACAATTATCAAAATTGACTTTTTAAAATGACTTTTGATAACTTTTGTATGTCGATCTCGAGCATTAGGATTGTGATACACTATAACCCAACCTAGTTTATTAGACATGTATTGACCAACATATGTGTAGTGACCCGAAAATTTCCGACTAAAAATTTAAACTTAATCTTTATATAATTTCGACACGATGAGCAAAGTCTGTAATGTTGAGTCTTAAAATTTTTAAACTATTTAGATGGATTCATTTGACCTTTGACTATTCCCGACGATTCACGAACAAATGTGTACAAGTAAATATGTATATGAATAGATATATATGTAAATAAATAAATAAATATAAACACATGTATATATAATAATTTGAAATAATAAAAATATAATTTAATCATTTGAATTGAAAATGTAAAATAATATACAAGGTAATAAAATGATTATTAAAAATAAAACTATATATATAAGTGTATATAATTTCTATAAATAATTAACTGGATATGAATATTATAATATATATAAAAGGTTTAACTATTAAATGCTATATATATATATATATAATTATTAAAAAATACATGACTAAAATTATGTAATATTAATATATTAAATTAACTACAAGTTAAAATACTATTAATGTTATCACATTTATATTGTTATTAAAATCAATAATAATATTATATATATAGATATGAAAGTTGGTATGTAACAATGCTTATTATTAATATTGTTAACATTAATAATATTAATATTATTATAATTAGTATTATTACTAGTATCATTAATAATACAATTATTATCATTTTAAATATGATTATCACTTTATTAAACCTATCTTTAATCCATTATCTTTATTATTAATGTTATCATATCGATATCTTTTTATTACACTGTCTTACTTGATATTATTATTATTGACGAGTATTAGTATTTTTATCTATATAATATGATTACAAATATGATCATTAAGATTATTAGAAAATAAATATTTTATAAAAATTAATATTATTATCGTTTGATTATTATTATTATCATTAATAATTATTATTTATATATATAATTATTAATATTATTTGTATTAGTGATATTATTATCATTATTATTATTATTTTAAAAATCATTATTATTATTATATTTGATTATTATTAATAGAAAATAATACAATCTATTATTATTATTATTATTAGTATTAGTATTATTATTAAATAATAATATATTTATTATCATTTTATGATTATCAGGATAATTATTATTTATTATTATTACAAAGATATTTATTTTTTTATACTAATATATTAATTAATAATTAAAATTAATTATAGATATAAAGAGAAAAGAAATAGGTTCGTACGAATTAGTTACCCATAGCAATCAAACTGTTTTATATTTTTGGATCCTATCTTCAATCTGTTAGATGTATGTATCAAATTGTCAATATCAGATTTCATTACAGATTCAGTTACAGAACGGTACAAATTGTTATTTCTTTTTATTTTTTTTATTTTTTGTTCTTGTCTGATGAATTATTCCATCTGTCGACTAATTGATACTGAAAATCGATTCAATTATTATTTGTTTATTACGACAATCATACACTGACCTAAAATAATCACACACTATCATTCAATTACTGCATTTTATTTTTAAAAACAGAAAACTAAAGTTCAAACCTCTGTTCTTCATCCTTATAGCAAATTCTCGATTTCTTATTTAAACTAAAAATCTGTAAATGCAGATACGTTTTTAATCTCTAATCCAAACTAACTGTAAAGTCTCAAATCTTGATTTTTCAAAACAAAACCGAATTCGTGAGTCAAAGTTTGGTTCATAAAAGTCAAACGTATGAGAAATTGTTAAATTCGAGCTTTCTGCTGAAATTCAAGTTAAATTGATAACTTTTAAAGATTATAGGAGGTATTTGGAACCTACTTTATGTTGTAATCGAAGTCTATTACGTGCTCTAATTCAAAAAGAAATTTTTTTTTTCTACACGACACAGCAGATGGATATCTTTTCTTTATTTTTTTTTTCATTTTCCAATAATCCAATTACTTAAATTAATTAGTTCTGTTTTATTTATAAATTCAAAAATTAATTAAACACCTTATTGATATTATGGTAAAGATTTCTGGTCTCTGGGTGATTAGTTCTGTGAAAACGAAGAAGCGGAAGAAGAACACAGGAAACTGTCATGGCTTGGATGGTTGAGGGTGTATTCGGGGTAGCTAAAGGTCTCCGGTTCGAGCCCGGCGAGTGGCAACAATTTTTTTAAGGGTTGTTGAGGTAGTTTTCTTTTATCTATTATTATTATTATTATTATTATTATTATTATTATTATTATTATTATTATTATTATTATTATTATTATTATTATTATTATTATTATTATTATTATTATTATTATTATTATTATTATTATTATTATTAATGTTATTAATCATTAATATTATTATTGTTGTTAGTATTATTATTATGTGTTATGTTCATTAGGATTATTATTATTAATATCATTGTTATTATCATTAATAGAGCTATTATTAACATAAGAATATTATTAACGTTATTATTATTATATTTTACTAATATTAACTTAGTATAATTTAAACTACTGTTTGGATAAATAAATGAAATACATATATATATATATATATATATATATATATATATATATATATATATATATATATATATATATATATATATATATATATATATATAACATAACATAATATGTTATTATATAAAAGGAATATATGAGTTATAAATATATTTTTAATATAAAAATAATATCATTAATAAGTTATATATATAAACTTATTTAACTACGATTATGTGTATTAATATATATACACAAATGATATAGGTTCGTGAATTCGAGGCCAACCCTGCATTGTTCGATATAGTCATATGTATTTTTACTACAAAATACATTAGGTGAGTTTCATTACTCCCTTTTTAAATGCTTTTGCAATATATATTTTTGGGACTGAGAATACATGCGCTGCTTTTATAACTGTTTATTAAATAGACACAAGTAATCAAAACTACATTATATGGTTGAATTATCGAAATCGAATATGCCCCTTTTTATTAAGTCTGGTAATCTAAGAATTAGGGAACAGACACCCTAATTGACGTGAATCCTAAAGATAGATCTATCGGGCCCAACAAGCCCCATTCAAAGTACCGGATGCTTTAGTACTTTGAAATTTATATCATGTCCAAAGGAGGATCCCGGAATGATGGGGATATTCTTATATGCATATTGTGAATGTCGGTTACCAGGTGTTCACCATATGAATGATTTTTGTCTCTATGCATGGGACATATGTTTATGAGAAATGGAAATATGAAATCTTGTGGTCTATTAAAATTATGAAATGATTATTTATGTTAAACTAATGAACTCACCAACCTTTTAGTTGACACGTTTAAAACATGTTTATTCTCAGGTACGAAAGAAATCTTCTGCTGTGCATTAACTCATATTAGAGATATTACTTGGAGTCATTCATGGCATATTTCAAAAGACGTTGCATTCAAGTTGTTGAGTTCATCAACATTATTATTAAGTCAATTATAGTTGGATATATTATGAAATGGTATGCCTACTGTCAACTTTCGATGTAATGAAAGTTCGTCTTTTCAAAAATGAATGCAATGTTTGTAAAATGTATCATATAGGGGTCAAGTACCTCGCGATGTAATCAACTGTTGTGAATCGTTTATAATCGATATGGACTTCGTCCGGATGGATTAGGACGGGTCTTCACAGTTGGTATCAGAGCGGTGGTCTTAGCGAACCAGGTCTGCAATAGTGTGTCTAACTGATAAGTCGTTAGGATGCATTAGTGAGTCTGGACTTTGACCGTGTCTGCATGTCAAAAGTTTTGCTTATCATTTCGTGTTGAAAATTACCTGCTTATCATTCTTAGTCTTGACACGTCTTACTGCCTCTATTGCATAGACAGTGTATAGATAAATTCATATCTTAGCGTATCTGTCACTGTAGACTTTATTTGACATGTTTCCTTAATCTTCTCCGTAATTCACGGGATCTTTGGATGTATGTATAGATATTATATATATAATTAGGATATCATTCGATATTTGAAAATCATTTCATATCAAAACCCTTTAACTGATCGTGAGAGATGGATCCTACACCTAGCCTGGATTCCATTAGTTCTGGAAGCGATTTCGAGATGTATATTGAAGCAGACTCCGAAGTCAATGAACCAAAAGTGCCTCAACCATTTAGTTATTTTTCTTTCTGGAGGAGATGGGGGTGGGTCCGAGACTTACTCACTCGATGGAGAAATGAAGAAGGAGAGCCCTACTGCGAACCAAACTTACCTCCTAACATCGGAGAAAACGATTTACTCACCGGTGAACCTATGCACAACATTGTATTCACCCTTCTTGCTAAAATATTCCGCCTCGAATGTCGCATTACTTCAATCTCAGAAAATATTCAACCTCTACTTCCGAATACCAATCGAAGGGGAATATTAGAAGAAGTTAGGGAACTTCGAATTGATAATCAAGATCTATCGAATCAGATGAGTGGATGGATAGAAATGATAGAGGGTAGAATAGAAAACCTGACAAGAATGGTGCGTGATCTACAAGCTATATATACTACATCAACATCATCACCAACCTCAGCACCAACAACACTTGTAGCACCGACAGTAACAGTACCACCATCAGCAGCACCAGCAGCATAACCAGTACCAACCACAACAACATCATCACACGTCTCAATCTCGTAGTCTATACCTCAAGCATAATCATCGTTCTACGAATCGTTCTACATAAACTATATTCGTCCTTCATGGCGATTATGTAATCTCTAATGTTTTAGAAATTATGTACTTCAGTTCTAGCCGTAAATCTGATGAGTTTAATATCACATTGACTCATTAAATCCATGATTACATCTGAAGAAAATATATATGTATATATGCTTTCATAAAGATTGTAATTAAAAATTCTTTCGTACAAACTGTTAATGGTGAAAATATTTTAACGGGTAGGTAATACCCGAGGAATATTTAGATTTCACATTACCAAGTTATACTGTACATTCTTCGAATCTGATTCAACGGTCATTTACTATTCTATTTACAACTACCGATATACATATCCGTTCACCACAGAATAACCATATTCATCCAATTTCATATTTAGATTTTGATTTATCAGAATCCAACAAGTGGCATAATGAAGAAAACATATGACAAAATAAAATTTATTAGAAACAGACTAATTAACTATGAGAAATTGTGTTAAGAATCCACGCTAACTGTTCCTAGCTAATTGTTCCTAGCTAACTGATTACATTTTATTAATCGCAATTTAATTATCGCAATTTACATTCTCGCAATTTTATTTATTGTCATTTAATTTCTGTATTTATTTTACGCACTTTAAATATCGGGACATGTATACAAGGTTTTGATATATCATATCGACACATCTATATATATTATTTGGAATCACCATAGACACTCTATATGCAGTAATGATCGAGTTCTCTATACAGGGTTGAGGTTGATTCTCAAATAATATATATACTTTGAGTTGTGATCGAGTCTGAGACATGTACACGGGTCACGATACGTATTAATTAATTCGAATATTATATATTAAATTATATATGAATTATTGAATTGCTAATTGTGGACTATCAATAGAGGACCACCAACATTGGACAATTAAAATGAATTAAAATATTGTTTATAACATATGGAACTAAATGATTCTTCAAGTTTGCCACTTGATTTCATCTTAAATCTCATTGTATCTTGACGATTACAATCTGCCTTCAAATCTTTCATGATTCTTGAAAACACCTCAATCGAGAGGATGAACCAACCGCACTTCATCTACTGAAGAAAAGATTGATGCATATAGTTACGCACCTGAAAACATTCGGAACTTGAGTAAATGTTTAACACATGTCTGTGTTAGCTCCTTTGGCATTGTTATTACCGAAAATAACATTGCAACTCTTTCTCAAATTAGCCAATTTTATCACAGCTTCAACAAATCAACTTCAACTTCTATTCGAATCAGCCTTATTATAACCGCGATATATAAGTTTGCTTGTCGTGAGCGTTACCGGAGAACCGTTTATATTTCACCACACTAGCAGTAAAATTACCAGCAACTTCAATGAATTTGGACTTTTCGAAAAATCATTATATTCATTGAAACCCCATCTTGTATTCATTTATACCCTGTAACAATAATTGCCATACCAATTACCGGGAATCAGCAATCAGTATTTTGAAACTCGTAGCATTTCTACATCAATAGTTATATGTATACATATAACAATTATCTCCTATAATTAAGATCTTCAATTCTGAAATTTTGAAAAGGCACCTAGTTTACGAATTGATACTCTGAATGATGAAAAAGCTGAATGAAGCAGTAGAAACTGTAGACAACCGTAAACGACCTTAGTCGTCGAAAGTTTGATGATAAAGAAAAATATGTTGGAAAAGCTCAGAAATGTTGGAACTGGAAAACGGATAGAGCTAACCATGAAGGAGACCAAGGACAAATACAAGGACCATACCCTATATTCAAAGAATCCAGATAATTCTGGATCCGTTGAAATCTTTAGAGAATATCTTGCTCCGAAGTCATGTTAAAATTTTACGGAAAATCTTTCTCTATCAACCATCAAACTTAGAAATTCCAAAATATCATCATCAATATCTTCGATATTTCTGAGGATATTTTCATAAATATTCTTGTCCGAAATTATATACCTCTTCGTGCTTCCTGTGTATCATTATATTGGAAACATTCAATAGAAAATCTAGTACCGAAAATCGGATTATGTGAAACTATGAAGGAAGCCGTGGACAAATCACAAAGAATAAGTTTGACTTCAAAGAATCTAAATGATTCTGTTTCTGATGAAATCTTTAGCGAATACCTTGCTTCCGAATCTAAACCCTTGCGGATAAATCTTCTTCATCATCCTTCGATATTAGAAATTCCAAGATATCATCGTATCTTTCATTATAAATATTCTCCATATTTCTGAAGATATTTTTATAATTATTCTTATCTGAAATCATTAATCTTTTTGTGCTATCAGTGTTACATCATATAGAAACTGTTAGTTTCTATATTCTGTAAACTTTCGAGCTTAAAATATGAATGTTTTTGAAGTAGTGTTGGGAACTGATGCATGAGTTAGTATAATATAATAACACTTGATCAACGTGATTAAATTACAGTAAGTCATGCCGAGTTTCTAGTGGAACATGATGATTCACAGATCATAACATCATCATGTGCCATATTACATGACTCTTTCATTCTGCTTAACTTCTGAACATATCAAGAAAGTATATTCTTGATAGTTCTATTCTCAGTGATTCTGGTAATTTGACAAATCAAATCGTGCTATTACGTTCTTTCTTATTTAGAACATTAAGCTCATTCGAAACTCCACACCTATGAATTCTGGACCGTTACTTTCAAAAAGAAAATAAAAGCATGAAGCTCCGAAATAGAAAGGGGATATAAATCGCAGCAAATAAGAGAAAACGTTAACTGTGAATGACAATGATTATAGAAAACAGAAGCAAGGACTCCAAGATATAAGAGAAAATATAAAGCCCAATAATGACACGGAGGTTACAAACTGTGGATGTTAATATGAATAGCAATATAAAGACACGGTATAATCAAGAATAGTATCACCCCAAGGTAATAGTAGAAATAAACAGAATTTTCTGAAGGGAGATTGAAAAGAAGGATGACAGAAATGATAATTGGAAAAATATCAAGGATTAGAAATGGATTAAGCATTTTCACAATCTTTTGGATGTATGAACTAAGAAAGAAAGTATAAGAATGGTGAAAATAATGGAACGGAAAAAGTTTAATTTATAATGGGAATATCAGACAGAGTAATCGAGGCAGATCATCGTATTTAATTATAGAGATCATAATTTTCTTAATTACCGAAGAATCAAATCTTATTACGAAGATTTTCTCTAAATCCCTTGAACTCCGGAAATCAATCCTATCTATGTCAAAAGTTAAGACGAAACTTTCCACTCCTTTGCGATAGCTTCACTCATACTCTTCGAGTAATCAAATTGTTTTATCTATATTACTCAATGATGATAAAACTCAAAGTATCAACTCCCATTCGTCATGAAAACATTTTTAATGTTAGCCATGACGACCTCGCTCAAATTTCGGGACAAAATTTCTTTAACGGGTAGGTACTGTAGTGACCCGAAAATTTCCGACTAAAAATTTAAACTTAATCTTTATATAATTTCGACACGATGAGCAAAGTCTGTAATGTTGAGTCTTAAAATTTTTAAACTGTTTAGATGGATTCATTTGACCTTTGACTATTCCCGACGATTCACGAACAAATGTGTACAAGTAAATACGTATATGAATAGATATATATGTAAATAAATAAATAAATATAAACACATGTATATATAATAATTTGAAATAATAAAAATATAATTTAATCATTTGAATTGAAAATGTAAAATAATATACAAGGTAATAAAATGATTATTAAAAATAAAACTATATATATAAGTGTATATAATTTCTATAAATAATTAACTGGATATGAATATTATAATATATATAAAAGGTTTAACTATTAAATGATATATATATATATATATATATATATATATATATATATATATATATATATATATATATATATATATATATATATATATATATATATATATATATATATATATATATATATATGTATATATATAATTATTAAAAAATACATGACTAAAATTATGTAATATTAATATATTAAATTAACTACACGTTAAAATACTATTAATGTTATCACATTTATATTGTTATTAAAATCAATAATAATATTATATATATAGATATGAAAGTTGGTATGTAACAATGCTTATTATTAATATTGTTAACATTAATAATATTAATATTATTATAATTAGTATTATTACAACTATCATTAATAATACAATTATTATCATTTTAAATATGATTATCACTTTATTAAACCTATCTTTAATCCATTATCTTTATTATTAATGTTATCATATCGATATCTTTTTATTACACTGTCTTACTTGATATTATTATTATTGATGAGTATTAGTATTTTTATCTATATAATATGATTACAAATATGATCATTAGGATTATTAGAAAATAAATATTTTATAAAAAATAATATTATTATTGTTTGATTATTATTAGTATCATTAATAATTATTATTTATATATATAATTATTAATATTATTTGTATTAGTGATATTATTATCATTATTATTATTATTTTAAAAATCATTATTATTATTATTATTATATTTGATTATTATTAATAGAAAATAATATAATCTATTATTATTATTATTAGTATTATTATTATTATTATTAAATAATAATATATTTATTATCATTTTATGATTATCAGGTTAATTATTATTTATTATTATTACAAAGATATTTATTTTTTTATACTAATATATTTATTAATAATTAAAAATAATTATAGATATAAAGAGAAAAGAAATAGGTTCGTACGAATTAGTTACCCATAGCAATCAAAATGTTTTATATTTTTGGATCCTATCTTCAATCTGTTAGATGTATGTATCAAATTGTCAATATCAGATTTCATTACAGATTTAGTTACAGAACGGTACAAATTGTTATTTCTTTTTATTTTTTATTTTTTGTTCTTGTCTGATGAATTATTCCATCTGTCGACTAATTGATACTGAAAATCGATTCAATTATTATTTGTTTATTACGACAATCATACACTGACCTAAAATAATCACACACTATCATTCAATTACTGCATTTTATTTTTAAAAACAGAAAACTAAAGTTCAAACCTCTGTTCTTCATCCTTATAGCAAATTCTCGATTTCTTATTTAAACTAAAAATCTGTAAATGCAGATACGTTTGGAATCTCTAATCCAAACTAACTGTAAAGTCTCAAATCTCGATTTTTCAAAACAAAACCGAATTCGTGAGTCAAAGTTTGGTTCATAAAAGTCAAACGCATGAGAAATTGTTAAATTCGAGCTTTCTGCTGAAATTCAAGTTAAATTGATAACTTTTAAAGATTATAGGAGGTATTTGGAACCTACTTTATGTTGTAATCGAAGTCTATTACGTGCTCTAATTCAAAAAGCAATTTTTTTTCTACACGACACAGCAGATGGATATCTTTTCTTTATTTTTTTTTCGTTTTCCAATAATCCAATTACTTAAATTAATTAGTTCTGTATTATTTATAAATTTAAAAATTAATTAAACACCTTATTGATATTATGGTAAAGATTTCTGGTCTCTGGGTGATTAGTTCTGTGAAAACGAAGAAGGGGAAGAAGAACACAGGAAATAGGGTTAAATATATTTAAGGTATAGAGTTAATTAGAAAATTGTCATGGCTTGGATGGTTGAGGGTGTATTCGAGGTAGCTAAAGGTCTCCGGTTCGAGCCCGGCGAGTGGCAACAATTTTTTTAAGGGTTGTTGAGGTAGTTTTCTTTTATCTATTATTATTATTATTATTATTATTATTATTATTATTATTATTATTATTATTATTATTATTATTATTATTATTATTATTATTATTATTATTAATGTTATTAATCATTAATATTATTATTGTTGTTACTATTATTATTATGTGTTATGTTCATTAGGATTATTATTATTAATATCATTGTTATTATCATTAATAGAGCTATTATTAACATAAGAATATTATTAACGTTATTATTATTATATTTTACTAATATTAACTTAGTATAATTTAAACTACTGTTTGGATAAATAAATGAAATACATAAATATATATATATATATATATATATATATATATATATATATATATATATATATATATATATATATATATATATATATATATATATATATATATATAACATAACATAATATGTTATTATATAAAAGGAATATATGAGTTATAAATATATTTTTAATATAAAAATAATATCATTAATAAGTTATATATATAAACTTATTTAACTACGATTATGTGTATTAATATATATATACACAAATGATATAGGTTCGTGAATCCGAGGCCAACCCTGCATTGTTCGATATAGTCATATGTATTTTTACTACAAAATACATTAGGTGAGTTTCATTACTCCCTTTTTAAATGTTTTTGCAATATATATTTTTGGGACTGAGAATACATGCGCTGCTTTTATAACTGTTTTATGAAATAGACACAAGTAATCGAAACTACATTATATGGTTGAATTATCGAAATCGAATATGCCCCTTTTTATTAAGTCTGGTAATCTAAGAATTAGGGAACAGACACCCTAATTGACGCGAATCCTAAAGATAGATCTATCGGACCCAACAAGCCCCATCCAAAGTACCGGATGCTTTAGTACTTCAAAATTTATATCATGTCCGAAGGAGGATCCCGGAATGATGGGGATATTCTTATATGCATATTTTGAATGTCGGTTACCAGGTGTTCACCATATGAATGATTTTTGTCTCTATGCATGGGACGTATGTTTATGAGAAATGGAAATATGAAATCTTGTGGTCTATTAAAATTATGAAATGATTATTTATGTTAAACTAATGAACTCACCAACCTTTTGGTTGACACGTTTAAAACATGTTTATTCTCAGGTACGAAAGAAATTTTCCGCTGTGCATTAACTCATATTAGAGATATTACTTGGAGTCATTCATGGCATATTTCAAAAGACGTTGCATTCAAGTTGTTGAGTTCATCAACATTATTATTAAGTCAATTATAGTTGGATATATTATGAAATGGTATGCCTGCTGTCAACTTTCGATGTAATGAAAGTTTGTCTTTTCAAAAACGAATGCAATGTTTGTAAAATGTATCATATAGGGGTCAAGTACCTCGCGATGTAATCAACTGTTGTGAATCGTTTATAATCGATATGGACTTCGTCCGGATGGATTAGGATGGGTCTTCACAATATGTTCTCTAGGTTGAGATCTACGGTTCATTTTGCATTCCGAGTTTCGGTCACTTTTTGGTGAATGACCTTATGTGCTGCTAAGGTGAGTTTCATTTGCTCCATTTTTAATTGCTTTTGCAATCTATATTTTTGGGCTGAGAATACATGCAATATATTTAAACGCAATGGATACAAGTACATACTAAATTCTACACTGAGTTTAAACCGAAAATCCCTTAGCTTTGGTAACTAGTAACTGCCAGTTATAAGAACTGGTGGGCGCGAGTAGTAGTATATGGATCCATAGGGCTTGACATCCCCGTCCGAGCTAGAGCACTAGCCTTTTAACAGACATATGCTATTTGAGAAGCATACACGTTGGTTTGCGTGTATTATTAAGATGATTATACAAAGGGTACAAATTATATATACGTTAAGTTTAGTTACCAGGGTGCTCAATTTCGTAGAATATTTTGATAAACGTTTCTGGATGGAACAACTGAAATCTTGTGATCCACCTTTATATACAGATTATGCGCAACATTAAAACTATGAACTCACCAACCTTTATGTTGACACTTTTAAACATGTTTATTCTCAGGTTTCTAGAAGTCTTCCGCTGTTTGCTTATACGTTATACAAGCTATGTGCATGGAGTCATAGATGCTTTATTCAAGAAATCTTTACATTCACAAAATCATCACCATGTATCTTATTTTGACTGCATTGTCAACGGATGTAGTATTGTAAACTATTATATACGGTGATTGTCTATACGTAGAAATCATCAGAAGCCGAAAACCTTGGATTTATATATTCACTTATGGTGTGCCTTTTCAAAAGAATGCAATGTTTACAAAACGTATCATATAGAGGTCAAAACCTTACTATGAAATCAATGAATGATGTATTCATCCAAAGGGATTTGGAAGGATCGTCACATAAATCATGGCAAACAATCAAGCAATTACTCACAAATCATGGCAACAAGCATTTCTAACATCAGTAAATCATAAACATCGAGCAAGAATATTATAATAAACTGATAAAAGAAAGGATAGATATTACCAAATAATGTCGGCAGAATAACACTTGTATTTCTTCAAAATATCCATAGCGTTACAATGCTCGATAGCTTCTACTACTAACTACATACTAATCTCCTATTGATCACTAGAGAGCAACAATAGAGAGATAATTACATTTCCTAATCTCTGTATTTTTCTCTCTCTAGAAACTAGAGAGAGAAAGTAGAGAGAGAACTAATCTCCTATAGATCACTAGAGAGCGACTATAGAGAGATATTTAGAGAGAAAAGTGAAGAATGGTGTGTTTTTTTGGTGTGTTGAAATGAGAAATGAAGCCCCCTTTTATAAGCAAAGCTTGAGGGCAAAATTGTAATTTTTGGCCAAAAAACGCCTGGCAGGCCGTTTGGCAAGGTGCACTGGCAGGGGGTTTGGCAGGCCGTACCCCATACTGGCAGCCCATATGGCAGGCCGTATGGCAAGGGGCTCTGGCAGGCTGAAAGGACCGCTCCTAATCCATCCGGACGAAGTCCATATCGATTATAAACTAATCATAATAGTTGGTTACATTGTGAGGTACTTGACCTCTATATGATACATTTTACAAACGTTGCATTCATTTTTAAAAGACAACCCTTCATTACATCAAAAGTTGACATGTACGCCTACCATTTCATAATATCCAAACTATAAATGACCTAATCTGTCATTTACTTAATAATAATCTCTAATGAACTTCAGTGACTCGAATGCAATGTCATTTGAAATATGTCATGAATAACTCCAAGTAATATCTTTAATATGAGCTAATGCACAGCGAAAGATTTCTTTCAAGTCCTGAGAATAACATGCTTTAAAATATCAACATAAAGTTGGTGAGATATAGGTTTAATGCTAGTATCGTTATAACTATAGACCACAAGATTTCATATTCATAAACATTTTAATAAAAATATTCTAAGTTGTTGAGCACTTGATAACCATACTTAACATTTAATCAACGTCGCATATTCCCTTTATTATGAAATCTTACTACACCGTACCAAGTGTAGTCACCGAAATGAAGAACTGTGCAACCGTTGAATACTGGTCGTCCAGTCCGGTTGGGGTTGTCAGGCCCGATAGATCTATCAACAGGATTCGCGTTTACAATACCTCATGTAAATAGTAGTTACCAAGTTACAGGGAAGTATGCCAGTGGTACAACTCAACGTAGAATATATATTTTTAATCACTTGTGTCCATAACGTAAATCATAAAATGCATGTATTCTCATCCCGAAATATTTAGAGTTTAAAAGTGGGACTATATACTCACTTTTGCCTTGAAGGTATTTACTCGACTTGGTCTCCGATAGATATCACGAACCTAACCATATATATAATATATCAACATATTTTCTTTTCAAGTAATCGTTATATATATATATATATATATATATATATATATATATATATATATATATATATATATATATATATATATATATACTTATAATACTTTTAATATTTTCTTAGTCCGTAGTTAGTAGTCCGATGTTAGTGGTCCACAATTAGTTGCTCAATAAAATAAATAGAGACCTCATCGTATTCGTATTGATCAGAATTAATCTTGACCCATGGTACCATGTTGTCAAATGACATGTTGCGTACATAAAGTACCGTGTTGTCAAATGACGTGTTGCGTACAATCATGAGGTCTTATGATTAATCTTCTCGTGTTGTTTACGGGTGGTCCTGAAATATATAAAATCAAATCATAAGTAATTATATATAAAATATCATATTAATTAGAAAAGATATGATTAATTTACTTTTTCTCCAAATATTTTCATAGCTAAACTAGCTTCGGATACCCAATCTTGTTTTAGTCGTAGTTTCTTCATTACAACTCTGTTTTTGTTGGTTCAACTTTCTACTTCCTTGGATCGAGTCAAATTTTAAGAATATGAACTGTAAATACCTTGGTTTACATTCGGAATCACAGGTTATAGTTCAAACTTTGGTGAAACTTATGAAAGTGATCATTTTCCATCATAAAAACAACATTTAATGATCATTTTTCTAAAAATACTTACACTTTGAGTTAAACCATGAAATTTTTATGTGTTAACATATTCATAAGAAATATCATTTTTCCAGAACATAAACTTCCAATTCAAAGTTCAAGATGGTTTTTAATTATCCAACCCAAAACAGCCCCCGGTTGCACTCCGACGACGTAGATTCAGTTTTTAAGATGTTCTTTGTAAAACCAAGTTATATCTTGTTAAGTTAGCATATCATTATGATATATTACAGGTCTTGAAGTGTTTTAAAAGTTAAGTTAGAAGGATCTATTTAGTTTGTGAACAAGTTTGAAATCATTCAAACTATGTTCTTGTTGCTAAAATTTTACAACACAAAATAAGATAGCTATATAAATATGAATCGAATAAGGTTATGAATAAGGTTACTACCTCAAGTTACTTGGACAAAGTTACTGCAAAAGATAAGAAAAATCCTAGAACCAAAAGAGTGGTGGAGTGGGATTGAAAGATTGGAAGTAAACTTGTATTCTTGGAAGGATTATTGAAGTGTTCTTGAAAGGTTTTTCTTATGATGATTATAGATTGGTTTTTGATCTAGTTTTTGATTTAAGTGTTGAAGGTTGCTGAATGGTTTGAGTATATAATTAGAGAGTGTTTTAGAGATATAAAACTGTAGTTAGAAATCAAAAACATGGAATGATATATAAATAAATATGAAATGTGATATATGTATGTAAAAACAAAATTCTAATTTGTAATTTTGTATAATTATTATATGCTAGAGGTCAAAAAGTGTTTCCCTCTCATTTAGGGCAGTAATATGGCTGATTTAGATGTTGATTTGATGTGTATATACCAATAGTAAATACATATAGAAGCTGGGTATGATACGGGTACATATACCCTTGATATACGTATAGAAATCTTGAGAAAACGGAACGAGAATTAAAATATAACTATCTTTTGTAAATATACTTATATTATTTTATGTATAAAAGCCCTTTAAAAGTGATTAAATACATATCTATATGATACTTGTATAAGCATTATAAGTTATAAGTATTTATGTCAAAGAACGTTACGTATAGTTATCGTTTTGAAAACTTAAGTTAGTAGTTTCAAAGTATACTTTTATCTTATTGTTATTAGTACACAATGAGATGTTAAACCATCCTTAGATCATGTTAAATATATATAAATACATATATATACACAAACATATAATTATCGTATGTTATATAGTTCGTGATATCATCGGTCAAATTGGACGGTCAAACGTTGTGTAAAACTCTTTTCAAAAACATAAGTCTCAACAATTTAGATTGCTTATCATGTTGGTAAGGTTTAATTTATGTAAATATTAATCTCATAAGTATAAAATGATTGGAAAAATTCGGGTCGTTACAGTACCTACCCGTTAAAGAAATTTCGTCCCGAAATTTGATAGAGGTCGTCTTGGATAACAATAAGAATGTTTTCATGACAAATATGAGTTGATAAATAGAGTTTTATCATCATTGAGTAATATGGATAAAACCATTTGATTTTGTGAAGAGTATAAGTGAAGCTATCACCAAAGAGTGAAATGAGTAGGTATAGATTCGTCATATCTTTTGACGTAGATAGGATTGATTTCCAAGTTCAAGAGATTTGGAGAAAATCTTTGTAATAAGATTTGATTCTTCGGTAATCAAGGAAATTAGAATCCGCTTTAAATGCGATCATCTATTTTGATTGCTCTGTCGGATCGTTTACTATAAATCCACCTCCCTTCATTTCCTTACAACTCATACCTTCTATTCTTCCTCCCTCAATTCATACTTTAAAACATTTATTAGTATGCTTCATCCAGTACTGATCCTGGATATACTCTTAACTTTCATCTCTGTCATTCTTCTTTTTCATCTACCTCTGGAGGATTTTATTTATTTCTACTATTACCTTGGGGTTATAGTATTGTTAATTCTCCCGTACCTTTACGTTGCAATACGTATTGATATACACGGTTTGTAATTTATTTGTTATTGTCGAGCTTTATATTTTCTTTTATATTCAACAGTTCCATACTTCTGTTTCCTCTTCCCGACTTCGAGTCAAGTGAATAATGGTCCGGAATTCGTAGGTTTGGTTTTTGAAATAAACATAGTTAATGTTCTAAGAAGGAAATAGTAATTGCACGATCTTGATTTGGTAAGTTACCAGAATGTCCGAAAAGATAGAATTATCAAGGAGATATGTTCTTAATATGTTTGGAGATTGGGTAGAATGTAAGAGTTGTGTAACATGGCACATGATGACGTTATGATCTGTGAATCATTATGTTCCATTTAGAAACTCAGCATTAATTACTGCAATATAATCACGTTGATCAAGTGTCATTATATTATACTATTTCATGCTTCAGTTTCCAACACTACTTCAAAACATTCATATTTTAAACTCGAAATTTTCAGAATTTAGAAACTAACACAGTTTCTTTTATGTTGTAACGCAAATATTGTGAAGAGATAAATGATTTTTGATGAGGATAGTTGGGAATATATCTTCAGGAATATCGGAGATATTTATAATGAAAAATACGATGATATCTTAGAATATCTAAGATCAGGGAATGACGCGGAAAATGTGTCTGTGAAGGTTTAGAATAAGGAGTAAGGTTCTTACTAACGGTTTCAGCAGACACTGAATCATTTGAATCCTTTGAAGGTAGATTTCGTCATTGTGATTTGTCCACGACCTCCTTTATACTTTGCTCAATCCGTTTTCCAGTACCAAATTTTTCGTTCGAGCTTTTCCAATCTATTATTCTTTATTGTCAAACTTCTGACCGTAATTGTTGTCTACTCTCTTTACCACTTTATCAGTCTTTTCCAAAACTTCATAGCACTAATTCGTAGACTGGAGCATTTTTCAGAAACTTCACATTTGAAATATGTAATTCTTGGGGATAGACGTTGTATATATATATATATATAACTGCTGAAATAGAAACGCTGCGAGATTTCAAAATACCAATTGTTGATTCCGCCAAAGGGGTAACGAGTTGCTGGTACATCTGTTGATAATGTCGTGGAATATAAAAGGTTCTCTGGTAACAAAAGGGTAATCGTATGTATTACAGGTTATAATAAGGCTACTTCGAATGGAAAGTCGAGGTTGACTTGCTGAAACTGTGATAAAATTTGCTATTTTGAAAAGGAATCGCAAAGTTATTTTTGCTAATAAATGCTAAAAGTTTAACGCGAATACGTGTTAAATTATGTCCTTGGTTTTGAGAGCTTTTCAGGTGCAAGACTGCGGGTAATTTGTGGTTGGATCATCATCTCGATTGTCCATTATTTGAAGTGTCTTCAGGAATTTCGAAGGGTTTGATCATAGATTGTAATTGTTAATATACATATGATGTTTTAGGACTTTGAATGATACAAATATTTTTTCTGGGTTCCAAGAATCGAATGATGTTCTAGCATAGTTTTGAAGTCAAAGTATAGTTTTGAAAGATGTAAGAGTCCTAAGAGTGATGTCTTCTGTTAAGTCTTGACTTGGATTTCGTTTTGTCGTAATCAAATTTGGATGAGAATGGTTGTTTTGATTTCTATGAAAGAATGTATATTATTGTGAAGGTAGTGAGTATAGTTGATGATTATTGAATCAGAGTCGAAGAATATAATCATATTAATTGTGAATTTATATATCTCTCGGGTATTACCTACCCGTTAAAATTTTTTTTTCACAAGTAATGTTTTGTACCAGAGAATTTTATTACAATCTTTATGAAAATATATGTACATATATATCTTCTTCAGATGTAATCATGAATTTAATAAGTCAATATAATATTAGACTCATTTGATTTTCGGTTTGAGCTAGAATAAGTAATCTCTAAAACGATTAGGAACCACATATTCTTCACGGAATATTAATGAAGTTATGGATCAATACTTCATTATTTATTCTTATATATATTTCCTTAGTGAATCATGCTGATACTCATTGAACTCTTGCTAACTTCGCAAGATATGAATGTTGTTTCTCAGTAAGCTTCGAGTACATTGAAGATGAAAGTGTAAAATCAAACATATTATTGAATAATACACTTGGTTTATTATAAAACGGAATTCATTGAATTGAAATAGTAATTGTTGTTAACGATGATTAAGTTGCTGACGAAGGACGTACATCATTGCATATTTGTAGTATGAATTTAAACGAGTAGTATCTACCCTTTTTCAATTCATAATTAATAGCTTAGTACGAAAAGATTTATTTTGGTTTCAGAATTCATATATATAAAATATTTATATAAATTCTTCAGAAGAATGAGTTAATACTTCATAACTCGTTGATGTAATATACGCGTTATTGATGATGTCCACGGTGATTCTTGAACTGGTGGAGCTTGTGATGTTAAAGTTGTTGACGATTCTAACGATGTTGACAGCACTGACTGTGTTGGTGAGGCTAAGGGTACTGCTGATGCTGTTGGTAAAATAAGTCTAGCTTGTACCTTACGCATCATTCTTGTCGGGGTTTCTACTCTTCCTTCTATCATTTCTGTCCACTCATCTGATTTATGGTTAAGGCAGAAATAGATAATCTCTAAGACTTTAGAGATTACATAATCACCGCAGGATGTTTCTCTGATGCAGTTATGAATCAATACTTCATCATTTGTTGTTGTTGGTATTCCTTGATATATATGGTGCGTGTGATGTTGACATCCGAGGTACAGATTGTGATATTGAGGCGTGTGATGCGGATGTGATTGTTGGTGGTGGTAATGATACTGTTGGTGTTAATAATGGTGGTTGCTGTTGATGCCGGTGATGCTGCTGGTGCTTATGGTATTGAGGCTTGCGATGTGGATGTTACTGGCGGTACTGGTTATGCTCTGGTGCTGCTGATGGTGTTTGTAACCTTCGTACCGTATTCTCCAAAGCCACTACCCGAGCGCGAAGCTCGTTGACTTCTTTTATTACACCGGGGTGATTGTCGGTTCGGACGAGCGGATAAATAAAATCTAGAATTTGATGTAGTATATAATCATGACGAGATACTCTGGAAATGAGAGAGAAAATGGTTTCTCGAACAGGTTCGCCGGTAAGTGCTTCAAGTTCATCGTCAAGAGGGTAATTTGGTGGATGGAAGGGATCACCTTCTTCTTGTCTCCAATGATTGATTAGGCTACGAACTCATCCCCAATCCATCTAAAATAGATGATGACTGATTGGTTGATCCATTCCGGTCACACTGCTTTCGGAGCTTGAGTGGTATTCCACATCGGAATCCGAGGGACTTGAACTAGTGACGAGTTCCATTTCGTATGATTGAATAAAGGATTTTTCGATATGAAATGATTTTTCGGCTATCGGGTGGTATTCTAATTATATAGAATATCCACATATATAGAACAAAAGATCTCGTAGATTACGGAGGGATTTACGGAATATGTCAGACAAAGTTTACAGTAACAGATACGCGTAGATATGAATTAGCAAATACGCTAAGATATGAATTTTGTCTATACACCATTCATGCAATGAATGCAGTAAGACGCGTTTAGACTTAAGATGATAAGCAGGTAATTTCCTACGAATGATAAGTAGATGATTTTCGACACAAAATGATAAGCAAAATTTTGACATGCAGACACGGTCGAAGTCCAGACTCACTAATGCAACCTAACGACTTATCAGTTAGACACACTAATGCAGACCTGGTTCACTAAGACCACCGCTCTGATACCAACTGAAAGGACCTCTTGTCATAACCCGTCCTTAACCATAAGAACGCGTTAGATAACGTATGATTTCATTGCGAGGTATTGACCTCTATATGAGACATTTTTGAAAGAAAACTGCATATATTATACATTACAAACCATAACCATTATTTTTGTTACAAGCTTAAGACAATAAAAAGAAGATTAACGTTTAGCGATAATCTTCGACTTACAAACTTTACAAATGATGACAACAACACGGTTTCTAGCATATTTTACAATGCAACATCTCGGATATGCAGTTTTATTTTTGACACAAACATGCGTACGCAAGATCCTGGTTAGATCCAACATGATACAGCGGAAGCTTTAGAAATCACCTGAGAATAGACATGTTTTAAAAAGGTCAACATAAAGTTGGTGAGATATAGGTTTAATGCCGGCAGCAATATATATATATAGACCACAAGATTTCGTATATAAACAGTTTAATAAAAGTATTCTAAGTGGTTGAGCACTCGGTAACCATACTTAACATTTTCACGTCGCATATCCCCTTTAATATGAAATCTTACTACACCGTACCAAGTGTAGTCACAAAACGAAGTACTGTGCAACCGTTGAATACTGGTCGTCCAGTCCGGTTGGGGTTGTCAGGCCCGATAGATCTATCAACAGGATTCGCGTTTACAATACCGCTGTAAATATTAGTTACCAAGCTACAGGGAAGTATGCCAGTGGTACAACTCAACGTAGAATATATTTTTCAGTTACTTGTGTCCATAGCGTAAAACATAAAGTACATGTATTCTCATCCCGAAATATTTAGAGTTTAAAAGTGGGACTATATACTCACTTTTGTCTTGATGATATAAATAATTTGACTCGGTCTTCCGGTTGATATCACGAACCTATCCATATATAATATATCAATATGTTTTCATTTTAAACAAACGTTATATATATATACTTGTTATACTTTTAATACTTTGAATATTTCCTTAGTCCGAAGTTAGCAGTCCGAGGTTAGCAATTCAATTTTTAATGGTTCATTTTTAGATGTTTAATATACCCGCAATGAATAAATACAACCCCCAACGAAATAAATAAAACTCCCGTAAAACCCCATCATAAATGTATTGGTCGAGATTAATCTTGACCCATGGTACCGGTGTTGTCAAATGACGTGTTGCGTACAATCATGGGATCTTATGATTAATCTTCTCGTGTTGCTTACGGGTGATCCTGAACCATATGAAATTGAATTATGAGTACATATATATAAAATATCATGTTATCTTAGAAGTATGTGATTTTATGTAAATTTTTCCAATGAATCCCGAAGTCATTTAAGCCTTGGATAACCAATTTTGTTTCGGTCATAGTTTCTTCGTTACAAGTCCGTTTTCGTTGATTCAACTTGCCATCTCCTTGGATCGAGTCCCTCTTTAAGACTATGAACTGTAAATACCTTAGTTTGTATTCAAAATCACACGGCATAGGTCAAACTTTAGTGAAACTTATGAAGTTAATCATTTTCGTTACAACAAAATCATTTAATGACCATTTTTCTAAAAATACCTATACTTTGAAAAACCAAGTTTTACCTTGTTAAATTAGCATATACATAAGTTATATTACAGGTCTTGAAGTATTTTAAAAGTTAAGTTAGAAGGATCTATTTAGTTTGCAAACAAGTTTGAAAACATTCAAACTATGTTCTTGTTGTTAAACTTGTATACCACAAAATATGATAGCTATATATATATGAATCGAATAAGGTTATGAACATATATTCTACCTCAAGTTCCTTGGATGAAGTTGCTGTAAAAGAGAAGTAAGAAGCTAGAATCAAAAGGGTGATAGAAGTGGATGAAAGATTGGAAGTAAGTTGGTGTTCTTGGAGGGTTTTCTTGAAGTGTTTTTGTATGGTTTTCTTATGGTGTTTTAGTATGGTTTTTGAAGCTAGATCTTCAAGGTTATGAGCTGAGGTGGTTATGGTGTTTTAGGGTTCATAAGTATGTGTGTGTTTTGGCTAGATACTTGGAGTAAAATGAATCAAAAATGGGTTACTCCTAACCCTTTAAAAAACGTGAATGGGGGAGTATGGAGACAAAATTTCAAGTGATAATTTTATGTATCTAGTCCTAATTGCTTCCAAGTTCAATTACCTAGCCCTCATGGCATGAATAATGGCTGGTTAGGTGGTGATTTTGATGTGTATTTACTATTAGTAAATACGTATAGAAGCTTGGTATGATACGAGTACAAATACTCTAGGTATACGTATAGAAATTTTGTGAAAAATGGAATGAGGATTCAAATATAGCTATCTTTTGTGAATACACTTATATGATTTTATGTATTTAAGTTCTTAAAAGTGATTAAATACATTACTTATACGATATATGTATAAACATTATAAGTCTTAAGTATTTATGTCAAATAACGTTACGTATAGTTATCGTTTTGAAAACTTAAATTAGTAGTTTCAAAATATACATATAACTTGTTGTTATTAATACAAAATGAGATATTAAAACATTTATTAATCATGTTAAATATGTATATATACATTTATATACACAAACGTACAATTATCATATATTGTATAGTTCGTGATATCATCGATCAAACTAGACGGTCAAACGTTGTGTAAAACTCTTTTCGGAAATATAAATCTCGACAATTTGGATTGCTTATCATGTTGGCAAGGTTTAATTTATGTAAATATTAATCTTATAAGTATAGAATGATCGAAAAAGTGCGGGTCGTTACATTACCTCCCCGTTAAATAAATTTCGTCCCGAAATTTTAAAATTGTACCTATTTTGCGTCATCGAGAAACAAGTGTGGATACTTTTGCTTCATCTGATCCTCTCGTTCCCAAGTAAACTCGGGACCTCTTCTAGCATTCCAACGAACCTTAACAATCGGTATATTGCTCTGTTTGAGCTGTTTAACTTCACGGTCCATGATTTCGATTGGTTCTTCGACGAATTGTAGTTTCTCGTCGACATGGATTTCCTCAAGAGGAATGGTGAGGTCTTCCTTTGCAAGACACTTCTTAAGGTTTGAGACGTGAAAGGTATTATGTACTCCGGCGAGTTGTTGTGGTAACTCGAGTCGATAAGCTACCGGTCCAATGCGTTCGATGATCTTAAACGGGCCTACGTATCTTGGGTTCAGTTTACCCCTTTTGCCGAAACGTATTACACCTTTCCAAGGTGACACCTTTAGCATAACCATGTCCCCGACCTGAAACTTTAATGGTTTCCTTCGGACATCGGCGTAGCTCTTTTGGCGACTGCGGGCTGTTTTTAATCTCTCCTTGATTTGCACTATCTTCTCAGTCGTTTCATGTATGATCTCGGGACCAGTTAATTGTCGATCTCCTACTTCATTCCAACAGATAGGAGATCTACACTTCCTTCCATACAATGCTTCGAATGGCGCAGCTCCAATGCTCGCATGATAACTATTATTATACGAGAATTCTGCTAACGGTAGATATTTATCCCAACCGTTTCCAAAATCGATCACACATGCCCTGAGCATGTCTTCAAGAGTCTGAATTGTTCTTTCACTCTGCCCGTCGGTCTGCGGATGATATGCGGTACTCATATCCAAACGAGTTCCTAATGCCTCCTGTAGTGATTGCCAAAACTTTGAGGTAAATCTACTATCACGATCGGATATAATGGAAATAGGTATCCCATGCCTTGAAACAACTTCCTTTATATACAATCGTAATAGTTTCTCCATTCTATCCGTTTCCTTTATAGGCAAGAAATGTGCAGACTTGGTGAGACGATCAACAATCACCCAAATGGTGTCGTATCCCCAGGCAGTCTTTGGTAACTTCGTGATGAAATCCATGGTAATACCATCCCATTTCCATTCTGGGATTTCTGGTTGTTGAAGTAACCCTGACGGCTTCTGGTGTTCTGCTTTGACCTTAGAACAAGTTAAACACTCCCCAACATATGTTGCAACGTCTATCTTCAAATTAGGCCACCAATAATGCGTCTTAAGATCTTGGTACATCTTTCCAACTCCAGGATGTATCGAATATCTTGTCTTATGTGCCTCGTTCAATATCAACTTCCTTAATCCACCCAACTTCGGTACCCAAATACGATTTGCAAAATATCGAATTCCATCTTCCCGCATAACGAGTTGCTTCTCATACTTCTTCATTATTTCATTTCCTATATTTTCTTTAGTAAGTGCTTCTCGTTGAACTTCTTTGATTTGTGAGTTGAGATTCATGCGAATTTTTATGTTCATCGCTCGTACTCGGATTGGTTCTCGTTCCTTTCTGCTTAGAGCATCGGCCACCACGTTCGCCTTCCCGGGATGATAACGAATTTCACAATCATAGTCGTTTATCAGCTCGACCCACCTACGTTGCCTCATGTTCAGCTGTTTCTGATCAAAAATATGTTGAAGGCTTTTATGATCAGTAAACACAGTGAATTTAACCCCATACAAGTAGTGTCTCCACATCTTCAATGCAAACACGACTGCTCCCAATTCTAGATCATGCGTCGTATAATTCCGCTCGTGAATCTTCAATTGTCGAGATGCAAATGCAATTACTTTCTTTCGTTGCATAAGAACACAACCAAAACCTTGTCGCGAAGCGTCACAATATATTTCAAAATCATCGTTCCCTTCAGGTAACGATAAAATAGGCGCCGTAGTTAACTTCTTCTTCAGTAATTGAAATGCGTTCTCCTGCTCCGAGGTCCATTCGTATTTCTTCCCTTTTTGTGTTAATGCTGTCAACGGCTTAGCTATTCGGGAAAAATCTTGAATAAACCTTCTATAATAACCGGCTAAACCCAAAAATTGGCGTATCTGTGTTGGTGTCTTAGGAGTCTCCCATTTTTCAATAGCTTCAGTTTTTGCTGGATCAACCTGAATTCCTTCGCTATTAACAACGTGACCAAGAAATTGCACTTCTTTCAACCAGAAAGCACACTTAGAAAATTTAGCATAAAGTTGTTCTTTTCTCAACAACTCCAGTATCAACCTTAAATGCTCTTCATGCTCTTGCTCACTCTTGGAATAGATAAGAATATCATCAATGAAAACGATAACAAACTTATCTAAATACGGACTACAAACTCGATTCATGAGGTCCATGAATACAGCTGGCGCATTCGTCAATCCAAACGGCATAACCAAAAA
This sequence comes from Rutidosis leptorrhynchoides, assembly GCF_046630445.1. Taxonomy (NCBI): domain Eukaryota; kingdom Viridiplantae; phylum Streptophyta; class Magnoliopsida; order Asterales; family Asteraceae; genus Rutidosis; species Rutidosis leptorrhynchoides. The sequence continues at coordinate 400,053,652 of NC_092335.1, read as the reverse complement.
TTCGTAATGACCATAACGTGTCCGAAAAGCAGTTTTCGGAATATCCTCTTCTTTGACGCGTAGTTGATGATAGCCCGATCTTAAGTCGATTTTTGAATAAACACATGATCCTTGCAATTGATCAAATAAGTCATCAATTCTCGGTAGTGGATACCGATTCTTGATAGTTAACTTATTTAATTCACGATAGTCTATACACATCCTAAAAGATCCATCTTTCTTCTTAACAAATAAAATTGGAGCTCCCCACGGTGAAGTACTCGGTCGTATGAATCCACGGTCCAGTAATTCTTTTAACTGACTTTGAAGTTCTTTTAACTCGGACGGTGCAAGTCTATATGGAGCACGAGCCACTGGTGCAGCTCCTGGTACTAAATCTATTTGAAATTCTACCGATCTAAATGGAGGTAATCCCGGCAATTCTTCCGGAAAAACTTCAGGAAAATCTCTTGCCACAGGCACGTCGTTGATGCACTTTTCTTTCTTTTCGACTTTATTAACATGTGCTAAAATAGCGTAACATCCCTTTTCTAAACACTTCTTGGCTTTCAAACAGCTAATGAGTTTTAGCTTTGAATTACCCTTCTCTCCATAAATCATCACCGGTATTTTATCCTTACCAGGAATACGAATTGCCTTCTTGGCACAAACAACTTCCGCTCCTATTTTGGACATCCAGTCCATGCCGACTATTACATCAAAACCTCCTAATTCTACAGGTATTAAGTCGATTTTAAACGTTTCTCCGGCTAGATTTATTTCACAATCACGACAAATTTTATCGGCTTTAATTAGCTTACCATTAGCTAACTCAATCAAGTACTTAGCATCTAGAGGTAATGATGAACAATTCAATTTAGTGTAAAAATTTATACACACGTAACTTCTATCGGCGCCAGTATCAAATAAAATAGATGCTGATAAGTTATTAATGGTAAACGTACCCGTAACAAGTTCCGGGTCTTCTCGTGCCTCTCTAGCATTAATAACAAACGCTCTTCCACGTGCAGGTCCGCCATTCTGATTCGGGCACTGGCTCTTATAGTGACCTTGTTTTCCACACCCAAAACAAGTAATGTTAGCCAAAGCAGTTCTATTTGCGTTGGTGGCAGGAGTCTTGTTACCATTTGCATTTGTAACGAGAGCCTTACAATCTTCAGCAAGATGTCCCTGTCTATTGCATTTAGTGCACAACACACTACAGTAACCAAAATGATGTTTGTGACAACGGTTGCATAAAGGACTTTGTCCTTTGTAACCAAAGCCTGAACCGCTACCCGCACCTTTCGTGGTTTCTTGTTTCTTATAAGGTTGTTGTTGGTTACCTCGATCATAACTTCCATTCCACTTTTTCTTGTTCCCCAATACCTTCACCTCAGTATTGAATGCTTTCTTGTCCAAAATGACCTGATCCATTAGCTCGTTTGCCATGGTTATAGCTTCATGAATTGTCTTAGGTTTCGATGCTGTAACGTTTGCCTTGACCTTTTTGGGCAAACCACCTTTGTACATTTCAATCTTCCGTGCTTCGGTTGGAACCAATTCAGGACATAGTAAAACCAATTCCATGAATCGCTGATTGTAGTTGGTGATTTCAGTACCAACCACCTTCAAACTTCGTAACTCATCTTCTAACTTAATAACCTCATTCCTTGGACAATACTCGGTGATTATCATTGCTTTGAATTCTTCCCATGGAGTATCATAAGCTGCATCTCCTCCTACCGCCTTCACATAATTCTTCCACCATGTGAGTGCACTATCTTGTAAAGTGCACGATGCATACTTGGTCATGTCTTTTTCATCACAACCGCTGATTTTGAACACCGTCTCCATCTTTTCTATCCATCGGGTTAAACCGATAGGTCCTTCCGTTCCACTGAATGATGAAGGTTTGCAAGCTTGAAACGTCTTGTAGGAGCATCCTACGCGAGGATTTGGATTAGCTGCAGTAGCTCTTGCAGCTTCGACCCATAGCATTCTATCGTTGACTCGCTGGTTGATGAAGTTCTCGACTTCTTGTTCCGTCATTCGGTTCAATCGCGCCATTTCCTAATGAAAGAAAATAATTATTCACATGGATTATTATAGATGTAGTGTGTATTTATAGTACATTTATAGCTTGTTAATAATATGAACCAGGTATTATTATAAAAGCCTTTTCTTCTTATTAGCGTTTTATAATTATATCTTGGGTAGTACCTACCCGTTAATGTTCATACTTAATAGCTTAGTACAGAATCAATTACTACAATCTAAATAATACTTAACCATGGAAAATTATTGCATTTCATACTTCGCTATTTTACATATGCTTATCTTACATCAAACTTTAAGCAAACCACACTAATAATATTATACAAAACATTATATGATTCCATGGCTTAATACGGCAGTGCATCGTTCGGTCTATTTTCTAGGGCGTTTAGTTCCAATGAATGGCCTAACGCTTATCCTAGCTGTCTGCCTACGTTTTGGCTGAGGAGCCGAAGAACTAGATGCGGGGATTGCACTAATAGGAATAGCGGGAATAGGGGTGGTAGTGTTGAGTGGAATTGGTGCTACGTCATTCTTACTAAGTTCGGGATTTGAATTTTCTAATTCATTCGCTTTTCGTTTCTTTCCTTGATCGAATTTTTCTTTCGTAATTTCTAGTATTTCTTCCTCGGGTTCACTTTCCTCTTCGGGTTCACTTTCCTCCTCGGGTTCACTTTCCTCTTCGGGTTCACTTTCCTCCTCGGGTTCACTTTCCGATATTTCTATAGTTGGTTCATCTGGAAATTGTGAGTCTTCCCCAAAAATACCATTTTCGTCATCGGATATGTTAATGACTGAAACACAATCTGAAGATTCTGGTTCGGAATCGCTGAATGTGATAACAAGTTTTGAGCCCGACATCTATCATATAACAACTAACCCATTAGTACTACATAATATTTACATATAAATTTTAACCAACAATGATAAGCAATGGTTTTTAAATCAGACCCGGTCAAAGTCCAGACTTACTAATGTATCCTAACGACTTATCGGTTAGACACACTAATGCAAACCTGGTTCGCTAAGACCAACGCTCTGATACCACATGTCATAACCCGTCCTTAACCATAAGAACGCGTTAGATAACGTATGATTTCATTGCGAGGTATTGACCTCTATATGAGACATTTTTGAAAGAAAACTGCATATATTATACATTACAAACCATAACCATTATTTTTGTTACAAGCTTAAGACAATAAAAAGAAGATTAACGTTTAGCGATAATCTTCGACTTACAAACTTTACAAATGATGACAACAACACGGTTTCTAGCACATTTTACAATGCAACATCTCGGATATGCAGTTTTATTTTTAACACACAAACATGCGTACGCAAGATCCTGGTTAGATCCAACATGATACAGCGGAAGCTTTAGAAATCACCTGAGAATAGACATGTTTTAAAAAGGTCAACATAAAGTTGGTGAGATATAGGTTTAATGCCGGCAGCAATATATATATATAGACCACAAGATTTCGTATATAAACAGTTTAATAAAAGTATTCTAAGTGGTTGAGCACTCGGTAACCATACTTAACATTTTCACGTCGCATATCCCCTTTAATATGAAATCTTACTACACCGTACCAAGTGTAGTCACAAAACGAAGTACTGTGCAACCGTTGAATACTGGTCGTCCAGTCCGGTTGGGGTTGTCAGGCCCGATAGATCTATCAACAGGATTCGCGTTTACAATACCGCTGTAAATATTAGTTACCAAGCTACAGGGAAGTATGCCAGTGGTACAACTCAACGTAGAATATATTTTTCAGTTACTTGTGTCCATAGCGTAAAACATAAAGTACATGTATTCTCATCCCGAAATATTTAGAGTTTAAAAGTGGGACTATATACTCACTTTTGTCTTGATGATATAAATAATTTGACTCGGTCTTCCGGTTGATATCACGAACCTATCCATATATAATATATCAATATGTTTTCATTTTAAACAAACGTTATATATATATACTTGTTATACTTTTAATACTTTGAATATTTCCTTAGTCCGAAGTTAGCAGTCCGAGGTTAGCAATTCAATTTTTAATGGTTCATTTTTAGATGTTTAATATACCCGCAATGAATAAATACAACCCCCAACGAAATAAATAAAACTCCCGTAAAACCCCATCATAAATGTATTGGTCGAGATTAATCTTGACCCATGGTACCGGTGTTGTCAAATGACGTGTTGCGTACAATCATGGGATCTTATGATTAATCTTCTCGTGTTGCTTACGGGTGATCCTGAACCATATGAAATTGAATTATGAGTACATATATATAAAATATCATGTTATCTTAGAAGTATGTGATTTTATGTAAATTTTTCCAATGAATCCCGAAGTCATTTAAGCCTTGGATAACCAATTTTGTTTCGGTCATAGTTTCTTCGTTACAAGTCCGTTTTCGTTGATTCAACTTGCCATCTCCTTGGATCGAGTCCCTCTTTAAGACTATGAACTGTAAATACCTTAGTTTGTATTCAAAATCACACGGCATAGGTCAAACTTTAGTGAAACTTATGAAGTTAATCATTTTCGTTACAACAAAATCATTTAATGACCATTTTTCTAAAAATACCTATACTTTGAAAAACCAAGTTTTACCTTGTTAAATTAGCATATACATAAGTTATATTACAGGTCTTGAAGTATTTTAAAAGTTAAGTTAGAAGGATCTATTTAGTTTGCAAACAAGTTTGAAAACATTCAAACTATGTTCTTGTTGTTAAACTTGTATACCACAAAATATGATAGCTATATATATATGAATCGAATAAGGTTATGAACATATATTCTACCTCAAGTTCCTTGGATGAAGTTGCTGTAAAAGAGAAGTAAGAAGCTAGAATCAAAAGGGTGATAGAAGTGGATGAAAGATTGGAAGTAAGTTGGTGTTCTTGGAGGGTTTTCTTGAAGTGTTTTTGTATGGTTTTCTTATGGTGTTTTAGTATGGTTTTTGAAGCTAGATCTTCAAGGTTATGAGCTGAGGTGGTTATGGTGTTTTAGGGTTCATAAGTATGTGTGTGTTTTGGCTAGATACTTGGAGTAAAATGAATCAAAAATGGGTTACTCCTAACCCTTTAAAAAACGTGAATGGGGGAGTATGGAGACAAAATTTCAAGTGATAATTTTATGTATCTAGTCCTAATTGCTTCCAAGTTCAATTACCTAGCCCTCATGGCATGAATAATGGCTGGTTAGGTGGTGATTTTGATGTGTATTTACTATTAGTAAATACGTATAGAAGCTTGGTATGATACGAGTACAAATACTCTAGGTATACGTATAGAAATTTTGTGAAAAATGGAATGAGGATTCAAATATAGCTATCTTTTGTGAATACACTTATATGATTTTATGTATTTAAGTTCTTAAAAGTGATTAAATACATTACTTATACGATATATGTATAAACATTATAAGTCTTAAGTATTTATGTCAAATAACGTTACGTATAGTTATCGTTTTGAAAACTTAAATTAGTAGTTTCAAAATACACATATAACTTGTTGTTATTAATACAAAATGAGATATTAAAACATTTATTAATCATGTTAAATATGTATATATACATTTATATACACAAACGTACAATTATCATATATTGTATAGTTCGTGATATCATCGATCAAACTAGACGGTCAAACGTTGTGTAAAACTCTTTTCGGAAATATAAATCTCGACAATTTGGATTGCTTATCATGTTGGCAAGGTTTAATTTATGTAAATATTAATCTTATAAGTATAGAATGATCGAAAAAGTGCGGGTCGTTACACCTCTCCTAATCCATCCGAACGAAGTCCATATCGATTATAAACGAATCATAATAGTTGGTTACATTGCGAGGTACTTGACCTCTATATGATACATTTTACAAACGTTGCATTCATTTTTAAAAGACAACCCTTCATTACATCAAAAGTTGACATGTACGCCTACCATTTCATAATATCCAAACTATAAATGACCTAATCTGTCATTTACTTAATAATAATCTCTAATGAACTTCAGTGACTCGAATGCAACGTCTTTTGAAATATGTCATGAATAACTCCAACTAATATCTTTAATATGAGCTAATGCACAGCGAAAGATTTCTTTCAAGTCCTGAGAATAACATGCTTTAAAATGTCAACATAAAGTTGGTGAGATATAGGTTTAATGCTAGTATTGTTATAACTATAGACCACAAGATTTCATATTCATAAACATTTTAATAAAAATATTCTAAGTTGTTGAGCACTTGATAACCATACTTAACATTTAATCAACGTCGCATATTCCCTTTATTATGAAATCTTACTACACCGTACCAAGTGTAGTCACCGAAATGAAGAACTGTGCAACCGTTGAATACTGGTCGTCCAGTCCGGTTGGGGTTGTCAGGCCCGATAGATCTATCAACATGATTCGCGTTTACAATACCTCATGTAAATAGTAGTTACCAAGTTACAGGGAAGTATGCCAGTGGTACAACTCAACGTAGAATATATATTTTTAATCACTTGTGTCCATAACGTAAATCATAAAATGCATGTATTCTCATCCCGAAATATTTAGAGTTTAAAAGTGGGACTATATACTCACTTTTGCCTTGAAGGTATTTACTCGACTTGGTCTCCGATAGATATCACGAACCTAACCATATATATAATATATCAACATATTTTCTTTTCAAGTAATCGTTATATATATATATATATATATATATATATATATATATATATATATATATATATATATATATATATATATATATATACTTATAATACTTTTAATATTTTCTTAGTCCGTAGTTAGTAGTCCGATGTTAGTGGTCCACAATTAGTTGCTCAATAAAATAAATAGAGACCCCATCGTATTCGTATTGATCAGAATTAATCTTGACCCATGGTATCATGTTGTCAAATGACATGTTGCGTACATAAAGTACCGTGTTGTCAAATGACGTGTTGCGTACAATCATGAGGTCTTATGATTAATCTTCTCGTGTTGTTTACGGGTGGTCCTGAAATATATAAAATCAAATCATAAGTAATTATATATAAAATATCATATTAATTAGAAAAGATATGATTAATTACTTTTTCTCCAAATATTTCATAGCTAAACTAGCTTTGGATACCCAATCTTGTTTTAGTCGTAGTTTCTTCATTACAACTCCGTTTTTGTTGGTTCAACTTTCCACTTCCTTGGATCGAGTCAAATTTTAAGAATATGAACTGTAAATACCTTGGTTTACATTCAGAATCACAGGTTATAGTTCAAACTTTGGTGAAACTTATGAAAGTGATCATTTTCCATCATAAAAACAACATTTAATGATCATTTTTCTAAAAATACTTACACTTTGAGTTAAACCATGAAATTTTTATGTGTTAACATATTCATAAGAAATATCATTTTTCCAGAACATAAACTTCCAATTCAAAGTTCAAGATGGTTTTTAATTATCCAACCCAAAACAGCCCCCGGTTGCACTCCGACGACGTAGATTCAGTTTTTAAGATGTTCTTTGTAAAACCAAGTTATATCTTGTTAAGTTAGCATATCATTATGATATATTAAAGGTCTTGAAGTGTTTTAAAAGTTAAGTTAGAAGGATCTATTTAGTTTGCGAACAAGTTTGAAATCATTCAAACTATGTTCTTGTTGTTAAAATTTTACAACACAAAATAAGATAGCTATATAAATATGAATCGAATAAGGTTATGAATAAGGTTACTACCTCAAGTTACTTGGACAAAGTTACTGCAAAAGATAAGAAAAATCCTAGAACCAAAAGAGTGGTGGAGTGGGATTGAAAGATTGGAAGTAAACTTGTATTCTTGGAAGGATTATTGAAGTGTTCTTGAAAGGTTTTTCTTATGATGATTATAGATTGGTTTTTGATCTAGTTTTTGATTTAAGTGTTGAAGGTTGCTGAATGGTTTGAGTATATAATTAGAGAGTGTTTTAGAGATATAAAATTGTAGTTAGAAATCAAAAACATGGAATGATATATAAATAAATATGAAATGTGCTATATATATGTAAAAACAAAATTCTAATTTGTAATTTTGTATAATTATTGTATGCTAGAGGTCAAAAAGTGTTTCCCTCTCATTTAGGGCAGTAATATGGCTGATTTAGATGTTGATTTGATGTGTATATACTAATAGTAAATACATATAGAAGCTGGGTATGATACGGGTACATATACCCTTGATATACGTATAGAAATCTTGAGAAAACGGAACGAGAATTAAAATATAACTATCTTTTGTAAATATATTTATATTATTTTATGTATAAAAGCCCTTTAAAAGTGATTAAATACATATCTATACGATACTTGTATAAGCATTATAAGTTATAAGTATTTATGTCAAAGAACGTTACGTATAGTTATCGTTTTGAAAACTTAAGTTAGTAGTTTCAAAGTATACTTTTATCTTATTGTTATTAGTACACAATGAGATGTTAAACCATCCTTAGATCATGTTAAATATATATAAATACATATATATACACAAACGTATAATTATCGTATGTTATATAGTTCGTGATATCATCGGTCAAATTGGACGGTCAAACGTTGTGTAAAACTCTTTTCAAAAACATAAGTCTCAACAATTTAGATTGCTTATCATGTTGGTAAGGTTTAATTTATGTAAATATTAATCTCATAAGTATAAAATGATTGGAAAAATCCGGGTCGTTACACAGGCTATACCCCATACTGGCAGCCCATATGGCAGCCCATATGGCAGGCCGTATTTGGTGCTGGTCAGCCTTGATTCACTGGATCGTAACTTGATTTCTTGTCTTTCAACGTTTTCGCTCAAGAATCTTCGTTTTAGCTCCGTTTTTGACGATTCTTGCGCTCACGCGTTCGTAATTGAATATCCTACAACATGAGGTTAAGTAATTAAACATTTCCAAAAATTATAAAATAAGTTATTTAAACGCGAGTTAATCGTCTTAGCCGGTTTTGCTCGTTTTTTCTCGTTTCTCATCCGTTTTTAGTGATTCTTGAAACATAGCCTTTGTAATGACTAAATCTACCAAATTAACCAACAAAGTGATTATTTTGGCGATAAAGTTTGAAACTTTATGGTTTTAGGGCTCAATATCGGGGGTAAAAACGTGACTTTTTTGTGACGACTCGGGAATTTCCGACCAAATTTAAACTTTATTTTTATATGATTTCGACACGATAAGCAAAGTCTATAATATTAAAATCTCAAAAACTTTAAACTGTGTTCATGTATTCAATTGACCTTCGACTGCTCTCGACGATTCACGAACAACTGATTATAAATAGATATGTAATATTATATAGGTATATGTATATATATTATAAACTGAAATATACTATTAAAATGTTATACGGTTTAGTTGTTGAAATTATAAATATAAATAGTTTATGATTTAAAAACATAAATTGTTAAGTAATAAATATATACATAATATTTCAAATCATATTAAAAACTTTGAACACAGTATTTAGAGATACTAGTTTTATTTTTCTCAGCGAACTTAATAACGAATAAATGAATATTAACAATGATAGATTAATATATGTAATATATATATGGTTTTTATACATAATTATTATATGTATATAAAAATATATATAAATTGTACAAATATTAAATATTCAATATATATAATATATAGTTATTACATAATGTATAATATTAAATACAAGTTATAATATAATGACTATAGTAATATTATTATTACTTTCATTATTAATATTAACATTAATATTGGAGTTGATACATGTAATATATTGTTACTATTTTATTATTTTTATCATTAATAAAATTATTTCTATCATAATTATTATTATGATTATCATCAATCATTATTATTAATATTAGTATAATCATATTTAGTATTACCATGTCATTATTATAAATATCATTATTTTCTTTATTTACAGTATTATTATATTATTATTAATAATATTTATGTATTATTATTATTTATTATTAATAGAGTTATTACTATTAATATGAAATGTATTATTATTTATATTTATATATTTTATTGGAAAGTCTTCATTCATATAGATATAATCACGCGTAATTTTTTTTTGTTTTCATCTGTTTTGGATTTTATTTCTTGCTACTAACCCGTGAACATATGTCGACCACTCCCCAAAATTTTTTTTTTATTTTTTTTTTTAATTTCTATTATTTGGAAGGAATATATGTGACTAACTATCACTACTTTGAAGAAAAAGAAAAATCCATTTGATATTGAAGAACACAGATATTTTTTTTCCACTGTACGCTCGTTTCATTTTTTTTTTCCTAATTCAATTTCGAACCATATAATAAAATCCATAAATGCCATCATGTTAGGATTATTTCATTCAAACTATCTGTGAAATATGAAATCCAAATTCTTCAAAACAAGATTGAATTTTCGAGTCAAAGTTTTGAAAATAAAAGTCAATAGATTTGATTATCAAGAAATTCGAGTTCAAATCGATGTTGCAGGTACAATTGAAGTTACAGATAGTTTTTAAGAGTGATTTGAAATCTTTTTCATGTAGGAAATTTTAACTAAAACGCTCTCAAATACGAAATCATTTTTTTTCCCTTCGCTGCACAGCAGCCTCGTGTTATTTTTTTTTTCTCTCGATTAATGGAACAAGGTATAACTTACAAATTGTGGTGTTTATATTTTAAAGCTTAATTTAAACCTAATAGTTATAGTTATAGTTTTTGTGATGTTTGTTTGGTTGATCAAACTCGTGAAGAAGGAGAATATATTAGGACAGAAACATTCGGTTTTTATATAAACGAATGTATTATAATTCAAGAAAAACAGAAACAGTTCTATGGTTATGTGTGTTGACGTGTGTACGGGAGGTCCTGGGATCGAACCAAGGCGGCTACAAAACATTTATTTATTTTTATGAGATGGGCTGAGAGTTTTGTATTCAATTGGGCTTAGGAATTTAACTTGGGCCGTGAAATAGGATTTGGTTACAGGGCCTGTGTTGGGCCGAGACTTAATAGATGAGATATATAATCACGGGTCTGGTATGTAATTAGAAATACATAGATGGAGGAATGGTAAGGAGTTGTTTGCCTGAGCGAGAGGTCGCGGGTTCGAGCCCCGTCTTGAGAAAATCTTTTTGTCACGATGTTAAAAGGGTATACATTCATTTTTTTTTCCTTCTAATTATTATTATTCTTATTATCATTTGTTGTTAATATTAAATATTGTTATTATGATGATTATTAGTAATGTTGTTATCATTGTTAGTATTACAAATTATTATTATTATTATTACAAATACAAGAATTAATTATTATTATTATTATTATTAATATTATTATTATTAGTATTATTAGAATTTTCATCATCATTACTACTAAAAACATTAGTATTAGTAAACTTATCTTTCATTAAACTTATTATTATTATTAGAAGTATCATTATTATTATTATTATTATTAGTATTAACATTACTTGTATTTTTAACATTATTATTATTATTATCATAAAAAGATACAAATTTTATTTAGTTATAAATATTACTATTATTTTACCAAATAAATACTAATCATATAAACCTATATAATATAACAAATTATGGATTTTTATAAATACTAATCATATATATATATATATATATATATACATTAATAAAAACAATATAAATATTAATTACATTAAATATATATATATATATATATACAACTTAAAACTATATAACATATAAATTATGATATGATATATGAAATTACTCGATTACCATTTTATGTGTTAATATATATATATATATACATGATATAGGTTCGTGAATCCGAGGTCAACCCAACTTTTGTTCAATGTCGTTATATGTATTTTTACTACAAAATACATTATGGTGAGTTTCATTTGATCCCTTTTACTCTTTACATTTTTGGGCTGAGAATACATGCAAATGCTTTATTAACTGTTTTACAATATTTATATGCGTGAGTTTCATTAATCCCTTCTTAAATGCTTTTGCAATATATATTTTTGGGACTGAGAATACATGCGCTGTTTTTATAACTGTTTTACGAAATAGACACAAGTAATTGAAACTACATTATATGGTTGAATGATCGAAATCGAATATGCCCCTTTTTATTAAGTCTGGTAATCTAAGAATTAGGGAACAGACACCCTAATTGACGCGAACTCTAAAGATAGATCTATCGGGCCCAACAAGCCCCATCCAAAGTACTGGATGCTTTAGTACTTCGAAATTTATATCATGTCCGAAGGAGGATCCCGGAATGATGGGGATATTCTTATATACATATTGTGAATGTCGGTTACCAGGTGTTCAATCCATATGAATGATATTTTTGTCTCTATGCATGGGACGTATATTTATGATAAATGAAAATCTTGTGGTCTATTAAAATGATGGAAATGTTTATTTATGTTAAACTAATGAACTCACCAACCTTTTGGTTGACACTTGGAAGCATGTTTATTCTCAGGTATGAAAGAAATCTTCCGCTGTGCATTTGCTCATTTTAGAGATATTACTTGGAGTCATTCATGACATATTTCAAAAGACGTTGCATTCAAGTCGTCGCGTTCATCAAGATTATTATTAAGTCAATTATAGTTAGATATATTATGAAATGGTATGTCTGCCGTCAACTTTTGATGTAATGAAAGATTGTCTTTTCAAAAACGAATGCAATGTTTGTAAAATGTATCATATAGAGGTCAAGTACCTCGCGATGTAATCAACTGTTGTGAATCGTTTATAATCAATATGGACTTCGTCTGGATGGATTAGAACGGGTCCTTTCAGTTGGTATCAGAGCAGTGGTCTTAGCGAACCAGGTCTGCATTAGTGTGTATAACTGATGAGTCGTTAGGATGCATTAGTGAGTCTGGACTTCGACCGTGTCTGCATGTCAAAAGTTTTGCTTATCATTTTGTCGGAAATCATCTGCTTATCATCCTTAGGAGATTACCTGCTCATTATTCTTAGTCTAGACACATTTTACTGCATTGAATGCATGAATAGTGTATAGACAAAATTCATATCTTAGCGTATCTATTACTGTAGATCTTGCCTGATATCTCTCGTAAATTTCTCTGCAATTTAAGGGATCCTGGTACTATATATATCTATGCATATTATGCATTGAGAATACATCCAACTATCAATTGCTGACACTAAACTCTTCATACCAAAAATCTTTTATGTGATCGCGTAAGATGGCCTCTACGAATCGACCACGTTCCTCTGACTCCGAAGACAGCGTGACAGGAGCACACCAACCAATTAACTACCGTGATTACTGGATAAAATAGGGGTGGGTTCGCGACATACTCACCCTATGGAGAAGGGAAGAAGGTACTCCATATCATGAACCGAATCTACCACCTAACCTTGGAGTACTCGACCCGCTCACCGGCGAACCTGTTCGCAACACCGTTTATACCCTTTTTGCCAGAATTTTTCATCTTGAGACTACCATTAATGGAACTAGAGAAGATATCCGATCTCTACCTCACACTGATAACCAACCAGGGTTAGTAGAAGAAGTTAAAGAACTCCGAGCTCGAGTGTTAACTTTAGAAAGCACGGTACACAATTTGCAAGTACCGGCAGTATCAGCAACACCAGTAACATCACTAGACTCAGCACCAACGGCACCAGTACCACCAACAACCCAAGTTTCAACATCACACGCCTCAACATCTCATTCCGTACCTTGAGTATAATCATCGTTCTACGTATCGTTCTACATCAATTATCTTCGTCCTTCATGGTGATTAAGTAATCTCTAATGTTTTAGAGATTATGTATTCTAGTTCTAACGATAAATCAAATGAGATTAATATCATATTAACTCATTAAATCGACGATTTACATCTGAAGAAAATATATATGTATATATGTTTTCATAAAGATTGTAATTAGAAATTCTTTTGTACAAGCTATTAATGGTGAAAATATTTTAACGGGTAGGTAATACCCGAGGAAATATTTAACTTTCATATTAACATGTTATACTGTACATTCTTCAAATCGATTCAACAGTCATTTACTATCCTATTTACATCCATCGATGCATGTATCCGTTCATCACAGAATAACCATTTTCATTCAAATTTCATATTAAATTTTGACCTATCAGAATCCAAGAAGTGGCATAATGAAGAAAAACATTTGACAAAATAAAATTTGTTAGAAACAAACAAATTAACTATAAGAAATTTTGTTAAGAATCCACGCTAACTGTTCCTAGCTAATTATTCCTAGCTAACTGATTACATTTTTATTTATCGCAATTTAATTATCGCAATTTACATTCTCGCAATTTTGTTTATCGTCATTTAATTTCTGTTATTTACTTTACGCACTTTATTTATCGTCATTTAAATTTCTGTTATTTATTTTTTTCGCACTTTATATATCAGGACACGTATACAAGGTTTTGACATATCATATCGACACCTCTATATATATTATTTGGAATCACCATAGACACTCTATATGCAGTAATGATCGAGTTCTCTATACAGGGTTGAGGTTGATTCTCAAATAATATATATACTTTGAGTTGTGATCGAGTCTGAGACATGTACACGGGTCACGATATGTATTAGTTAATTCGAATATTATATATTTAATTCGAATATTATATATATAATTATATATGAATTATTGAATTGCTAACTGTGGACTATCAACTGAGGACTATCAACATTGGACAATTAAAATGATTTAAAATATTGATTATAACATATGAAACTAAACAATTCTTCAAGTTTGCCACTTGATTTCATCTTAAACCTCATTGTATCTTGACGATTACAATCTGCATTCAAACCTTTCATAATTCTTGAAAACACCTCAATCGAGAGGATGAACCAACCGCACTTCATCTACGGAAGGAAAGACTTATGTATATAGTATTGCACCTGAGAAACTCTCGGCAACTGAGTAAAAGTTTAACACGTAGCCGCGTCAGATCCTTTGGCATTTATTAGCAAAAATAACTTTGCGATCCCTTTTCAAAGTAGCCAATTTTTTCACAGCTCCAGCAAGTCAACTTCGACTTTTCATTTGAAGTAGCCTTACTATAATCCTGATATATATGATTACCCATTTGATACCGGAGAATTCTTTTATATTTCATCTTATTACCAGCAGACGTACCAGCAACCTCGTTGCTCTTTGGGCTTAAATCCCTCCGACGAATCACTACATTTATCTATTGAAGTCTCATCATATTCTCATCCGCATCTTGTAATGAGAACTGTCATACCAAATACCGGGAATCAGCAATCGGTACTTTGAAAACTCACAGCATATCTACATCAACAGTTATAAGTATAACATTTATCTTTTAGAATTATGGTCTTTCATTCTGAAATCCTGAAAAGCACTCAGTCTACAAATCAAATACTCTGAATGTTGAAAAAGCTGAATGAAGCAGCAGAAACCGTAGACAACCGTAAACGACCTTAATCGTCAGAAGTTGATGAAAAAGAATTGTAGGTTGGCAAAGCTCAGAAAAAGTTTGAAACTGAAAAATTGATTGAGCAAACTATGAAGGAAGCCGTGGACAAATCACAAAGAATAAGTTTGACTTCAAAGAATCTAAATGATTCAGTACCTGCTGAAGTCATTAACGAATACCTTGCTTTTAACTCCAAACTCTTGCGGACAAATTTTCTTCACCATCCTTCGATATTAGAAATTCCAAGAAATCATCGTATCTTTCATTATAAATATCCTCCATATTTCTGAAGATATTTTCATAACTATTCTTATCTGAACTCATTAATCTCTTCGTGCTATCAGTGTTACATCATATAGAAACTGTTAGTTTCTATATTCTGTAAACTTTCGAGCTTAAAATATGAATGTTATTGAAGTAATGTTGGAAACTGATGCATGAGTTAGTATAATATAATGACACTTGATCAACGTAATTATATTACAGTAAGTCATGCTGAGTTTCTAATGGGACGTGATGATTCACAGATCATAACATCATCATGTGCCATGTTACATAACCCTTTCATTATACTTAACTTCTGAACATATCAAGAAAGCATATTCTTGATAGTTCTATCCTCAGTGATTTTAATAAATTTGAAAATCAAATTGTGCTATCATGTTCCTTTATGCTTAAAGCATTATTATCATTCGAAACTCTATACTTACGAATTCTGGACTGTTACTCGATTTACTAAAGGCCGGGAGCAAAATAATAAGGCAAAGAGCTCCAAAATATAAGAGAAAATATAAAGCCCAATGACAACACCAAAATTATAAACCGTGGATATCAGTACGTATAGCAATATAAAGACACGATAGGATTATAAGTACAATAATCCCTAGAGCATAGTAGAAATAAACAGATTCATCCTGTGGAAGTTGGAAAAGGAGAATGATTGTTATGACAATCAGGATAAGGACAAGGATTAGAATTGGATTAAGCATTTTCACAATCTTTTGGATTTGGGAATTGAGTATAGAAGTGGTGAAAACTAATGGAACGGAAAAGGTAAATTTATAATGGAAATATCAGATGTAGTAATCGGGACAAATCGTCGCATTTAATTATAGAGATCTTAATTTCCTTATTATTCGAAGAATCAAATCTTTTAGATTTCGAAGATTTTCCTTATATCCCTTGAATTCAGGAATTCAACCATGACTACGTCACCGGTTAAGACGAATCTACAATTACTCATTTCACTCGTTTGTGATAACTTCACTCATACGCTTCGAATAATCAAATTATTTTATCCATATTACTCAATAATGATAAAACTCTATTCATCAACTCATATTCATCATGAAAACATCTTTATTGTTAGCCATGACAACCACACTCAAATTTCGGGACGAAATTTCTTTAACGGGTAGGTACTGTGACGACTCGGGAATTTCCGACCAAATTTAAACTTTATTTTTATATGATTTCGACACGATAAGCAAAGTCTGTAATATTAAAATCTCAAAAACTTTCAACTGTGTTCATGTATTCAATTGACCTTCGACTGCTCTCGACGATTCACGAACAACTAATTATAAATAGATATGTAATATTATATAGGTATATGTATATATATTATAAACTGAAATATACTATTAAAATGTTATACGGTTTAGTTGTTGAAATTATAAATATAAATAGTTTATGATTTAAAAACATAAATTGTTAAGTAATAAATATATACATAATATTTCAAATCATATTAAAAACTTTGAACACAGTATTTAGAGATACTAGTTTTATTTTTCTCAGCGAACTTAATAACGAATAAATGAATATTAACAATGATAGATTGATATATGTAATATATATATGGTTTTTATACATAATTATTATATGTATATAAAAATATATATAAATTGTACAAATATTAAATATTCAATATATATAATATATAGTTATTACATAATGTATAATATTAAATACAAGTTACAATATAATGACTATAGTAATATTATTATTACTTTCATTATTAATATTAACATTAATATTGGAGTTGATACATGTAATATATTGTTACTATTATTATTATTTTTATCATTAATAAAATTATTACTATCATAATTATTATTATGATTATCATCAATCATTATTATTAATATTAGTATAATCATATTTAGTATTACCATGTCATTATTATAAATATCATTATTTTCTTTATTTACAGTATTATTATATTATTATTAATAATATTTATGTATTATTATTATTTATTATTAATAGAGTTATTACTATTAATATTAAATGTATTATTATTTATATTTATATATTTTATTGGAAAGTCTTCATTCATATAGATATAATCACGCGTAATTTTTTTTTGTTTTCATCTGCTTTGGATTTTCTTTCTTGCTACTAACCCGTGAACATATGTCGACCACTCCCCAAAATTTATTTTTTATTTTTTTTTAATTTCTATTATTTGGAAGGAATATATGTGACTAACTATCACTACTTTGAAGAAAAAGAAAAATCCATTTGATATTGAAGAACACAGATATTTTTTTTCCACTGTACGCTCGTTTCATTTTTTTTTCCTAATTCAATTTCGAACCATATAATAAAATCCATAAATGCCATCGTGTTAGGATTATTTCATTCAAACAATCTGTGAAATATGAAATCCAAATTCTTCAAAACAAGATTGAATTTTCGAGTCAAAGTTTCGAAAATAAAAGTCAACAGATTTGATTATCAAGAAATTCGAGTTCAAATCGATGTTGCAGGTACAATTGAAGTTACAGATAGTTTTTAAGAGTGATTTGAAATCTTTTTCATGTAGGAAATTTTAACTAAAACGCTCTCAAATACGAAATCATTTTTTTTTCCTTCGCTGCACAGCAGCCTCGTGTTATTATTTTTTTTTTCTCTCGATTAATGGAACAAGGTATAACTTACAAATTGTGGTGTTTATATTTTAAAGCTTAATTTAAACCTTATAGTTATAGTTATAGTTTTTGTGATGTTTGTTTGGTTGATCAAACTCGTGAAGAAGGAGAATATATTAGGACAGAAACATTCGGTTTTTATATAAACGAATGTATTATAATTCAAGAAAAACAGAAACAGTTCTATGGTTATGTGTGTTGACGTGTGTACGGGAGGTCCTGGGATCGAACCAAGGCGGCTACAAAACATTTATTTATTTTTATGAGATGGGCTGAGAGTTTTGTATTCAATTGGGCTTAGGAATTTAACTTGGGCCGTGAAATAGGATTTGGTTACAGGGCCTGTGTTGGGCCGAGACTTAATAGATGAGATATATAATCACGGGTCTGGTATGTAATTAGAAATACATAGATGGAGGAATGGTAAGGAGTTTTTTGCCTGAGCGAGAGGTCGCGGGTTCGAGCCCCGTCTTGAGAAAATCTTTTTGTCACGATGTTAAAAGGGTATACATTCATTTTTTTTCCTTCTAATTATTATTATTCTTATTATCATTTGTTGTTAATATTAAATATTGTTATTATGATGATTATTAGTAATGTTGTTATCATTGTTAGTATTACAAATTATTATTATTATTATTACAAATACAAGAATTAATTATTATTATTATTATTATTAATATTATTATTATTAGTATTATTAGAATTTTCATCATCATTACTACTAAAAACATTAGTATTAGTAAACTTATCTTTCATTAAACTTATTATTATTATTAGAAGTATCATTATTATTATTATTATTAGTATTAACATTACTTGTATTTTTAACATTATTATTATTATTATCATAAAAAGATACAAATTTTATTTAGTTATAAATATTACTATTATTTTACCAAATAAATACTAATCATATAAACCTATATAATATAACAAATTATGGATTTTTATAAATACTAATCATATATATATATATATATATATATATATATATATATATATATATATATATATATATATATATATATATATATATATATACACACACATTAATAAAAACTATATAAATATTAATTACATTAAATATATATATATATATACAACTTAAAACTATATAACATATAAATTATGATATGATATATGAAATTACTCGATTACCATTTTATGTGTTAATATATATATATATATATATACATGATATAGGTTCGTGAATCCGAGGTCAACCCAACTTTTGTTCAATGTCGTTATATGTATTTTTACTACAAAATACATTATGGTGAGTTTCATTTGATCCCTTTTACTCTTTACATTTTTGGGCTGAGAATACATGCAAATGCTTTATTAACTGTTTTACAATATTTATATGCGTGAGTTTCATTAATCCCTTCTTAAATGCTTTTGCAATATATATTTTTGGGACTGAGAATACATGCGCTGTTTTTATAACTGTTTTACGAAATAGACACAAGTAATTGAAACTACATTATATGGTTGAATGATCGAAATCGAATATGCCCCTTTTTATTAAGTCTGGTAATCTAAGAATTAGGGAACAGACACCCTAATTGACGCGAACTCTAAAGATAGATCTATCGGGCCCAACAAGCCCCATCCAAAGTACTGGATGCTTTAGTACTTCGAAATTTATATCATGTCCGAAGGAGGATCCCGGAATGATGGGGATATTCTTATATACATATTGTGAATGTCGGTTACCAGGTGTTCAATCCATATGAATGATATTTTTGTCTCTATGCATGGGACGTATATTTATGAGAAATGAAAATCTTGTGGTCTATTAAAATGATGGAAATGTTTATTTATGTTAAACTAATGAACTCACCAACCTTTTGGTTGACACTTGGAAGCATGTTTATTCTCAGGTATGAAAGAAATCTTCCGCTGTGCATTTGCTCATTTTAGAGATATTACTTGGAGTCATTCATGACATATTTCAAAAGACGTTGCATTCAAGTCGTCGCGTTCAACAAGATTATTATTAAGTCAATTATAGTTAGATATATTATGAAATGGTATGTCTGCCGTCAACTTTTGATGTAATGAAAGATTGTCTTTTCAAAAACGAATGCAATGTTTGTAAAATGTATCATATAGAGGTCAAGTACCTCGCGATGTAATCAACTGTTGTGAATCATTTATAATCAATATGGACTTCGTCTGGATGGATTAGAACGGGTCCTTTCATTTTTGGCCGATATCACTAACCTTCGTCAATTGACACATTTGTTCTTACATGTAAATTACTTTACCAAATATTCCGAATACCGTTAAAGAAAGGTTTCCTAAAGTGGACCTCTCAACAGAGACTCGTAATCATAATTCAATGTATCCAATAATTCAACCATTTAATATTATCTTCTAATTCCGCCGATAAACATATTGAAACAAATACGTTCATGTAAAGTATTATTCGTTTAATACTTTGTTAATATTTTTAATTTATAATATATATACACATATACATTTATAATCATACCCGTTCATATAATGGTTCGTGAATCATTGGAATTTGGTCGAGGTTAAATGAATGTACGAACATAGTTTAAAATTCTTTGAGATTCAATCTTAACAAGTTTGCTTATCGTGTCGAAATAATGTAAAGATTAAAGTTTAAATTTGGTCGAAAATTTTCGGGTTGTCACAATATATAATATACCTACTTGCAAACATTTACACAAATACCTTATACACGCTAGCAATTTATATAGCATACCATCACAATCATAAAGCTAAAACCTTCAAGACCACAAGCTAGCACAACAATAGCATATATAACTCGAATAATATAATATGCTACACTACAACACGTAACCATGGTTAACCAATAGTACAAGGGAATGGTACTCGAATCCCATCGGTGTTCATAACAACCGTTAGTGTACAACGACATATATCACTAACCCCGGAGTGGTTTGGACAACGCATATCCATCAAAGTAACCGTTAGTGTACAACAACATATATCACTAACTTTTGGGTGGTTTGGACAACGCATATCCGTTTATAGCAATCGTTAGCGTACAACGACATATATCACTAACTCTTGGGTGGTTTGGACAATGCACATCCAATCCTGCCCCCCCCCCCCAATAAATAAATGTATTATATACATACACGTATAATCATTCCACTCACCTTGTCGTCTTGGTGAGATTTCCAACAATACTTGTAACCTTCAATGTGAGTCACCTAATACAATTAAATGCCCAATTAATTCACCCACCAAGCTCACTAGTCCATTTATGACCCCTTTGCACTAGAATCACACAATCAAAGTCCAAATCCCTAACTAATCACTAAAAGCTAGTGATTTAGGTTCTAATACTCCCATCAATACATATCTAGGGTGTTTTCATACCCAATTTATCCCGCTAGGTCAAACTTAACCATTTGACCTATTTCAAGTCCACTATGAACCCTAGAAACACTTTTCACTCACAACACAAATGAGCTAGTGATTTAACTAACCCTTTAAAACTCACTTACCCCATTTATTACCTTGAAACCCTAGGTTGGTCATTCATGAGTCCTCATGACTCAATCTTACCCAAAACCCCCAAAATCACCCACAATGGGTTCCATGTTAATCACTAACCCAAACCTAACCATTAATCAAATCAAAACAAGGAAATCTAAATTTAGTACTTACCACCACAATCAAAACGTATCTAGTGATGAGATGAACAACTTAATCACTCGAGCTAATACCCGAAACTAGCTTCTTCTTCCTTTGCTTGAGCTTTCTCACACTAAGAAACTCTCTCTCTTTGAAATTGAAGTGAAAGGGATGAGGTTGGTGTAAGTGGAGTAAATGACACCCCAAGATCTGATCTAATGGCCTTGAACTCGCTCCAAATGTGAAAATACCAAAATACCCATCTAAAATATCCAAAAACAACCAGCTGGCCCGTCAATTCATCTGGACGGCGTCCCATAAACTGGACGGCATCCAACCCTTTGATCTTGTACGACGTCCCAACTAGTTGGAAAAACAGGATGTTACAACTCTTCCCCACTTGAACCGGATTGCGTCCTCGCAATCCACGCCGCATGACAAGCAGGAAGATATACCAACACAAATTCTTCGGGTTCCCATGTAAACTCGGAACCTTTACTACGCCGCCACTGGACCTTAAAGGTCCTCACCTCTTTGTTACGCATTAACTTGACTTTTTCATCTAATATAGCAATAGGCTCTTCAACGTATTCCAACTTGTTATTTAGCTCGATCTCGTCTAATGGCATCCATGTTGAATCATCCGCAAGACACTTACGAAGATGGGAAACATGAAATGTATTATGGATCCCCGCAAGCTCTTCGGGTAATTCCAAATGATACGCAACTTCACCAACACGAGCCAAAATTTTAAATGGTCCAATAAACCGAGGAGCTAACTTTCCCCGTTTTCGAAATCGAATAATACCCGTCCATGACGAAACCTTAAGCATCACCATGTCACCTTCTTGGAACTCAATCAATCACCTATGTTTATCGGCATGCGACTTTTTTCTATCTTGAGCCGCTTTCAAATGAGTTCGAATCATTTCGATCTTGTTATTCGTCTCTAAAAATCGGTACTCCCGATTTCCCTTTGTCCCACTTCACCCCAACAAATCGGGGTTCGACATCTATGACCATATAGCATCTCATAAGGTGGCATTCCAATACTAGCATGATAACTATCATTGTACGAGAATTCCACCAAAGGCAAGTGGTCATCCCAACTACCACCAAAATCAATAATACACGCCCGTAACATATCCTCCAACGTTTGATTCGTACGTTCAGTTTGACCGTCCGTTTGAGGATGGTACGCCGTACTCATATTCATTCTCGTACCCATATCTTCATGAATCTTTTTCCAAAATCGAGAAGTAAAACGCGTGTCTCGATCCGAAATGATAGACGCGGGAATGCTGTGTCTCGATATCACCTCTTTAATGAACATTTTTGCAAGTGCCTCCAAAGTAATTTCCTCTTTAATAGGAAGAAACAAGGAACTTTTCATCAATCTATCAACGATCACCCAAATAGTATCAAATTGGGTTCTTGCCGTTTTTGGCAACTTTGTGATAAATTCCATGGTAATATGCTCCCACTTCCACATCGGGATTTCTAACGGTTGCAACTTACCATACAGCTTTTGATGTATGGCTTTTACTTGTAAACACATGACGCATTGCTCAACATACTTAACAACATCACGTTTCATGCCCGGCCACCAATACTCTTTTCTCAAATCAAGGTACATCTTTGTCGCACCCGGATGAATGGAGTACTTAGACTTGTGCACTTCATCGAGAAGCACCTTTCGGAAGTCCCCCATCTTTGGCACCCACACTCTATTTTGAAAGGACAATAACCCGTGAGGGCCTAATTGAATAGACTCGGTTTGCCCAATAATTCGCTCTTCATGTTTGTTATTAACAAAAGCTTCAATTTGAGTTTCACCAAGCTTTACAAGAAAATCGTTAGTAATTGTCATGCGTAACGATCCTATTCGTATCGCCAGATGTTGACTCTTTCGACTCAATGCATCCGCGATCACATTCGCCTTTCCCGGATGATAAAGTATCTCACAATCATAATCCTTTACCACATCCATCCATCTACGTTGACGATAATTCAAGTCCCTTTAATCAAAAAGATGTTTCAAACTCTTGTGATCTGAATAGATCGTGCATTTGACACCATACAAGTAGTGGCACCAAATTTTCAAGGCATGAACCACCGCCACCAATCCAAGATCGTGAGTCGGGTATCTCTTTTCTTGTTCCTTCAATTGTCGAGAGGCATAGGCGATGACTTTATCCCGTTGCATTAGAACACACCCGAGCCCATTTAATGATGCATCACAATACACCGTCAAATCTTCTACACCTTCCGGTAACACCAAGACCGGAGCCTGACACAATTTTTCTTTTAACAATCAAAAAGCAATTTCTTGCTCGTTCTCCCAATTAAATCTCACGTTCTTCCTTGTCAACTTTGTCAATGGAGAAGCAATTTTAGAAAAATCTTGGATGAACCAACGATAATAACCGGTCAATCCGAGAAAACTTTGGACTTTCGTAGGCATAGTGAGTTGTCCCCAACTCTTCACCGTCTCTATCTTTGCCGGATCTACTTGAATGCCTTCTTTATTCACAATGTGGCCAATGAATTGCACTTCCCTTAGCCAAAATTCGCACTTTGAGAACTTAGCATACAACTTCTCCTTCCGCAACGTTTTCAATATTTCACGCAAATGACGTTCATGTTCTTACATGTCCTTCGAGTAGACAAGAATATCGTCGATGAACACAATTACCGACTTGTCCAACATAGGTTGGCACACTCGGTTCATAAGATCCATGAATGCCGCCGGTAAATTCATAAGACCAAAAGGCATAACTACAAATTCAAAATGCCCGTAACGAGTTCGAAAGGCCGTCTTCTCAATATCTTCCTCACGGACCCGCATTTGGTGATAACCGGACTGTAAATCAATTTTAGAAAAGTAAGTCGCACCTTGAAGTTGGTCAAACAAATCGTCGATCCTAGGCAATGGATAACGATTCTTGATCGTCACTTTAGTCAACTCCCGATAATCGATGCACATCCGCATACTACCATCCTTCTTCTTCACGAATAAAATCGGAGCACCCCATGGAGAAGCACTCGGTCGGATAAAACCCTTTTCAAGTAACTCTTGGGTTTGATTCAACAATTCTTGCATCTCTATTGGTGCTAAACGATAAGGAGTTTTAGCAATGGGGGTAGCCCCTGGAACCAACTCGATGCGAAATTCAACTTGTTTTTCCGCCGGAACCCCCGGTAAATCGTCCGAAAAAATGTATTCAAATTCACTAACCACCGGAATTTCACTAATGGATGGTGGGTCTTCACGAGTATCAACCACATGGGCAAGAAAATCCATGCCACCACTAACAAGGAAACGACGTGCTCGTGCATAAGTGCATAATGGCACAAGTATTCTACGTTTCTCGCCATGAATAATTAACTCCCCCTCCCCCCCACTTGGGGTCTTCACACGAATGAACTTTTCATGGCATGCAATATTGGCTCTATAATGATCGAGCCAATCCATACCAATAACGATATTAAACTCACCTAAAGTCATTAGGATAAGATCGATTTTAAAGGATTCGGTACCAAACACAACATCACAATCTTTACACACATCGACCCCTAGCACCATCTTACCGTCCGTTATTTCGACTTCTACCGGATGGCTTAACTTAGCTAGTGGTTTATCAAGTTTAGACACAAATCATGGAGTCACAAACGATAAGTTAGCACCGTTATCAAATAGTATCCTTGCCGGATTAGAGTTAACCATGAAAGTACCTGAGATAACTTCGTTGAATTGTTTAGCCTCATCGTTGGTCATCAAGTAGTTTCTTCCCATTGTCGTACCCACCGCCTTCTCTAGTCTCTTAACTTGATCATTTTGAAGATCGGGGCACTCCGTCTTTCGGTGCCCTTCCTTTTGACAATTATAACACGTGATTATATTAACATGTGGTTTTGGGCAATCACGAGAAAAGTGACCTTTTTGCCCACAATTGTAGCATGTGGTCACGTGTCCGCCCGACGTACTCTTCTTCACACTGCCGACACTCTCGATCGCACCCCTACTCTTCTTATTCAAATAATTAGAAGCTTCAAATTTTCTTTTGCTCGACCCATAACTAACCGGACTCGGAGCTTGTGCTTCAAACCCCTTCGCCACCACTGTAACACCCGTTTTTCAGTTACACATTATTTTGGACGTCATTCGAATTACGAGGCTTGTAAGCGTATATTTGGATCTCAAATAAAGTTGAAGTTGATGTTCTGAACCCTTACCATTGGATAGTAAATCTCATTACGTTTCCAACGATATTTGATTCATCAAAAACGGAGCTACGGTTTGAAAGTTACGACCCAAATTAAGTTCAGTTTCAGACTCAGTTCAGTGGGACTCCATCCAGATTTTGGGATGCTGTCTGCCAGTGAAAGGTTGGACGCCGTCCAGCCACTTTGGACGCCATCCAAATGGCCTGACAGGCCAACTGTTGGAATTTTAATGAATTTAAAAGGGGTATTTGTGTCTTATCACTTGGGGGTATGTTTGGAGCCTCTAAAACTGATCCAATCTCATTTGTGAATCACATTTCACCCACCAACACTCTCATCTTCAAACCCTAGAGAGAGGAAGTGTTTTTAGTGAGAGAGAGCTCCATTTGAGGAAGAAGAAGGGTGAAATTGGTCAAGTCGCGAGAGTAAAAGTTGTTCAACTCATCCTTAGCTACGTTGTGATGGTGTTGGTAAGTTCTAACTCTGAAATCCATTATTTGATTTTGATATTCATATTAGGGTTTGAGTTTGATTTTGTTAGGAACCCTTTAATGGTTGCGAAATGGGTTTGTTGTGGTTAGTAGATGGGTTTTGACCCGTTATTGGTGGTTTAGGGTTTAATGACGAATTTGATCATGGTTTGGGTGTTTAACCACTAGATTGTAAATGTGTTAGTGTTTAGATGTTCATAAGAACATGTTTGTATGACAAAATGGGTCTTAACCTTTATTTAGTGTCAAACTAAGTTATGAGGTCAAGATTTAATGAATCAAGTATATAAATATTTGATTCATGTGTCAAATGGTATTTTGGAAAGTTAATCACTAGCCGTTAGTGATTAAAGATGTTTTTGGGACTTATGTCAAAATGGGTTATCTTAGATGGGTCAAATTTGATAATGACTTTAATTTTGGATTAATTGGATGATAAGCAATTTTGTTAAGACCTAGATTGGTTTAAATGGCGTCAAGTATAATTTAGGTTAAATTGTACTTGTTGAATGGGTCGGAATTACCACCCGTAGTGGTAATTGATGAAGTCCACTTTAGGTGTCTGAATGGGAGGATTGTGGATGTAGGTATAAACATTAAGGGAGTTGAAGTCGAATTCTCTCATAGAGAATGTATGGTGATTGTGTATATATCTATATGCGTATTATAGGTAAAAGCTTGCTCGGTTGCGTTTGGAGATGACTTACATGTATGACTTATGCGGGCATCCCAAGGTGAGTGGAATGATTATATATGTGTGTATATAATGTATTTACTTGTACGAGATTCAATGTGGGTTTAAGTTCGGGCGGTCGATACCACATCGGGTTAATATATGATATGGATTTAAGTTCGGGCGTTCGATGCCATGTCATGTATGTGTGCGGGCGTGTAGCGTGGGTTTAAAGTTCGGGCGTTCGATACCACATTACACGTGACGGGTGGGTTTAAAGTTCGGGCGATCGATACCACTCCGAGGTTAGTGTTATAATTCATTGTACGCTAACGGTTGTTGGGAACACCGATGGGAAATTCGAAGTACCATTCCTTTGCACTATTGGTTAACCATGGTTGTGTGTTGTAGTATAGCATATTATATTATTCGAGATATATATGCTATTGTTGTGCTAGCTCGTGGTCTTGAAGACTTAGCGTAATACTTTGCATTGGTGTGCTATATATATATTGCTAGCGTGTATGCGGTGATTGAGTACGTGTTTGCAAGTAGGTATATTATATATGTACATGTATAATTATTGCATTCACTAAGCCTAGGCTTACCCATCTCATTGTTTACCTTTTTACAGGTATTGTGGTTTGAAGCTAGCTAGTTTGTTAAGCTAGATGCTTAGGAGGTCTTGGGCTCGATGGGGTAGCTTTCGGATGTTTGGATGCGAATTGGGGATTTCGTAGTCCCCGGGATTATGCTCTTGGTATTGGGTTGGGTTATAGAGTCCTAATCCGTCTAAAGAGTTAAATGGGTCGAAATCGACATATTATTTGTAAAACGGGTCATTGTGGGCCCGGTGTTGTAAAACTTATTTTTATTGTGGAAATCACTTAGTTTTACTTAATATGATGTGCTGTGAAAGTCGTTTCATTTTAAAAGTGTCGGGAAGCGGGTTTTCCGCTTGCGTGAAATTGAAATACTGATCAGTTCATTTTAGTTCATTTGGACGCCGTCCAAATGACTGGGACGCCGTCCTGGTCTTCGATACTGGACGCCGTCCAAATATGTGGGACGCCGTCCAGATGCACTGTACTACAATTTTTTTAAGGCGTATTTTTGGTAAAACGATGTCGGGTTGTTACAAGTGGTATCAGAGCATAGTCTAAGGGAATTAGGTGACCTTAGAATAGGTGCCTAGTCTTAGACTTATTGGCGGTAATATATTATTTGCGGGACTTGTAGGAATACGGGTCGGATTAAGATTTGTTAGTGCCTTAGAGTAGGTGACTAACTAGGACTAGTGCTTGTCTAATGTGGGATTATGTGGGGCCTTATTTCGTGAGTAAATTAGTGCCTTAGATTGCTAGTGCCTAATGTAAGTAGTCAAACTTGGACGTTGTTTTAGTGATAGTCACCTAGGTTGTAGGTTGACTTGTTGTTGTGGTGTACTTGTGTACATTTAGTATTTATATTGTATATAGGTATATATATATAAGTATCTATTTCGTGCGGTGTCCTAGGGACGAATCTATTGGAGAGATTCGAATACTTGGCGGTTTGAGTGATCAAGTTCGCGGTAAGGACTTTGGTCATTCGGGTACTAGGAAATATCGCGTGTTATTTTGTGTGAATGTTGCGTCAGTCCGAATAAAGTTCTTTGCGTGACCATGTGAAAATTGTAAGGTATGCATTTGTAATAGTGACCGATCACCATTATTACAAAAGTGTATCTTGACACCAAGCATGACATGACGAGTACCGAACGGAGGAAACGTGGCATGGTTGGGGTAGATTCGGGATAAACGAGGAATCTTTGTTGGTTCCTAGGTGATAGTTGTCTCGGGTGATGTGCTTGTAGTCACATCGGTTTCGTTGCGAGTCGAGAAGTGTTATGGTGGATTCGCTTAGTTAAGTGAGTGAGCAAACTCACGAGTTTGGTGCGTACTTAATCACCCTATGTAGTGGGCGCACTCTTAAGATTGTCATTGGTTGTAGTTATATATCGTAACTTGGATGACTGAGTTATGTGCGTGCGTGTGTGCGTCGAGGACTTGAATTCCGTAAAGGAATGCGACGAGTCTAATGATTGTAGTTGGGTTACACTCGGGAGAGTGTGTGTGGTTATAGAATCGTGTTAGGATTCTAATTGTGAGTCGCCTTGGAATTGGCGAATCGAGGAGTCTTCGGGTCATTAAACTCATGGGAGTGGGACCCATATGACGATGTTTACGATAGTGTGTTAGTGTGTTGTGGATTATAGGGTAACATTCCTAACGAAATACACCTGTTGTTGTGATTGTGCAGATATGTGGAAGGGTGTAAGACTTGGTGTACTCAAGCATCTCCTTAGTGTTAGATGAAGGGTTTCGTTAGGCTATATTGTTTGGCCTTGTGAAAATTGCGGGTAGCGTGTGATCGCTTGGGACTTTCGATAAGACAATAGGACTTAAGGTTTATCTGGTAGGTATGACTTCGGGTCATTATTGTGGAGTGGGTGACATCGGGTGTATGGAACCTAAAGATCGAGTTCTAAAATTCAGTAGGTTGTGGCGGGAGTCTGCATGACACTGCGTCAGGTGTCACGACCCTACTTTTTCCGTTATCTTTTACCATTAATTATTTAATGACCGTTAACTGTTAATTGTGTTACGTCATTTCATGACCTATATTATTATTTTAGTAATAATATATTAATTATTATGTGTTATGTGAATATATGTATTCATATTTTAAAACGTACGTTTGTACGAATCGCGGATTTCTGTCCGGCGAATCTTTTCGGTTTTTAAACCAACGGTCGCGTTTTTGGGGTATTTAAATCCTATTTATTTTAAATATGATATTTTAAGATCATATTATTATATAGTGTATTTATATTTATTTTTCGTCGCGCGTTTGTTATCTTTCCGGATTTTTAATCGCGTAAGTGCGTTTTTGCGTTTCGGGACTCGTTCGGGCTTTCGGGCCACAAGCTTTTACACATTTAGCAAGATTGGGCCATGGGGCCCACCCCATGACCCCTCATTCGGCCGAGACACCAAGGGAGGGGAGTAAAACTCCCTTGATTTTTATTTTTGGAGTATTATTTCCATCCCACTTTTTATTAAACCTAATTTTCTATTTTTGGTGCTCTCTCCCTCTCCTCTCCCTCTTTGCCATCACCAACCATCACCATAACATCATCATCTTCATCAATTTTCATAGCTTGTATCTAGGATTGTTATACATCAACGCGTTCCTCGTTCCATTCTCTACGCGATTATACTTCTCGTTTCTTGATTAGGGTATAAACCCTAACCCTAGAACTTTTAATTTTTCCTTACTTTTCTGTATTTTGATGATTTATTAATAGTATGATGATTATTAGTTGTTGTAATGTTGATTGTATGCGTAGAATTGCTCGTTTACATATGTTTTCGGTTTGATATAATTTGGAAAGAAGCTTTTTCGTGTGTTTCTGACTTTTTAACTGATATAAAAGTTAAAATAAAGTATATAAATGAGTTCCTCTCATCAAGACATTAATTTTAGACACCGGAATCATGTCGTTTCGATTCCCGGAACCCTAGTTATGATCAAAGTGGTATTTTGTTAAGATTGAATGTGATTTTGGTATTAACCAGGTTTGGTCCGACTTTGTGACCATATTTTGTGACTTTAGGGTGTGTTATTGTGTTAGGACTGATGGTGGGGCGAACTTTCATGTTCGGGTCATCTCAATCCGAGCCACGAATCACCCGTTACGTCCAAAACATGTTTTTGATTGAATTGAAGTCCAAGTGGTGTATTGGCTGTATAACACGACTTGTGGACTGTTTTTGGGGTGTTCTTGAGTGTACCAAAGTGTCGGGTGGTTTACTTAGGCGGAGATATATGTAAGGCTCGCCGAAAACCGACACCCGGGGCTCAAGATACGACCCGATGAACTTTTGATTTAAAACTTTTGATTAATTATTAAACTTAGGATATAAATAATGGATTTCATTATAATTTAATTACTTATGATAAAAAAAGGTAATTATTATTATTTACAACTTATGATATATATTTATTATATCATTTAATTAATATTTATGATTTAATTAACTTTTTAATTAAACATATGATTAATAATACTTCATTATTAATGGAAAAATACTTATGATAAGTATTAAACTTATATTATGAGATTATTATAATAAGACTTATAATTAGGATTAATTAATTTTTTAATTATTATATGGCTTAGTTATTATTTAATTATAATTTAATTATTAAATACTTATGATTTAATAATTATAATTAGAAACTTATGATATGATTAATAATTCATTATTAATTAATAATACTTATGATCTGATTTAAAAATTATTATTAATTAATAATACTTACATTATGACTAATATTTAATTAATTAATTAAATACTTATGTTATATTAATTATGTCATTTAAGCTTATATTAACTTTAATAATTCATTTTAATTTAATTAAACTTATGTTATGACATAATTAGACATATTTAACTTTAATAAACGTTATAACTTTACTTATATTATTATTATAACTTACACTTTTAAAATTAACGTTGACCATGTTTGACCAAGGTTGACTTTTGAGTTGACTTTCGGTTGACTTTGACTTTCAGTTGACTTTTGTTGACTTTATAATTAAGGAAACTTTCATAACTTATAAATTTTCCTAAAATAGCAACTTTCTAAATTTGGAAACTTTCCAAAAATAGAAACTTTCCAAAAATAGAAACTTTTCAAAAATAGAAACTTTTCAAAAATGGAAACCTGCTAAAAATAGAAACTTTCTAAAAATAGAAAGTATGTGTCCGTAAGCTGTTCCAATCAAACCGATGCATATTGAGTATTGTTCTATGACTACTTGCAACATGTACAATAGCTATCATACTAAGACTTGACCTAAGTTAGTTATTTATATCGACCTGCTTTATTTATAGGTCGGCGTTGTGATCATTCCTGATCACTGTACTACATTTGCTGTTCGCTTAATTGTGTTGGTTACTTCATTACTATTAAGGTGAGTTATAGTCCCGTTTTTACATACTTTTCAAAGTATATTTTTGGGATGTGATTACATGCATTTTATTTTCACGTTTAGACACAAGTGACAATTAAATTTAAATTATTCATTGTGAGTTGGACAAAAATATTCCCTAGTCTGGTAATTGTAATCATTGGTTTCTACCGGTGAACGCGAATCCTACGGATAGATCTATCGGGTTTGACAACCCCATTTCGAGCTAGTTGCGCTAGCAATTTATAATCGGAATGTTTAGTACTTCGTATTTTGTTGTAGATACACTGTCCAGTGTATATTTTTATTGTGATTGGCAAGGGTAAATAAAGGGTTAAGTGGTTACCAGGTGGCTCATTGATAATGGAATAATGTTTAATGTTTTCTAACATTTTTAAATCTTGTGGTCTAAAGTTTATTCAATTATTTAAACCTATAATTCACTCAACCTTTGTGTTGACAGTTTACTCGCATGTTTTCACAGGTACTTGAGTTTATGTGATGCTTCCGCTGTGTTTAGAAGAGTCTGCATGCATTTGGGCAGATTTTTATGAAACAATTTATGAAACTTTGGCTTGCATTCGGTTTTTGAATAATTAATACTTGTGGGTTGTTGACAATGTTTTTGTGTCAACTTTGGATTATTAATATGTTGGGTTACTTTTAAACTACATATTTTGGTATGCTTTCCTTTTTGGGAAACTTTTGATATAAAAGAATGCAATGTCATTTATTAAATTCATTTAAGTTCGATCAAGCTGTGGGACCAAGTGACGGAGCCGTTAAGTGTTTTGACGGGGCCATCACAGTTGGTATCAGAGCTTTGGTTGTAGGGAACTAGGCGGTCTTAATGTGGTCAACCCGTGGTTCTTAGGGTGCATTAGAGTCTAGTCTACAGCCTGACCCTTTTGCTATAGCATTATTATGCATTTCATTTCGTATGAGTTATATCATTAGCATTTATATCTTTTGGTACGTGGTTTGTGGTTTTACTGTTTACAGATGTTGACTTCGAGCGATAATTCCGTTGCTGCACCTGCTCCTCCGGCTGCTGCCAGACGCCGTGCTAATCAACCAGAGATCGATGATCCTGTTCACTACTACTTTTCCACCCTTACCCATATGAACAGGGCTTACAATGAAGTGACGCGTATTAATGCCCTCAGTGATTGTATGCGTACTTTGCCACATAACGAGATGACGCTAATGTTGGGTTCACATATGGATTCATTTGTTAGCTTCAAGAATAATGTTGGGTTCGAGAATCGTAAGCGTAATCGTGAAGTTGACGCTAAGTTCGAGGCTCTAGAGAGCACAGTTCGTGGTTTGAAGGAAGAGTTGGAAGAAGTGAAAGGAAAGTTGCGGAAGTATGAGCCTTCTGCTGAGACTCATGCTGGCCCAGCTTATCACACCCGCTCTAAGCAGATGTGATATGATGATTCATGATTGATTACTTATTTCATAAAACTTAATGTCCTTTCGTACATACATTTTTGGATTATGTACGGCGTTTTGCCGAGGATTTTATTAAGGTTTTGTTATGGGATGTTTTTCATTATGTATGGATGGTTATTTTTATGACATCTATTATCATTATCACATTTTATTTCTGATGTTGTGACTCTTGGCATGTTATATTATGCGTAATGTAGATCATGTATGTTAAGTGCTATGTATGTTGTATGATGTTATCATAAAATATGTATGCATGTGGTGGTTATTTCTATAACAATCATAACTGTCATGTTATTACACATAGTGGTTACTGACTATTATTTTAATGGTTAATATTTTCGTGTTCGATCTATTACTTTATAACACTGGTATTATTCTTAGTACTAACGGTTGTGTTATTCTGTTGTGAAGATCATGCCTCCTAGAGAGTCCAACGAAGCCCGTATCCAACGTCTTGTTACCGAAGGGATAGCTGCTGCTATGGCAGCGAATGCGAATGCAAATGCTAATGCGAACAACAATCAGGTAGGATGCTCCCACAAAACGTTCATGGCTAGTCGCCCACAGGAATTCAGTGGTACAGAAGGACCCATAGGACTTACCCGCTGGTTCGAGAAAATCGAGTCTATTTTCAGGGTTAGTCGAGTCCGAGAGGAGGACAAGGTTAGTTTTGCTAGCTGCACTTTGAA
Source organism: Rutidosis leptorrhynchoides (assembly GCF_046630445.1). NCBI lineage: Eukaryota > Viridiplantae > Streptophyta > Magnoliopsida > Asterales > Asteraceae > Rutidosis > Rutidosis leptorrhynchoides. The sequence goes on along the minus strand of NC_092335.1, from coordinate 400,018,998 downwards.
GGATAGTGCAATGACCTGGTGGAACAACTTGGTTAACAGTTTGAGAAATGATGTGTCTTATGGTTTAACTTGGAATAATTTCAAGGAAAGAATGATCACCCGCTACCGTCCTAGGGGTGAGCTTAAGAAGTTAGAGGTTGAACTTAAAAACTTGAAAATGAAGGGCACCGAATTAGATGCCTTCGAGCAGAGATTCTTTGAGTTGACTTTGTTGTGCCCTAATGTTTATGCAGATGAGAATCTTAAGATTGAAGCTTACATTGATGGGTTTTCTGAGAAAATTGAACATGGAGTTGAATCTAGTGAGCCCCAGACTATTGAGGCCGCGATGTCAATGGCTCATAAGTTGAATGATAAGATCTTGAGAAGAAGCAAGGCTGCTGTAACCGAACCCAGTGAAGAGGCTGTTAAGAAAGCTGATAATGGGAAGAGAAAGTGGGATAATAACCGCAATCAAAACCAGAGTCAGCAAAAAAAGAAGGATACTTCTGGTTCGAATAACCGCAGTCAGCGTGTGTGTCCACGTTGTTACAAGGCTCATGATGGTTTTTGTACCGTGACTTGCAAGTGGTGTTCCAAACAGGGACACATTGCTAAGGATTGTACGGTGCTTCTGCCAGGTTCTGCTACTCCTACCGCAGGTGGTAATAATGCTGGTAATAGAGGTGGTAATGGTAATGGTAATGGTAATGGAAATGGAAAGTCGAATAATGGTGGCAATCCGAGAGTGTGTTACGAGTGTGGAAATCCGGGGCATTTTCGTGCTGCCTGTCCCAACAAGAAGACTGCAGAGACTGCACGTGGTAGAGCGTTCAACATTAACGCTAGGGATGCTGAGGAAGATCCTAAACTTGTTACTGGTACGTTCTTGGTCAACGATTTATCAGTTTATACACTATTTGATTCAGGGGCTGATTTGAGTTTTGTGTCGAGTAAATTAAGTCCAAAAATAAAACACCGTTAACCCCTTTAGACAATACTTATGTTATTGAAATAGCTAATGGTAAGGTACTCACTGCTAAGACTGTGCATCATAAGTGTAACATTAGTTTAGTTGGTAGGGATTTCGAGATAGATTTGGTACCTATTGAACTTGGTAGTTTTGATGTTACCATTGGGATGGATTGGTTATCTGCGAATCGTGCTGAGATCGTGTGTTATGATAAAGCTATTCGTATTACTAATGTGGGTGGAGATCCGCTGATGGTTTTTGGAGATAAGAGGTGCCTGAAATGTCCCGTTCTTATTGATTAAAAACGTTCCATATTAATTGATTTCGTTGCGAGGTTTTGACCTCTATATGAGACGTTTTTCAAAGACTGCATTCATTTTAAAACAAACCATAACCTTTATTTCATCAATAAAGGTTTAAAAAGCTTTACGTAGATTATCAAATAATGATAATCTAAAATATCCTGTTTACACACGACCATTACATAATGGTTTACAATACAAATATGTTACAACAAAATAAGTTTCTTGAATGCAGTTTTTACAC